>NC_072436.2:104730000-105425000 GCF_028878055.3 Symphalangus syndactylus | reverse complement strand
TTCTGCAATGGTAAAAGGAAAAGCCCACGAACAAGACATTATAGTGATCCAGATGCTAGGATGCAAAGAACGAACTTAATTTATGCAAAACGTGTTTCAATAGTATGTGTTAGTACATAGGGAATCTATGGGGGTAAAGAGTTGATTTAACAAATCTCTGTGGAATTTCCTGCTGCCACTCAGGACAAATACTCCATAGTGAACAAGACTTCTACAGCCTTTCTGTGGGACTGAAAGCTTTCTACCACTTTCTTAAGACTGCAACTGGTGATAAGGGATCTTGTTAGGAATAAAGAAGAAAAGAAATACATACTGATATCTCTGGATGAATAAAGCTCTAGTATTTATAAATCATTAAGTCTTCATCATAACCCTGCCTGAAGGGGATAATAGAGCCATTTTCCAGGTAACAACACTTTTATAGCATCACTTCAATTTTGAAATCATGAGTAGTTCAAGTTATTTTTTCTTAATATCCCTTTGTATGCTATTATGGTGGTGTTACCATCCAAATTGGGAATTAGGTGACAGGGTATGAAAATGCTGTACATGTGCACATTAAAATGTTGCCATATAGCAGAAAGCAAAAACACTTTCCATAAGTGTGCTGACAGATGAAAATTTTATAGCAGACATCTCTCAGAAGTCATCTGCATTTAGGTTTGATATATGAAGAAATTACATTGTGTACTCCCTAAGAAAATAATTGCAATTATGAAAACTAAAACCAAAAACCTAGTCCCTCTACTTGACCCAGTTGACAGGCCAGTGCATATTACTTAGTATTTTTTATATCCTCTTTCCACTTGCAAAGCAAAACAACCTAAAATGCTTTGGCCTGCAGTATTTTAATATGATTTTCCCTTAAAACTCTCCTTTTAAGCTAAAGACAATAGAAAGTAATTTGATAACACAATATCTTAAAAGTACTAAAGACATTGTATAATATGAATGCATGAAATGCTCACACTGAGTTTGCAGAGGGGTGCTAATGAGCCACACTTCCATTCTGAAATGTTTCTGCAATTCTTCTGTCTATTTGATCCCAAACAGCTTCTCATTTTTAAAACTAATATTTAATAACTTTTGTCTAGATATAAGCGTTATTAATTCTAGCAAATGCTCCATAAAATTTCTACAACTAAAACCAGACTTAGCTTCTTTTATATGTATTTAATATTTAGAGAAAATGAAATTACTTCAATGTAATTCAAATCTCTATCATTATTGCAAAGGAAATCCACTAGTAGGACTTCATATCAGAGTCTGCATAAATGATTGTTCACTCTCCATATTTACATTGTTACACCTACACTAATTTTTTCTGATGTAAAATGTTCAATGAAAACTTCATTCACTCAGCGATTATTGAGATCCCACTCTCTTCTGAGTATTACATTAAGAAATAGAAATAGAAAGTGTTGTCTCAAGGTTCTATCTCCTTTCTGGTCTGCCCCGCCACTCTAAGGAACTGCCCAGGACCCTGAGCGACAGTCAGTCTCAGCTACCGCAGACCACACTTTCTTTCATGCAGTGAATTCAACAGCTGGGTAGAATCAGTGAAGAAATGTAGAAAAATCACTACACAATTTATTAATTTATCTGACTTTATTAGAGTAAGCATTAGCAGCAATGGGTTTATAGAACTTCAAAAATTTTCAAATAAGCATATTTATACTAACAAATCAGTTTTCCAGTCAACTATCTACCCACAAACAATCACTTCTTTTTCTTCTATACTTCACACAGTTTTCCACTTGGTGTCAAGAGGAGATTGACCAACTATCTGGGCAGGCCCTTGTGTACCCAGTTTAACCTTGGAATGTCCCTCCTTATATTACCATGACTTACTATGCAGAAGACAAGGTATTCTCTGTATCTGTTGGATCCAAGATAGTGCTTTCTTGGCATCTTTCCCATATTACATCATATTATAACTTAAGATCAAAGCTATCCACATGACAAGATATTTTTTTACAGATCCTAGATTGTGTTAAAATGATAACGTTTTTAACAATCCTTGCACTTTCCAAATCAATTTTTGGTACAGGCATTATCAAAATTTATTTAGGAACTATAATCCAGACTTTAACCTAAAAATATATGTTATGAATTTTACTTTATCAGTTTTTTTCTCCCCACAATAAAGTTAAATAAAATAGACTCCAGGTATCCCAATTAATTTTGCTCATGACTGTGAGCAATCATGATCAATCAACATTACAATCCTTCTTCATTTAAGTTGTAATATTGCCATTTATATTTCAATACAAAAACATATATGTGAAAATGATGCATTTGTTCATAAGCTAGATGATATGTATGTACTAAAATAAGCCTGCTGCTCTACCCAGTTCTTTAGGTCTTCTGATATATACACTAGGGTGGTTTGAATTGATGACATTATTTTTGATTTAGTTACTTAACTGAAGGCATTTAAGAGACTACTATCTCACTGAGAGGAATTTCCACTTTTGGTGGTCACCAAAGGAAGAGCAACCTAATTTAGCTAGTTCTAGCTTCATGCTGAAAATGTCATGTTCTCATCTTTATTTTAATACACTTATGAGACAGCAGAGCCCAGAGATAATTAAGATTGTGTTGGATTTGTTTTGCAGGTATGTGTGTGTGTGTGTGTCTCTGTGTGTGTGTGTGTGTGTGTATGATATGCTTTACTTTATGTTTCTTTTTTTTGGGTGTGGGGGAGACGGAGCCTGGTTCTGTCGCCCAGGCTGGAGTGCAGTGGCGAGATCTCTGCTCTCTGACTGTAATCACTGCCTCTCTGGTTGAAGCGAACCTCCCCCCTCAGCCTCCTGAGTAGCTGGAATTACAGGCCTGCCCCACAATGCCTAGCTAATTTTTTTTTTTTTTTTTTTTTAGACAGAGGAGTCTCACTTTGTTGCCCAGGCTGGAGTGCAGTGGTGTGATCTCGGCTCACTGAAACCTCTGCCTCCCAGGTTCAAGTGACTCTCCTACCTCAACCTCCCCAGTAGTGGGATTACAGGTGTGTGCCACCAGGGCTGGCTAATTTTTGTATTTTTAGTAGAGATGGGGTTTCACCATGTTGGCAAGGCTGGTCTCAAACTCCTGACCTCAAGTGATCCGCCTGCCTCAGCCTCCCAAAGTGCTAAGATTACAGGTGTGAGCCACTGCGCCTGGCCCCCTGGCTAATTTTTGTATTTTTAGTAGAAACGGGGTTTCACCATGTGGGCCAGGCTGGTCTGCAACTCCTGGCCTCAAGTGATCCACCCACCTTGGCCTCCCAAAGTGCTAGGATTACAGGTGTGAGCCACCACATCCAGCCTACTTCATAGTTCTTTGCTTTGCTTTGACCTCAATAAAGTTAGATAAGAAATACATGCTATTCTCTATATATTTATCTTAAATAGATGCTTCTGACTTTAAAAGTAGTATGCAAGTGGAATACTGCTATTGCTACCCACGGTTTTCCAAACCCTTTCCTTTTTCTTTATCAGTAACTATCATGTTGGTAACCTAATTTCCTCTATACCGAGGTGTTTGGTGTTTTTTTTTTTTTTCTTTTCTTTTCTTTTTTTTGACAGAGTCTTGCTCTGTCACCCAGGTTGGAGTGCAGTGGTGCTATCTCGGCTCACTGCAAGCTCTGCCTCCGGGATTCATGCCATTCTCCTGCCTCAGCCTCCCAAGTAGCTGGGACTACAGGCACCCGCCACCATGTCTGGCTAATTTTTTTTTTTTTTTTTTTTTTTTTTTGTATTTTCAGTAGAGATGGAGTTTCACCATGTTAGCTAGGATGGCCTCAATCTCCTGACCTCGTAATCCACCCGCCTCGGCCTCCCAAAGTGCTAGGATTACAGGCATGAGCCACCGCGCCCGGTCAGTGTTGTTGTTGTTTGTTTTTTTAACTGCAATGCACATTTTAATATCTCCTACTTCTGAATTCATTGATGTGATAGTTCTGATAAACCAAATCTTTCTAAGTAAGAGAGATGTTACTAACAGACAGATCACAAAAGCTTATGTGCCTTCAAATGAATTCAATATTTCTAATTCCTTTTTCCCTCAAGAATGTATTTGCTTTCTACATTGCTTCAGAGTTGAACCCTCAATCATCTGTCAGCATGTGTTCTTAGGGCAACATTTCTGAGATGATAAAAGAATTTTAAACAGGAAAAAGAATCTTAACTATATTTAGTCTAAAAATCTGTCAAGTAGATCTTGAATGGCTACATGGGTGTAACCTGATTAGCTCCAGACAAGCGTGAGAAACATAAAAATATAATTCAGCTTGGCTGTGTATCATATCCATTTACAATGGATCATATGTATCATAATGTATTTAGTTTAATTGAGTTAATAAGGAGGGTGCATGTATTCAATTCCATCACATATTGTATTCTATACTTGAGAAAGTACTTCAATGTATCAGATTTAATTCTCACAGCATCCCTGAGACAGATAGTATTATGCCCACTTTACAGATGATGAAACTGTAATTCAAAAAAGTGTTTTAAAGGAAACACTTTATATATTACATTATATATATAATAAGCAGAAGACGAAAAGGGGGGAAACGGAAAAGATGAGTAGATAATTCTGTCAGCAGCCACAGACATCACAAGAACTCAAAGAGCAAAGCACTGGCAGGGTGTGGGAGGCATTTTGCAAACAAGCTTGCCATGCTACAAAAATTATTCTCCATAATGGGTTTAGTTGTGAGCTGTTATATATATATATATATAACATACATATATATGTTTTAAATATATAAATAAATTTACTCTTGCCATTGTTTGGGTACTCTAGGAAGCATGCTGGAGGAGGAGCTTAGCTTGCAGGATGTCTGTTAGAGAAAACCCTTGGGAACAACACACGTTGAATAGAGGGGAAGGAAACATAATTGGTCAGATGAAGTCAACCTGTGATAGAGGCTCAGCGACAACCTCAGAGATTTACCCAGGTTTACACAATACCAGGAGAGCAAGAAGCCAACCTAAATTTGTTTTGGCTCGGAACTCAGCTGCCAATTACATTAGTCTAATGCTGAGGAGTTCCGGGTCTGAGGAGCTCTGGGTCCGAGGGGAAGTTAAGTCAATCGGTCACTTCAGAGATTTGTATCTCTCTCAAATATTCATTTAGAGTCTCTCTTGTACAACAACATTAATTGATAAATATTTACAAAGAGCAGTATTACAATTTTAGAAGCACTCTACCCATAAAACTCTCATAGGTCATAGAAAAACAAAATAATTGTCAACTTGATTATGAAATGTTGAAATAGCATGAGAAATCCCAAAGAATCATATGTCTACATTTGTGAAATATAATTTGGTCCTAGCAGGAATTAGTCAAAAGAATCAATAAATGGGTCTGTGATTTTTATTCAATTTCTGAAATACAGATTTTGCAATATCACTCAGTATCAATCTCTGATTGCTCCTAATAGCCAGTAAAAGTTCAAATGTTCAATAAAGCAAAATACAAACATATTTTAGAAATTTATAGCATTTTCATTTGCATATCATTAATAATGGCTTCAATTAAAGTATAATTTCTTGCTTAGAATGACTCTGAAAACAGATGTCATCATCAGTAATAGTAAACATTTTCTTCCTTTAGGGAAAGGAGTATTTTTAGTTTCCTGGATTCATTAATGAGATATTAAAATTTGGAAACAATGTATATACCTTCTGTATAAACAATATTTTTACTGGTTATAAATGGTAATTCATAAATATAAACAATTTGATGAAATTCATTAGGAGCATAGCAATATAAGAAAATTTAATGTAATATAGAGAAAAGAATATCAGTATAAAATATGTTTACAATACTTTGAAAATTAAAAATAAAAGTTAAAACTAAACTTAAAAATTAAAAAATAAGGTAAAAACAAAAGAAACTCCAGTTCATACTGTGAAAGGAATATCATATTTAATTTTCATAACTTTATTTTACTTTCAAAGTCATGTTAGTCTAGACATTAGAGAAAAAAAGGAACTTAAAATAGGAACTTTGATATATAAAACAGCAATTGCAATGCAATGTAGTAAGTTGTATAAAAAAGTTAAGTACAATGATCTTTACACATGCAGAGGATTATGTAACCTGTACTGGATTTAAAGGAATAGAATATTTACTATTTGGAGAACAGACCATTTCAGGCAAAGAAATCACAGGTGTAATTGTATCAGTATATGAAAACACACTGATATTATGAAATTTTTAAAATACTTTTCAGTCAGTCTCCATACACAAGCTAATTACAGTGCTGCTCGTAGTGGGATTCCATAAAATCAGTAAACATTTCCTAACAAAATCATGGCTTCCCTACATGCCTGAAGAACTGTGTCTGTTTGTCAACTCAGATCGTCAACTCTGATGGCGACTGTAAAAATATTGTCTATCTTGTCTGATTAAATTAAGCCATTTCCCATTTTAACATCTTAAATTGAATAATTTTGTATTTTTGCAAAATAGCATAGAAGGAAGCAGATGAAAAAGGCAGAAACAGAAAAGATGAGTAGATAATTCTGTCAGCAGCCACAGACATCACAAGAACTCAAAGAGCAAAGCGCTGGCAGGGTGTGGGAGGCATTTTGCAAACAAGCTTGCCATGCTACAAAAATTATTCTTCATAATGGGTTTAGTTGTGAGCTGTCATCTTTTCTTATTTTGCTTTTGTACTTATCCAAGGGAAATTCTTTACCTTCATGCTTTCTTATTGGCAGAGAGCACAGGGGACAAGTCTGTTGGATTGAAAGTTTAAAGAGGACTATAGAAGCACAAAGAAATAAGGGAGACACAAGGTGAGAAACAGAATGAGCATAGTATTGAAAAGGTCACCAGTTCTGGAATTAGGCAGTCAATGAAGCCAGTACTCATTATTTACAAGCTCTGACTAACATTGGACAAGGTACTTAACTTCTTGATATCTCAACTATAAAAAATAAGGGTATTTTTTTGCTTTGTTTGGCAGTTTTGAGGACTCTGTAATCCTTTGCTTTATTTTTCTTTGTAACACTTATCATCACTTGTCATAGTACATATTTACTTGATTAGCAGTTGCATATCTCTTCGAACTAATATAACTTCTTGGGATCAGGGACATTTTCTTTGTTCACTGCTAAATTTCCAGGACCTAAAAGAGTCCCTGGTCATAGTGGGAGCTTGGTAAAGAGTTGTTGCTTAAGTTAGTTAGCTTAGTGAATAAATGAAAGAATACGAACCAGAGAGCAGAATGCCAGACACTGCTTAAGCATTTACTAAATGTTAGATAACTGAGGCAAACTTAGATTCAAATGTTGGCGGTTTCATTTACTAATTATGTGGTCTGTGGCTTCTTAACTGGAAAATGGGAGTGGGGAAAAATTAAAATACCTACCTTTAATGGTTATTGTCAAGGTGAGACAAGTAACTGGGGTGAACAATGCCTGGTAAAATGCTAACTACATGGTAGCAATTATGTAACAATTCAAAGTAAGAGATTTGTCCAAAAAGATTAGTGCTAAATTTCTGGACCGTCCATTTTCTCCATAGAGAAAATAGTCCAGTTGAAAATGCCCAGAGAAGGAGACAAGAGACCATTATGAGTACATCGTGTTCTTCTGAAGCTAGGCTCGCTATAGCACAATTAGCAACAAACTGAATTTATAAGTAGAATGTAGCCACAGAAATCTAAGCTTTGGGATTCAGAGGATTATGCATTCATTTTTATTCATAATTAAATATGAAAGCTCTTGTTTTTCTAAAGTATGCCTTCCTGAGGGGACTCACATATAACAAAATGATCATGTCTATGGCAAAGACCTTTTCATAAAACAAGGCAATACAGAGTTAGATTACTCTTCATTTCTTATTGATAAGAAGGCAGTCTCAAAGCATACTGGATTTAAGTAAACATCTTTTTTTTTTTTTAAGAAGTAAACATCTTAAAGTGAAAATTGAGCTATCTCTGGTCCTAGAGAATGAAGGTAAGGACTCAGTCACATGCCCAATTTGGATCTAATAATCATCTCCAAAAACGTCTGTTTTTTCCTAATTGTCCATACTCAGCTAGTTGTTCAAAGCAATATTTAAAGAAAGAAAAGAAAAACATGAATTTATTTAACCACGATTACACAAGCAGTGTATGTAAAACAACCACAAAACAATTCCATGTGAATAAGCATGTTAAATTTTAGTAAAATGCTCATATTTTTAAATTGGATGATGGAAGATTCAATATTATTTATTAATGTAGTAAAATTGAATTACACAATTTATTTTATTTTGTTTTGCTATTTTTTATATTCTCCCAGTATACACAAGAATGATAGTGAGAAAAAAAGGTAGAGTAACCACTTCTGTTGACAAATGTATAAATAAACCCATTTTTATATGTATAAATACCTTGTAAATATCTGAACTATTATAGTAAAAGTCCAAAATTACAATTCTACTCAGATACAAAAGAAATGTAAGCAGTCGTGTCGATGTTTTAAATATATAAATAAATTTACTCTTGCCATTGTTTGGGTACTCTGGGAAGCATGCTGGAGGAGGAGCTTAGTTTGCAGGATGTCTGTTAGAGAAAACCCTTGGGGTAACACATGTTGAATAGAGGGGAAGGAAACATAATTGGTCAGATGAAGTCAACCTGTGGTAGAGGCTCAGCGACAACCTCAGATGATTGCACAGAAAATTCTGTAGCTAAATTGAACATTATAGTTGCCCAGGGAAGGCCAAAATAGCTGGGCCTTTGGATATGACCTGTTCAGACCTCGGAAAAGCATGACTTTGGAAAAGGTAGCTCTCTGTAGCAAAGACAGTCCTGGAAAGATTGAGAGTTGAAGGCTCTCTGTCAACAGCCCTCATAACAATTAGAGCAATGAGGTCTTCCTTCTTTGAAAGGGTATCTGGGTGATGCTTACCACCTCTAATATTTTTCTCATTCTTAAAGGACATCTAATTGCAACTGTATAGTTTGCTGTATATTATGAAGATTATCCTGCAGAAAAAAAAGAAAAACAGATCCAGACTAAATCATAACTTTCTCTTCTGGGTTGAGAAAAAGTAAGAGAAATATTTAAGAACATTTCTCCCATTTATAAAATAAAAAAATAACACAAATTTGAGTTCAGAACTAGATGCTTGAGAGCACTGCATAGCAAGTAAGTTTTTTTAAAAGTAGAAATACACTTAAGGAAAATGCTAATATCAGCACTATGCACAATCTGCACAGCAAGCCTTGGACAGCAGCAATGTGGAAGGGCTAAAACTGATACTTTTATGTTAAATGCAGATTCTAGAGGTGACTGTAGTGGATAGTGCCAGGTGCAAACTTGATTCCTTCTTCAAGACTGAGACATTCATTCCCCCACCTGCCAGAGTGCAGAGCACTGCTATCATTGGAAGGAAGCTAATTCATGCAAAGTGATGCACCATTGTGGAGAGAGTAGACCTTAGGACTAGTTGATGGGAGTAGGGGTGCTAAGATAAAAGTCCAGCATTCTTCCCTCAATTTGGGGAACCACACTGAAGGGGCATTTCAGGTCAGAACTTCACACGTGATCAGCTGAGGCCTATGCTGTAACTGTATTGCAGCTCAACTTCTCCATCTGCCCAATCCTACCTCTGTCATTCCTTTACTGTTATTATTCCAAGAACACTTCATAATAAACCTTCTGCATGGAAATCTCCATATTAGAATCTATTTCTTGAAGACCCCGCAGCAGATAATTTGGCACTAGAAGTGGTCCCAGTAAGGAAATTCTAAAATGGGATTTTCAAAGTTGGAATGTCAGCTGACTGACTGGCATGGGGATCTCAGCCTTAGTAATAGCTGGAATACTGATAAGTCTAGATGCCGTAGTGATGATATGATTAAAACCTCCTCCATGGTATACTAGGATGGAAAATCACCCAGTGGAAAGGAACACACTGGCTAATGGGATATCTCAAGAGTTTGAGAGATATGGAGGAATATTAATTATACTAAACAGTTATGGAATTGACGTTGGTTACTAAGAGCTCCTGATAAACTGAAAATAGTGTAAAGTTCAAAGTAGCTAATCAACAATGTAAGGCAAAGTGTAATAGTCAGAGAGGGTCATCTTTACAGTGTATAAAGAGACTCTCTCATATTCAGCAGCAATAGAGAAAATCCACCTTAACCATCTAGGCCTACAGAAATGACCCATTCTACCCTGTTAAAGGCAAGTTCTTGCCTCATTGTTAATCCAGGGAACTTTACCTTATAAACCAACCTGCTCACCCCCATCAGAATCTATCCCTTCCCCCTCTTCTGGCACCAGACCCATACAAATAAAATCTTAGCATTACCTACGTGGGGAAGTGCTGGACTGGCTAAGAGAAGAAAAGGACTATATTCCAAAAGAGCTGTAGGTCCTAGTTACTATGCATCAACAAGATCTGTGGGACTATATGTGGGCTGAATCCTTATGGTGATGGAGCAAAGAGGGTGTAAAATCAGTTGGATAAGGGAGAGTTTGCCAGTTGAACAAAAATGTTTATATCATGGTGAGAATTCCAAGAAACAGTATACTACTGGGATGGAAAGATTGAAAGATTAGATAGAAGTGATGAGCCACAATAAATTGAATAGAAATGCTAAATAGAACTCCAGTGGCAGGTAGTGGAGAAAAAAAATCAAATAGCTAAGAGAAGTGGTCATGCTAGTGGTCATGAATATGCTGTGTAAGGCAGAAAACCCAAAAGCTGACTATATCTCACAGTATTACCAGGAGCGTACCCTGTTTATCAAAGAGATAAGAATTTGGCCAGTGAGAGGGCCACCAGCATTGTTGAGAATCTAATTTGTCTGCGTTCTGTAGGCTATGTCTAACTATAGGAGGTACTTGTGTTGTATTGGGCTCATTAATAGAAATGGTGATGATAGGTAGTATCTGAAATGTAATAGAGGGCAGATGATGGTACTTAATTATTAAGAGCAAAGGAGGCACAGTTATTTTAACGAGTAGATGAAGAAAAAGTAGCAGCTAGGGTATCTAACTTGAAAGCATTTATGGTGATAGTTAATAGAAGGTGAACTTCCCAGAACCAAATAGATACACAGTCAATCACAGTATTATTGATAATCTATACCAGTGTTTCTCAATAAGGAACAATTATGACACCCTCACCTCCACCCAAGTGACATTTGGCAATGTCTAAAGACATTTTTGGCTGTCACAACCTAGAGGGTGCTGTTATAGCTAGCAGATAGAGGGCGGGGGTGTTGCTAAAAATTCTATGATGCACAGGACAACTCCCCACAACAAAGACTTTTCTGGGCCAGAATGGCAACAGTGCTGATGTTGGGGGAAAAAAAAGAAAACATGATCTATACAAACAGAAGAAATCAAGGATGGTGCATCTGAAGGCTGAGGGAAGATGCTTTAAAAAAAAAAGAAAGAAAAAGTTTAGCCTAGATCTGAGTCAGTTTTCAGATTTGGAGCATATTGACTAATAAAAGGATCCTACAACTCCACAGCTTGGACAACACCCAGTCCTTCTCTAGTAAGACTCATGGCCATTTACTTATGTTACAACGCACTAGGCAAAGGTGAATATATACTCAATTATTTCAAGGACCGTGAGACATAGGTCTGAGTTGAAGTTAATCTTTCAGGATGAGAAGTTTATATTTTTGTTGTCGTTTCTTTTTGTTTTTTTTTCATGTTCCTTCCTTTATAGTGAGTCATATAGATTTCAGGTTATAAATGGAGTTTGGGTTCAAGTTTTGCTCACAGTGCATCCACTGGGTCCATAAGTCAATCTGGTGCTTTTTTTCCTTTTCCAAAATAATATGTTGGACATACTTGATAGTTGTCAGAATTCATATTGTTCCTTGGCTATGGGATGAAAGCTACCATGCTGGTAACAGCCTATGCTACAGCAAATAAAATATATTAACCCTCTGGGGGATAATGAATATGTTAGTAAACCCAAAGAGATTAATCCATTCAGAAAACAACTAAAAACCTGGACATAAGGCAATACAAGACATGAGTTGTGCATGTTTGCTTGAAGAAGGAGGGAATAGGAGCCTCTACAAGTAAATTCCTTACTACCTGATTTTAGCCTCAGGAGAAAGGTCATCCTGACTGTGCACACAACAGCAATAGAGTCCAAATGGAAAATGCCAATTTTTCTATCCCAGAGAACCAGAAAACAGAAACTAGGAAACCAGAAATGCTGGAGTAGATAAATCCTGTGAAGGAAAATTCCAAAGAGGAAATTCCTAAACTCTGTCATTTTACATCTCTGGTTGACCCTTAAACCACTCATATTGAACAGACTGAAAGCAACTAAGTTAAAATAAAATTAAAAAGTCAGAACCAAGACTGGATCACTTGACCAAAGGAAGGGCTTACAGTTTGAGCCCAGACAAAAAAATCACTTGTTAAAGCAAAGGGACAAACACTTATTAGACAAAACTAACAGAATTCATATTCTACATAGCCTAATATCCAGAGTGTTCACAATAGACTCTAAAATTACCTGAGATACAAGAAAATATAAAATATAAAAGATAAAAGCAATCAAATCTGGCTCCAAAATGACCAGATGTTGGAACTAAGAGAAAATGATTTTAAAGTAGCTATTATAACTATCCTCAATAAATAAGACAAAATATGTTTTAAAGAGATAAAAATCTCAACAAAGAAAAAGAAAGTTTAATCAGAAGGAAGTGGAAAACAAATAGAAATTCTAAAACTAAAAATATAATTTCTGAAATAAAATTTACCGGTGAACTTACCAATAGCTAATGAATGTAGAAAAGGGTAAGTGAATTTGAAGATAGAACAACAGAAATTACCTAAGATGAAGAAGAAAACATAATTAAAAAGAACAGAGCCTCAGACACTTGCTTGATATTATCAAACTATGAAACATATATGTAATTGAAATACTAGAAGAATCAAGCAGAAAAATAAATATTAAAAAATTGAAATTTATTGCCCAAATTTGACTAAAGACAGAGATTTGCAGATCCAATAGGCTAAATGAACACCAAACAGAAAACACACACACGCGCATGCATGCACGCACATGGTGCTAAGGCATATTGTAATCAAACTGTTGAAAGTCAATGATAAAGAGCAAATCCTGAAAGCAGCAAGGAAAAAATGTATTACCTACAGAGAACAACAAATCGATTAATGGCTGGCTTCTCGTCAGAAACATGGAGAACAGGTAAGAGTAGAACATCTTTCTTGAAGTGCTGAGAAAAAAAAAAAAATGCACCCAGTGAAAATATTTTGAAATCAAGGCACATGAAAGACATACCCAGAAAAAGGAAAGAAAACCCATCACCAACTGTCCTGCTATACAAAAAAAGTACAAAAGAAAGCTCTTTAAGCTGAAGAGAAATAATACCAGATGAAATTATGGATCCTCAGAAAAGAATGAGAAACCTCAGAAATAATAAGTAACTGTGTTAGTGCAAAATACTATGTGTTTGTCTATTTGCCTTTTCTCATTAATATATTTATAAATTATATGACTTTTCAAAACAAAAAATCATAACATAAGTTTGTTAAGCTGATAATTCATATAGCATTATTACATGTAACAATTATAAAGACAAGTGTATGTGAACATATAGGTTTGTAATAGTTCTATAAATTACATAAAGCAGTACTTATTAAATCTAGGTGGGCTGTGAATAGATGCATATGAATATGAAATCTTTAAGACAGCCATTTAAAAAGGCAAAGTAGTTTACTGTCTTAGTTAATTTGTGCTGCTATGCAAAATACCAGAGACTGAGTAAATTATAACTAATAGAAACTTATTTCTCACATTTCAGGAACTAGGAAGTTCAATATAAAGTTGCCATCATCCAGGGCTTAACTAGGGCCTTCTTGATGGTCCTCACTTGGCAGAACAGGTGAATTCTGTATTCTCACAGGGAGGAAGGCAGAAGGGCAATGGGACCTAGCTAGTTTCTTTGAACCTCTTCATAAGAGCATTAATCCATTAATGAGGGCAGAAGCCTCATGGCCTAATCGCCTCTTCAAGGTCCCACCTCTTAATAGTGTTAAATTGGGAATAAAGTTTCAACAAATTTTGGAGGGCACAGAAATATTTGAACCATAGTATGTAACAAAAAAAAATTTAAATGGAATTCTAAAAAAATTTTAATAATCCCAGAAAAAGGAGCAAGAAAGGAAGAACAAAAACAAAGATAAGTAGAGAAGGAGAAACAACATGGTAGACTCAAACAAAACCATATCCATAATTTTGTTAAAAGTTATAGACCAAATCATTTTATTTAAAGGCACAGATTAACAGAAAATATTTAAAACAAGGCAAAACAAAAAAGATCGAATATTATGCTAACAACAAAAGACAGACTAAAATCATAAAGATAATAGTAGCTAAAATTAAGTGTATATAAAATCAAATATCATGCAAACAGTAAGTATAAGAGAGTAGAATATTAGATAAGATAGGTTTTAAAATGAATATATAACCAGAGATATAGAGACACTTGGTAATAATAAAGGTGTCAATTCATGAGGTAAACATAAAAAATGTTGCTCGAGCAAGCTCGAGAAACAGAGTTTCAATATACATAAATTGAAAAAAAAAGACTGAATTAAAGAGATAAAAAGACAATTTCACAACCATAACCACATTGAATTAATGGATATTTACAGAACCCTAAACCCAGCAAAGGCAACATAAATATTCTTTTTATTTGGCCACAATGTATTCAGCAGAATAGACAATTCTGGGTAACAAAACAAGCCACAATAACTCCTAACATATTGAATGCAAACAGATTATGATCTCAGACCAAAATGGAACTTAAATTAAGAATCAATAACAGTAAAATAACCAGAAAAACTCTAAATATTTTTAAATGAAAGAATATATTTTAAAATAAAGATTGGGTCGAAGAAATTACAAAAAAAGAAAACATTTTAACCTAATGGTTAAAAAAAATACAACTTTTGGGATTTGCCACATAGAGGAAAATGTATAGCTTAAAATATATATGTTAGAAAATAAGAAAAATCTTAAGTCAAGTATCCAAATTTCTATGATAAGAAACATAGAAGAGAAAATTAAACCTAAATCAAGCAGGGGCAAAATATTATTGAAGGTAACAGCAGAAATCAATGAAATGAAAAGTATAAACACTGTGGAGAAAATCGATGGAACCAAAACTTAATCATTCAAAAAATAATAATGATTATAAACCTAGCCAAAATGATCAAAAAAAGAAGGAAAGAGATAAATTACTAATATTATGAATTGAAAGAAGGGACATCATTACAGATCCTTCCAGCATTAAAAGGATAATAAAAGAATATTGTGAACAACTTTATATGAATAAATGTAATAACCTAAATGAAATGGAAAAATTCTTGGAAAGACAAAATTACTAAATCTAACCCAACAAGAATTAGAAAGTGTAAATAGTCCTATACCAGTTAAATATATTAAGTTTTTCATTGAAATTATTTTCACAATCAAATTCCAGCCTAGATGGCATCACTGGTAAACCCAATTCAACATTTGGGACACAACACCAATCCTATGCAAAAATTTTTTAGAAAAAGGAGGAGGAAGTAACACTTTCCAATTTAATCTATAAGGCCAGTTTACTTAATTCCAAAACCAAATAAAATTTAAAGTTTTTTTTGTTGTTGTTGTTTTTGTTTTTGAGATGGAGTCTCGCTCTGTCACCCAGGCTGGAGTGCAGTGGCGTGATCTCAGCTCACTGCAACCTCTGGCTCCTGGGTTCAAGCAATTCTTTGCCTCAGCCTCCCAAGTATCTGGGATTACAGACACTCACCACCACACCCGGCTAATTTTTTGTATTTTTAGTAAAGACAGGGTTTTACCATTTTGGCCATGCTGGCCTTGAACTCCTGACCTTGTGATCCACCTGGCTCGGCCTCCCAAAGTGCGGGGATTACAGGCGTGAGCCACCATGTCCGGCCAAAATTTAAAGTTTTGAAAGCAAAATAACTACAAACCAATACTCCTTATAAACAACTTGCAAAAATCTTTAACCAAATTTAATCAAATGAAACCACATACACATACCAGGACCAAATGGTCTTTATCCCAGAAATGCAAGGCTTGTTAAACATTTGAAAATGAATCAATGTAATTTACCATATTTATAAAATAAAGGAAAAGAACTTTATAGATTTTTCAAGACATGCAAAGGAAAGCATTTAACTAAGCCCCATGCCATCTGTAATTTAAAAATCTTTCAAAAAGCTAAAAATAAATAAGAACTTCCTTAACTTAATTGAGGGCATCTAAAAACAAAAACAAAAACAAAAATACTATGGCTCTACGGCTGATAGTATACTCAAGGCAAGGCTGTCTACCCTAACCACTTCTAGTTGATATTGTATAATAAAGCAAGAATAATAAATTATACTCAGATTATCTCATTTATAGACAGCATGATTGTTTAGAAAACCATAAGGACTGTATAAAAACTACTAAAGTCAGCAAGCATGTTTAGCAAGGTTGTAATATATAGCGTTAATAATCAAAATACAGTTACATCATATTTTATCAACAAATAATTAAAAATAAAATAATTCCAGTTATGATAGCCTAAAAATAAAAAATAAAAATAGAAATAAAATTAACAAAATATATGCAAAAACATTGAAAATAATAAACTAAAGGCCAGGTGTAGTGGCTCATGCCTGGAATCCCAGCACTTTGGGAGGCCAAAGTGTGTAGATCACTTGAGATCAGGAGCTCGAGACCAGTCTGACCAACATGGTGAAACCTTGTCTCTACTAAAAATACAAAAATTAGCAGGCCATGTTGGTGCGGCCCGTAGTCCCAGCTACTAGGGAGGGTGAGACACGAGAATCGCTTCAACATGGGAGGCAGAGGTTACAGTGAGCCAAGATCAGGCCACTGCACTCCATTCTGAGCGAGACTTCGTCTCAAAAAAAAAAAAAAAAAAGAAAACAATAAACAGCAATAAATTATGACACAAGGAAATCGAAGAACACCTAATGTTTACAGACTGGTAGACTCGATTTTATCACGATGGGCAATGTGTGTTGACATCATCTAATCTGTTGAGGGGCCAAATAGAACAAAAAGGCAGAGGAGAAACATATTCACTCTCTCTCTCTCTGTTTGAGCTGGGATGTGTGTCTTCTCCTGCCCTCCTGCTTCTCAGGCCTCTGGACTCAAACTTAGTTACATGAATTATACCACTGACATTCCTGGGTCTCCAGAAATAGATCCACCCTTATATGGCCTATTGACTTACAACAAAGATGGCAAAGTAATTCAATTGAGAAAAGATCAAAAGATCAAATAGTGCTGGAACAACTGGATATCTGTATGGAAAAACATGAACTTCAACCCTCACCTCAGACTGTACACAAAAATTAACTTGAAATAGATTACACAAAAGGTAAAAGGTAAATCTGATAATGTTTCAGAATAAAACACTGGGTTAGACAATGATTTCTAAAACAGGATACAAAGAGCATAGACTATAAAAAATAAATTTATAAGACAGATTTTATCATGACTATAAATGTTTGTTTTCTGAATGACATAGTTAAGAAACAAAAAGCCAAGCCACATACCACAAGTTTTATAAAATACTTATGAAACAGATTTGTACCTAGAATATATAAATGAATCTTACTACTCAATAGTAAGATTAAACAACTAAATTTTTAAGTGAGTAAAAGATTCATAAAGATAGTTTTAAAAACAATATATGTGAATGAGTAATAAACACATGAAAAGATATTAACATCCCTAGGCTTCAGAGAGATGCAAATTAAAATCACAGTGAGGTAAAATTACACACCCCCTAGAACAGTCAAAGTTAAATAGACTGACACAACAATTTTGAGAAAGATGCAGAGGAACTAGAATTCTCATACATTGCTAATGTGAATGTAAAATTGTGCAGCCACTTTGGAAAATAGTATAGCAATATCTCACAGAGTTAAACAAGTATCTTTATCCACAGACATTTCATTCCTACATGTGGATTCAAGATAAGTAAAAACATAACTCTACCCAAAGATGCGTACAAAAATATTCATGTCAGTGTTAATTATAATAGATACAACTCAAATACCATCAATTAGTCATCTAGGGTTAACTATTACTCTGTGACAGAAATAAATAATTATTAATAATGCAACACTATACCTCAATCTGAAAGTCATTATGCTAATTATAAATCAAATACAATATATGCCATATGAATCAATTTATATAAAATTATAGGAAAGGTAAAACTATGGTGACAGAAATAAAATCAGTAGGTTCCTGTACTTGAGAATTGGGGAGGAAATCAACAGCAAAGGAGCACAGAGGAAGTATCTGAAGTGAAGAAATTGATCTGTATATTAACCACATTGTTAGTATAAGCATGTATACAGTTACCAAAATCCATCAAACTATGTACTTAAACCAAATGGATTTTATTGTAATTAAATAATACCTTAATAAACATTAACATATTAAAAATATGAAAAAAGTACCCAGTATCACATTCTTGAGAGAATGGCAGAGATCAGTGCAATCTTAAAGACACAGATATCACTAGAGCAGTGTTTCCCAACATTTCTTTACTTCATTCAAAAATCTGGTCTTCTTTCCAATACCCCCCCACCCCAATAGAAATAGATACTCCCATATGAAAGTTGACTCCTGCAAACTTAATCAAGTCATAGCCCAAATTGCAGTTACTGTCCCAAATATGATATCTCCTGAAAATAGATTAACATAGCTTCAGGTGCATGGTATGTGGTTTGGGTGAATGAATTTTTTTCCATCTCTATCAGGAATTAAGATCAGAAACAATTCACAATTTTATGGGATAAATAAGAGTACACATGTAGTGTTCATCCCAGTGATAGTAATTCTCCCACTCTCCATCCTAATATAGCTCAAAGGAACTTGGGTAATCTAGACATTTCACAAAAACAATTAATTAGTCTACTGTATAGAGTGTCACATAAGTTGAACCAGAGGAGTTAAAAGTGGCAAGTGCATTGGATGACTTGTTAAGTCACTTCAGAAAATGAAATATAAAAATAATGAAGTTTCGGGGGCTCCTGACATTAGTAAAGTGTAAGTATTCCATGGTCTGTGTCATGATTAAACATTCCTACAAATGTATAAAAAATTATTTGACTTCATACTTCCCTGTAATAAGAAAGAAACACAATGCTTAGAATACCTCTTTTTGTTCTGGAAATAGCATATTTTACTCTTGGGATTTTGTTCCAACCTATTTATCTAGTGATAAGGAAAGCTTTCAGCTTGGAGTGGAGTCCAAAGCAAAACTAGACCTGCAAGAGAAACAGGCTGCTGTAATACAGTCCTAAAACGTGATCCATATGACCTGGCAGATCTTATCATATTAGAGTATGGGTGGTAGGAAAACATCCCTAGTGGAATTTATGGCAAATTCCAAAAAAACAAACAAAAAACAAGAATAGCAATATAGATCCCTAGGGCCCTGGAGCAAGGCCATTTCATCTGCAGTATTAAATTCTAGACCAATCAAAACAGCACCTAGCACTGTATTTGGCTTCATAAAGATGAAAAATCTAACCATGATACCTCAAATGACCATATGACTAAATCTGCCATTAATGAGCATTGGTTTGAAAAGACCCAGCATCACTCTGTAATAGAATGGAAGACACATCCAGGATTTGACATGAGTAGTGTGAGAAGACACAGATAAACTGTACAAGCAAATGACTCAGAAACTTTTAATCCATTAATGCTGCATTATTACCTCTTCCTTAGCCCAGAAAACAGGCACAGTATTCTGGAGAAAAATGTATATGCCAAACTTATGGAAATGTGCATAAAGTATGAAGATATTTCGTTTGGGGCCATAATCCCAAAAGAAACAGTCCAAATGGTATAATCCAGTATGTTGAAATCCTGAAAGTCTAAAATCTTGAAAATCAAAATCCTGAAAGATCAAAATCCTGAAAATATAATTCTGAAAATAATAATTCCCGAAACACTTTTAAAATACATTAATTTGCATCTTAAATGGGGATTTATTTGTTAAACGTACAAAAACACGATAGAACACTTCATAGACCACTACACAATAAAATAGAAAATAATAACGTTATTTTTGCAAGCATAAAGAGGTATACTAATGACAGTTGCATGGGTATAACAGTTATGAGCAGATGAAACACATCATAAAGAAATAGGTCAAATAATGAAAAATATAAATGCATATGAATGTGGTTGGTAATTGCATGCACCCAGCTTTATAACTATAATCACCTGAAATACTTTGACAGACAAGTCTTTTGACAAGATGGATCAAAAACTATGATGAGTCACAATCACATATGCAGTCACTAAAAGAGCTGAACTTTTCAGAAATTTTGTCTTTCATCAATCCAGATGTGCAAAAAGGACATCTCCATATATTGAGGAAGTTTCAACATTTTTATATATATGCCCAATTCTTACACGCAAAGTCAATTTTCTGATGATGCACTTTCATAGAGTTAAATTTTCAACAAATATGTAAAACAAATTAGAATCCTCTAAACATCTTTACCTCATTTATACCTTCAGTATTGAAAATGGTACAAAGATGAAATACATAGCATGGGTAATTATTTATTTCTAATTCTGACAATTTAAAACAGCAAAAATCTAAAAAAAAGAGAAGAAAGGAAAAAATGTGAAAAAAAAAAGGAAAAACTAATGCCAACTTTAACATATGAAAAAAAAAAATGTATTACAGGAGTAGATTATGGGCAATGGCATAAGGGTAGTCCATAAAAGCTGGCTGGCTTTTATCATCATTACTATATTTTGAAGTCTTGCATTGCAATAAGTAGCTTCTTTTCTTTGAAGGGATGGCTACTTTTGAATTCATTTTTTATGTGGCGTTGATCTTTTGGAAATGCTTCTATGATTGGATATACATCCATATGATCATTCCTTCTTAATGTTTCCATCTTCTGTGCCATGCTTCTATTTTGTTTTGGGTGCATGGAAATACATTTGTCTCATGCACTCTTATACAGACCACACATTTGGAGTAAACAATACTGTTGCTCTAACAGCAATATTTGCATGTCTTCTTATCCTACTGTGCATGTGATTATTTTTTAACCAGTCAGTAACTTCACTGGTTTCTTCAGGCAAATGTAGCTTTGATTCATTAAAAGCTTCTGGAAGCATTTAGCAGCTGGAAGGACTGCCAATGCAGACAAAATGACACATTTTTAAACTGAGTTTAGGCTTTAAGAATTTTAGATTTTAGGGATTTTGATCTTTTGAGACTTTTTAACATTTGAGATTATGGTATTGGGGATTATATCTTTTGGGAATATGATAAGAACCAAAGATATTTATACCACATAGTTATGCCCACCTGGGAGGATCCACTATGGAGGAAGCATTAAACAACCCAACAGGCCAGCCTCGGTGGCTCACATCTGTAATCCCAGCATTTTGGGAAGCCAAGGAAGGCAAATCACTTGAGGCCAGGAGTTCGAGTTCAATCTAGCCAACCTGGCAAAACCCTGTCTCTATCAAAAATACAAAAAGATTAGCCAGTCATAGTGGCGCATGACTGTAGTCCCAGCTACTTGGGAAGCTGAGGCATGAGAATTGCCTGAACTTGGGAGGTACAGGTTGCAGTGAGTCAAGATCACTGCCACTGCACACCAGCCTGGGTGACAGTGACACTCTATCTCAAAAAAAAAAAAAAAAAAGGAAAAGAAAAGAAAAAAAAAACGATAGAAGGATTTTCATCAGTTGATATCAGCCAGCCTCTCTCATTGGCTACCCCTGTGCTGTCATGGTGAGCCCATGGATGGAGTAGCCATGAAGATAAAGGTGGAAATTATGCATGAGCTCAAAAACATGGATTTTTACTGACCTAGGACCTAGGCTAATACCTTTTCTTCCACTGCCAATGTCTCCCAGCAACAGAGACCAATGCTTAATCCTCAACATAGCATTATAGCTTGAGAAATCCAATCAGCCATATCAGGGCAAGTTTATTACATTGAACCTCTTCTACCCTGGAAGGTACAGGTATTTATCATAACAACTAAAATCAGTACATAGCTAGGAATGTTTTTGCTTAACTTTCTCGTAGGGCCGTGACTAGCACCACTATCTAAAGCTTTTTGAAAGCATCACCCACTGAAACTTTGGGATCCTACAAAACAATGCCATGGAATAGGTAACAATTTTACAACAAAGGAAATGCAGCACTTGGCATATGTCCAGGGTATCCACTCTTAGCCTATAGAAAACTGAAATGGCTTTTTGAAGGTGCCGCTTACAAAGGCTGTTCTGCAGGATGGAAATCATCTTCTAGGATGTATATATACCTTTCATCAATGACCACTCTATGGTGATGTTTTCCCTTAAGTAGCATACATATTTCTAGAAGCCAAGGCATTGACGTATGATTGGTACCATTTACCATTACTCCCAGTAAGCCACTTGGATAATTTATCATTTTTGTCCCTGCAAATTTAGGCTGTCTTGGTTTAGAGGCCCTGAAGTCCAAAGAATGAAGGCTTTCATAAAAGGATGTAGTAAGAATCCCATTAAAATTCAAGCTGTCATTACCAGCCACTCATTTTGAACTTTTTGTGACAAAAGACAAATAGTCAAGGAAGAATCACCATTCTGTCAGGGATAATTGAACTTTGTCATTAGAAAGAAGAGAGTTGTTTTTAAACAGTGGTGCAGGAAATAGCACATGTGGCTCCCAGGCAATCCACTGGGGCTTTAGTTGATAAAGTCCTCCTCAACTTTAATGATATATGTATAAGATTGAGCAGGACATTACCAACTATTAGTGATCAGGAGCACACACTCCTCAGTGATAAAGGTCTGTGTCACATCACCAGGTAAGGCACTGAAAATAGCAGAGATGCTAACCAAATGTGAGAGAAATCTAGAATGATTAGTGGAACAAGAAGAAAATTGTCAGTAAAGCCTTAGAACTGCAGTAAGTGAAAACTTTAGTTTTCCCATCAACTTTCTTTAAATATTTCCTTAGGATATAGCACCAAACAAAATCTTAGAAGAGCTTTTTCCCAAATTAGGTGACCTTACCAAAATAAGTAATTAGATCTGAACAGTGCAAGAGGTAAACTATAGTAAAGGTTGTGGTGCCCTTGACACCCCCTTCAGGAACAAGGCACTTATTGCCCCAACTTCTGGGACAGCAGGCTGCTTATGGCTTGCATTTTTGTCCTTGTTCATGCATGAATTTCCCTTGGCCAAGGGAGCTGTGTCACCCAATCTCATAGTCCCTCTCTAGTTGAAACCAAATCTAACAACTGGTTGATGCAGGGATGCAAATGATCAGACCCCTTGCCTTAATTTGACTGACAGTTCTAAAGGTATCCAAACTCCAGTGAGATAAAGTCAAACTTCACCACTCTTCCACTTCTCCCTCTGCCAACTCCTGTTTCCCTCTCTTCCTCACAGATTTTGTCCCCAGAACACACTATAGTAAACTTCCCTATGCAAATCTCCAACTATGAGTTTGTCTCTGAGGTGCTCTATCTAAGACAGGGACCAAGCACCACCTGGCTTCAAGAAGAAGCAAAGTCAAATACTTTCTGGAGAAAAGCAGGTCCAGTTTAGCCCTAAAAAATTAAGATAATGAAATGTTAACCCTGTCAAAAACAACTCACAAGAAAACAAGCCAACATAAGTGAGAGTTAGAAAAAACAACAACAAATCTTAATATTGGAATTACTAGAAAAGAATAAAAATAACTATAAATGAAATGCTTAAAAAACACAAAATCATAAATATGAGAAAGGAAAAAGATTATCAATATGACTTATAAAAGAAATAATTAAATTTAAAAGATAAAAAACATAATTAGATTCAATGAATAGGTTAAATATTAGATTAGTTCAGCCAAAGAGAGAATTACTGAACTGAAAGTGAGCGCTAGAGAAATTTATAAGAATGCAGTGCATAGATAAAGCCAGCCAAAATATGAGAGCAAGGCTTACATGATATGAAGTATAGAATGAAAAGATCTGAAGACACCTCATCACAGCAATTATTAAGAAGACTAAATCGGGCCAAATGAAAAGAGAGATCACAGGTGATGAAATAACAGA
The DNA here is from genome assembly GCF_028878055.3 of Symphalangus syndactylus. Classification (NCBI taxonomy): domain Eukaryota; kingdom Metazoa; phylum Chordata; class Mammalia; order Primates; family Hylobatidae; genus Symphalangus; species Symphalangus syndactylus. The sequence continues at coordinate 105,400,884 of NC_072436.2, read as the reverse complement.
CTGGCAGAAATGGTGAGAGAAAATAACCATTATTCTAGAATTGTGTCCCCAGCAAAACTATCATTCAAAAATAAATACATGCTTTGTTTATCTCAACTGAAGTACCTGTGTTTTGTTTCATTTTTTTCCTTATTGGCTTGAAGTTGAATTCCTACTTCTTCCAACTCTACCAATCTTTCTCTTAACTCCATTTCCTGCTTTAGCATAACATGTAACATAATGATGAATCTTTGAGAAAAACATTTTTTATCTAGTTATCTTAGTTTGTTTTGTTCTGCTATAACAGAATACCAAATATTGAGTAATTTAGAAAAAACAAAAACTTTATTTCTCACAGTTCCGGAGACTGAGAAGTCAGAGATCAAGGTGTCTACAGCGATGGTGTCTGGTGGGCACTGCTCTCTGCTTCCAAGACCATGCCTTGAATGTTGCTTCCTCCAGAGAGGAAAATATTGTGTCCTCACATAGCAAGAAGAAGAGGGCAAGGGAGGTGAAATACCTCTGCCAAGCTCTTTTGTAACAGTATTAATTCATTTATGAGGTCCTAGCCTTCATGAGCAAATATCTCCCAAAAGACCCCACCTCCCAATACTGCTGCATTGGAAATTAAGTTTCCAACACATGAATTTTGGAGGACATATTAAGACAATGGCACTAGTCAAGATACGTGTGTCAGAAATGTACAGCATCTCTCTTACCCAAAAACTGAGAACATAGATTTCACTGTGATAAAGTACATGTGGCCCTTTCACATCTGTGCCCTCTGTTACTCACATCTTACGTTCACCCAATTACTTTTATACAAAGAGATCCCAGACCCAGAATGTTGCTGTTACTAAGAACTATGCCTTTGGGACAAGATACAGGTACAGCTCTTCTTCTATACCTGGCTCTCTTAAATCTCCTGTAAAGTGTGCCCTACTGCAGCAATATTCCCTAGGGCAGGAATATTCCCTCATCACCTTTGTACCAATTAGATCTATATTGAGCAAACCCTTAGCATGTCCTTACATCTCATTTCTTCATAAGCAAAAGATAAACTTCTTCATAGTCAAGGGACTTTTCTTAATTATCTTCCTCATTCTTTCTCTCCTCAGACCTCAAATTTAGGAAATAAACATTCAAATAATAGGCACTCATTAATTATCAAAATTTAAGAAAAGATAAAAGATTCTTTTAATAGACATTTTGTTTTTGTGTTATGCAAAGGCTGCCTAAAATAAGCTCATTAGATTAAATGACAGCCTTGTGATAAATTGAGAGTTATAGCTTGTAATTATTTAAGACACTATTTCCCATGGCAAATATTTTCATTATTTGGCCTCAAAAATAAAATTGAAATTAAAAGAGAAAGAGTAAAATGATTTGAGTCGAAATTAGATAAGCATACTCCCATACCTCTCACACCAAAATCTAGTCAATTCTTGTTCTGACATGGTTTATTATATAAGAAAGTCCATGTGTAAATTGATGGCAGTTTTCCTAGCAGAATAATAGATAAGCTAATTTAACTTTTTGGCAATATTCTTCTATTTTCTCATTTAGGTGCATCATTACATTAGTCATAGGGAAACGATGAGCTGTAACAAATTGGAACAAAAGAGAAATCAAGTTCCCCTGTGAGCATTAAATGTGGTGAACACTTAATTGTAAGCCATAAATAATCAGTTTTCAGATGCCTTTTGGAATTTCCTGCTGGAGATAAAGGTATATTAATGATATAGATATAGACATAGACGATGAGATATGGATATAGATATAGATATGTAGACATAGATAGATACATATACTCAGATGCCCAGTGAATATTAAGCCACATATTTATATGTAAATTGCAGTGACAAAGTTCCTGCTACAAATCATTCAGATAATTCTTTCCGTGAAATGGAATATTGATGCTTTAAGATGGAAAACAGAGTCATGGCATACAAAGGTAATAATATTATATTCCATAAACCACCCACAAAGTCCATTTCAAGGAATCTATGAAATCTGTACTTTTGATCATTGCTACTCATGTGTACCTAATAAATTGGGCTTAAACCTAACCCTAACCCAACATTAGCCAATGGCCACAAATGGGCCTTTAAACAAAACAATAAAACAGCCCCTAACTTCATTTCCAATAAAATCTTCAAGCTTCCAAAATTTCTTCATTGAATTAAAATCTCATTGAGGCCGGGTACAGTGGCTCACGCCTGTAATCCCAGAACTTTGGGAGGCGAAGGTTGGCGGATCATGAGGTCAGCAGTTTGAGAACAGCCTGACCACCATGGTGAAACCCTGTCTCTACTAAAAATACAGAAATGAGCTGGGCATGGTGGTGTGCACGTGTAATCCCAGCTACTCAGGATGCTGAGGCAGGAGAATCGCTTGAACTTGGGAGGCAGAGGTTGCAGTGAGCCAAGATTGCACCATTGCACTCCAGCCTGGGCAACAGAATGAGACTCCATCTCAAAACAACAACAACAACAACAAAAACACCTCATTGACCCATTTATTTATCTAATCCTCAAAAATTTACTCAGTACTCAGTGTCTTCTGGAACTGCATTAATTTCTAAAGACAAATAAATGAATAGTACCTGCTCTCATCTGTTCAAATTCTGCTAAGAAAGTCAGAAAAAGCAACAATAGCAGACTGAAGTTCTATCCAAAGAAATATTAAATTATACTTAGTCATTTTGAAATTCATTTTTCAGTTTACCAACCCCGGTCACACATTTTTGTCCTTAGCTTTTATATTCACAGGCAGAAACAATGAGCAAATCTAATTTAATATTTATTATATTTAAATATAAATTTTTCTCAAAATTCTTGTGCTAATTCAGTACAGTAATTTTAACACTTACATAGTTTGAATACCTCCTATGAATAACTCATCAATTTACAACATTTTCTGGTGACTAGAGGCTTTTCATATGCCCAGTATCTTTTGCAATGGAAAAACTAAACCAGATAATTAGAATCCTATTCCAACCCTAACCCCTTCAGTGCCTCCTTAACACTGGACTAGTATAATTGACCAGGAATTAACATATTATATATTGCCACTTTGCTCCATTTTATACAGGGCACCATTGACCCATTTCTGTCATAATGTTAATAGGATATCATTAACCTTCTCTAAACAACCACTGCAGCTGAATAACAACTGCTTTACAGACAGAGAAAGGGAGATAGAGATCCTGAATTACTAAAAAAAAAAAATTAGCAGACAGATCTGTGAATAAAACTGCTCTACAGTGGAGGGCATGACATCCCTCTGATATAAAAGAAAACAGGTTACATTAAAAATATTCTTAAAAGAAAAGGAATTTGAAATTGATAAAAAGTCAAGAACTAACATTCTCCATATAGAATTAGTTAACTGCAAATCTTTCATGAGAGCCACCTAACTATGTCATTGTTCAACAGTTCATTTTTCACGAGTTTCTCTTTGAAAGGATATGTTGGAAAGTTATTTTATTAAAGATTATCATTTTTGCCAGTTATCATTTTAGAATCACTGAAGAGATTAGTGTTAGCTCTAATTACTCTTCAATATTAAGAAGTACTAAAGATAAATATACACATTTAAAGGGTTCAAGATCATAACATTGCATTAATATTCATGCAGTATATGTCAATGCATAACTTACCCCATCCCAAAATGACAAATGAATTTCTAGGTGAACAGGTGTCTGCTGCTTTTGAAGGTATCTTTATCTAGTTGGTGACTACAGACATACTGTTATCAACTAGGCAAGATACTCCTCTTTATTTTAACACATTGCATTAGTCCATCTTGTGTTGCTATCATGGAATACCTGAGGCTGGGTAATTAACAAAGAAAAGAGGTTTATTTTAGTTCATAGTTCTGCAGGCTGTACAAGAAGGACAGTACCAGCAACTGTTTCTGGTGAGGACCTCTGGAAGCTTTCAGTCATGGTGGAAAGTGAAGGGAGGCAGGCCTTTCACGAGGTAAGAGAAGGAGCAAGAGCGCTGCTAGGCTCTTTTAAACAACCAGCTCACACGTGAACTAATGGAGTGAGAAACCATTACCGTGAGGGGGACACTTCATGAGGGATCTGTCCCCATGACCCATACACCACCCCCCAGGCCCCACCTCCAACACTAAGGATTATGTTTCAACATGAGATTTGGAAGGGACAAACATCCAAATCATATCACCCATATACCTACATTTTTTTCTTCAGTGAGTTGCAGTTAGAATTAACTAGAATATGGAAGAATCTAATATCATTCCTCTGTTCTACTATGTCTCATTACACTGTCAAGTATTAATTCACTTGAGTTTTACAGAACAATGCCATCAATTTGTTTTTCTTCCTTTTTCTGTCATCATGATTTAATTTCACACGTTGTATAACATCACGAAGGTCAGGAATGTTACTTCAATTTCTGCCAGATACCGCTGAGAAACCAGAAAAAAATCAATAATATATATTTTTAAAAAGGGCAGGGAATGGTAATTGAGAAAAATAATCCCATTCTTCTGCTTATTAGTATGTTACTGATCCACATTTCAAGTAGTAGGAATTGGCCAGGCACGGTGACTCAAGTCTGTAATCCCAGCACTTTGAGAGGCCAAGGTGGGCAGATCACCTGAGGTCAGGAGTTGGAGACCAGCCTGGAACAACATGGTGAAACCCTATCTCGACTAAAAATACAAAAATTAGCTGGGCATGATGGTACGCGTCTGTAATCCCAGCTACTAGGGAGGTTGAGGCAAGAGAATCACTTGAACCCGGGAGGCAGAGGTTGCGGTGAGCCGAGATCGTGCCATTGTACTCCGGCCTGGGCAACAAGAGCGAAACGCCGTCTCAAAAAAAAAAAGAAAAAGAAAAGAAAGAAAACGAAAAGAAAAAGAAAAAAGGGGGAAAAATAACATAAAGCATGTATACACATAGGATGTAATACCTTAATATCACTCCTCATGTGGCTCCAGTATGCGGGCAGATCAAAGTGTGACAAACCCTTGGGACAGAATGTGGGTATTACCAATCACAATACTTGATATTCAGATGTCACATTACAGTTTAAGACTCATTGCTCTTCCCGCCATTTGTTAACTTCAAGAAAACCCTGACACACAATAAAAACTAATATTAACATCTGGTATTACCATTGCTACAAAAATCTACTGTAGGAATGAAAATTTTTCCAAATCCATTTAGAGTTAAGGACCTTCTTCACAATGAGAAAAAAATCTAATTAGAGTGAATAGCAGGGAAGAAATACTGGGAGGAGATGTAACCATGCAACTGAGGTGGTTATATTTTTATATATAGTGAGTGTAATGGAAGTATTTATTTTCAATTAAATTTAAATTTGTGAAATATTTGCTTAATACCTAGTAGGTACCCTGCACTATATTATATACTCTGGGATGTGCAAAAATGAAATGATGGAGTTATTACCAACATGGAGTTTATAATCTCCCAATAGATAAGATGTATTACACATAAATTAGAGAAAATATGATAATAAATAAATCTCCCAACAATGTAAAGATTTCTTACCTATCTATAGTCAAAGAAAAGAAGCTGTTAAACATTTTCTAATCTTTTGCATAAATGTAGCAGATGTTAAAAAAAACCCACCAAAACTAATACTGAGAATGGTAAACTCTCTCTGTGTGGTAAAATCTTATTTTGCTGATGTTACTGATGACTATATTGATTCTTACCAGACTTTATTCAAATAGCATTTCATTGTTCTTTCTGATGCAGTGATGAAAAAGAGTAAGGATATATTATTGAAAATATGCAGGCATAGTTGAAATAATATCACCTCATAATTTTTAACAGTACATTTTGTTTCTCATACTGAAATGAAATTTTCAGTGATTTCTTCAAATGTGCTTGAGTGTATACCACTGTCAACTTAGAAATCAAACACATCCTTCAATGAAGGAATTCACTGGGCAGAGAGTGGTGGAGAAAAATTGTGTGGTCAGTGCCGGTAAACCCATCAGCACTGTAATAGTTTGGGATATTTATGGCAGGGCAGAGAAAATTATAGTAAGCTATTTGATTTAACCATCCATATTGCCTTCCTTAAAGCAAAGTGATAAAAGTCAACATTTTATTTACATCTATATGATGTAATGTTATTTGGGGAGCTATTTGTAAAGTAGCCATAAATAACTTTTTTGTTATTTTGTTAGTTTGGTGGCATAGCTCAACTATTACATGAATTCTTCCAACATTAAACAAACTTCTTCCTAGTTATTTCTGTAGTTTCCCATTTTGTGCATAGAAATCTTAATAAAATATTTCAGTGTGCTTGCATACATTATTTTTATTGAAACAATAGAGTAATAGTAATAATAATATATGCTCCTCTCACCACCAGGCCTAGGCATGTGTCTGCCAGAGTCTGTGAATGGAAAGTGGATGATGAGGTTAGGATTATTAAAGCAGGAATGCAAAGAAGGAGTTCATATGTGTCTTCTGATACCTGCAGTTGTGTGTGTGTGTGTGTGTGTGTGTGTATGTGTGTGTGTGTGTGTGAGAGAGAGAGAGAGAGAGGCAGGAGGGTGGGGGGAGAGAGACTCTTAAAATTCTTTTTTCCAAGCCTGGAGGACTCAAATCATATGGCTTGAATGGTGTTGCCAAAAATGCACCTTTTCCTAGGAGAATGTGATGTACAAAATGTTAAATTTTTTTTAAAAGGTGCCCATACCAATCCATCCCCTCAACTTCTACTGCCTAGAATTGTGAAGAAAAGAAGCAAGAGTCAGACAAATAAGTACATCAGAGTTGGGATAATCCTTCTCATTTTCTGTTTATTTTCTGTCTCATCCACTAAAATGTAAGCTTCATAGGAACCGAGAATTTGTATGGTTTGTTACCCATTCTATCTTCAGTGCTTAGAATGATACACATTGTAGGTGTTGAATATTATTTGTCGAATGAAGTAAAGGAGTTTATAGCTTTTTCTCTCTTCATAAGTGCATATATTATATCCAATTTATTCTCCACTGTATTCTCACTGCACAGCGTATTTTCTAACACATAATAGACACTCAAAAATGTGTTATACGAAGAGAATACATTTTTAAGTACAAGTAAAGAAAATTAGCAATCATCATTTGAATGTTTTGTTTTTTCCCATAGTCACTAGAATTGGAAGATTATAAGAATGGAAATAACTCAAATCCTTTCAACACACAAAATAATTATTTTTCTCATCTATGTGCTGAGATCAGAGTCAGGGAGAAGTAGGATACTGAGATATCTCTAATGGCTGTGTTTTACAGGGCATTTGTTATGTCTTAAGTCCTGTCCTGGGCTCTTTACATATATAACCCTTTTAATCCTCACAACTCTACTGATACAGTTTGGCTGTGTCCCCACCCAAAATCTCATCTTGAATTGTAGTCCAAATTGTAATCCCTATGTGTTGGATGGGGTTGGGGGGGAGATCATGGGGGCAGCTCCCACATGCTGTTCTTGTGATAGTGAGTGAGTTCTCATGAGATCTGATGGTTTTATAAGAGGCTTTTCCCACTTCACTCTGCACTTCTCTCTCCTGCCACCATGTGAAGAAGGACGTGTTTGCTTCCCCTTCCGCCATGATCGTTAAGTTTCCTGAGGACTCTTCAGCCATGGGGAACTGTGAGTTCATTAAACCTCTTTCCTTTATAAATTACCTAGTCTCAGGCAGTTCTTTATAACAGCATGAAAACAGACTAATTCACCTACTCTGAGTTATTATTACCATTTTCCAGATGAGGAAACTGAGATTCAGAGCGATTAAGCAGTTTGTCCAAGTCCTAAAACAAGTAAGCAGTGGAATTTGACCTCAGGTCTTTCTGACATCATAATTCTTACTTGTTTTTCAACTTGACTTGGATTGCCCACTTAGGCATGTACTGAACTATGCCATTTTATAAAAGGGACTTGAGCATCCGTGAATAGTGGCATGCATAGGGGGGCTCTAGAAACTATCTCCCATGGATACAGAGGGCCAATGACTGTACTCACATAACAGATGGAGACTGTCTCCTCCTTGACTGAGTACTGATTGGGTCCCAGTGTCCACCCCATTTGCTCACAAAGCATATCTCCCAGGAAATCTGGGAAGACTAGACCAAAAACATTTATTTACCTCAAACCAATGAAACTAAGAGAATTATAATCTCAAAATACAACTTGGCTTCTCTGAAAATTTCTTAAGAAGTTACACAGACATGTTGGGCTTTTGCTTTATTAATCTCTCACCCTCCCCTGAAATTAACTGCAGTCTGACTTGAAAAATTACTTAATACTTATGCACTCCACTTCCCTTGCCTGTAAAATAGATATATTACTTACCTCATATGGCTTTCCTAAGAATCAAAAACGAGGTTTTTCAAATTTCTGAATGGTAGTAAGCTCTCAAAAATTGGCAGTTATTATGATAAAATGACTCATATTTTTGTGTCTTATGAACAAGGCTGGATACAAACAAGTACATTTAGAATATAAATAAAGATAATCTTTTATAGTCTGCTATGGTGTAAAGTTCCAAAAGGCAGGACAATAATACCCCCCACCCTTATCCATGGGGTAAAACATGCTAAGATCCCCCAGTGGATGTCTAAAACCACAGACAGTACTGAACCCAATGGCCATCAATCAAAACACATTCCTGTTCATGTCATTCACCCACAAATGTATTGCCTTTTCGATATTAACTAAGCATTTATGCACTGTGGCCATATCTTTTGCAGTTTGAGGTGCAACAGCAAAAGTATTTCTTTAAAAAAAAATTCAAGATTTATTTTAGGTACAGGAGGTACAAATGCAGATTTCTTACATGGGAATATTGTGTGATGTTGAGGTTTGGAGTACAGAATCTGTCACTCAGGTAGTAAGCATACTACCCAATAGGTAGATTTTTTAACCCATTCCCCCACTCTCTAGTAGTCCACAATGTCTAATGTTCCCATATTTATGTCCATCTGTGTTCAATGTAATCTCCCACTTAAACGAGAACATGTGGTATTTGGTTTTCTGTTCCTGTGTTATTATGTTTAGGATTATGGCCTTGGCTTCATTAATGTTGCTAAAAAATATTATTTCATCCTTTTTATGGCTGCATAGTATTACATGGTGTATATGAACCACAATTTCTTTATCCAATCTACCATTGATGGATACCTGGGTTGGTTCCATGTCTGCTACAAATTTATTTCCCCTTCTTCTTGATTTCAGTGATCAAAGATTCTTTCTTACTACAGGTATTAGTAATCTCAGCATACAATTATATTTCTTTTCTTATTAAATCACAAACTTCAACCTTGAACTTAAAGGAGTTACACTATAGGCTTCTCTTTTGCATATTCAAATTGCCAGCATCACTACACTAATGCTTTGGGGTTGTTGTTAAGTAAAATAAGGGTTATTTGAACCAAAGCATTGCAATTCCATGATATTCAATATGATCATCAAGATGGCTACTAAATGATTAACAGGCAGGCAGCATATACAGTGTGGATATGCTGAACAAAGAAATCCATCCTGATGGGATGGCATGAGATTTCATTATAATACTCAGAAGGGTGCATGCATAATTTAGAAAGTTAAATTATTTCTGAAATTTTCCATTTTAATATTTTCATACAGTAGTTGGCCGCAGGTAACTGAAACTACAGACAGCAAAACCACAGATAAGGGCTATAATTTCTTCATTTTATCAGAAAAAAAGTGAATGAAGGAGACCCCACAAAAAATGGAATAATATTTATAAAGCCAAGTGGAATCACTCTGATTAATACTTTTACCTTGGATGTATCAAGAACTTTTCTTTGTGGCTTCAAAACATTTTATCCATGCCCAGTTTCTGTTACTTTGATACTGGTAAAGAACAATCATTGCCATCATCTGACTGACGTTTAGAGAAAAGCATTTGGTGACATTTTAAATGTTCTACATTTAGGCTGTGGCAGAGTTAGGATTATAATCCTGGATTTCAAATATCTAGTTATAATGCACTCTGCTTTAAAATATATAATTCAGTGGACAGTGTTACATTCACATAACTGAAGATACATGGAAGAAAATTCAGTAAATACAATGTTTACAATCATCCACATGTATGGCATAGGGAAAAATAAAATCAACCCTATAATGATTTAATAGCATTTTTTTTTTCATTTTCTTGATGCTACTTTTCATTTGAATTCTTTTTCCATTTTTTCATTTTTAATTGTCATGGGTACATAGTACACACATATATTTGTGTGATAATAAATTTTTATACAGGCCTACAATGTATAATAATCACATCAGGGTATATGAGATATTAATCACCTCAAGTATTCATCATTTATTTGTGTTATGAACTGTATTAGTCAGGATTCTCTAGAGGGACAGAACTCATAATATATGTGTATATGAAGGGGAGTTTATTAAGGATTATTGACTGACAGGATCACAAGTTGAAGTCCCACAATAGACTGTCTGCAAGCTGAGGAGCAAGGAAGCCAGTCTGAGTTCCAAATCCTCAAAAGTAGGGAAGCTGACAGTGCAGCAAAAGTCTGTGGCCGAAAGCTCAAGAGCCCCCGGTACACCCTGGTGTAAGTCCAAGAGTCCAAAAGCTGAAGAACTTAGAGTCCAATATTAGAGAGCAGGAAGCATCCAGCACAGGAGAAAGACAAAGGCCAGAAGACTCAGCAAGTCTAGTCCTTCCATGTTCTTCTGCCTGCTTTATTCTGGCCGCTCTGGCAGCTGATTGTGCCCACCCAGTTTGAGGGTGGGCCAGCTTTTCCCAGCCCACTGACTCAAATGTTAATCTTCTTTGGCAACACTCTCACAGATACATGTAGAAACAAAACTTTGAAACCTTCAATCCAATCAAATTGACACTCAATATTAACCATCACACAAACATTCAAATTGTATTCCCTCAGTTGTTTTAAAATGTACAACAAATTATTGCTGACTGTAGTTACTCTGCTGTACTAACAAATAAATCTCATTTATTCTATATAGCTATATTGTCGTACCTATTGACCATTCCCATTTTCCTCCATCCAACTACCCTTCCCAGCCACAGATAACTATCATTCTACTTTCTATCTCTGTGAGTTCAATTGCTTCACTTTTTTTTTTTTATTATACCTTAAGTTTTAGGGTACATGTACAACGTGCAGGTTAGTTACATATGTATACATGTGCCATGTTGGTGTGCTGCACCCACTAACTCGTCATTTAACATTAGGTATATCTCCTCATGCTATCCCTCCGCCCTCCCCCCACCCCACAACAGGCCCCAGTGTGTGATGTTCCCCTTCCTGTGTCCATGTGTTCTCATTGTTCAATTCCCACCTATGAGTGAGAACATGCGGTGTTTGGTTTTTTGTCCTTGCGATAGTTTGCTGAGAATGATGGTTTCCAGCTTCATCCATGTCCCTACAAAGGACGTGAACTCATCATTTTTTATGGCTGCATAGTATTCCATGGTGTATATGTGCCACATTTTCTTAATCCAGTCTATCATCGTTGGACATTTGGCTTGGTTCCAAGTCTTTGCTATTGTGAATAGTGCCGCAATTGCTTTACTTTTTAGCTCCCACAAATAAGTGAGAACATGTGAAGTTTATCTTTCTTTCTGTATGTGGCTTATTTCACTTAACCTAATGGCCTTCAGTTCCCTCCATGTTGCTGCAAATGATGAGATTTCATTCTTTTTCTAGCAGAATAGTACTCCACTGTGTATATGTACCACATTTTCTGCATCCATTCATGTGCTGATGGACACTTAGGTTGATTCCAAATCCTGGCTGTTATGAATAGTGCTGCAATAAACATAGGAGTGTAGATAGATCTTCAGTATACTAATCTCTCATCTTTTGGTTATATACCTAGCAGCGGGGTTACTAAATCATATAGTATCTCTATTTTTAGTGTTTTGAGGGACATCTGTACTGTTCTCCATAGTACCTACACTAATTTACATTCCCACCAACAATGTACGAGGGTTCCATTTTCTCCACATACTCACCAGCACTCATTATTGCCAGACTTTTAGGTGAAAGCCATTTTAACTGGAGTGAGATGATATCTCATTGTACTTTTGATTTACATTTCTCTGATGATCTATGATATCGAGAAATTTTCCAAATACCTGATTAACATTTGTATGTCTTACTCTGAGAAATCTCCATTTGTTCTTTTGCTGGTATTTTAATCGGATTGTTTAGTTTTATTTTATACAGTTGTTTGAGTTCCTTATATATTCTGCTTATTAATCTCTTGTCAGATGGATAGTTTGAAAATATTTATCTCCCATTCTGTGGTTGTCTCTTTACCTTGTGGGTTATTTCCTTTGCTGTGCAAAAGCTTTTTTACTTGATGTGATCCCATTTGTCCATTTTTGCTTTGGTTGCCTGTGTTTGTGGGGTATTACTCAAGAAATCTTTGCCAGATCAACATCCTGGAGGGCATTCCCAATATTTTCTTGCAGCAGTTTCATAGTTCCAGGTCTTAGATTAAAGTCTTCAATCTATTTTGATTTGATTTTAGCATATGACAAGAGATAGGGGTCTAGTTTCATTTTTCTTCATATGGATATCCAGTTTTCCCAGCACCACTTATTGAAGACACTTTTCTTTCCTCAAAGCATGTTCTTGGCACCTTTGTTGAAAATGAGTTCATTGTAGACGTATGGATTAATTTCTGGGTTCTCTATTCTGTTCTACTGATGTATGTGTCTGTTTTTTATGCCAGTACCATGCAGTTTTAGTAACTATAGTGCTATAGTATAATTTGAAGTCAAGTAATATGATTCTTCCAGTTTGGTGTTTTTGCTCAGGATGACTTTGGCTATTCTGGGACTTTTGTGGTTCCACATAAATTTTAAAATAGTGTTTCTATTTCTGTGAAGAATGTCATTGGTATTTTGATAGAAATTGCATTGAATCTGTAGATTGCTTTGGGTAATTTAAATATTTTCACAATATTTATTATTCTAATTCATGAACATGAAATATCTTTTCTTTCTCTTTCTTTTTTTGATGCTGTCTTCTATTTCTTGCATTAATGTTTTATAGTTTTCATTCTTGAGATCTTTTATCTCTTTGGTTAAGTTTGTTTATAGGTATTTCATTCTATTTGTAGCTATTGTAAATGGAATTTTTGAAATTTATTTTTCATATCATCTGCTCTTGGCATTTATAAATGTTACTGATTTTTGTATGTTGATTTTGTATTCTGCAATTTTACTGAATTTATCAATTCTGATTATACCTTGGTGAAGTCATTAGGTCTTCCCAAATGTAAGATCATATCATCTGCAAACAAGGACAATTTGACTTATTTCTTTTCAATTTAGATGCCCTTCATTTCTTTCTTTTGTCTGATTCCTCTAGACAGGACTTCCAGTAACTTTTAGTTTTTCCTGGTTCAGTATGATACCAGCTGTGGGTCCCTTGTATATGGCTTTTATTATATTGAGATATGTTCCTTTTATACCCATTTTAACAGTTTTTATCAAGGAGAGATGTTGAATTCTGTCAAGTGCTTTTTCTGCATCAATTGAAATGATCATGTAGTTTATAGTCTTCATTCTGTTGATACAATGTGTCACCTTGATTAGTGTATGGGGAATCATCCATGCATCCCTGGGATAAATCCCACTTGGTTATGATGAATCATCTTTTTAATGTGTTGTCAAATTTGGTTTGCTATTACTTTGTTGAGAATTTTTGCATTAATATTCATCAGAGATATTGGCCTATAGTTTTTATTATTATTATTATTATTATTATTTTATATGTCTTCATCTGGTTTTGGTATCAGGGTAATACTGACCTTGTAGAATGAGTTTGGAAGTAGTCTCCTCTATTTTTTTTTTTTTTTTTTTGGAATAGTTTGAGCAGGACTGGTGTCAGTTTTTCTTTAAATGTTTGGTAGAATTCAGCAGCAAAACCATTGGGTCCTGTGCTTTTCTTGCTGGGAGAACTTACGATACTCCTTCCATTAAATTGTTTATTATTTGTCTATATAAGCTTTGAATTTCTTCGTGGTTTAATGTTCATAGGTTGTATGTATCTAGGAATTTATCCATTTCTTACAGATTTTCCAATTTATTGGCATATAGTTGCTTATATTAATCTTTAATGATCCTTTAAATTTTTTCAGTATCAGTTATAAATTCTCTTCTTTCAGCTGTAATTTTATTTATCTACATCTTCTCTCATGTTTTCTCAATTAATCTGGCTAAAGATTTGTCAATTTTATCTTTTCAAAAGACCAACTTTTCATTTCATTGATCTTTTGTATTTCGACTTTATTTATTTATGCTCTAATATTTATTTTTTTCTAATTTTGGATTTGGTTTGCTCTTGTTTTGCTGGTTCTTGAACATGTATCATTAGGCTTTGAAGTTTTTCTACTTACTTATTGCTATAAACCTTCCTCTTAGTAATGCTATTGCAGCATCCCATAGGTTTTGGTGTGTTATGTTTCCATTTTTGTTAGCTTCAAGAAATATTTCTTTTTTTTTTTTTTTTTTTTTTTTTTTTTTATTAATTTTTTTTGCATACAAAAACAATAAACATTTTCTAAAAATACATACAAACAAAAAGATGCGTATCAAACATATTAGGAAGGTTGCACATGGGAAGTCGGGGAATAGAAATGGGGGTGGGAGTTAAAATAAATGAGAGAGGGACTTTATATGGATCAGTGATAATAACTCAATCCTCTATTTGACAAAGAAGAGGGAGAAGGAAGAGGAAGAAAAAGAAAGTGGGATAAAGGATCAGAAAGGGAGGAAAATAGAAAAAATTAGAGTATGACTCCAGGGTAGACCTGTTTTGTTGTCATTGAGTTGGTTGGTTGGTTTGTCTGTTGTATTCTTCATGTTTCGCCAAGTTGGCCAGACTGGTCTCGAACTCCTAGTCCGAAGTGATCAACCCGCCTCGCCCCCTAGAGTGCCGGGACCACAGGCGTGAGCCACCACGTCCAGCCCCCACATTGCTTCTGGCCTCCGTGGTAGACCTCCCAGACGGAGCGGCCAGGCAGAGGAGCTCCTCACTTCTACCCAGACACGGGGCGGCCGGGCAGAGGGGCTCCTCACTTCCCAGACGGGGCGGCCAGGCAGAGACGCTCCTCACTTCTTCCCAGACGATAGGTGGCCGGGCAGAGGCGCTCCTCACTTCCCAGACGATGGGTGGCCGGGCAGAGGCGCTCCTCATCTCCCAGACGATGGGTGTCCGGGCAGAGGCACTCCTCACTTCCCAGATGGGGCAGCCGGGCAGAGGCGCTCCTCACTTTCCAGACGATGGGTGGCCGGGCAGAGGCGCTCCTCACCTCCCAGACGATGGGTGGCCTGGCAGAGGCGCTCCTCACCTCCCAGACGATGGGTGGCCGGGCAGAGGCGCTCCTCACCTCCCAGACGGGGCGGCCGGGCAGAGGCGCTCCTCACTTCTTCCCGGACGGGGCGGCCGGGCAGAGGCGCTCCTCACTTCTTCCCGGACGGGGCGGCCGGGCAGAGGCGCTCCTCACTTCCCAGACGGTGGGTGGCCGGGCAGAGGCGCTCCTCACTTCCCAGACGATGGGTGGCTGTGCAGAGGCGCTCCTCACTTCTTCCCGGATGGGGCGCCCGGGCAGAGGCGCTCCTCATTTCTTCCCGGACGGGGCGGCCGGGCAGAGGCGCTCCTCACTTCCCAGACGGGGCAGCCGGGCAGAGGCGCTCCTCACTTCTTCCCGGACGGGGCGGCCGGGCAGAGGCGCTCCTCACTTCCCAGACGGGGCGGCCGGGCAGAGGCGCTCCTCACTTCTTCCCGGACGGGGCGGCCGGGCAGAGGCGCTCCTCACTTCTTCCCGGACGGGGCGGCCGGGCAGAGGCGCTCCTCACTTCTTCCCGGACGGGGCGGCCGGGCAGAGGCGCTCCTCACTTCTTCCCGGACGGGGCGGCCGGGCAGAGGCGCTCCTCACTTCTTCCCGGACGGGGCGGCCGGGCAGAGGCGCTCCTCACTTCTTCCTGGACGGGGCGGCCGGGCAGAGGCGCTCCTCACTTCTTCCCGGACGGGGCGGCCGGGCAGAGGCGCTGCTCACTTCCCAGACGGGGCGGCCGGGCAGAGGCGCTCCTCACTTCTTCCCGGACGGGGCGGCCGGGCAGAGGCGCTCCTCACTTCTTCCCGGACGGGGCGGCCGGGCAGAGGCGCTCCTCACTTCTTCCCGGACGGGGCGGCCGGGCAGAGGCGCTCCTCACTTCTTCCCGGACGGGGCGGCCGGGCAGAGGCGCTGCTCACTTCCCAGACGGGGCGGCCGGGTAGGGGCGCTCCTCACTTCCCAGACGGGGCGGCCGGGCAGAGGCGCTCCTCACTTCCCAGACGGGGCGGCCGGGCAGAGGCGCTCCTCACTTCCCAGACGGTGGGTGACCGGGCAGAGGCGCTCCTCACTTCCCAGACGATGGGTGACCGGGCAGAGGCGCTCCTCACTTCTTCCCGGACGGGGCGGCCGGGCAGAGGCGCTCCTCACTTCTTCCCGGACGGGGCGGCCGGGCAGAGGCGCTCCTCACTTCTTCCCGGACGGGGCGGCCGGGCAGAGGCGCTCCTCACTTCTTCCCGGACGGGGGCGGCCGGGCAGAGGCGCTCCTCACTTCTTCCCGGACGGGGCGGCCGGGCAGAGGCGCTCCTCACTTCTTCCCGGGCGGGGCGGCCGGGCAGAGGCGCTCCTCACTTCTTCCCGGACGGGGCGGCCGGGCGGAGGCGCTCCTCACTTCCCAGACGATGGGTGGCCGGGCAGAGGCGCTCCTCACTTCCCAGACGGTGGGTGGCCGGGCAGAGGCGCTCCTCACTTCCCAGACGGTGGGTGGCCGGGCAGAGGCGCTCCTCACTTCCCAGACGGTGGGTGGCCGGGCAGAGGGGCTCCTCACTTCCCAGACGGTGGGTGGCCGGGCAGAGGGGCTCCTCACTTCCCAGACGGTGGGTGGCCGGGCAGAGGCGCTCCTCACTTCCCAGACGGTGGGTGGCCGGGCAGAGGGGCTCCTCACTTCCCAGACGGTGGGTGGCCGGGCAGAGGCGCTCCTCACTTCCCAGACGGTGGGTGGCCGGGCAGAGGCGCTCCTCACTTCCCAGACGGTGGGTGGCCGGGCAGAGGCGCTCCTCACTTCCCAGACGGTGGGTGGCCGGGCAGAGGCGCTCCTCACTTCCCAGACGGTGGGTGGCCGGGCAGAGGCGCTCCTCTCTTCCCAGACGGTGGGTGGCCGGGCAGAGGCGCTCCTCACTTCCCAGACGGGGCGGCCGGGCAGAGGCACTGCTCACTTCCCAGACGGGGCGGCCGGGTAGAGGCGCTCCTCACTTCCCAGACGGGGCGGCCGGTCAGAGGCGCTCCTCACTTCCCAGACGGTGGGTGGCCGGGCAGAGGCGCTCCTCACTTCTTCCCGGACGGGGCGGCCGGGCAGAGGCGCTCCTCACTTCTTCCCGGACGGGGCGGCCGGGCAGAGGCGCTCCTCACTTCTTCCCGGACGGGGCGGCCGGGCAGAGGCGCTCCTCACTTCTTCCCGGGCGGGGCGGCCGGGCAGAGGCGCTCCTCACTTCTTCCCGGGCGGGGCGGCCGGGCAGAGGCGCTCCTCACTTCTTCCCGGGCGGGGCGGCCGGGCAGAGGCGCTCCTCACTTCCCAGACGATGGGTGGCCGGGCAGAGGCGCTCCTCACTTTCCAGACGGTGGGTGGCCGGGCAGAGGCGCTCCTCACTTCCCAGACGGTGGGTGGCCGGGCAGAGGCGCTCCTCACTTCCCAGACGGTGGGTGGCCGGGCAGAGGGGCTCCTCACTTCCCAGACGGTGGGTGGCCGGGCAGAGGCGCTCCTCACTTCCCAGACGGTGGGTGGCCGGGCAGAGGGGCTCCTCACTTCCCAGACGGTGGGTGGCCGGGCAGAGGCGCTCCTCACTTCCCAGACGGTGGGTGGCCGGGCAGAGGGGCTCCTCACTTCCCAGACGGTGGGTGGCCGGGCAGAGGCGCTCCTCACTTCCCAGACGGTGGGTGGCCGGGCAGAGGCGCTCCTCACTTCCCAGACGGTGAGTGGCCGGGCAGAGGCGCTCCTCACTTCCCAGACGGGGCGGCCGGGCAGAGGCACTGCTCACTTCCCAGACGGGGCGGCCGGGTAGAGGCGCTCCTCACTTCCCAGACGGGGCGGCCGGTCAGAGGCGCTCCTCACTTCCCAGACGGTGGGTGGCCGGGCAGAGGCGCTCCTCACTTCTTCCCGGACGGGGACGGCCGGGCAGAGGCGCTCCTCACTTCTTCCCGGACGGGGCGGCCGGGCAGAGGCGCTCCTCACTTCTTCCCGGACGGGGCGGCCGGGCAGAGGCGCTCCTCACTTCTTCCCGGACGGGGCGGCCGGGCAGAGGCGCTCCTCAGTTCTTCCCGGGCGGGGCGGCCGGGCAGAGGCGCTCCTCACTTCTTCCCGGGCGGGGCGGCCGGGCAGAGGCGCTCCTCACTTCTTCCCGGGCGGGGCGGCCGGGCAGAGGCGCTCCTCACTTCCCAGACGATGGGTGGCCGGGCAGAGGCGCTCCTCACTTTCCAGACGGTGGGTGGCCGGGCAGAGGCGCTCCTCACTTCCCAGACGGTGGGTGGCCGGGCAGAGGCGCTCCTCACTTCCCAGACGGTGGGTGGCCGGGCAGAGGCGCTCCTCACTTCCCAGACGGTGGGTGGCCAGGCAGAGGCGCTCCTCACCTCCCAGACGGGGCGGCCGGGCAGAGGCGCTCCTCACCTCCCAGACGGGGCGGCCGGGCAGAGGTGCTCCTCACCTCCCAGACGGGGCGGCCGGGCAGAGGCGCTCCCCACCTTCCAGATGGGGCGGCGGCCGGGCAGGGGCTGCAATCCCAGCACCCTGGCAGGCCAAGGCAGGCGGCCGGGGGGTAGAGGCTGCCGCGAGGCCAGACCACGCCACCGCCCTCCAGCCCGGGCAACACCGAGCACTGGGTGAGCGAGACTCCGTCTGTAGTCCCAGTACCTCGGGAGGCTGAGGCGGGCAGAGCACTCGGCGTCAGGAGCTGGCGACCAGCGTGGCCAAGATGGCGAACGCGTGCCTGCATCCAAAGGAGAAAAGGCAGGCAGCGGTGGCGGGCGCCGGTAGTCCCAGGCAGTCCGTGGCGCGGGCAGCAGCAAGCCGAGTAGATTGTAGCCTGGGCCAGAGAGGGAAAGAAAGAAAGAAAGAAAGAAAGAAAGGAAGGAAGGAAGGAAGGAAGGAAGGAAGGAAGGAAGGAAGGAAGGAAGGAAGGAGAGAGAGACGGAGTCTTGCTCTGTCCCCCAGGCTGGAGTGCAGTCAGAAATATTTCAATTTCCTTCTTAATTTCTTCATTGACCCACTGGTCATTCAGGAACATATTGTTTAATTTCCATGTATTTATATGTTTCCAAAATTCTGTTTGTTATTCATTTCTAGGGGATTTTTTCCATGTGATCAGAGAAGGAGCTTGATATTATTGTTTAATTTCCATGTGTTTTTGTAGTTTTCAAAGTTGTTCTTGTTATTGATTTCCAGTTTTATTCCACTGTAGTCAGAAAAGATACTTTATATTGTTTCAAAATTTTTGAATTTTCTAAGACTTGTTTTGTGACCTAACATATGTTCTATTCTCGAGAATGATCCATGCACTGAGAATGTGTGTTTCAAAGCCATTGAATGAAACGTTCTGTAATTATCTGTTAGGTCAATTTGGTCTATAGTACAAATTTTTCTTTTTCTTTTTTTTCTTCTTTTTTTTTTGAGACAGAGTCTTGCTCTGCACCTAGGCTGGAGTGCAGTGGTGTGATCTCAGCTCACTGCAACCTCCACCTCCTGGATTCAAGCAATTCTCCTGTCTCAGCCTTCCAAGTAGCTTGGACTATAGGCACCTGCCACCACGCCTGGCTAATTTTTGTATTTTTAGTAGAAACAAGGTTTTACCATATTGGTAAGACTGGTCTCAAACTCCTGACCTCAGGTGATCCACCTGCCTCGGCCTCCCAAAGTGCTGGGATTACAAGCATGAGCGACTGCACCCGGCATATAGTGCAGATTAAGTCCAAAGTTTTTTTAATTTATTTTTCTATCTAAATTATCTTAAGTCCAAAGTTTCTTTGTTGATTTTTCTATGTAAATTATCTGTCCAGTGTTGAAAGTGGTGTGTTAAGATATCCAACTCTTATTGTATTGGGGATTATCTTTGTCTTTGGCTCTAATAATATTTGTATCAGGGTACCCCAGTGTAGGGTGCGTATGTGTTTACAATTGTTGTAGCCTCTTGCTGAATTGAAACTTTCATCAATATAAAATGAACTTTCTTTTTATAGTTTTGTATTGAAATATATTTTGTCTGATATAATTATGGCTACTCTTTTTGTTTTAATTTTCATAAAATATCTTTTTTCCATCCCTTTATTTCAGTCTATGTGTGTTGTTATAAGCGAAGTGTGTTTCTTGTTGGCTATAGATTGTTGGGTTTTGTTTTTTTAATATATTAAGTCACTCCTTTTTTGGATTGGAGAATTTAGTCCATTTACATTGAATGTTATTATTGATAAGTAAGGACACTACTGCTGTTTTGTTATTTGTTTTCTGGTTGTCTTGCGGTGTTCCGTCCCTCCCTCTCTCCCTTCCTCCCTCCCTCCCTCCCTTCCTTCCTTCCTTCCTTTTCTTCCTTCCTGTCTTCTTTCCAGCCTTCCTTTATGTCAACGTGATTTTCTCTGGTGGCATGTTTTAATTTCTTGCTTTATGTTTTTGTATATCTGTTGTAGGGTATTTTTTATTATTTTAGGTTATCATGAGGCTTGCAAATAACACCTTATAACCCATTATTTTAAACTGATGACAACTTACCTCTGATTGCAAAAACAAACTAACAAATGATCAGAGAGAAAACTAATAAAAACTATACGCTTTACCTTCGGCCACCTCCAACTTTTTATCTTTTTGTTGTTTCTATTTAGATTTCATCAACTGCTTATGCCTTAAAGAGTTGTTGCAGATTTTTTATATATATGTTTGCCTTTTAGTATTACTGCTCAAGATATGAATAGTTTACACACCATAATTACAGTGTGTATTAGTTCATTTTCACCCTGATGATAAAGACATACCCAAGACTGGACAATTTAGCAAAAAAAAAAAAAAAAAGGCTTTAATTGGACTCACAGTTCCATGTGACCAGGGAGGCCTCACAATCATGGCAGAAGGCAAAGAGGAGCAAGTCATATCTTACATGGATAGCAGCAGGCAACAAGAGAGCTTTTGCAGGAAACTCCCATTTTTTTAATGCCATCAGATGTCTTGAGACTTATTCACTATCACAAGAACAGCACAGGAAAGATCTGCTCCCTGATTCAATTATCTCCCACCAGGGCCCTCCCACAACATGTGGGAATTATGGGAGCTTCAAGATGAGATTTGGGTGGGAATACAGAACCAAAGCATATCACAGTGACATAATATTCAGTAATATTCAGAAAATTGTACTGTGTACTTACTGTTACCAGTGAGTTTTGTGCCTTCAGATGAATTGCTCATTAATTTTTTTTTCAAATCGAAGATCTCTTTTTAACATTTCCTGTAAAATAGATTTGGTGTTGGCAAAATTCCTCAAATTTTGTTTTTGTCTGGGCAAGTCTTTATTTCTTCTTCATCTGTGAAGCATATTTTCACTGGATATACCATGCTAAGGTTAAAGTTTTGTTGTTGTTTTTTCCTTTAGTGCTGCTGTAAGTATATCATGCCACTCTCTTCTGGCCTTTAAGGTGTCCGCTGAGAAATCTGCTGCTACATATATTGAAGCTCCATTATATTTTATTTTTTTATGTTGTCTTGCTGCTGTTAGGATCATTGTTTTTGATCCTTGACCTATGGGAGTTCGATTATTAAATGACTTGAAGTAATCCTCTTTGAGTTAAATCTGCTTGGTGTTCTATATATGACCTTCTTGTACTTGAATATTGGTATCTTTCTGTAGGCTTGGAAAGTTCTCTACATCCTCGTTAAGGCCAATACCTCTTAGTTTGCCCTTTTGAGGCCATTTTCCAGATTCTGTATGTGTGCCTCGTTACTTGTTTTTCTTTTGGCTCTTCTGACTGTATTTTCAAGTAACCTGTCTTCAGACTCACTATTTCTTCTGGTTGGTCAATTCTGCTGTTAAGAAACTGATCATTCTTCAGTTTGTCAATTGAATTTTTTAGCTCCAGAAAGATTGCTTGATTCTTTTTTTAATTATTTCAGTCTCTTTGTTAAATTTATCTGATAGGACTCTGAATTCCTTCTCTGTTTTATCTTGGATTTTGTTGAGCTTCCTCAAAACAGCCATTTTGAATTCTCTCTCTGAAAGGTCACAAATCTCTCACTCTGGAATTTGTCACTGATGCCTTATGTAGTTTATTTGGTGAGATCATGTTTTCCTGGATGATCTTGATGCTTGTAGATATTCGTTACTTTCTCTGCATGGAAGATTTAGGTGTTTATTTTCACCTTGGCAGCCTGGGTTTATTTAGACCAGTCTTTCTTGAGAGGGTTTTCCAAGTATTCAAAGGGAGTTGAGTGTTGTGATCTAAGTCTTTCATTACTTCAGTCATTTGTGCATTAGGTGGTACCCCAAGCTCGGTTTGCCTTTCGAGTTTATTTAGAACCTGAGAGCACTTTAGCCTGCAGTGGGAGGGCTTGCTAGAACTTAGGCTCTGACTTCTGGGATGGACAATTCGACACTGGCTAAGTTTGAACTAAATGCTCCCTCTATGGGAAGAGGCCAAATTCTGTCCTGGGTAGCTTTCTGTGGTAACACGTTAGCACTATGTTCCAATGCAAAGTCCCATATTCCCTTTGCCCTCTTTCCCCCAAGTGCACAGATTCTCTCTCTGCATGCCACCCTCTGCTGTCAGGGGATGGGAAAGGGCTTGTGTAGGCAATTCAAGACAGTCTTTCCTACCCTCTTCAGTGCCTCTTTCCTTGATATGATGTCAAAACCAGGTACTGTGATCACAAACCTGATTTTTTGTTCTTATGAAAATGCTTTCTTGGCTGAATAGTTGTTCAATTTGGTGTTCCTGGGGAGAGGTGGGGAAGGAGCAACACTGGAGAGTACTATTTGGCCATCTGGCTCTGCCTCTTTCATCTGGATTTTGCATTGGGCATATGGACACAATCCCTTGGAACCATCATATTTATTCATCTAACTGCTAGAATCCACTACTTTAATTCATATTTTTCTATAAGTCTGAATATGTAACTCTTCAGGCTATTAATTATGAGAAATATTTACTTCTGAGGTCATCAAATTATACACCTCACTCATATTTAAATATTCTTTGAGAAAATAATCTTACTTTAAGTCCAAATTTTATACTTTAAACTCTTTAAAACCAAAGTCATTGAAATTAACATGACACCAACAATTATTTTATAGGTTTAGTAATATTTTATATACTGTATGCAAATTAAAATTAATAGTTCCAATAGTTTTAAAGTGGATTCTTCAAGAATTTCCATTTGCAAATTTTTGTTATATGTAAACAGAAATGGCTTTACTTCTTTCTTTTTCAACTAGATGTCTTTTATTTCTTTTTCTTGCTTAAATGTCCTGGCCAGAATCTCTAGCACAATGTGGTGTAGAAGTGGCAAAAGCAGATATCTTTGTCTTGTTTCTGATTTTAGGTGAAAAACGCTGAGTCTCTCATCATTAAGAATGTTAGTGTTAGCCGTGTGTTTTTATAGATGCCCTTTATTAGGTAGGAAAAGTGACTTTCTATTCCTACTTTGTTGAGCATTTTTACCATGAAAAGTTGTTGAATTTTGTCAAATTTTTTTCTGCCTCTATTGAGATGATCATAGGCTTGGGTTTTACTGATTTTGGGATGTTAAACCAACTTGCATTTACGGGATGAGCCCATTCAATTATGATGTACTAGTCTTTTTAAATGTTGCTGAATTTGGCTTGCCAGTGTTTTATTGAGGATTTTTATGTCTATATTCATATGCATACTAATCTGCAGTTTTCTCATCAGGTCCTTGCTTTTATATTAGTTTCCTATGGTTACCATAAAAAGTCATCTCAACATTGGTGGCTTAAAGTGACACAAATTTATTCTATAACAGTTCTGGATCTCAGGAGTCAAATATCAGTTTCACTGGGCAGAAACTGAGGTGTTGACTGGGCTGCACTCTCTTCGGAAGTGCTAGAGGAGAATCCATTTCTTTGTCTTTTTCAGATTCCAGAGCTGAATTCTTTAGCTAATGATGCTTTTCTACATTTTCAAACCCAGCAGTGTAACATCTTCCAAATTCTGCTTTCATTATTACACTGTCGTCTGCCATCAGTCCTTCCACCTTTCTCTTATAAGTCTCTGGTTATGCATTTAGTGCTCACTTGGAAATTACAAAAGAATCTCTTCTCAAGAAACTTAACCACACTTGCAAAGACTTTTTTGTCATATAAGGTAATATTTACAGTTTCTAGGCGTCAGAACCTATGTATTTGGGGGCCATTATTTAGCCTTCTCAGTTTTGTTTGGGTATTAGCTTAACACTAGTCTCATAAAATGAATAGGTGGAGGGGATGGGGCAGAGTGGAGATTGTCTGTTAGTGGGTACATTGTTTCCTTTAGTAAGGAAAAAATATATTAAAGTCAGTGATAGTTGTACCATTCTGTGAATATACTTTTAAAAGCATTGAATTAAATATTTTAAGTAGTGAGTTATAAGGTATATGAATCATATTCCAATAAGGCTATTAAAAATAAATTAAGTAGGGGCTTTGCTTTCTTTGTTTCTGTAACATACCTACAATGGACAATTTCTTTTCTGATAAAGCACATTCAATTAACAGTAGCAGGAAATACAAAGTAATGAAAAGAAGTGAGACTAGGTTATTTTTGGCAGCCAGTGGTAAGATTTAGGGTTTGCCAAACCTCTGATCTCTTCAGCTTTCTTAACATTCTATGAATACATGAAGTTAAGATTACATTACTGATATTTTAATTAATGTATTAAAATATATTAATTGCTTATTGCATATGTATGCCATGCATGTATTGACTTAGCAAATTAGCAAATAAAATTGAGGATGCCACAGTAATGGAAGTGCATGGCTCACATTGGAAGTAGTATTCCAGATATGTCTAAAGACACGACTGGTAATCTGGATATGAAGCTAGACTCAGATGTCATAAATAGAAAGCCAATTTTGAAGAAACCTCATAAAAGGGAAAAATCCCGAGAAAAGTGTGGAAGGCCTGGATGCAATAAAGTTAGGCATTTAACAAATTTGAAATCAGTGTCTAACTAGGAGATAGGATGTGAGGAGAGTGGGTATTAAGGAGGTTGGGAGATAAATAAAAGCCATGGCACACCATGGAAGAAGCATGAAGGTAACTGGATTTCATCCTCAAACAACGGAAATGCAACAAATAATTCTGAACAGTTGAGTGATATAATAATATTTGAATACTTAAAATATTACTTTTGCAACATTTTTCTCTTATGTTGATGAGAAAGGGTGCAAGACCTTATTTAAGGATTCCAGTTTTGAAGCTCCTTTGACAATATAAGTAGGAGAATATAGTTTGAATTATTCTAGGGTCAACTGGGAGCAAAAACAATAGAATAAAACTAAGAGAAACTTAGGAAATAGACTAATAGGGATCAAGAATGCATTAGATGTTGCAGAAGTAGAGAGATTGGAGTTATAGATGTGGCTACTACCAATTATAACTTGGTTAACAAGAAGGATAGTGGTATTCTCAGTGAGAAAATAGGTTTGGGGAATTAGAGAAGTAAATAAAAAGTTCATTTTATATACATGTTGACTGAAGTGCCTGCAGGAGACATACAAGTAGACAATATGGATAGGAAATTCATGAGAAAGATTCGGCTAATGAGGCAGATGAGGGGATGCCATCAGAATGTGGGCAATTTGAACCATAGGAATTCCACAAGCTGCACAGGGAGAAGGGAAGTAAGTCCTACATAACGCTGACATTTCAGGATGAGGTTCTGAGCAAAGAAATGAGAACTAGCCTGTGACAGGATAAAGGAATTATAATAATTTTAATATAATAATTTCGCATTGTAATATTTTATAATAATTTTATATTATAATAATTATGAAAAATATCAAATTACCAAGAGTTCTCAGAACAATTACAGGTAGTTGTAAGCACTTTGCTGAACTGATAAATCTGTCTTAAGATATGCATTCCATAAAAAGGAATCCTTATTAAAGTAGGCTGTGGGTTACTGACACGCAATTAGGTTTACTCTTGGCTATTTTATGCTTCATTTTTCTGGTCTCATAACTAGTGAGATCCTCAGATAGATGGTCATTGAACTATTTCTTTATAGTCTGTAATGAGTTAAGGACCTTGTGTCATAATGTAAATCAACTAAGGCATGTAAGGAAAGCAAATTAACTGTTTGGTGCAGCTAACACTTACAGGGTGGGGGACATATAAGAATTTTTATATGAAGGATTTTATATGAAGGAAGCAATGTAGGTATATATTCTGGCACAAGCTTCTGATCTCACCATGGACCATTAATATAGAGTTGTCAGGTAGTCCACTTGAGCAACACTGCCAAGAACTTCCCTTTCTGGCCTTGATAGAACAGCTTGAATCAGACCAAATCTCCTTCTCGAAACCACTATAAAACAAAACAAAATATGTAATTTTTAATAGCTTTGCATGTATCAGGATGCAACCAAAGCAGTTAGAATTTGAGGGATCAATATCCCTAATAGAAAGTAACACAATAAGATGAGTCCTACATTTACCACTTTACTTCAGAACATTTGCTGATTTCTAAACTACACATGTGTTGGTCAAGAGGCAAAAAAAAAAAAAAAGCATTGGAAACTAGCTTTTTTAGCAGTGTTTTTCTACTAGGAAAACAAAAATATGAGCTTGAGAACTCCTTGTAGAGTGTTGTAAGAATTAAATGAGATAATGTATCTAAAGTGTAGGGGTTGGGGAATATTTATGAGAGAAAAAAGAGAGTATACTTGGAAGCATAGCAGGTCAGGGAGATAGGACAGTGCCATACATTATCCTGGAAGACAGTGGAGAAGATATTTTCCATAGTGGAAGAAAGGTCCTAAGTCCCAGAATTACAAAAATATTACGAGCAAGAAAGAAAATGAATAGGCCTCTAGTTTAGATAATTAACAGTTCTTTGGTGAGAAATCTCAATGAAGTAATGAAAATAGAAAGCACATTGTTAGGACTGCATGGAGGCATAAGTAGGAAATATTGAGCACTCTTGAAAAGATTGGTCATGAAAAAGAGATTATATATTTTTAACATGATGAATTATTGACCCCTTGAGATTTTCTAACTACTCTGAATTTACTAGCAAATGAATTAACAAGTTCTTTTGATTCCTTTTTACATAAAGGAGAGCCATACTTACAGCTGGGAAAAAAAAAAATGAACCCTTCAAAGATAAAGGATAAATTATCTTACAGAAAGTTAATCCTAGTTTACATTTCTATAAGCACTATATGACACTGCCAGAGATGGATAGCTTAAGGCTATAAGAATTTATCCTCTATTTTGTAATTTTTAAGATTTTTTCTACACTGTATATGAATTTATTTAACAATAAAAACATAAAGATGTTACCTGGGGAAATTTTTTTTACCATCTAATATCAGATCCTATTCAACAGAGTATCATGTACTTTTTGCACTCTCCAATGTTACAAGCATAATTGGTGACTAAAGATATTTTATTTTCACTTAGAAAAGACAACTTTGCAAATAACTTCAAAAGTATACACATGTATTTTTTTGCCAAAAATTAATTTTTATAGAAAGCAAATGGATCATTATCAAAGGTACAAATCTATGACAGTGAAATGACATTATCACATTTAAATAAACAAAACAGAATTATTAGTACTTTTTTTTCACAGAAATGAGATTATTTCAGTTTCTGTTCATTTTTAGCCCACACAGGTTTAAGAGGAGTTTTCTCTCACTGAGCACATTAATTAGCAAATTTTGTTAATTATATATTATTCAATAATTACATACTGTTAAATAAAGATTATTCATAGTGACAAAACCTCCAATACCTGACAGAGAAAGGTAATTGAATGCCTTAAACAACTTTTGTTGAAATAATTATTCAACATGCCAATAATCCCTTGACAAAGGTGGGGTGGTATCTGAGTATGACGTACTGAATGCTATCCCATTTTTTAAACTAGACAACAGCAACAAAATATTAGACCAAAATAAGCCTAAAGAAAACCAAAGTAGGCTGGGCGTGGTGGCTCACGCCTATAATCCCAGCACTTTGGAAGACCAAGGCGGGCGGATCACGAGGTCAAGAAATCGAGACCATCCTGGCCAACATGGTGAAACCCCATCTCTACTCAAAATACAAGAACTAAGCTGGGCATGGTGGAGTGTGCCTGTAGTCCCAGCTACATGGGAAGCTGAGGCAGGAGAATTGCTTGAACCTGAGAGGCAGAGGTTGCAGTGAGCCGAGATCGAGTCACTGCCCGGCAGCCTGGAAACAGAGCAAGATTCCGTCTCAAAAAAAAAGAAAAGAAAACTAAATTTAACTTTATTTTGTATTTAAGGAAATCATAGAAAAGCGGTCTTTCATTTGTCTTTTTCTGTGCCCTATTTTAACTTTACTAATGGCCTTAAACTCTGGGATTATCAATACCGATTGTTCCCTTTGGAGTAGATTGTTAATATTTTCTGAACTATAAAATGAAATTTAATTAGGGGTAATATTTCAATATTTTCATCTCTGGGCTTGCAAATTTCTAGTGAAATCAAGACCTCATAATTTCTAAATAGTTCTGAAGTATTTTCCTTCTTTCATTTAACTCCACTTAGCCCTCATCCAGTTCTGAATACTCTCCTGCCATGCCAAAGAATTTAAAAGCCCCATATGGAAATGCATTCCTTAAATCCGAGCTCAATCTATCTACCTTTAGCCTCTGAACATTTATCTGCTCTTGTCTCATTCTCCATGCATACTTCTATAGCTAATCTATAATATTAAACAAATTATTGTTTAAAACATTAGTGAGTGACTGGAAATTATTTTAGTTATTTCATTGCATTTATTTCAGTATACTTTGCATGCGAATTTTCTATGACAGGTACTGTATTAAAATGCTGAGAACAAATAAATAGATGGGCAAAATGAAATCCTTAGTTCTCAGACCAGAAAGCTATTAGGAAACAATGCACCATATGCACTAAATATTATCCAAGAAAGCACTGAAAGGTATGGTTGCAAAGAGGAAAGAGTACTCACCTCTATCATAAAGCTTTTATTGCCATTTTGACAGGAGTAATCTTGGAGAAAAAATCCATACCCATGGGTATAAGAAAATAACAGCCGGCCAGGCGCGGTGGCTCACGCTTGTAATCCCAGCACTTTGGGAGGCCGAGGCGGGCGGATCACGAGGTCA
The DNA here is from genome assembly GCF_028878055.3 of Symphalangus syndactylus. Taxonomy (NCBI): domain Eukaryota; kingdom Metazoa; phylum Chordata; class Mammalia; order Primates; family Hylobatidae; genus Symphalangus; species Symphalangus syndactylus. Next base: position 105,371,491 of record NC_072436.2, on the reverse strand, counting down.
GGAGATCGAGACCACGGTGAAACCCCGTCTCTACTAAAAATACAAAAAATTAGCCGGGCGTGGTGGCGGGCGCCAGTAGTCCCAGCTACTCGGAGAGGCTGAGGCAGAAGAATGGCGTGAACCCGGGAGGCGGAGCTTGCAGTGAGCCGAGATTGCGCCACTGCACTCCAGCCTGGGTGACAGGGCGAGACTCCGTCTCAAAAAAAAAAAGAAAATAAGAGCCTAGTAGAAGAAGAACAAAGAAAGATTTGGGGTGGGGCAGAAGGCATTTCGGTGGTCTTTAAATCACATCACATGCATTGTAGCATTCTGCCCACTCCTTGCAGACATGAGGATCCTAAAAAGCTTTGAAAATAACTCTTGTACACAGACATACTCAGCCTCCTGATATTTTATAAGTAATATAGAAGAATTTTACATATTTACATCCTAAAAGCTTGATGCTTATCAGAAAAGAGGTTAATGACGGTGTGGATAGGCTGTTCATATTTAATGTCCAGGCTACTTCTCTTTGTAAGATAGACTGTTTTTTCCTCAGGCTACTGCTAAAGAAAAACTTTCCATATCCTGTTTTCCTACAGCATAAGGACAGCTGACAGACAAGTGGGGAAGCCCTAAGTCAGGGTAGTCAGAGCTTAGACAGTACTGTGAGCTGTGTGTGGTATGAACTATCTCAGAAAGCTTATCTGTGCCATCACAGTCCTTCAAACTTTGAACTAGAAGAAGATAAGGAAGTCTTGGCAGTTGGTAGTGAGAGAGAAGCTGGGAAAATGCTGTGAAGAAAAGTCACGATCTGGGCAGGTCAAAGCCATGTACAAGGCATGACAGAGCTAAAACCTTGGAGAAGCTGAGGAGAAGGTTGCTTGACAATACAGAATGAAATAATAGTGTTGACAATCCTGGGTCCTACTATATCCAATACCCAAATCTGACTGCCAAAAATCCTAGATACACCATAAATCCAGAACCACCTTCTAGCTATGGTCTTCTTGAGCCCTTAAGTGATCCATTTCAATTCCAACATTTATATGATTATATGTGTATCTTTTCACTAAACTGTTTCATAAACTACGTAACTAGATTTCTGTGCCATGGTTCCACAAACGCTAGCAACAATTGTGTGTGTGTGTGTGTGTGTGTGTGTGTATGTGTGTGTGTGTGTGTGTTAAAAAATGCAGCAAATTATAATCAGGGTAAAAGGTAAAAACTAGGACACTGAAAAGTGTACTATGCTTGTCAGTAAGCCAGGATTCTAAGAAAGATGAGTTTGGAAGAGAAGAGAGATTGAAAGAGAAGTTGGAGAAATACTACGCTAAAGAGGTAGAAGAGAGAGAAGGGAACAGAGACGAGAAAGAGGGTGTGGAAGATAAGTCTGTGTTTATTTAATATGTAGCTACATTTCCTAATGTCGCTACATTAATTTTACCAGATTTAAGAAATTATTGTTATCTTATTAGTTCTCTCATCGGGGTAACAATTCTCATATTTTGGTGTAAATAAAAATAACCAGTTAGGGAGATTTTTCTTTCTTTTAAGTGAAGGCAGGAATCTATATTTTTAAAGACGTTCCACCAAGTCATTCTAATGGATACAGAAGTTGCTTGGAGAACCACTGATCTAGGACAGGGAAATAGACACTCTTGTTTGGAGCACCGATTGTTTGTTTTCCCTTTTTCTTTTTAATAGGTACATATGATTGCAGAGAGGGACAAAGCAATGATTAGACAAGTAATAGAATTTATTCAAACAGAAATATTTCTTCTAGAAATAATACCTAAATAACACAGTTTTTAAAAAGTGATTATTTGAAAATCACTTTGTGCATTATTTTGTAGATGAATTTGTTGTACAGTTGCGATCAAGTTAGACTACAAAATCAAACTGAAATAATTTGAGATGCCACCTCACCAGAAACTGTAGCTTGAACTATTATAACAGCTCTGTGTTTTACCTTTGATTCTCATTCTTACAGCTAAGCAGAGAGATAAAGTGAATTGTCTAAGGTCTCCCTGACAGTAAATGCCCTAGTCTGTATGATTGCAAAGTTATGCCTGTCTTAGTTTCAACCTTGGATCCCTCAATACTGAAGTTCATAATACTTTAGCCAGAAATGGCTAGTGACATAGATTTTTAAAACTTGTACCTGCATCTTATATTGTAATAAATCTTCTTATAAAAACTATAAGAGATTTTTCCACTCTTCAACTTATTCAAGGCATATTTATTATATTATCTCCAGCTACTATACTATGTGGTTCTGCTCTATTAAATTATCAACATCTATTTAATGTCACTTCCTGACAAACACCATGTGACCTATTGGAAATAATACAACCTCAGTCTTAAAGAAGTTCAAGCTTACAGTCAAATTCCTAGTTTTCTTGAGCATCTTAGAATAAGAAAAAACATATACGTAAAACATAATAATATTAATTCTACATATGGTGTTTACTATGTGCAACATACTCTTCTGAGTACTCTACATTTATCAACTATTCTAATCATCACCACATACGTTAGGTACTTATCTACCTCCATTTTCAGACAAGGAAGTTAAGCCCCAGCTATTTTAACAAACTATCCCACACCAATATGACTAGTGGGTGGCAGGGCTAGGATTTGAATCCAGGCAGTCCAGCCAAAGGGTCCATGACCTTACACACTACATTACACTGACTTTCAACTTTTGCACTCAGATCTTTCGAGAAACTACCTTAACGATGAACTAAACACTGAAAAAGTGTTCTGATATGCACACCTGAATTTTTATACACATACAAATTTTGAGAGTACTTGTGTCATGCTGTAAAGCACTCAGCATTTTAATCATTCTTCATTTGAGAAAATGGAGCCAAGAATTCAATTTTAAAAAATCATTCATGCTATAGAAGCAAATTGGCAATTGGTGTTTTATTTGTTTAATGGGCTGACCCTCTCAGCACCAAAGTAAATTATTTTGATGATACCTATTTCTCAGCAAAATTATTCTAGACAAAACAATTGGTTTTGTTCTCATATCCTCTAATTTTTATGCATTCATTATTTTCATTTCTTGACTTAATGCATAACATTCAAAGACATCTACTTAACTTAAAAATATATGTCTTTATGACTGTCAAATACTATTGTGTGTGCTTTTAAATCTACACATAAATGCTTTTACATTTCTCATTTTAGCTTTTCTTTAACTTCAACATAATGTTTAACTCACTCAATTATTATAAATCTAGTTGCTAATTTTTATTCTTATACTATTCTGTGGCAAGAAGGTGGTATAATTTATTATTTCTCACCACTATGAACATTTAAACATTTTTAACATTTCAACTTTATAAATAATGTGGCACTAAATATTTTTGGACAAATCTCCTGGTCTGGAGAAATTAAAGTGTATGTGGAATATATAACTGGAAGTGGAATTGTGGAGTCATAAAATAAATGTTTTTAGTTTTATTAAATTTGTGCTATAGCACTCTCTAAAGTGCACCCTAATTTTAGGAAATATCTATTATTTCCCTTGCTAATTTTTAAACTCAGTTTTTTTACACTTTCTTGTTAAGTTTGTAGAAAATATAAAATATCTGTATCTTTTGAGTACAAACATCTTATCATGTACAGACATTAAGACTATTTCCTTATGGTTTGTTATTTGGCTATGACATTTCAATTTTCGTTTTTTTTTTTTTGGTATAAGGATTTTAGTACAATTTAATAAAATTTTAAATATATTCTTTTTTTGTTAATATTATCTTGAGTTTGACATTCATTATTAGATATTTAATACAACTAGAACTCGTTTTTGTAAACAGTATAACATGAAACTAACTTTTTTCATAGGGTTAGCCACTTATTAAATAACTTCATCAACAGCTGACTTATGTAGCAATACCTATGAAGGCATGTTTCTTGACCTGTTATGTTCTACTCTTCTATTTGTCTAATAGTTTCTGAATACTGTACTGTTTTACTCATCATGGCTCTGTAATACCTCTTAATATCTGATAATATTAAATTCCTTTACCTTGGCCTTCTTTTTAAAATTCTTGTAATTTTTCTGTTATTATCTTATACAGAATCAGTCAATATTCACCCACTCAAAAATAGAGCAACAAAGAAACTTATTGTGAGTGTAACTGCACTAAATTATTTTTGAAATTCCAAAGAACTAATGGCTATACTGATGGCTCATCTCATTCATATTTTATATTTTTGCATTTATTCAAGTGTTTTTAAATGTCTTTAATAAAGTTTCAAATTATACTTCATGAAGTATTTTCACATTTTTGTTAGTATGTTTCATTTATACTCCATCGATTACGTAACTAATGAATTTTTTTCTATTATATTTTCTAATTAGTTAATACAGGTATGAAAGAAAATCAACATTATTTAAGTGATGTCCCTGAACTCAACTAATTTCCTGAGCTATTTTCTCAATCTCATAGTCTACATATTGGTTATTTTGATTTTTCTGTTAAGATTACACTACTCTCTACAAATAATGATACATAACAATTATCTTATTCACTTTTCTTGTCTTAATTCAGTGACTGTGATCTGCAATGCTATATTAAATGGCAGGAGTGATAGCAGAAATGGTTTTCTTTATTTTAACTGCATCATTAGAATTATTTTAAATGTTTAGCATGAAACCTGTCCACTTTTCAAGCTTGCTAATTTTAAAGTCCTTGATCAAACGGTACTAAAATAGAATTCCTTATCAATTTCACAGAAATAAAGATTTTTTGTAGCATAAGTTAGATGGATAAGAAACTTATTTGCAAATAAATACAATGTTAGTGGAATGGCAATAGCATTAAATAGTGGTGCACATTACACGTGGAAGAAGAGTTATCAATGCAGTACAGAGCTCCAAGTAAAATTAGAAAAAATAAATAAAAATTAAGTATGAACACAATTTCCGTGTTTTATTATGGGGGAAAATTGAGAAGATATTTCAAATGAACTGTGAATGATTACACATTTATTGAAAAACCACTCAACAATAATTTAACAATTAGTGAATTCAGTGAAAGCATAACTTTGGTGGGGGTAAGAGATCTGCTGAGTGAAGCCTAATTCCTACACCCCACTACCCTGAGGATGGACTAGATTTAATGACCCATTTCCAAAGAATAGAGTGGGAATAGGAAAAGCAGTAACTTTACAGTACATAAACTCGAAAAACACTATCTTAACCAAGTAATGAAGGTGAACATCACCAATAATGTCATGTGGATATCACATGATCAGTAATGCCATGTGGATGTCACCCCATATCATGTGACAAAAAGGGCATTGGGTCATGTTATTTCCCAACACTCATAATCCCAGTCTAATCATTAAGAAAACAATAGACAAACCAGATATGAGACGTTCTACAGAATATGTAGCCAGTACTCCTCAAGACCGTCAAGGTTATGAGACACAGCAAAGATTGAAAAACTGTCACATACCTAAGGTGACTGAAGAGATATGACAACTGAATGTAACATAGTAATGGATATTGTAAAACAGAAGAGCATGTTATAAGAAGATATTAATGGAAAAACCAGCAAAAATAACACAACATCAAGAATTTAGTTAATAGTTACATGCAGATCTCAGTGTGTTCATTTTGACAAATAAATCACAGTAATGTTAGATGTTAAGAATCAGCAAAACTGGATGAGGTGTGTGTGGAAACTCTGTACTATCACGGCAACTTCTCCATAAATCAAACATTCCAAAATAAGATTTTTTTTAAATCAGGGCATTTGTATTTTCTTGCTTTTGTTTTTTGTGAGATTTTTAAAAATTCTTTATCTGATTCAGTTGTTTCAGGCTTTTTTAGAAGGTAGAGATACAGGAATAGTCACTGTCTTACCTCCTTAATTGTATTATAGTAATCAGTTAACTTTTCTTGATACAAATTTCCCAATATGAGCCCCATTACTAATTTCTAGATTAGAAAAGATGCAAGAATAATGGTAAAGCAACAGCAGGATGAATTCAGACCCCAGAGGAACTGGACTGTGCGTTGCCCCTCTCTCTTCCAGAAGACCATTTCTGCCATCCAAAACTTGGGAGTGCAGACTGTTACACGGTCATGGACTCTGAAATTTCTATAGAAATGTTCTATTTGTGCATTAGAAAAATAAATAGAATTTAAAAGATAAATAGCAGGTTTTAGGCAATTTACCTATAAAGTTATGTCTGTTTTGTGTATTGTTTGATAAACCTCTTTTTTTAAATCACACCAGCTATTCCACAAAACACTCTAGCAAAGATGCAAGTGAGAGAAAGAAACAAGAAAGAAAGGGAGAGAGAGAAAGAAAAGATAAAACCTTTGTTTTATGATTACTACTTCTAATTAGAATATGCTGTTTTGAAAGACTAAGCTGCACTGTCCATGTTTGATATGCTGTCCATCTGAAAGCTGGTTGCCAGGACTCCCAAGGTATCCATAAACCAGATGCCCGTCTATGTAACTATTCTAGTTACATCAGGGCACAACCGAAGAGGTGCCACCTCCCAATATGTTCTATAATTTGGATCAAAAGCCTTCAATATTTATTCCCAAGCCCAGTATGGCAAGAAAATTCATGTGTACATTTTGGCAATGCATAGAGTGAAACCAGAAAATTCAGAAATCATCCGTCTGCCATCATGGCAAGTTCCAACTCTTTGTTCCGTTTTTCCTCCTTGCAATTTGCTCTTTGAAGAAACTGGGCCATTTGCTCTGTAGATTTTGCACAGTCCGTGTTTTGCAAATTGCATTCCATGGTGCTGTTGAACGTGTTCCTCCCCAACTGCCCCATTACCTGAATTGCTTCTGTAATGAGATTAACTTCCCTATATAAACTATTTTGGTATCCTGAGCTGTAGTTTATACAGTAAAGGCAGATAAATTCCTGATTCTATTTATCATGTTTCCAAAAATAACTGGTTCTCTAGCATCCTTCAAACGTGTTTAATGAGCTTTTTAATTTTTTTTGGTTTTATTATGAACTCATGGCTTTAAATATATTTGAAATGTTTTAATCCACTTCTAATGTTATTATATTCATGCTCAAATTAACCCAAATTTTGTCAGCAGTGCCTAAATAAATTGGCTCCTGGTCATTCCTTGACTCCGATTCAGAACTCTTTGATAGCTTCTTTTTGTTGTTATTGTTGTTGTTTTGTTAATGACAAAATTCTCCAGGTACATTTCAGGTATTTCTAGATCTGGAATCAGCTACTTCATTTTAGTGAGATATGATATTTAGAGACAACAATCAGCACTATGATTGGTCATTGTTTCTAGACCTTTTCAGTGAAAAAAAGCAGGGAATACTTGTTTTTGATAAAACAATTCATAAACTCAAATTGGTATTTAGTTTAAACTCAGGACTTGGAATTTTAACTTAACTTCTTTAATCTTGTATAAATTTCTTATTTTTTGCATTCTGAAAATCCCAATCTCAATGACACCCAGTTCCTTTTTTGCTTCATCACACGCTACAAACATAACAGTCTCAAAATAATACACCATTATACCAACACAGTCATTGATGAAAACACTTTAAGATTTTTGTTTTGCACTTCCTTTTGTCCTTATGTTTATACCACCTGCGATGTGGTAATTTTAACAAATCCCTTTATACACAGTTACAGTCAGTCATCTGTTATTTTTTCTCTTAATTCTCAGCAACTATAACTAAATTTTGTTTTAGAATTATAATTATGTAAATTATGTAACATTTTCAAAAATAAAATCCACAAAACAAGTTACCTTTAGGAAAATCTAGCTAATATTGCTTTATCCTCTACCATACTCATACTTTCTCTCATAATTGAACTTAATTTACCTTTCCATTTAGATACAATTAAATATACACATATAGTCAACCATCTTTGTTAGATGGATAGATAAATAAATGCTAGCATACTATATGTATTTTTCTCTACCTTGATATGTTTCATTAAATATAATCCGGAAATCCTACTATAAAACGATTTAGAAATATCTTTCATTGCTTTCTTAGTTATAAAGTGATCCATTCAGGAATAGACCATACTTTGAGTAGTACTGTACTAATGGACGTGAAGTTGTTTTCTATTCCTTTGCTAATATAAATAGATCTATTAAAGGGACTTGTGAATATTTCCATTCATGATTATATTAGTGCGATGAATTCTTAGAAATGGAATTGCTGAGCCAAAGGTAAATGTATGAGTAATTTTTAAATATCTTTTCTATTCTTTTATAAGATTGTAACATACTTGATATCAGATTATAACATTTTGCATACACTTAAACAACATATACTAGTACTTATTTCCTCACTAAAGTTTTGGGTTATTGCCCACATTGTCAATATAATAGTCACCTCAATTTAATTTACATTTCTCTTATTCTAAGTGAGGTTGGGAATCTTTACATATTTCATGATCCATTTATGGGTTTTTTTGCTGTAAACTCTATTATCTTTTCTCTTCTACTAAGTTTTGGGGTTTCTTGAATTTCTGTATTCTTTTTGTTTGGTTGGTTGTTACTTTTTTCTTTTTGTTTTGTTTTGTTTTTGATACAGGTTCTAGCTCTATCAGCCAGGTCGGAGTGCAGTGGTGCAATCATAACTCATTGTAGCCTCCAACTCCTGGCCTCAAGCGATCCCCCTACCTCAGCATCTAGAATAGCTGGGATCAAAGGTGCACACCATCATGCCTGGCTGATTTTTTTTTTTTTTTATGTATATATTGGGTTTCACAATTTTCCCAGGGTGTTCTTGAACTCCTTGGCTCAAGAGATCCACCTGCCTCGGCCTCCAAAAGTGCTGGGATTACAGGCATGAGCCTGTAAATTTCTTTATTGTATTCTCCCAGCCTTAAAATTTATTTATTTTTCAAAGTTCTTTGTATATTACAGATATCATATTTTTGTCTAAATAGAGATTGGTAAACATTTTCCGTAAAGGGCCAAATAGTAAATATTTCAGGTTTTGCAGACAATGTGGTCTCTGTCACACCATTTAACTATGCTGTTGTAGCCAGAGATAATACATTAAAAATGAGCATGGTTGTGTTTCCAAAATACATAATTTATAGATACTGAAAACTGAATTACAATTAAACATTATCTATTATAATTTTTTTTATTTTTTCAACAATTTAATAATGCAAAACCATTTTAAGTTTACGAAATGTATAAAAAAGGCAGCAAGCAAATTTTTTCTTAATTTTTAATTTTTAAAATTTTATGAGTATAAATGTACGGGGTACATGAGATATTTTGATACAGCCATACAATGCATAATAATCATGTCAGGGTAAATAGGGTATCTATCACCTCAAGCACTTATCACTTTGTGCTATAAACATTCCAATTATACTCTTTTAGTTATTTTTAAATGTACAATAAATTATTGCTGAACCTAGTTACCCTGTTGTGCTATCAAGTACTAGATCTTATTCATTATATAAAACTATACTTTCATACCTGTTAATCATCCCCACTCCCCGCCTACTCTTCCCAGCCTCCGGCAACCATCATCCTACTTTCTATCTCCGTGAGTCCAACTATTTTACTTTTTAGCTCTCACAAATGAGTGAGAACATGAGAAGTTTGTCTTTCTGTGTCTGGCTTATTTCACTTAAAATAATGTCCTCCAATTCCATTCATATTGTTGCAAATGATAAGAGCTCATTCTTTTTTTGTGGTGGAATAGAACTCTTTTGTGTATAGGCACCACATTTTCTTTATTCATTCATCTGTTGATGGACACTTAGGTTGCTACCGAATCTTGGCTACTGTGAATAGCACTGCAATGAACATGAGAATGCAGATAGCTCTTTGATACCCTGATTTCCTTTCTTTCAAGCATATTCCCAGGGGTGCGATTGCTGGATCATAAGGTTGGTATCTCTATTTTTAGATTTTCAGGAACCTCCATACTGTTCTCCATAGTATCTGTACCAAATCACATTCCCACTAACAGTGTACCAGGGTTCACTTTTCTCCACATCCTCACCACCATTTGTTACTGCTGGTCGTTTGGATAAAAGCCATTGTAACTGGGGTGAGATGATATCTCATTGTAATTTTAATTTGCATTTCTTGGTGATCAATGATGTTGAGCAGCTTTTCATATGTCTGTTTGCCACTTGTATGTCTTCTTTGAGAAATGTATATTCAGAACTTTGGCCCATTTTTGAATCAGATAGTTGATTTTTTTCCTATTGAGCTGTTTGAGCTCCTTATTTACTCTGGCTATTAATCTGTCAGATGGATAGTTTGCAAATATTTTCTCCCATTATGTGAGCTGTTGTTGTTTCCTTTGCTGTGCAGAAACTGTTTAAACTGATATGATCTCATTGTCTATTTTTGCTTTGGTTGCCTGTGCTTGTGGGTATTACTTAAGAAATCTTTTCCCAGACCAACATCTTAGACAGTTTCCCCAATGTTTTCCTTTAGTAGTTTCATAGCTTCAAGTATTAGATGTAAGTCTTTAATCCATTTTGATTTGATTTTTGCATATGGTGAGAGATAGGGGTCTAGTCTCATTCTTCTGCATATCAATACCCAGTTTTCCCAGCACCAATTATTGAAGAGACTGTTCTTTCCCCAATGTATGTTCTTGGCACTGTTGTCAAAACTGTACTCACTGTAGGTATTTGGTATTATTTCTGGATTCTCTATTCTGTTCTATTTGCCTATGTGTCTGTTTCCATGTCAGTACCATGCTGTTTGGGTTACTATAGCTCAGTGTATAATTTGAATTCAAGTAATGTGATACCTCCAGTTTTGTTCTTTTTGCACAGGATGGCTTTGACTATTCTGAGTCTTTTATAATTCCATAGAAATTTTAGGATTGCTTCTTCTTTTTATGTGGATGTCATTGGTATTTGGTAGGGATGGCATTGAATCTGTTGATTGCTTTCAGAAGTATGGATATTTTACCAATATTGATTCTTCCAATCCATATACATGGATTATCTTTCCATTTTTCGGTGTCCCTTTCAGTTTCTTTAATCATTGTTTTATAGTTTTCTTTGTAGGAGCTTTCACTTCTTTGGTTAAGATAATTCCTAGACATTTTATATGTAGCTACTCGAAGTTTACCTTTTTAATATTTTTCAGAATGTTCACCGTCAGCATATAGAAATGCTACTAATTTTTGTATGTGGACTTTTATATCTGTCAAGTTTACTGTATTTATTTATCAGTTCTAGTAGTTTTTTGTGGATTCTTTAGGTTTTCCCAAATATAAGATCACATCATCAGCAAACAAGGATAATTTGACTTCTACCTTTCCACTGGGTATGCCCTTTATTTCTTTATCTTTTCCAAAACTGTAGAGAGGACTTTCAGTATTATGTGGAATAACAGGGTGAAAGTGGGTATACTAGTCCTCTTCTAGATTTTAGAGTAAATGTTTCAGTTTTCCCCATTCAATATAATAGTAGCTGTGGGTCCGTCATATATGGCTTTTATATGCTAAGGTATGCTCCTTCTATACCTAGTTTTTTGGGGTTTTTATCATGAAGTGGTGTTGAACTTTATTAAGTGCTTTTCAGTATTAATTATAATGATCATATGGCTTTTGTCCCTTATTCTTTTGACATGGTGTATTACATTGATTGATTCATGTGTGTTGAACCATGCTGGTATCCCTGGGATAAATTCCAGTTGGTCACTATTAATGATCTTTTCAATGTATTGTTGAGTACAGTCTGGTAACAGTTTGTTGAGGACTTTTGTATAAATATTCATCAGTTATTGGTCTATTTTTTTTAATGTGTCTTTGTCTGGTTTTGGTATCAGGGTAACACTGGCCTCGTATAATGAGTTTGTAAGTATTTCCCCCTCCTCTATTTTTTGCGATTGCTTTAGTATGATTTTTCATCCTTTAAATGTTTGTTAGAATTCAGCAGTAAAGCTATTGAGTGCTAGACTTTTCTTAGCTGACAGCCTTTTCAATATGGCTTCTATCTCATTACTCGTTACTGGTCTGTTCAGGTTTTGGCTTTCTTCCTGGTTCAATCTTGGTAGGTTTTATGTGTCTGGGAATTTATGTATTTTCTCTAGATTTTCCAATTTATTGGCCTATAGTTGCTCATAGTAATTTTTCATGATCCTTTGAATTTCTGTGGTATCAATTGTAATGTCTCCCTTTTCATCTCTGACTTTATTTGGGTCTTTTCTGTTTTTTCCTTCATTACTCTGACTAAAGATTTGTCGATTTTGTTTGTTTATTAAAAAAACAACTTTCTGTTTCACTTTTTTGTATTGTTTTCTTCATTTCAAATTTGTTTATTTCTGCTTAGACCTTTATTATTTATTTTCTTCTACTAATTTTAGGTCCAGCTTGCTCTTGCTTTTCTAGTTCTTTATGATGTATCCTTGGGTTAATTATTTGAAGGCTTTTGTGTTTTTTTTTTAAATGTAGGCACTTATGGCTATAAATTTCCCTGTTAGCACTGCTTTTGCTGTATCCCATAGGTTTCGGTATGTTGTGTTTTCATCATCATTTCTTGCAGAGAGCTTTTCAATTTCCTTTTTAATTTCTTTATTGACCCACTGGTCACACCAGAGCATATTATTTAATTTCCATGTATTTATATAGCTTCCAAAATTCCTCTTATTGTTGATTTCTAGTTTTATTCCATTGTGATCAGAGAAGATGCTTGCTATTATTTCAATTATTTTTAATGTTTCGAGACTTGTTTTGTGATCTAACATGTAGTCTATCCTTGAGACAGGTGCTGGAACATAGAATGTGTATTCTGCATCTTTTGGATGAAATGTTGTGTAAGTATCTATTAGGTGCTTTTTTTTCATAGTGCAGTTTCTGTCTTATGTTTCTTTTTGATTTCATGTCTGGGAGATCTGTCCAATGCTCAAAGTAGACTGTTGAAGTCTCCAGCCATTATTTTATTAAAGCCTGTCTTCCTCTTTAGTTCTAATAATATTTGTTTTATATATCTGGGTGCTCCAGTGTTGGGTGAATATATATTTATGATCATTATAACCTCTTGCTGAATTGTCCCCTTCATCATTATTTCATGACCTTCTTTGCCCCTTCTTTCAGTTTTTGTCTTGAAATCTATTTTGTCTGATGTAAGTATAGCTATTATCATTCTTTTCTGATTTCCATTGGCAAGGAATATCTTTTTCCATTGCTTGATTGTCATTCTATGTGTACCTTTATAGGTGAAGTGTGTTTTTTCAAGTTTATTTGAAACCCCAGAGCATTTTGGCCCACAGTGGTGAGGCTTGTTGAGAAACTCAAGTTCTAACCGATGGGATGAGAGATTCCCCTCTGGCTGGCTGGTCTAAATGCTCCCTCCATGTTCAGGCCATGGCTGAGCCCAGCAAAACTTTGCTCTTAGCTGTGACAAGGCAGCACTGAGTTCAATATAAAGTTCCCCAGTCACTTTGCTCTCCCTCCCCCATGTGCACATTCTTTCTCTGCACCGCATAGCTGCTGCCAGGAGATGGGGGAAGAGTGGCATCAGTGATTCAGGACTGTCTCTGCACTCTTCAAAGCCTCTTTCACTGATATGAAGTTAAAACTAGGTACTATTATTGCTCATCTGATTTTTGGTTCTTGTGATGGTGCTTTTCTGTCTGGAGTAAGTTGTTAAAATTCGGTGTTCTCATTATGAAGTGGGGTGGGGATATGAATGGTGTAGGCTTCTATTCTGCCATCTTGCACTGCCCCTCCAGCTTTACTTCTTTCTTTACAATTTATACCTATAATTGTTTTCTATTTTCTATTCAAATATTTCCAACACAATGTTGAGTAATACTTCCTATACAATATTAAAGAAAAGTGGAATAATGGACATCTTCACTGCATTTCCAGTTTTATCATTAAAGCCTCTGTGTCCACATTAAGTAAGATACTGCCCTTAGGACCAAAATTCATGTATTTTATAATGTTATTGAATTATCTATTCATTTTTACTGTTAGCATACAGAGGTCCCAAAATGTGTATTATTTATCTACATCTAGAGAGATTAATTTTTTTCTCATACTATTAATATGATACATTATTTTGATGGGTTTCCTGATATTGAACTATCCTTGTATTACAAGAATTAACCCTACTAACTCATTATGTATTATGTTTAATGTGTCATGGGATTCTGTTTGTTAATATTTTACATATTTATTATTTTATCAATATCCATAATGAATGAAATTTGTCTGCAGTCTTCTTTTATAGTGTGATTTTTTCAGGTTTTGAGATTAAAGTTTCATTAACATCATAGTAAGAAATAAGAGGTTTTCCTTCTTTTCCTATTTTATGGTATCTTAAAATTAGTATTGGTTGTATTTGTTGGCAGAAATCCCTTTTGAAACTTCCCAGAAATGATACATTTAAGAGATAGTACTTTAAATTCTATAACTTCTAAGCCAAATGTCTTTTTAAAATTTTTATCTCTACTAGTGTCACTTTAGGTAGTATTATTTTTCCAGAAAATTGCTTGTTTCTTTTAGATTTTCAAAATAGTTTACTCACAGAGAATTGTGTAAGATAGTCATGTATTTTGAAATAATATTTAGATTTGTGCCATAATTTTTCTTTTGATTATATGATTATATTTTCTGCTTTATTCAATATTTGATATAGTTTGAGTATTTGTCCCTGCCCAAATCTCATGCTGAGTTGTAATCCCTGATCTTGGAAGTGGGGCCTCATGGGAAGTGTTTGGATTATGGGAGCAGATCCCTCATGAATGGCTGAAGACATTCATGAACCCATTGGTGATAAGTGACTTCTCACTCTGAGTTCACACAAGATCTGATTACTTAAAAGTGTATGACACCTCCCCTCCCCACTATCTCACTCTTGCCTCTGCTTTTGCCATGGAATTTGCCTGTTTCCCTTTGCCTTTCGCCATGATTGAATGCTCCCTGAGGTCTCACCAGAAGCTGAGCAGATGCCAGCACCTTGCTTCCTGTAAAGCCTGCAGAACCTGTGACAATTAAACCTTTTTTTTTTTAATAAATTATCCAGTCTCAGGCATTTATTTGTAGCAAGGCAAGAATGGCCTAATATAATATCCTATATCTGAATGAAAAAGTTAATAAACTAGAAAACATTCTAACCATATAATTATGAGAAAAGACATGGCAAAAATCTAAAGACTATTTCAAAATGTGTAACTATATTACACAATCCTATGCGAAATTTATTAGTTCTACTGAGTTTTTGGTGTTCTTGTTTTTATATAAATACTATGTTTGTACATTCCCTCTTTCCTGGTTTTATTTTGTAATCTTTTGTTATTTTGCTTTTTAGATTAAGTGCAAAGGCATTTATTTTATCATTTTACATTTTTATTTAAAGTTTTTAATGTTGTAAGTTTTTTCTCGAATTGATTTATGTTATATAGTTTATCATACATTCCTTTTTGTCATTATTTTCTAAAAAAATTAATTTTTTTTGCCAAATTTTCTTTTAATCGAAAAGTTGGTTGAAAATAATTATCTAACTTTTAGAGAATTAAAAGTGACTTTTAAATTACTTTTAAAAGTAACTAATAATTTTGTTATACTGTGCTTAGAGATGTTGCTTATATTACTTTTCTATTTTTCATTTTATGAAGCCTCGCTTGATGCTTAAGACATAGCCAACTTTTATGACTATTATCTAGTTAATAAGCAAAGGAGGTATGCTGAAAATTATTATGTTTATCCACTTGACTTCCATGTGTTAAATGTACTGCTACTATTAATTAGTGGGCCATTTTCTCTCATCACATCTCTGTAACTACTTTAAGGAAGTTTTTCCTTTTTTCTAGAATGCATAAGTACTAGTAACTATTGTACCTTTATTGTGTTTTTTAGTCCATTACATCTATTAAGTGTACTTCTACTATTAGAGTGCCATTTTCTCTTTCTCATCACATCTCTGTAACTAAGAAAGTTTCTCCTTTTTTACAGGATGCGTAAATACTAGTAACTATTATACCTTTATTGTGTTTTTTAGTCAATTACATCTATTAAGTGTACTTCTACTATTAGTGTGCAGTCTTCTCTTTCTCATCACATCTGTGTAACTACTTGAAGAAAGGTTTTCCTTTTTTACAGGATGCATAATACTAGTAACTATTATACCTTTATTGTGTTTTTAGTCAGTTACAATATAAAGTTCTGTTTTTTAAAATTTTTTGTTCTGAATTCCACAATGTCTAATATCAAATTTGTGATGTCTTGAATTTGCTTGGCATATCTTTCTCTTTTTACTTTTAATATTTCCAATTTTAATTGAATTTGTTTGGCATATCTTTCTGAATTTGCTTGGCATATCTTTTTAATTGAATTTGCTTGGCATATCTTTCTCTTTTTACTTTTAATATTTCCAAACCTCCTCGTTTTAGCAAAATTTTTCTAAACCCAATTGATTTGTTATGTACCTTGCAAAAACCATAGTTTTGTATTTAAATTTGTCAATCAACTTAAAGTTTGGGTTTCCCTTTTAACAGGTGAGTTAAATTTATTTATATATACATTGATATGATTGATATATTTAGCTCAGTTCTGGTATATCTGTTTGATATGCATATATACAGTCTTTTTTCTATAAATGTATTACTTTTATTACTTTGGCACATCTTTTGTTATTTAAATGGGCTATTTAATAATTTTAGAAATATATTTTTTAAATATTTTATTTTTGTTCCAATGATCACCTTTGTATACTCTTATTACAGTATCATTAGTCACCTCTTTTTGTTCATCCTGTCTCTTGGTTCCCTGCATTAAGCAACATTAAAATTAGGTAAAAATCTCTATTTTCCCTTTCCCTTCCTTCTCATTTATCCTGTCTCTTGGTTCCCTGCATTAAGCAACACTAAAATTAGGTAAAAATCTCTATTTTCCCTTTCCCTTCCTTCTCATTTAAGACCTAATCAATGAGTGATCTGATTCTACTTTCCATGTAATGTCCCATTTTCCCCTCATTTAAAAAAGCATATTTTGTATGTATGTTATCAGAGCACATATTTTTGTGTATCTCAAATACATATTATACTATATATTCTACAGTATATATGTTACATATCATTACAAACTATCTTCCTATATTCATCATTTTATTTTATTTCTAAGAAAAAGTGTATATTGACGGTTTAACAGCTGTCCTTATGCTTATACTTCTCCAATCTGGTAGGGCATCTAATGTTTATTTGTTAGAAGTAGATTCCTTAGTATGGGCTCATGAGAAAAATATTCCCTAATTTATTTTCATGTTTATTGCATGTCTTGCATGTCTTTATATTTAAAAGTCTTTTTTTGTGGCTGTCTCAATATCTTACTCTATTGTCTTCTGGCAAAATGGTTGCTCTTAAAAAATCTGATGTGAATCTTATTGTCCTTTTCTTTATAAATGATTTGGTCCCTTCTGTCTATATATTTTTTAAAATCACAATTTTCCTGGTGTTGGCTGTTCTGAATACACCTATTCAGTGAGACTTTTCAAAAAGTAAGTTCAAGTCTTCTTTATTTATCAAATTATAATATTTAATATTTTTATGTGTTACCAGGGTTTTGGTTTTCTATTTAGAGATATATTTCACATATGTTGGATTAGATAGCTAGATATGGATATAGATGGATATAGATGAAATTATAACATAGATATATAGATAAATTATCTTTCCCACTTTCTGTAAAATGCCCTTATCTATCTAATTCTTTTTGATTAAGTAAAAAGAAATTTATTCTTTTTCATCTTCTATTTATCTTGTGACATTATATTTGCTCTAGTGTTTTTCCCAGCTCAGTCTTTATTTGAAAGCAAATTATCTTTGATTTTAATTCTATCCAGGGCTCTATCAGCTCTCATCACAAGTCTTTTTATGTCCCATCATGTCATTTTAGAATTTGTTTAACTATGAACTGTGCTTTTTTTCATTATATCCATCATTACCTTAAATTTCATATCATTTTTGAATTACTTATTAACATTTTCTTCTGTTTGGGGGCATGTTGTTCTTTCATACTTTCACTGTTTATAAAACCAGTCTTATTGTTTAAAATAATAATTTTTTGTAGAATTTAACCATAATCTTATGTTGCTTGATTTCAGCTGAAATATTTTGTACTCTTACAGGAGAGGGAGCTTTAAGATAGATTTCCCGCCTTTATATCTCTTCTGATTACTCTCCTGATACTATCATTAAGCACTCAACAATTGTGCCTTTAAATTCTGAACTTATCTTTCTTCTCTACGCCCTCTTTTATTTGGCTTTCTTTCTGCACATGAAATCTCTGTCTTATTCAATTTAGATTCTACTCTTTGCGGTTCCTCCTCAATCTGTGACATTGTCCTAGAAGCAGTTACATCTTTCATTTCCGAAATTAATTGGAACCATCCTACCTGGCTTTGTCCAACCTTTTCCTCCTCTCTTTATTCCCACCTGTAAATTGGGGCCTGCAACAACTGCACAGAGTTTGCTAGTCTCATATTGATTCACTCACACTTTCTACATTGAGAGAGAACCCCTCAGTTTGGGGAAGAATATTTTTTGTGATTTTGTGTTAGACTGTCTGTCTCTCAAGGTCATCAAAGCTTACTTTGCTTTTCTTACTTCCTGATGAATAATTATTTATACAATTGCATTGTATTGCTATTGGTGGTTTGGGAATATCCAATATTATTTTGGAGTTTACTTTGTCACTTAATTTTGTTATGAATGGTATCAATGCAATTTCATTTTCTGATTACTGTTGATTCTGTTTTTTCTGTTGTAAACTAAAGTGCTATATTTTGGAGGATGAGGAAAGAAATCAGGTAAATTAAAAAACTTCACTACTTCTGACACATTCTTGCTATGAAGTCCTTCTACTTAAATTTAAATTAACTACTTCTGACACATTCTTGCTATGCAGTCCTTCTACTTAAATTTAAAGGATTACACCATACACACTCAGGAAATTAGAATATTTCTTGTTCTAACAATTTAAAACAAATTTTACTATGTTTCATATTTCAATGGGCTCCAAAAAACAGAATACTAAGAAATGGCAAGCATGTGAAGCTAAGAAATATGTGTCAAAATTTATCAATTTGGAAAGTTATTCACAGTACTTTTCAGAAATTTTAAATGAAGCAGTAAGTTAAAATTTTGATTAAAAATAAACTATTAGGGTTCCTTGATGGTTTTATTTAGGCATATAATTTTTTCTCATAGTATTTATCATAAAAACTTGCATTATTATTTTCCACTACTAAGGTCTAATCTATAATATTCAAAATA
Organism: Symphalangus syndactylus; assembly: GCF_028878055.3. Lineage (NCBI taxonomy): Eukaryota > Metazoa > Chordata > Mammalia > Primates > Hylobatidae > Symphalangus > Symphalangus syndactylus. The sequence goes on along the minus strand of NC_072436.2, from coordinate 105,352,257 downwards.
GCTAATTATTTGCCAACCAGCATGCTATCTCCTGTGTTCAAGAAATCACTTTCTTCAGATTAAGCCACTTCTTAATCAACATATTGGAAAAATACACTCAAATTTCCTAGGACACTCTGATCATTTTATCAAAAATCTATAAAATCTTAACACCTATTAATAGAGTTTGATGGAGTTTGAAGAAAGATAAGTGTATCACAATTCACTTAGTGATGAGATCTTGTTTATTCTACATCATGTTTAATTATGCTATTTCATCCTGTTTATTTAGTGAGATATATTTGTATGTTAACACCTGAATTAAAATAATGATTTAATTTTATTCCTTTGAAAATAAATGGTGCTCTTTTTCAACATAAAAGTGATATTTCAGTTATAAACTATGATGTTTCAACTTAAATATATAATGCATGTGAGATATACAAAAAATGGACCATGATTTAATTTTAGATCATTCTATCATGATCTGCAAACAAAATCTTTTATTTTTCCACTAGATTGTAAGTAAAAATTATTTGAAGTAGTGAGTGTAGAAGCTAGTACTCTTATAGACACATGAAAGAGAAATAGCACTCAACTGTAAAAAAATAGAAAAACATACAAATTTAGAATAAAGTTGATATATTAATATACAGTTAACAGTAAAATATATTTTGTTAGAATATGCTGATAAATCTGACAGCAAATAGATTGATCATTTCTGTAAAAATTATAATAAAATTACTAAATATTAAAAAGCTCTAATTCTAAAGGTAAATAAAATCTGCAGAAAAGCATCAAATTTTCCATTTAAAGTGGCAAATGGTTAACGTGCTGTAAAAACATCTCTTCTAATTTACTTTGAAAATAACAGTAAAAATAGAAAAATAAAAGCAAAGAGAAATGCATTGTATAAGACTGAGAGACAGCCTGTTGATAGTAAGAATATGTTTTCCTACCTTCAAAGCTTCTGGAGTAGGATTATAATCCTAAATGTGAAAGCTAAACTCCTAAACTTCCAGATGAAAATTTAAGAGAAAATCTAAGTGATATTACCTTAGGCAAAAATTTATTAGGCAAGATTTAAAAAGCACTGACCATAAAAAAACTGTAAATTGGTCTTCAACTAATTTTGCCAGACACCATTAAGGAAATGAAAAGATTAACCACAGTTTCAGAGAAAATATTCTCAATGCATACATCAGACAAATAACTTTTTTGTCCAAAATATATGTCATTATTATAATCCAATAATAGAAACAAGAGCCCCAACCAAAACTTGGCAAAACACTTGAACACATCACAAAGGAATATAAAAAAATAGCTAATAACCATATACTTAGATGCTCAGCATTATTAGTCAGCGGGGAAATGCAAGTTAAAACAGTGAAGGTGCCTGGCGCCTCACACCTGTAATCCCACCACTTTGGGAGGCTGAAGCGGGCAGATCACCTGAGGTCAGGAGTTTGAGACCAGCCTGCCAAACATGGTGAAACCCGTCTCTACTAAAAATACAAAAATTAGCTAGGCCTGGTGGTAGGCACCTGTAATCCCAGCTACTTGGGAGGCTGAGGCAGGAGAATTGCTTGAACCCAGGAGGTGGAGGTTGCAATGAGCTGAAACTGCACCACTCCACTCCAGCCTGGGCAACAAGAGCAAAATTCTGTCAAAAAACAAAAACAAAAACAAACACACACACACAAACCAAAAAGAACAGTGAAGGTATCACTACACACACAATAGAATGGCTAAAATTAAGAAGTCTAACAAACAATGCCAATGGCAGAACTTCTCTTACTTGATTTTTTATTCTACCCTCTCAATTTGAATCATTCTACTGCTTCCTCAACTTCAGTAGTCTATTTATGATTTAAAAAGGAACTATGTGAGGAAACAACTTATTAATATTGACAGTTAATACAATTGAGCACTGATTTTTCAAATGTTAGTAATAAAGGGAAAACTTCACTTTAGGTTTTTCTCCTTCATTGCTAACCTTATATGATCTGGAATGTTTTATGTTGTAAGATAATCAGTGAATTTTCTTATAGCTGGTGGTAACAGTGTGCTGCATAAGGAATTTTTTTAAAACAATTCTCAGGGAGACGAGGTTCAGAGATCCAGCCACTTTTCTCATATGGAAACTTCCTTCCATTGGTCATCTTGGAAGCTCTTCATGTAACCTTCTTAAAGAAGTCAGCAGCTTCCCACAAAGTGTCCAATATTCCATACGTTTAAAAATTAGGGGGAAAAGGGTTTAATCATAGTCAGTGATGGAGAAACATTTACCTAAATGGGTAATTTTTAGAAGTATATATCCAGAATCCACAACTATTCAGAAAAATCACTGAAGTGAAAGTCTTAAAAAAAAAAAAATATAACACAAAACTAAGTCTAGAGGCTCATGAATCCATTACAAAATATTCTAATATGTTCTTGATAATGAGTAAAAGTGCATCTAGAAAATAATTCAATGGCTGCAAGAGACTTACAAGTAAAGAAATCTGAATTAAATAATGCATGAACATGCGTATTTGTCACTGTCTCCTTGATTTTGCTTAAAAGAGTGCCTTGCAAAGAGTAGTGGCTTATTAAATATTTACCAAATGAAGGAAGAGCATATATTTAAATTCAAATATGTATGTTTTAAAAAGACAGTTTCACGATGATGATATATAGGAGAGTAATGCCTTCAATTTTTAATAGTCAAGATAACAGATTCAAATTGCCATGTGCCCAACACGTGGAAACATTTATTAATCCTCATTTGCATCATTACAGTAGGGATGGACAAGAGAGAATGTAGTGATAATAATACAGTTTCTGGTTACTTGTGGGAAAAAATAAATAACTAATCAACTTGATAATCAAACTGTCTATATTTCAGTCAAAGGCACAAATTTTCCCTCCAAAAAGCTCTGAAACAAGCTATTCTTGCGCCATGCTAAATTCAAAATTTCCATTTAACTAAATAACCTTAAATGTACATGTGAATTGGAGTAATTGTTTCACCTCCTATCCATCAAATGCCATTAAATCTATTGCTTTCTAAATCCCTCATCCTAAATACAGAGACCCAAATACATTGATGTGTTTCTTTAAAGTGAAAATGTTTCTGTTCATTCACTTTGTATAGTTATTGTAAATACAACCAGAAAACAAATTTTCCTTCATTGTTCAGCTTCACACTTATTACTATTAAAAAAATAAAATAAAGTCTCTCAAATGTATTAGCCTACCTTTGAATTTTCATTCTACTTTTCTCCAAAAATCTTCTTATGCTGTCTGCACTAGCCTCTTAGTAATGGTATCTATTGAACTCTGGATGATAAGACTTGCAAGGGCAAAAGAGGAATGTGGACTAACAAGCCAAAACGTGTGGTTTTGAGATGTAAACTCTTTTCAGGGAACATGATCAATTCATATCTATGTTTACCATTAAAATTTAGGTTGAAAGCATCATGACTGTAATAAAATTAATTATATCTCCTGCTGGCCCTCAGAATAGGCCTTTTTCAAAAAAATTAAAGGTACAGGTACTAAGGAGCATTTATTGTAAGTATATTTAAGTCTTGGCCATCTATTTCTGAGGATTGCATTTGTTCTAACATATCATTATAAAATGTTTAATGCTAAGGTTGATAATATTCCCAAATCAGTTGCAGTTTTCCAATACAGTTCTTATTTTTCATTACAGAAAATCCTTTCATTTTATTTCAACAATCTCAGAAAATCTTTATTTACTAATTAACTGTTTTTTTTTCTTTTGCTTAAACACTTTATGCTTTATCCTGTTAGCATTGTCACAAATGAGCTATTGCCCAACATACCTAAATTAGACATTTTACATATTTGGCTACATCTCTTTCCCATTTCCTTTCTTGAATCCTTTAACAAAACCTTTGCATCATTTCATGATTTTGAACACACTGTCTTCTTCCTTTTCCCTGCAGACTGTGCTTTGCAAGAGAAATTTTATTTCTTCTCCAGAGCTTCTCTGCAAATAACTGATCTTTTCAATTCCCAAGTTTGTACTGATTGGAGAATCAAAATTTTTGCTCTCCTTAGTCCAACATGTTTCTGAATTTGAGTGTCACCAGCCTCCTCACAAAAGGCTCCCTACCTTAATATGTGAGCCTGATTTGCTGGTAGGTCTCTTTCGACTCAAGGTAATAAAATAACTAATTTGCCAATAGCTTTCTATTTTCAAATTGCCTTATGTAAAAAATAAAATTATTTTTCAAGCACATTATGTATACAACCAAAATGGTATTATTTTTTAAAATTTATTATAACCTACTTCATCATGCTTGATTCACATTTGAACTTGCAGAATATTTTGGAAAACTACATGAACTCTTTCAGACGTGTAGGGTATCAGGCTATCACTGAAACAAAAGGATTAATTCATCATTGGGATATTAAAGCTATTTAAATATCCATGGTAAGCAACGTATTTTAGAATGAGAGACGGACAATAAATAGTTTAGTATTGACTCCTTAAATTACCGAAACTTCTTTCTTAGAATCTTGCTTAATTATTGAGTTCCAGTGTCGCTCCATCATTTCATAAAGCAAATAATCATTGCAGCATTTGGGGCTCAGTATTTTACTGTGAAAGAATTTGTGAGTTTTCCCTCAATATTACATTTCTCTTTTCATCATTGTTCTATATCTACTTTTGTTATTCTTCTGCTTTCCTATATGATTGAACATCAAACAATTTAGCAGCACTAAGGATTCTATCACACGGTTTTTCTTTCTCACCGGTTACTGAAGACATTGAATAGATTAGGCTTCAAACAAATCCTTCTGATATCATCCTAAACTCTTCCATTGGTCCCCACAGTTCAGTCAGCATGCAGTGCAGATGAGACTACCTCCGTTCTGTTTGTTAAGAAAAAGAAAACAAGGCAGTCAACTGAGAGCAGAGGGAGACAGAAAGTTTTCTATATGGAGGGGAGTAGAGGCAAGCAAATACTCTGAAGATAGAAGTATGCGGTACTGGAATATGATTGCTTCTGATGCATTTGCCAAACTGCAGCTCCCAAATGCCCTGATCTACTCAACAGGCTGACACAGAAAATTTATTGCTGAGATTCTTTTTCTTACACCTATTCTAAAATATTTTGAGTCTTGAAAATATTTACCTGATAGATTTTGTTGTTATTGAGATCAGTGATCAGCTGACTCTAGGAATACTCTAATTTTTAAAAATCTGGTCACTTTTAGTCTTTGATCCAAATAATTGGTTGACTACATTAAATAATGATTGTGTTTTGCTCTTTTCCACTGATGGATAATTGAGTTGAATTGATTGAATCGTTTTTCTTGTCATCCTCACTTCTTTTATAGATGCCATATGATTGCCCCCTTCTATTTCTTTCCCAGTGGATGGACAGTTGGCTTTTCCCTTTGAAGTCCATTTAGCTTTGTTTTTGTTTGGGAACAGCCTAAGACAGAGATTACCGGCTCTAAATTTTTTGTTGTTGTTTGAAGCAAAACCTTCAAAAAGAATCAGGGCTGCCTATTCTTTAGTGCTATGACAGGTTTAGGCATATTAACCCTTCCAACATCACAACAACTTGTGGCATATATATGGGTATTCAACAGCCAGTTGGGAATGAAATTACTGTTAGTGCATATTCGTGTCACCTAACATGGTTAATGTCAGGATCTGACCTTTTGCTAGACCATTTGCCTGTCAGGTTGCAGTGAAGAATGTGAACAGCATAAGATGCCAGCCTTTATTCCTAGGCAGTCGATCTAACAAGGGGATTAGCAACATACATACTTTTCCTGGGGGTATGGCTGAACAGTATTATGCAGTAATGTCCCAGGAATTACAAAAGAACAAAGAGAATAAGATTATAAATGAGAAAGGTTAGAAAGTGAGAGATGCAAAAGAAAAATGCAACTGTTGGCAAATGATTATATTACACAATAATTGCATCAGATGTTCCTTAGTTCCTTACTCTAACTACAGATAGATACATTCTCATTGCTGCTGGACATAGGCTATTTAAGCCTATCTATATTACTGGAACTTAGAGTTGGGTTATTTTATCACAACATGTAGACCCATCATATGAGTTTTAAAAGAATATTGTTATAAAATAAGTTATTTACTGCCCAGCATCCCTATCATGAACTAAGACAGTGTAAAGGTGAAAGAACAAAGAATTTTAAATCAGAAAACAATATGCAAATTACTAACTGTGAGCAATTTTTTTTTTCTTTTTTTCTTTTTTTTTTTTTTTTTGAGATGGAGTCTCAGTCTGTCACCCAGGCTGGAGTGCAGTGGCAGAGACAAGGTTTCACCATGTTGGCCAGGCTGGTCTCAAACTCCTGACCTCAGGTGATCTGCCCACCTCGGCCTCCCAAAATGGTGAGATTACAGGCATGAGCCAGCGCATCTGGCCTTCATTTTCTTAATAGTGTTTTTCACAGAGTAGTGTTTAAAATTTTAAAAAGTCCAATTTATCCATTTTTTATAGATCATGTTTTTGGCATCATATAAAATAACCCATTGACTACCACAAGGTCATGAAGACTACTTTCTCCTACATTTGCTTCTAAAAGTTTGTTACATTGAACATTTTAAATATATTTTATATAATTTATAATTTAAATAAATTATCCATTTTGAATTCATCTTTATATAAAGTATGAGCTTTAAGTTAGGGTTTATTTAATTTAATTTTGTTTGCATATGAATATACAATTGTACAACATCATTTGTTGAAAAGACTGTCCTTTCTTCACTGAATTGCCCTGGTACATCTGTCAAAAATCAGTTGCCTACATTTCTATCGGTATGTTTCTGGAGTCCCTACTTGACTCCATTGGTCTGTATATCATTTTCCCAATAGCACACTGTATTGATTATAATTTTATATTATAATTTTGTTATAATACATTTATATTATTATAATTGGATTATGATTCCTCCCATGTTATGTTTCTGTTTAAAATTGTTTGGATACTCATGTAATTAAAAATATTTTATCGGTACTAAAAATTAGCCATTATTGAATTTACCAATGTATTCAGAATTACCAACAATGGGCAGCAAATTAACTTTAAGCTAAAAAACTGAGCTACAGTTATGCTTAAGATCTAATGAGTAAACCATCCTGCCTTCCAAGCAACTATTAGTAGAAAATAACAGTGGAAGAACTCAGCAAAAAGTCAGCTAGAATATGTGAAATACAAAAGGAAAAAATAAAATGTCCAAAGGTCTAATTAGTATGAGTGTATTGTAGAATAGAAATTGAAAGGTAGCTCCTGGAGCAATAGAAGGTATAAAGTATAAAGGCCAAAGTGTTATCATTAAAATAATCTCTATTTTTAGGTTACTTTCATTGAATTATATTTGTACACGGTAAACTGTAACCATTTTCATTGTATAGTTTGATGAGTTTTGACACAAAGAAAATTATGAAATTAATTATTGCCACCATCAAGCTATAAGATTTTCATTACCTCACCTCCAGAAGGCTACCCTGTGACTCTTCAGTCAATCCACATCGCCAACCCTGAATCTTTGCATCCAGTGATTTGCTATCTATCACTATAGATTGAACTTGCCTATTCTAGAGTATCATATGAATGCTATTACGTGACTTGTACTCTTCTGTGTCTGGCTTCTTTAGCACAGCATAAAGTTCGATAGGTTCATTCGTATCATTGAGTGCATCAGTGGTTCATTCCTATTTAATTCCGATTTCTATGGATATACAACTGATTATTCATGCACTTAATGATAGACATTTTTTACTACATCTATTGGATTTCTGCCCACCTATATTTGAGTCTTCTGAGTTCTTTATATATTCTGGATACAAATCCTTTGTGAGATACACGAATATTTTCTTCCAGCTTCTGGCTTGCTTTTTCACTTACTTAGTAGTGTCTTTTCCTCATGATTTTTGTGTCATATCTAAAACTGTTTGTCTGCCTGTACGTTTTCTTCTAAATGTGTTTAGTTTAGCTTTCATGTTGAGGTTTAATTTTTATTTCAAGTTAATTCTTGTATGGTGAAAGGTAAAGATTGAAGTTTATTTTTTTCCTGCATGGTTATAGAATTGCTCCAGCATCTTTTGAAAAAAAAAAAAATAAAGATGTTCATTCCCTTATTAAATTGTCCTGTTATTTGGTCAAATATCAATTTGCCTTTCATAGATAATATCTGGCTTCCTTATTCTGTTTCATTTATCTAAACGCATATTATTTTACTAATATTATGCTATTGTAATTACTCTCGTTTTATAGTGTATCTTGAAATTAGGTACTGCTGGGCCAGTGACTTATTTTTGTAAATAATTTTTTTTTTGAAAATAGGCTTCCCCTTTTGTTCATTTGTTTCCTATGACTGCTTTCCAGATACAACAGCAGAACTGAATAGCTGCAGCAAAGACTCACTATGGTTCTCAAAGTTTAAAGTATATACTATCTGACATTTTATGAAAAGTTTGCTAACTCCTGCTCTATTAAATGCTGAGTTTCAAATAGATTTTCAGTAACTTATATTTACTCAATAATATTGCTATTGAATTTTGTAGTTAATTCAATTAAGAAAAAAAGATAAAATTTAAATTAAAATAAAAAATATATTTTCCTAGATAATATAGAATATATTAATAAGGGCAGAGTAAAATTAAAAATCAACTCCAAAATACCACAATTTTCAAATGAACATATGAAAAAGTTAAATAAATACTAAAAAAAATTATTATAGCACATACTGTATATTAACAAAAACCAAATCATTGTATTGCTCAATGCTGTTGAGATTTTAGTAAAACTGGTACAACAATGGATAGCTTGTGGCAACCCAAATTGATTCAACTTTCTTGAATGCAATTTTTTAAAACATTTAAGGTGCATAATATTGATCAAGTCATTTGATTGATCCAGTAGTCTCACTGTTAGAAATATGTTTCTAAAAATTCCACATCTATGACACTATTGCCACATTGTTTATAAAAGTTAAAGGTTGATGACAAACTGAATGTCCACAGATAGAGGAATATTTATTCAATAGGATGATATAATTCCATAATAATGAGCATTGTCAGTACTGTGAATTCCGTAGGTTTCTATTTACAGTATAATTATTTAGAAATTTTTTAGAAAAGTTTCTTGACTATATTTTGAAACCACAATTCAATCTAAAATGGACCTCAAATCCTCAGCAATCTTTGAAATTAGTCTTGGCTCTCACTTTAGTGCCAAATTGCAATGGTTCCAAATACTTGCAATTACTTTGACAGCAATTTTTTCTAACTTTCCTGTCTTCCACCTTTAGAATCAGCTGCACCAGCCCCTGTATTTAACTCCCTCCCAGAGGAAGCTATCTTTCTTCTGAAACTTCAAAGCTAAAATCTTCACACATTAATACAGTCATTTTTTCATACTTTGAGGACTTGCTGTTCCATATCATATCTTCCACAAATTTCTCCAGCCCTTTTAGTGCCTTAACCATAATAATGAACATAGCAATGTCTCCTTGTGTAGGAGAAAACATTTTTTTCTTTGAATCCCTTAAGCTTCACTTAAAAGTACAGTAATCTACACATATAAATTTTAATTCCTCAACTCTTACTCTTCTATTCATTTTAATCTTGTTTACTTAATATCATTCAGTTCAAAATGCTATGAAAAAGTTTATTAATGAATTTTTAATATTTAAAGCTTTAACATATACCTTTCACCTGACTGAGCATCTCCACCCTGCCTATTTACTGGCTAAGTAATAGATGGAAGCCTTTCAACCTGAGCCCTTCTCTAGGGAGAGGTGTTTATCTTCTCCTCTACCCTTCCAAAGCACTCTGCCATACATATATATATTGCAGAAATAAAACTATATAGGGACAGTAAGACAAATAGGTACCAAATACTGAAAGATTACTCTATATCAAAATCCCATACTAAGCTCTTTACAGTCATAATTTTATTTAAATTTTACACAAACTTCATGAGTTAAATTTTATTATTTATATCACTGACAGGTGGTAAAATGAGATTTTTAAGAGGTGAAATACATTTCCATGTCACAGCACTAAATTGTCTAAGACTGAATTAGCCTCCAGGACCTCTTTACAGACATCACGCCATTACCACTCTAATCTTTTATTCCTGTCTTACATTATATATGTATTAAAGAAAATAAAGCCCATTTAGCAACATATGTTGCATGTTTTTCTCATGAATTCAGATATTTTTACTTAGAAGATTGTTGTTTTGATTAAAGATGGTATTATGTCCTTTATCTCACAGGACTTACTGCACTGATGGTAAATGAATAGAAAGGCCTAAGTTCAGAAAAATGAGAAAAATAGAAGAGGGCCATCTCAGGCAAGAAATTTAATTTTTCCCCCAAAGTTTAAGACGTAGATAAATAAATATTGATCAGAAAAACACATAGGAAAACAACTACTCAGAACACCACAGAGAAGACAGCAGCCAAGGCATTTTCAGGCCTCTTTTGTCATACCTTGGAAAGATATGGAACTTGGAAATACACACACTAGGAATGCAGGAGGCCAAGGTGATGCTAAAAACCAGAGAATTTGTTGACAACCTTTAGTGGAACTTCCTCCATCATGAGAAAAAACAAAGCTACAGGTTAGTGTTTACACTGAAGTTTAAAAGAGAAAAAAGAAAAAGCATTATTTATACAAACAGACTACCTTCTAGCAAAGAATTAGGACAGGTAATGTGGGCATTGGTACCCAAGATGCTTGGGGAGCATTCAAGCACCCTCATACCTCAGGATATTGACCAGTCAAAAGAAATTCATGTACATACTTCTCAGGGTTGTTCATTTATTCACATGTCCCTAAGGATGAATAGAAAATACAAACTTCATTTGATTAAATCCTAAGCATGAAGGAGCAGGTGCAAAATTAAAAACAAAAAGAAAACACTTAGATAATAAATGAAAGAAGAGGAAAATATATAAACAATAATTTGTATGAAAATACTTTTAAAATATTAATATACTGTTATAGATGAAGTATTTAATGCAGTCATAAAAAAATGGAGATATAGAAAAAGAGAAAACAGGAAAGAGTTCTATGTAACTAAGGTTATATTACAAAAATAATGTTCTTAGGAATTGTCCAATGATCAAGTTAAAGAAAAATATTCCAGAATACAGAACAAAAATATGCAAAAAAATTAAAGAAAATGTAATTCAGTGGGTACAGTGATTGATCTTTCAAATTCCAGAAAGAAAGAATGTAGATAAATAATTATATTCTCAAAATCATAACAGTAATAGAAAAAAGTGACTCAGAGCTAAAGTTAAACAGGATTCTTCTCATTTAAAGGACCCAATAGTAATTATCAAATGAAATGACAATCAGCTCACTTAACAACCTCAATGTTAAATTTCTAAACCCAAATAAACACAAAGACCTGAAACCTATAGAACTGAAGAAAAATTGCCACCTATCAGACAAAAAAAAAAAAAGCAACCAGACTGGCAGCACACATCTCATTAACAATATTGTTTACTGGAAGGCAATAAAGAAATACTTTCAAAGATTCATCAAAAATTTCCATGAGTTCTATATTCACCCTTGCAATCAATTAAAGGTAAATGTAGTTATTTTAAATATCAGAAATCAGAAGATTTAACTTTCAACACATTTTCTTTTGGGAAATCATTTGATTTATTGGAACAAAACAAAGATGATAGAGACTTACAATTCAGAAAATAGGTGAACAGAAAGTCACAACTTTGCAGAAGACAGGAAACATTTAATTTAGAGAGACAAGGCATATGATATGGTTTGGCTCTCTGTCTTCACCTAAATTTTATCTCAAATTGTAATCCCCACGTGTGGAGGGAGGGACCTGTTATCCCCGCGTGTGGCAGGAGGGAGGTGATTGGATCATGGGGGTCATTTCCCTCATGCTGTTCTTGCGAGGGTGAGTGAGTTCTCACAGATCTGATGCGTTTATAAGGGGCTCTCCCCACTTCGCTCTTACTTCACCCTCTCTCTCCTCCCACCTTGTGAAGAAGGTGCCTGAGTCCTCTTCTGCCATGATTGTAAGTTTCCTAAGGGCTCCCCAGCTGCGCAGAACCGTGGGTCAATTAGACCACTTTTGACTCACAGTCTTGGGTATTTCTTTATAGCAGTGTGAGAATGAACTAATACAGCATAGAATTTTGAAGAAGAAAATTCTCCAAAAAAATAAAAATAAAATAAGAGGGCAATAGATGGGATGATAAAATATTTTGTAAATTGAAGTATATGATTAATACTTTGTAAAAATTTATATTATCATGAAAGTATATAATACAAGCAAAAATAATTTTTTAAAAATAAGAAAGACTTCCAGAAAGCTCAAAAAAATAAAGATTGGGCAAGAAAATCATACTCTTAAGCATAGAGCAAATGGGCCAAATGGGAACAGTGACTATCAAGGAGAAGAATGGAATGGGATCCAAGCAAAGCTGGAGTAGATAAAAAACTGGAAGCTATCAGGGATATGGAGGAGAAGATGATATGTTTCTTTTAAGAAGAATAAAGGATGGAAATCAGAAAGTCTAACAAAATTTTAACATAAAATTAATAATATACATGAAAAGCTAGGCATAATATGGCTTGAAGTAGCATGATAAACAAGAAAAAAATGATTGATATTAGTATTTTTCTTGGAATGGCACAAAACCTTACTGTGGAAAAAGAAAAGAAAATATGATAACAGAAATCTACTTGGGATTTTTAGTAAATAATAGTTATACTATCATCACTATGTGAACACATTTTACTGGAGTGCTTGGGGGCAGAGGAAGAATTAGTCCAGAGCTAAAGATTTGATGCCTAAATTATAGTTATGGCATAGAATGTAAATGCAATCAACCTTGACAATGTAAAAGTTGAAGTACAAATGACACAAACTGGGAGCTGAGGGTGGGAGGAAAGCTGGGGAACCAAATTGGAAAGAGTAAGACAGTATAAACAACAAAATTCTCATTTACTGCAGGGAGTATACAGATTACTTTTTAAGTTCATAAATCAAGAAGCAGCAAAGTAAGCATATGTTTTAAAATATAGATGTAAAGCAAAAAATGTTTTTCATTATATGGCCTGTTCCCTTTGATTTTTAAACTATGTTTGTGTGTGTATATATCTATATGTATGTATACATATAATCATATATAATTATACATATATAAATTTGATAAAAATTTTTAAAAACTCAAATACTATATGTTATATAATCTAAAATAGTTTGATGCTTTCTTGTGTTTGATTTTCACGTTTTGACCACAAGTTATTGCTAGCTGATAGCAATTGTAAGACATCATCATCTGTAAAATGCATCTGAATCTCAAAGAGATTTAAATTTGAAAATAAATATAAGTGCTTTAGAATCAGTGCAATTGGATAGATCAAATTTAATTCAGACAGATGTCCCTACTTACAAGAAAATGTAACAGAAACAACTGCAAGGTTTAACAACTAATAGTGAAAAACAATGGTTCATTTCAGAGAATGGCAGGTCAGCATGTTATCAGAGCTGCAATAGCTGATAGCTCATCGATATATGACAGTAATACACAAATATTGCTGATGAAAAGGCCTCATTCTCTAAAGTGTTGCTGTAAGAAATCTATACATATTGAATGGTTAGTTTATAATTAGGCAATAAAACAAAGGAGCTTAATTATCCATTTACGTAAGAGAAAAATTAGTCCCCTATGAGAGCTCCAAATAAAATTATCTGAGATTGACCACTGCATGCCATCAATTTCCAATGAGTAAAATGATTTTGCTATCCTAAATTAAGGTCATAAATATTTGCAAAAGGAAAAATATGAGATATGACAACTCTTCTGCTCATTGCAGTTATTCTCTGACGAAAGTTGCCTCAGTAAACCAATTGTAGGATGATCCATGGAGATCCCATGAAGATGCAATCATTCATTCATTTCTGACAGAAGACCTCAGTAGCCACAGGTGTCCAGATGAGAGTAAACAGTAAGTTCTGAGATGTTTGGGGGAGCATTATTCCAGTACTGAATTGTTTTAAGCACGGTTAGACTACTCTACTGAGTATTTAAAATGTTTTCAAGTGTCTTAATGGTACTTCAGAAACAGCCCAGCCTTGTTCTTCATAGCAACAATGGATTACTATATAGACTAGTTTAGCAGTAAGTAGCTGGATTGTTGAAGGTACGTGGTTTTGTTAACAGAGGAGAGTTGATCGTTTCTCAGTTTTGGTCATGAATAAAATTAGAAGTTCCATGTACAATAAATTTTTTAAGTCTGCAAAAGTGCATAAAACACATTTGAAATATTTAAGCATTGAGAAAGAGAGAGAGAGAGCAAAAAGGTGGAGTAGGACCCTCCAGTTATCATTTCCCTGCAGAAACATCTATTTGAACAACTATTCACAACAAAAATATTTTCACAAGAGCTATGAAAAGCAGGTAAAAGATCACAGAACCCAATTGTAGTACAATAATAAGAAAAGATACATTGAAGAGGGTAAGAAGGACAGTTTTACATTACCCATGTCACCATTCCCCCTACTATAGGCAATATACACAGAGAGAGATTCCATGTAGTTGGGAAAAAGGGAGGAAAGTAAGCACAGGATTTTGCCATGGACTGCAACACTGGATCTGTCAAAGTAACCTTGGCACTATATTCCAGGCTGGCACTCACAGAATGAGCCTCAGGATCCACCCTGGTACCAGGCAAGATCACACAGCTCCAGCCTTCAGGCTTGCAGGCAGAATTGATCTCTAGCCTGCATACTGACAGGCCTACTTTGGTAGCCCGAGGCTCTGGAAAGCCTTCAGTGTTTATCTGTATTATGTCAAAATTCATTGAGCCGTCTTAAAACAATAATTTTGAAGGCTGTGGACAGCCCTCAGTGTCAGGGAACCTCAGTGATCCCAGAATTCTGGCACATTTCAGTATCATGGCAGCTGCATCTGCCCTGGGCCTCTACCAGTGCCAGACCCAGTCACAGTGTGCCCCAGATCATTAGCATGCCCCAAGGCTTCACTGCCTGCATCTTCCATGGGCTTCTGGCTCACCCCAGTGCCATGCCTGCTGCAGAAATTTCACAAAAATAGTACCTAATTCAAATGTGCAAAATCAATGCTCCATCACAAAAATCAGGGAAACAAGTCGTCACTAGACAAAGTGATGGGTCAGTGACTGACACTAAAGAAATGGAAATGTATAAACTGCCTGACAGTTTAATATAATTGTTTTGAGAAAGGTCAATGCAGTTCAAGATAATACAAAGAAATAAATCAATAAAATAAGGAAAACAGCAAGAGACCAGAATGAGAAATTTAATAAAAAGATTGAAATAATTTTAAAAGGTAGACAGAAATCATAGAGCTAAAGAGTACAATGAACAAAACAATAAATACAATAAAGAGAATCAATAGCAGAACTGATCATCAGAAAAAAGGATCTGTGAACTTGAAGACAGGTTATTTAAAAATATTTAGTCAAAGAACAAAAGAAAAAAATGAAAAGGAATGAAGAAAGCTTATGGGATTTATGAGACAACATCAAAAGAGCAAATTTTTAACTCATAGAAATTTAAGAAGGAGAAAAGAAAAATAAAGGAATAGAAATCTTATTTAAGAAAGAGTAGCAGTTCCAGAGACTTGGAGTGGAATAACAATTAAACAAAAATAAAAGAAAATAAATAGTAGCAGAAAACATTCTAAACCTAGAAAAGATGTAAGTACCTAGGTATACGAAGGTCAGATTCCTCAAACAGATTCAATCTAAGCAAAACTACCCTAAGACACTTTAATCAAAATGTCATAAATGTAAGCCAAAGAGAGGATGCTGAAAACAGCAAGAAGAAAGAAACACACATTTTACAAGGGAGTTCCTATACAACAGTAGCAGACATCTCAAAGAAACCTCACAGGCCAGTAGAAAGAGGGATAATACATGGAAAGTGTCAAAGGGAGATTAACTGTGAAACAAGAAAACTGTACCCTGAAAAGCTGTCCTTCAGAAATGAAGGAGTAATAAAGACTTTCCTAGACAAACAAAAACTAAGGAGATTTTTCACCACTAGATCTGTCTTACAAAGAAATGCTAAAGGGAGTTCTTCAAACTGAAAGAAAAAGATGCTAATGAGTAACATGAAAACATCTGAAAGCATAAAACTCACTAGTAAATGTAAGTACACAGGCAAATTCATAATTTTCTAATACTGTTAGGGAAGTCAGTAAATTACTTATGTCTTTATTATGAAGGTTGAAAGACAAAATTAATAAAAATTGAAATACCTACAATAATTTTAAGGGATATGCAATATAAAAAGATTTAAATTGTTACATAAAAAATTCAACATTTGGGATGGGTAGTAAAAATGTATAGTTTGTGTGTGTGTGTGTGTGTGTGTGTGTGTGATCACTGTCAAACTGTTTTTAGTTTAAAACCATCTGATGTAACTATAAATGATTTTTGTTTGCTTCATGATAACCCCAAAGCAACAGTCTATAGTAGATCACAAAAAAACACAAAGCAAGTTATCAAAACATAAAATTCAAGAAAATCACTTCACCACAAAGGAAGACAAAAAGGAAGAGTGAAATAACAAAATAAATAATCTTTGAAACAACTGAAAATCACTTAACAAAGTGGCAGTAGAAAGTTCTTACTTATAAGTAATTACTTTGAATTTAAATAAATTAACGTATCCAATCGTAAGACACAGAGTGGCTGAATATAGTAATACATCTCATTCAATTTCTATTAGATTTACCATTAGGTTTTAGATACATCTTGATGTGATTTGTAAATTGAATATTTTAAAGTTTCATTGTCTGTTTTTGCTGGCACACAAAAATACAATTAACTCTTGCATTTTGATATACATCCAGTAACTCATTTCTTAATTCTTATTTATAGATTCTTTTGGATATTATACATATAAAAACATATTTGAATAATGATGATTTTATTTCTTTTCTAGTTCTTATTATTTTTAATTCTTTTTGCCATCTTTGCTGACTACAAACAAGCATCCTTGCCTTACTCCTAATCAGGGAGAGAAAGCTTGCAACATTTTACCATTTAATTTTATTTTCATTGTAGTACTTTGCAAAATTCCTTTATCAAACTGAGAAATTTCCTTCCAATTTTGACTTTACTAAAATATTTTTCTTTTTAAACTTTGATTTATCAAATCCCATTTCTGTATCTATTCAGTCATATGTTCCTTTTTCTTCCCTCTTTTAATGTATTATACTACGTGTATTGATTTTAGCATGTTAAACCAAACTTGAATTCCTAGAATGAATCTACTTTGGTTGTATTGTCTTTTTAAATATATCACTGGACTAGGTTTCTCATATTTGAAGATGTTTTCATCTATATTCTATGAGTTACATTGGACTACAATTTTTCCCTAATACCCTCACCAAACATGTCAAGATAATATTCAGCTCATAAAATAAATTCAAATAGCTGTCTTATTTATTTATTTTTTAGAGACAAGGTCTCACTCTGTCGTTCAGGCTGGATCACTATGGATAGAAGCTATCATCCCACTAGGGCACTCTAGCTCTGAACTCCTGGGCTCAAGTGATCCTCCCGCCTAAGCCTCCCGAGTAGCTAGAACTACAGGTGTGCACCACCAAGCCTGGCTAATTTATTTTTATTTATTGTATAGACAGGACCTAGCTATGTTACCCAGGCTGGTCTAGAACTCCTGGCCTCAAGCAATCCTCCCTCCTTCACCTTCCAAAGTGTTAGGATTGCAGGAGTGAGCCACCTCATCTGGCCAGATTTCTTATTGTTTGGAATTTACATATAGTTAGCTATTTTAACTTTGTTAGGATTCAGCAATAAGTCATCTGCATCTGTACTTTGCTAGAAAGTTTTTAACTGGAGATTTAATTTACTTAAAGTTTAAGAGATTACAGTTTTAAAAGAGTTTAGAAGACTACACAGAATTTTAATTTCTTCTCAAATTAGCAATAAATATTATTTTGTAGAAATCTGTACATGTCATCTATAGTGCTAATGTATTGGCACAGAAATGTTTACAAAAAATATGGTTGTATAACCTCATAATCTTTCCCCAACATTGTTTTTGTAATAATATTATTAATATCAGCAGGGCTTTCAGGATGTTCACTTTTTTCACCTTAATAAATCTACGTTAATTCCAAAAGAAATTAATCCAGATTGGACAGTAATATACAACACAGACTTTTATGTTTCTTTTATAAATATCTAACCTAATATAATTTTCCTTATTTTTATGTGTGCTATAAATAATAATTTTATCTTAGATTTCAGAGTCTTAACAGGATTAAACCATTTTCTTGCAACTACTACTTTATGCGTATGAAGGGTCTGAACTTGTAGTGTCCTCGTTTCTTAAATCCAAGTTAATTACAGTATCCTCTCAAGAAGATGTTTGTAAGTTATTAATGACTTGATTCAATTTTTTTAAAAAATGGTTTTGGCAAATGTGAACATAGAAAATTCTGTTATTCTCTATTGATTCATGATATGAGAAAAAAGGATGATACACAATTCTACAGAAAAAGTAGGTTTATGGGCAGTTCTGATAGCATTTTACATGGTAAAGTATCAAAAGGTCTAATAAGCATCCCGCTTGCTCAGGGGTAAAAGTTATTTCAAAGTATTTCTCTTCTGAATTGCTCAGTAACTTCATGTGGTTTTCAAATTGAGAGGCAGAATACTGGCATCAAGTTCATCAAATTTACATCTGTTGTGAACAGCAACTTTACAAGAAATCAAGAACATCTCTAACACTGCACAGCTGGTGAAGCCTGGAGTTAGGGACTACAATGGCCCATCATCAGCTAAATGTGCCAAGTGACTGAACTTCAGATTACCATCTTCCAGGGAGCTGTCCTCTCAATTACTGGGAAGAAATGAACTAAAACCTCTTTACCAGGTTCAAAACGACTCTGTGGAGATCTTCAGGTGATAAGTATGTTTGGCTTTGTAAAGGTAGGGCATGCCAGAATATTCCTTTTTCACCTCTTCTGCCACCTCAGCTACCACTGGCTCTTTATCTTTCCTCGATCAAGACCAAAATTGCTATTATTTTGACTTCTTGAGATGAACTCCTAAATCATTTCTTTTCAGCTATTCTTTCATTAATCATTTAAGACCAAATATCTGTCTAAGCATAGCTTTAAGTGGGACCCATATCCTTTAATATGCAGTTTTATATTACTATTTAGCTCAAATATTTTCTGGTTTACAATGTGATTTTTTCTTTGAATCATGAATTTTTTAGAAATGCATAACCTGCAAACTTTTGAAGAGTTTCTGATTAACTTATTGAAATTGTCTAATTTGAATTTTTTGTGTTCAGGCAACATGTTCTGTATGATTTCAACCATTTGAAATGTTTTATAAGATGTACGTTAAAGCTATTCATATGTCCAATTATGGTAAATATTTCATATATACCTAATTCATTCTCTAGTTTTTGAGATTCAAAATGTTCATAATACAGGTTTTGAGATTCAGCATTTCATAGGTGTCAGATTGATTTTGTTAATAATGTTGCTTAACTTTCTATAATTTAGTGATTTTTATCAGTTACTAAGAGAGTGGTATTAAAACATCCCATTATGTTTATGGATTTTTCTATTGCTAATTTTGATTCTGTTAAAGTTTGAATTTTGTATTTGGAGCTTATGTTGTAAAGTACATGCAAATTTAGAATTGTTGTGTTTCTCCTGGAGAATAAGTTTATTGTCATTGTAAAACATGACAGTTTTATCTCTAACTTTTCGCCCTAAAGTTTACATTGTTTGATATTAAAGCTATGTTCTGCTGGTTAGTGTTTGTGTAACAAACTTGTTTCATCTATTCCCTTGAATCTTTTGGTATTGTCTTCACAGGCAAGTCAGTGAACTTAAATATATTATTGTTATCTAAACTCCTCCAAAATTTTATGCTGCTGTTGTTATATATTTACAGCATATATAAAAACACTCTTAAAACATTAATATTATTGTTTTATATCATCTGTTTTCTCTTAGATATACCACCGTATTTACTCTTTCCCTTGCATTTTACTTTTGTCAGGAGAATACCCTTGATATTTCCTGTGGTATAGGTCTTCTGGCAAAAGGTTTTATGAGTTCTTGTTCATATGAAATGTCTTTGCCTTTATTTCCACCTTCACTTTGAAAATTATATTGTAGTTTTTTAGCTTTTGTTGTTTCTGTTAAGATGTTAGCTTGAGTATAATTTATTTTTCTTTGAAAGTAATTGTTTGCCTCTGGCTGTTTTAAGATTTTTCTTTTTCTCATTGGTTTTCATACATAGAACAGAAGATAATGTTCTACGTATCTGCTAGAGGTTTGTAGTACTTCATGAATTTGTAGCACTGATATTCATTACATTGACAACACTTCAGGTATTGTCAACTCATTATACTGACAATACTTCAGGTATTACCTATTTAAACATCACTCTTGTCTAGTCTCCCTTTTATCTTTCTAGGATATCAATTGCATGGGTGGTGCAAATTCTCACTGGATCCTCTATGTCTCTTATTCTTTCTTATGTATTTACATTTTGTTGTTGTTGTTTTTGGTTTTGTTTTGCTTTTTGTGGTACAGGATGGTTATTTCAGTCCCAGAGAACCTACTGAGTATTCACTACATTATACACACATTGCAGGAAGCTTTGAAGAGTGGAGAAAAAGCAAAAATCATTACATCTGCTCTTAAGAACTTTTCAATCTCTTGGGGGAAAAAAAACAAAACAAACAAAAATCGTTTCTGAGAAAAGGAGGAGTCTATGTTTAAATGATATTCTGAGTGAGAAAGCATTCCAAATTTTATTAAATGATCTAATTTGTGTTTCATCCATCTCATATTAACCTGCACAGAGATGGAGAAGTTAGCCGATCTAGTACTCATTGTGATGTCTCATTGACAACCAATCTTGAGAGCTTTGTCAAAAAAGTTAGCACTTTAACAGTAAGGTGTAACCCAAATTAAAATAATAAGTAATTTTTGAAGCATTTTTTAATGTCAAAAGACAGTTTTTTATTGAATTTAGCAAGACCGTTGCTTTTAAAATTGTGTGTTTTCTGATTGAATAAGGCAAAATATTTAACTCCATCCTGGCCAGATTATAATACATTTTAGCAAAATTATTTTGTATAAAGCCTTTTACTTAAAACTTTACCATTTAATGACTCACCTTTACAGAGCACATTACTCTGTCTTATTCCCAACTACAACATTTGGGTAAAGTATAATGCTCTCAATTGTGTGTGACAAGCTCCAGTCACCTCCTCTTTGGTCAAAGAATATTAGGAACTGAATGCTATCTGAATATTGATCTAAGATCACTCTTTAATATTCAGCCTTTTTCATTAATTGTCTTTATCATTCAATCTTGGTTCTATCTTGCTATCAAGGCTATCTCTGCATCAAGAAGAAATTTGTTACCAGCCAAAAAAGAGGAGGTTTTAATTCATTGCTTTCTCTCTCTAAACACCTTGGGCATTGCAAAAAATAAAAATAAAAAATAAAAAAAGCTATTGTGGTTCCCAGTCATGCCTTTAGAATTTGCTATAACCATCTAATCCTTTATGTTCTCGGGGTGAGAGTGGTGAGCAGAGAATTCATCTTCCTGCACTGTTTCTGCCAGTTAAATTCCAGTGGCAAAAATACTGACACAATGGCAGGAACAAAGAAGAAAACAAATTACTATTGAAACAGTATCCCTTCCTTCATTATCATATTTCTGTCTCATTTTGACTTTTTGATTAAATTTATAACTATACTTAGTGATTAGCAAATTGTATCCACTATCACTACAGCTATAACAAGTATTTTAGGCACTTAACTTTTATTTTGCAAGGGATAATGCAAAATATATCTCAGTCAATTTTTTTCATATTCACATTCTTTCCTGATTACTTCCCCTAACCCTAAACTTCTTAAAAACTACTTTAAATTCACCAGCATATGTGTATGTCTTATAGGATTTCTCTTCCATGTGCAATTTCTATGACTCAACAAAACAATGTGCTAAATTTGAACATGTACCATTTGGAATCAGAGGGGCTTAGGTTTGACTTCCAGCTTTGACATGTGCTTGCTTGGTGGCCCTGAGCTAGTCAGTTTATCCCTGTGGCTTCTATTCTCTCACTTATTAAAGGGGGAAATAGGAGCTTCCTCACAGTATTGTTCTGGGGATTGGAATTAACATATTTATAATTATTTTTGTATAGATGATAATAGTTTTGCCATCAGTAATTATAGAATAATAAGTATTGTTTTGATATGCAGTATCTTTCTTTTGATTCATACTATATATAAACATACCTTGTTACAAAAAAGAGATTTGTTTTCCTTTTCATCATAAAATGAGTAAGTACCAAAATGGAGAACAATTCTTAGGAATTGTTTTACCATAAAAGTCCGTTCACTATCTGTGATAACTTTTAAAAGTAGAATTTGAAAGTAGAATAATAGATAGAAAAGTAAGGCCCTAATTATTTTTAATGGAAGGCTCTAGAAGTCAGAAGAATTAGACTTGTCTTCTCCAATCCTACTCCATTTACCACAGATTCACAGAGCTTTAAATTATAGTTAGAGATCACTTTCATTTTGCTACAACTTTTTATATGAATCTTTTTTAAGATTGTCAGGATAGTATTAGGAAGTAGAGGAAGGCTTTAGTTCTAGAGGAGGCATATTCAAATTATGGGTAAAATGAAATCTACAATTACTATTTGTGTGATATCCAAAACAGGACAGAGTATGTTTCTAAGAGATGGATCAGTGACAAAATTGAATATAATATCAAGTGTTGAGAAGCGGAAAAATAACTAGCCTATATCCCCAGACTTTTAAGCCAAGCCTGGAAAAGCAAGAAAAATAAAAAGAGAAGAAAATAATACAGAAAGGAAAGAAATTTAAGTGAGCATATTTTTAATTTTCTTGTTTGTTCTAGCCAGAACTTTTCACTGGGGGTATGTCTACCTTTCTGACTGAAAGTAAAATTGGCAGTAGAATAGTAAATACAAAGTAAGCCCCTAATATTTTTAAGGAAAGATTCTAGAAGGTGTGAGAATAAGGAGTTTTTCTCCAAATGTAATCTTTTTTTTTTTTTTTTTTTTTTTTTTACCACAGATTCATATAGCTCAAGATCTCAGAGAAGACTTTCCCTTTTGCTATGATAGAACAGGGCTCAGCAACTGCCTTTTATCCACACGATCATTAGCCATGAAATAATATATTCTTATTTTCTAAAGAAACTAATGCTTAGAGTGATTCAATAATTCTTCAAGAGGTGGCAGAATTTCAATGGCATTCAACTTAAGGATTCTTCCTTATCTTTTAAGTCCTTTGGATTTTACCTTACAGGTAACACAGTTCGGAGCCCACTGAAGATCAAACACTTTAAGGTATTTACTCATCTTTTATCCAACTTTTCTACCCTTGCATACATTTGTACCCCACCCCACAGATACGTGCTATTCCAGACTCACGGTATTATAGTTTTACAATATTATTATACCTTCAATGTGTTTTAAAAGAATGGGGGAATTAGTCCATTGTCACACTGCTATAAATATACTACCCAAGACTGGATAATTCACAAAGGAAAGAGGTTTAATAAACTCACACTTCCACACGGCTGGGGAGGCCTCAGGAAACTTACACTTATGGCATAAGGCAAAGGGGAAGCAAGGACCTTCTTCACGTGGCAGCAGGAAAGAGAAGAGTGTATGTAGGAGGAAATGTCAAATACTGATAAAACTATCAGATCTCCTGAGAACACACTTGCTATCATGAGAACAACACGGGGGAACCCCCATCCCATGATCCAGTCACCTCCCACCAGGTCTCTTCCTCAACACCTGGAGATTGCAATTCAAGATGACATTTGGGTGGAGACACAAAGCCAAACCATATCAATGGGTAACATTTATTGAGGTCTTACTCTTTTGCAGTAACTGTGTTAAGAATGTCTTAAGCATTATTTTACATAAACTCACCAGCAACCTAAAGAGACTGGCAATATTTTAAGATCAGGGCTAATCTCTCCAGTGTGACTACCTGTTAAGCAGTTACGAGTAGAGCTGCTGGAAAGGATGAAAGTTGCAGCATGAATAGAAGTAAGTTTGCTTAGGGACTCAAGATAAAGACGGATATGTAATGCATGCAGAAAAAGAAGGCTCCAAGTGAAACGGAGTGCTAGCAGAGTGAACACAGTTATGCATCTTTTTCCAATGCAATTTTATAGATAGGAAGTAAAAGGCTACAAAATAATAAGAATTGTAAAACCTCAGTCAAAAGAGACTTTTGAAGTTATTTTGCTCAGTATTCCACTTAATATAAAAGTCACCTCTGGGAAAAGGCATAAAGGTAGGTTATTTAGTAGAGTAGAATGATAAAGCTTTAGGTATTAAACGATGGCCCACAACTGCTACTGAAAGCAAATACAACATAAACAGGGATTGTGAGAGACAGCCAGTGAAGATATTTGTATAACTAAAAGACTATTCAAGGAGGAGATGTGTCCTTTGTGGTGAGACACAAGACAGGGTCCTTCTGATGATCAGATAATATAAAGTAAACATGGAAGTAAATGGATGCCAGCAGTGTCAGAAGAGGTACCTAAATCAGGGTGTGACTGAAGGACACGCTCTCAGAAGAGATGCTATAGAAATTAGTTGAAATATAGAAGGACATTACAGGCTAAAAGAAGTAGGGGCAAAAAAAAAAAGGCAGAAAAAATGTGAGTATTGTATTGCCTGCAACTTGATAAATGACTAGCCCTTACTCAAAACTTATACAGCGAAGGCACCTCATAATAAGTCTAGCATATTAAATATAAAAACTTGTATTTTGTCCTGAAGGCAAGGTAGAAATGTGGAAACTTGATTGTGGGGATATTCATTTTAAACCAAAAGAACTAGCTTGAAGGGATTTCAGAAATTCCTACGAAAAATGTTAAAAGTTTGAAACCAGACAGTGGTGGTGAAATACAGAGGATTATTTAACCTGTTAAATTAATAGAGCTGGTGATGTAAGAAGAGTGACATTTTCTGGCTTAAACAGCCAGGAAAATGGTGGTATTTTTCATGAATCTCAGGTTCTAATTCATTGGTATTAAAAAAAAAAAAAACAAGCACTTAGCAAGGATTATGTATGGAGGGATTCCATATTAGACATGTTAATTTAGCGTAACCTCAAGGAAAGAGATGTCTGAAAGTCAATTGAATAAACAGCATGGGATTTCCAAAAAGAGAGTTGGGCCAAGTTCAGGTTACAATGAAACATTTAGAAGATTGAGCTAATTACACACACACATACACACACACACACACACAATCATAATAGTAACAAAATGTGTTTGAGACAGTTTTTAATTCTCATATGGAAAAGACACGCAATAGTAAATCCCATCTTCATTTTTTCTGAGAGAGAAAAGCCATGCCCTGGTTTCCTACATATGGTAGTTGTCCATTTATATCAGGCTATGCTTTTATGCCTTCACTGTAAAGCTATCTTTAGATACGTGTAAGGACTTTTTTAGGATTTTATTATTAATGTAATATATCCATAATTAAAATTTATCGATAGAAATGAAAACATATTTGTTTCTTACTCCAGGGGTCTAAAACTACAGTTTGTTGTGTTTATTGCTACTTCTGTCAGACTCACAGAAGATGTATATTTATATATAAAACTCATAACAATAGTTGCACTTATTACTGCCATTGGAAACACATTAGGTATAAAATCAGCAAAAAAAAAAAAAAAAATGCTGAGCTTTCACGTTTTTGCAGCAATAAGATGCTTATAGCCAAATTGAAAAAGGCTTAACTAAAGAGTTGTGCCTTGCACTGTGAGTTGAAATTCAATAACCTGAGGTTTTTACTGAACCATGAGAAAACAGAGTATCCAAACTTTCATAAAACATGCTTTTTTTGTAAGTCACATATGTTTTTAATCTAGAAACTGTAGCTACTGAATTGTACAATGTGAATTTAATCAGTGGCATATTACTATAAATTAAAAACAATCAATAAATCAAATATAGAGATCAAAGTAAAATCTTCAGCTTGTAAGAGTTAATATTTATTTAAATGCTCAGCTTGAAGGTCTTTAAAATTGAAATAGAGACAAAGAGAATATAAGACTTTATTGGGTTTGGCATAAGAGCTACACTTTCAACACCAGAAAACAAATATTCATGACATCAGAAAAGTGCTCCAGGCTACAGACAAACCTAAGAATCTAAGAGAAAGAAGAGATTAAGAATTTCTAGTTATGATCTGTATGCTATAAACAGATTGATCTAGGGGGACAGATTATGTTTTCATCTCTTTATCCCAGTGCCTGGTACAAACAGTCCATCACATGATCAAGTGTGGATTATAAATACCTGCAGCAGAATAAAGAACATGAAAGAAATACAGAATATTTTAGTTGTCCAGAACACTAACCCAGCAAAATATTGGCAATGATAATGATAAAATGAAAAAGTCCATTAATCTGTTCAACATGTCATCAATACTATAAATGAAGAATCCTCTTCTACCATAAAAATTCCAGGAAGAGCCTTCTCTATTATGGGATGCTTCCCATCTTTTCTCAAATATATAAATGGAAAGTGATGGCATCTTTTAACATCTGTCCATCTTCATCAAGTTAGAGTCAACTGAGTAAAACAACTAGGCAGACATTATCTCCTTAATTTATTCTTCATTTCTGATTTCCAAAACCATGTGATTACTGTAAAAAATGACTTTTCCATAAGGCATGCCAATCTATCAACTATATTGATATAGCTGTACTCTGTAGCTAAAATTTCTAAGTCCTACAAGGTAATGTTTTCACTTCTCAAAAATCTTCTCAGATTATGAACTTAATGGTACTGTTTTCAAAAATTGAAAAGACTTTCTTACTCATAAAAGGAGCAGACCAAAAATGCCCAACTTGCTCTCCACAATTTTGAATATTCACCTACTAGGAAAACAGAATCCCACTTTATTAATAATGTTGGTTAGGAACATATACTTAGGATAACATACTATCTCATTCTTTCTTCTGTATTACTAATAACATCTCTCAGGAATCGTAATTCTGAGCAGTACAATGTGGTTAAAGATAGAAATATGTAAAAGGTGGTATGAGTTTCAGAATGTAAAGGTCACAATGGGAATTGATGGATTCTGGCAGAGGCATTAGTGTACTCTTAGGTTTGTTTCATTATTTCTTGTACAGATTAAATATAAGACTACATTAGATTAACTAGAACAACCTCTACTCTTCATAGTAAGATGCCCAGGCTTCAGAATGAAAAATATACCCTCAGGCTAGAAGATAAATCCAACATTTAAGTGTGTAAGTTCAATTTGCATAGAAGCAGACCATTTTGATATGCACCAAGGTAAAGAGTCTTAGGGGTCCAAAATGCACTAGGGAAAGCAAAACAAAAGTAAGAACAAAAAAAAGAAAATGTACATTGCTAAAGAAAAACTGGGAATAACTCCCAATTCTAAGAGTATTATGGTCTACATCTGAAGATGAAACAATAGGAGAATTACTTCCTTATTGTAAGCATAGGGTCATTTGTTAAAGATACAAAAACTGGAAAACTAGGAAAGAGTCTAACAATAAGAATCCAGATTTAAAATGTTAATGGAGTTACATAATGTTATATAAAAAGTGTATCAATATATGTTCAAAATCTGATAAAATTACAAAAATAAATTTAAGTACCAAGAGGGGCCAAAATGGCTTATTAGAAGCAGCTGCAGTCCATGGCTCTCACAAAACAGCAAGTGAATTCTATAACTTCAACTGAGGGATCCAGGTTTTGATATTGGGACTGACTTAGCAGTTGGCTTGACCCATGGAGAGCGAGGAATGTCAGGGTGGGGCCAGGAGAGGCACGGAGCCAGGGAAGCCCCTACTCCCAACCAAGGAAGGTGGTGAGTGATTGTGTGACCCTTCCCAGGAAACCATGCTTTTCCTATAGATCTTTGCAATCCATGGATCAGGGGATCCCTTTATAAGCCCACATCACCAGAGCCTTGGGTCCAAGTCACAGAGCTGTGTAGAGTATCAGCAGAGTGGCCACTTGCGTGGGCATGCAGGGAAACCCAGGAGTTTTGCATGCTCCAACCCAGGAATTCTGGCAAGGCAGGAGAGCCCATGGATTCTTCTAGTAAGGACCTTGAATCCAGGGAGCAAAGTAGTGTCATTCTGCAGGCTCCACTCCCACAGCACCTCACAAATTAAGACCCACTGGCTTGGAATTCCAGCTGGCCAACAGCGGCAGGTTGGAGACAGCCAGAGATGGACCAAGTTCCAGCAGGAGGGGCAGCTGCCACATTTGCAGTTCAAGTTGGCAGTTCTAGCCTGCTGGCACCCAGGACCAGAGGTATTCCCCCCAAGGCAGCCCAGCTGCTCTGCCTTATTGTGGCCAGTCTGCTTCTCTAGGTGGGACCCTGATACATCCCTCCTCACTGGGTAGGGCCTCCCAGAAGGAATTTCAGCAACTCCAGCCAGAGTTATACAAATAAAACTCTGATCTCTCCCTGGGATGGAGTCCCCAGGGCCAGGGGCAGCTGCTGTCTTTGTGATTCAGCCAACTTAGTCTTTCCAGGCTGCTGGCTCTGGAGAGGCTGGGCAGTCAGTGCAGTGCACCTGCTCTGCCAAGGGACAACCAGACTGCTTCCTTAAGTGAGTCCCTGATCACGTTCCTCCTGACTTAGTGGGACCTCCCAACGGAGTCTCCAGATACCTCTTACAGAAGCATTCAACAGGCATCAGGTCAGTGCCCCCTGGGACAGGGCTCCCAGAGGAAGGAGCAGGCTGCCATCTTTGCTTTTTGCAGCCTTCCCTGGTGATACCTCTAGATGCAGGAGGGGCTGAGGTGACTACATTCTGGAGTGGACCGCCAGCTAACCACAGCAGTCCTATTGGAAGAGTGGCCTGACTGTTAAAACACACAAACAGAAAGCAACAACAACATCAACAAAAAAGACCCCGAAAACCTTATTCAAAGTTCAATAACCTCAAAGATTGAAGGTAGATAAGCCCATAAAGGTGAGAAAGAATCAATGCAAAAACGCTGAAAACTCAAAAAGCCAGGTGCCTCTTTTCCTCCAAATTACCACAACATCTCTCCAGCAAGGGCACAGAACTGGGCTGAGGCTGAGATGGCTGAATTGACCAAAGTAGGCTTCAGAAGGTAGGTAATAACAAACTTCGCTGAGCTAAAAAAGCATGTTCTAACCCAATGCAAAGAAGCTAAGAATCATGACAAAACAATACAGGAACTGACAACCAAAATAGCCAGTTTACAGAGGAACATAATTGACCTGATGGAGCTGAAAAACAAAACATGAGAACTTCACAAGACAATCACAAATATCAGTAGCAGAATAGACCAAGCAAAGAATCTCAGAGCCTGCAGATTATCTTTCTGAAACAGACAGGAAGACAAGAATAGAGAAAGAAAGGATGAAGAGGAACAAACAAAACCTGCAAGAAATATGGGAGTATGTAAAAGACTGAACCTATGACTAATTGAGGTACCTGAAAAAGATGTAGAGAATGGAAACAAATTGGAAAACATGCTTCAGTATATCATCCAATGGGACTTCACCAATCTAGAAAGATAGGCAAACCTTTGAATTGAGGAAATCCAGGAACCACAGTAAGATACTCCACTAGAAGATCAGCCCTAAGACACTTAATCATTAGATTCTCCAAGGTCGAAATGAAAGAAAAAAATGTTAAGGGAAGCCAGAGAGAAAGGCCAAGTCACCTACAAAGGGAAACCCACCAGACTAACAGCAGACTTCTCAGTGGAATCTCTGCAAGCCAGAAGAGATTGGGGTCCAATATTCAACATACTTAAAGAATTTCCAACCCAGAATTTCACATCCAGCCAAACTAAGCTTCAGAAGCAAAGGAGAAATAAATATGCTTTTCAGACAAGCAAATGCTGAGGAAATATGTCAGCACCAGGCCTGCCTTGTAAGAGCTCCTGAAAGAAGCACTAAATGTAGAAAGGAACTACAAAAGCACACTGAAGTACACAGACCAGTGACACTCCGAAGTGACCACATAAGCAAGTCTGCAAAATAATGAACTAGCACCATGATGACAGGATCAAATTCACACATAACAATAGTAACCTTAAATGTAAATGAGCTAAATGCCCAAATTAAAAGACACAGAATGGCAAGCTAGAAAAATGGTCAAGACCCACTGGTATGCTGCCTTTAAGAGACCCGTCTCATGTGCCAAGACACACATAGGCTAAAGATAAATGGATCAAGGAAAATTTACCAAGCAAATGGAAAACAGAAAAAAAGCAATTCTAGTTTTTGACAAAACAGACTTTAAACCACAAAATATATTTTTTTATTTTATTATTATACTTTAGGTTTTAGGGTACATGTGCACAATGTGCAGATTTGTTACATATGTATCCATGTGCCATGTTGGTTTGCGGCACCCATTAACTCATCATTTAGCATTAGGTATATCTCCTAATGCTGTCCCTCCCCCCTCCCCCTACCCCACAAGATTTTTTAAAAAGACAAAGAAGGGCATTACATAATGTTAAAGGATTCAATTCAACAAGAAGAGCTACTATCCTAAATATATATACACTTAATACAGGAGCACCCAGATTTATAAAGCAAGTTCTTAAAGACCTTCAAAGAGACTTAGACTCCCACATAATAATAGTGGGAGATTTTAACACCCCACTGACAATATTAGACAGATTATTGAGATGAAAATTAACAAAGATATTCAGGACCTGAACTCAGCTCTGAATCAAGCAGACCTGTTAGAAATCTACAGAACTCTCCACCCAAAAACCAGAGAATATACATTCTTCTCATTGCCACATGGCACTTACTCTAAAATTGATCACATAATTGGAAGTAAATCACTCCTCAGCAAATGTAAAATAACTGAATTTATAAAAAACAGTCTCTCAAACCATGGCATAACCAAATTAGAACTCAAGATTAAGAAACTCACTCAAAACCACACAACAACATGGAAACTGAACAACCTGCTCCTGAATAATTCCTGGGTAAATAATGAAATGAAGTCAGAAATCAAGAAGTTATTTGAAACTAATGAGAACAAAGGGACAATATGTCAGAATCTCTGGGATGCAGCTAAAGCAGTGTTAAGAGAGAAATTTATAGCACTAAATGCCCACATCAAAAAGCTAGAAAGATCTCAATTCAATAACCGAACATCACAACTAAAAGAAGTAGAGAACCAAGAGCAAGCAAACCCCAAAGCTAGCAGAAGAGAAGAAATAACCAAGATCAGAGCAGAACTGAAGGAGATAGAGACACAAAAAAACCATTCAAAAAAATTAATACATCCAAGAGCTGGTTATTTGAAAACATCAATAAAATAGACCACTAGTTAGACTAATAAAGAAGAACCAAATAGACACAATCAGAAATGAAAAGCGGGATATCATCCCTTACACCACAGAAATAAAAACAACTATCAGACAATACTGTAAACATCTCCATGCATACAAACTAGAAAATCTGTAAGAAATGAATAAATTCCTGGACACATACAACCTCACAAGACTAAACAAGGAGAAAACAATCACTGAATAGACCAATAACAAGTTCTGAAATTGAGGCAGCAGTAAATAGCCTACCAACCAAAACAAGCCCAGGACCAGATAGATTTACAACTGAATTCTACCAGAGGTACAAACAAGCACTGGTACCATTTTTATTGAAACTATTCCAAACAATTGAAAAGGAGGGACTGCTCCCTAACTCATTTTATGAGGCCAGCATCATCCTGATACCAAAACCTAGCAGAGATACAACAATAAAATAAAACTTCAGGCCAATATCCCTGATGACCATCAATGCAAAAATCCTCAATAAAATACTGGCAAACTGAATCCAGCAGCACATCCAAAAGCTTATCCACCATGATCAAGTCAGCTTCATCCTTAGTATGTAAGGTTCAACATACACAAATCAATAAATGTAACCCATCACATGAACAAAAGCAATGACAAAAAACACATGATTATTTCAATAGATGCAGAAAAGGCCTTCAATGAAATTCAACATCCTTTTACGTTAAAAACTCTCAGTAAACTAGGATTGAAGGAATATACCTCAAAATAGTAAGAGCCATATATGACAAACCAACAGCCAATATCACACTGAATGGGCAAAAGCTGGAAGCATTCCCCTTGAAAACCGGCATAAGACAAGGATGTCCTCTCTCATCACTCCTATTCAACATAACATTGGAAGTTCTGCCCAGGGCAATCAGGCAAGGGAAAGAAATAAAGCATATTCAAATAGGAAGAGAGGAAGTCAAACTGTCTCTGTTTGCAGATGACATGATCCTATATCTAGAAAACCCACTGTTTCAGCCCAAAAGCTTCTTAAGCTAATAAGCAACATCAGCAAAATCTCAGGATACAAGATCAATGTGCCAAAATCACTAGCATTTCTATACACCAGCAACAGGAAAGCTGAGGGCCAAATTATGAATGAACTCCCATTCACAATTGCTACAAAGGAAACAAAATACCTATGAATACAGCTAACAAGGGAAGTGAAGGAACTCTTCAAGGAGAACTGCAAACCACTGATTTAAAAAATCAGAGAGAACACAAACAAATGGAAAAACATTCCATGCTCATGAATAGGAAGAATCAGTATCGTGAAAATGGCCATACTGCCCAAAGTAATTTACAGATTCAATGCTATCCCCATTAAATTACCATTGACATTCTTCACAGAATTAGAAAAATCTATTTTAAAATTCATATGGAACCAAAAAAGAGCTCATATAGCCAAGACAATCCTAAGCAAAAAGAAGAAAGCTGGAGGCATCATGCTCCCCAACTTCAAACTATACTACAATTCTACAGTAACCAAAACAGCAAGGTACTGCTACAAAATAGACACACAGACCAGAAACATGGGACAGAATAGAGAACTCAGATGCACACCTACAGCCATCTGATCTTTGACAGAAAATTGAAACCGGACCCCTTTTTTACACCTTATACAAAATTAACTCAAGATAGATTAAAGACATATGTAAAACCCAAAACTATAAAAACTCTAGAAAGAAATCTAGGCAATACCATTCAGGACATAGGCACAGGCAAAGATTTCATGACAAAAACACCAAAAGCAATTATAACAAAAGCAAAAATTGATCAGTGGGATCTAATTAAAGAGCTTCTGCATGGCAAAAGAAACTATCATCAGAGGAACAGACAACCTGAAGAATGTGAGAAAATGTTTGCAATCTATCCATCTGAAAGAAGTCTAATATCCAGAGTCTACAAGGAACTTAAACAACTTTACAAGAAAAGAAAACAAACACCCCCATTAAAAAGTGGGCAAAGGACATGGACACTCCTTAAAAGAAGACACTAATGTGGCTAACAAACATATATAAAAAAGTCTCAACATCACTGATCATTACAGAAATGCAAATCAAAACCACACTAAGATACCATCTCCTGCCAGTCTGAATGGAGATTAAAATGTCAAGAAACACTAGGTGCTGACAAGGTTGTGGAGGAAAAGGAAGGCTTTTACACTGCTGATGAGAGTGTAAATTAGTTCAACCATTGTGGAATACAGTGTGGTGACTTCTCAAAGACCTAGAGGCAGAAATACCACTTGACTCATCAATTTCATTATTGGGTACATACCCAAAGGAATATACATTCTTCTCTTATTAAGATACATGAACACATATGTTCACTGCAGCACTATTCAAATAGCAAAGACATGGAATCGATCAACCCAAATGCCCATCAATGATAGACTGGATAAAGAAAATGTGGTATATATACACCATGGAATACTATGCAGCCATAAAAAGGAATAAAATCATGTCTTTTGCAGGGACATGGATGGAGCTGGTAGCTGTTATTCTCAGAAAACTAATGCAGGAACAGAAAACCAAACACTGCATGTTCTCATTTATAAGTGGGAGCTGAATAACAAGAACACACAGACACATGGACACATAGAAAGAAGAACACACACTGGGGTGGGCTAGGAGGGGGGCCAGGGGGAAAGAGAGCATCAGGAAGAATAGCTAATGGACTCTGGGCTTAATACCTGGGTGATGGGTAGATCTGTCCAGCAAACCACCATGGCACACGTTTACCTATGTAACAAACCTGCACATCCTGCGTATGTACTCCCGAACTTAAAATGAAAGTTAAAGAAAAAAAATTCAAATACTCACATTAGGCTAAGAGTTATTAATATACTACTCATTGTAATTGATACATTAAGCAGACAAATTAATTAGTAATATATACAGTTGACCCTTGAACAATATGGGAGTTAGGGGCACTGGCCTCTTATGCAGTTGAAAATACACATACAACATTTATTTATTTATTTATTTATTTATTTATTTATTTATTTTTGAGATGGAGAGTCACTCTGTCATCCAGGCTGGAGTGCAGTGGCGAGATCTCAGCTCACCGCAACCTCCGCCTCTCAGGTCCAATCAATTCTCCCACCTCAGCCTCACAAGTAGCTGGGACTACAGGCACCTGCCAGCACACCTGGCTAATTTTTATAAAATTCAGGTCTCTAACTCGTGACCTCAAGTGATCTGCCTTCCTTGGCCTCCCAAAGGGCTAGGATTACAGGCATGAGCCATTGCACCTGGCCCACATATAACTTTTGACTCTTCTAAAACTTAATTATGAATAGCCTACTGCTGACCAAAAGCCTTATCAATAAGTTGATTAACACATATTTTGTATGGTGCATTATTGTATACTGTATTCTTACCATTAAGTAAGGTAAAGAAAGTGTTATTAAGAAAATTATAAGGAAGAGAAAATATATTTACTATTCATTAAATAGACATGGATCATCATAAAGATCTTCATCCTCACCTTGAGTAGGCTAAGGAGGAGGAGCAAGAAGAGAGATTGCTCTTGGTGTTTCACCGTGGCAGAAGTGGAAGAGGTGGAGGAGGTGGAAGGGAAGACAGGTATACTTGGTGTACCTTTACAGAAATACACTATAATTTTTTGTCTGACTTTTTTGCTTTGTCATTTACCCACAAATGTTTCTATATGGTACCAATCTTTCCACCTTTCTGGTTTCAGTGCTCATATCATATAAGGGTCTACGTCATAAAAGACGTCAAAAGCAGTCTTGAAAAATCAGAAGCCCTTTTTCAGATTGTCTAATGAAAATTTGTTTTCTGGTACCACTTCTGCTGTTTTCTTCCTCATCATCTGGCACTGATTCAGAAGCATTCATCTCCATCCAGTCATCTTCTGTTAATCCCGCTGGGGTAGTATCTCTTAGCTCTCGAGTTTCCCTAAAATCTGTACCTTAAAATCCTTACCCCTCACCTTTTTTTTTTTTTTTTTTTTTTTTGCCATGTCCACAATCTCTCTCCTGATTTCCTTGATTGGCTCTGACAGAAATCATGTGAAGTCATGTATAACATCTGGACACAATTTTCTTCCGCAGAACTGTATTCTTTGGGGCTTGATGGGTTTCATGGTTTTCTTATAACAACTATGGCATCTTCAATGATGTAATCCCTCCAGGCTTTCATGTTCTATCAGGGTTCTTCCATAGCATTGAGAAATCTTATAGGGTTTCATCTACAATGAGTCATAGAGGTCCTGATGACTCCTTGGTCTAGAGGCTACTAGAGACATAGTATTTGGCTGCATGTTGACTACTTCAACACCTTTGGTGTTGAACTCATGGGGTTCCGAGTGGCCAGGGGCATTGTCAAAATCAAAATAACTTTAAAATACAGTCCCTTACTGGTGAGGTACTTCCTTATTTTAGGAACAAAACATTGATAAAATCAATCCAGAAAAATGGTTTCTGTGCTTCTTGGGAGCACTTCCAGCATCACTCATGGCATTTTATATGGGTCCCATGATGTTACTTAATGTTCAATATTGCACAAACACAATTGAAAATACACAAGAACTTCAAGAGATCATCTTTACTGTGACATCCAATTTACTGGAGAGAGGAGCAGCTCACTCAGAGATGATTAGTGTTGCATAGCATTTTAGCTACTTAACAATAATTGAGCTCACCTCAATAGCAATAGAAGGTGGCTATGAAATTATGACACTACTACAGTATGTACTACAGTTAATTTTCTTCAGTTATGACTTTATGCTGCATCTTTACATTTGTTTACATTTCTGTCTGCTATAAATAGCGCCACATTTGGTCTGCAAGTGTTTATGTGCATAACTTGATAAATTTTGACTTTTCATAATAGATTTGTGTGTATTTTATGGTAGTAAATTATATAAATAGACTAATACCTACATATATTTTATGCATTGACATACCTAATTTTGCTTTCTTAAAAATATTGCTAGGCTACCTGCTTTTTCTGCAAGGTGAAAAAAATCCATGTATAAATGGACTCTCACATCCCAAACCCATGTTATTAAAGGGTTACTATATAAGAGTTTAACAACACAGTTAGAAGTTTTATGTAATTGAAATACATGTATAATAGTGTGAACAATAATTTAAAATATACATATTCTCCCTAAGCACAAAAATGGACATTTACAAAAAGCTTAGTTTCATTGTATACCATAAAACAGGCTTTGATTAATTACTATTCATCAAAAAAAAGAGTAAATAACAACAAAATTTTTAATCTACATTTTGTAAATTCATAGATATACTTTTAAATATATCTATATCAAAGAAGAGATTATACTGGAAACTGGTAAATGCTTAGTCTTAAAAAA
The DNA here is from genome assembly GCF_028878055.3 of Symphalangus syndactylus. Taxonomy (NCBI): domain Eukaryota; kingdom Metazoa; phylum Chordata; class Mammalia; order Primates; family Hylobatidae; genus Symphalangus; species Symphalangus syndactylus. Next base: position 105,315,460 of record NC_072436.2, on the reverse strand, counting down.
TCACCAAAAATACATTGATAACTGTAAAAATTGTTAAGTAACAACTTTTGACCTATCTCCATAATTTAAATATCCATAATAACATGTTGGAAAAAAATGTCTTTTATGTATCAAAAGTATCACATTGATATGGTCTGACTGTGTTCCCACCCAAATCTCAACTTGAAATGCAATCCCCATAATCCCCATGTGTGGAAGGAGGAACCTAGTGGGAAGTGATTGGATCATGGGGCTGGTCTCCTTCATGCTGCTCTAGTGATAGTGAGTTCTCACAAGATCTGATGTTTTTATAAGTGTCTGGCATTTCTTCTGCTTGCATTTCGCTTTCCTGCTTCCATGTGAAGAAGGTTCTTGCTTCCCCCTTCACCTTCTGCTATGACTGTAAGTTTCCTGAGGCCTCCCCAGCCATGAAGCAGACCTATAAGGTCAATTATACCTTTCTCCTTTATAAATTACCCAATCTTGGGTATTTCTTTATAGCAGTGTGAAAACAGACTAATATGCACACAAATCAAATAGGAAAACTAGAATACAATAAGTTTTACAAAGACCAACAGGTCTTAAATAGGCTCGTCAGTAAAACTAACATAGATGAGAAAAGAATCTGTTCTTATGAATATAGGCCAGCAGAAATAATCTCAACTGAAATACAAAGAAAGACAAAACAAAAATCTAAGATCTGTAGAATCTTGAAAAAAACAACAGTTGACTTTTAGAATGGTAGCATAAGGAGCTCCAAAAACCCATTCCCCAGTAAAATAACCACAACTGGCGAGAATTATTTCTTTTGAAAAACCCCACTTGAAGTTTCTGGAATTGTCCTGAGGGCTTAGAGGCAATGAAGAAAAATTTATTAAAGCAAATCTACTAAATTTCAATAAGAACAGTGAGAATCTGTGGCACTGAAGCCATGACTTGGTCCCTCCCTTCCCCTTTTTCAGCTTGGTATAACAGGAGCTTTATTTCAAATGGGTGTAGCCAAAAGACAGGGTCCTCTTTTTGGTCAGTTAGCTGAGAAGGTAGAGGTTTCACATAAGAGAGGCTAGAAAAAAATACCAGAAGCTATCACTCTCACACAGTGACATATTTGTAAAGTATGGGTATTATTTGCTCCTTCCTTTCTGAAGCAGTGGTTCAGAGATGTTTTTTGGTAGGGAGGGCAGTTGACATGAATAGAGAACACTGAAGCTCTCCTAAAAGAAAGTGACTTTATTTGAAACAGAGTATCAGGAAGTTCAAACCTAAATTAATTAAAAAGAAAAAGAGATTTTGATAGTAAGCAATTAAGAGGAGGTTTGGTATCTCTATGACAGCAACAAGCTAAACTATAGGCCAATTAGTTACCCAGAGAAAATGAGGGAAAATGACAGCTAAATAGAACTCTTCTGGAAGAAATAAACTTCAAAAACAGGTCTCAATAATGACCCTTGTAAATGAGCCAAGATATACTGAATCAGACTGTAAAATAAGTGAGGACCAAGGACATTTTCAAACACAATAGAGCAAAGTTTATAGAGCCTAATAGCTGAGTGTGATACTAATAGACAATCTAATTTCCATAGAAATCAGAGAATGGCACAAAGAGAGCCATGCTAAAATCACCATCGCTGCAGGTTGACTGCACACATGGCCAAAGCTCAGCATACTAAAAAGTGATATCAAAGGCTTCAAACTGCAGCAGACTTGACTAAATTAGTCCAGCCAAGTCACTAAACACATAAACAAGCAAACAACCAAATGAGTCCTTAAAGGACAGAGAGAATATTATACAGAATTACTACAATACATTATCTAATATGAGAGTTGACAAGAAAAAAAATATGAGACAGACAAACAGGAAAAGTGTGACCAATATAAGACAAGCAGGTAATGAAAACTGGCTGTGAGAAAGTCCTGATGTCAGATTCAACAAGGATGTCAAGGCAGCTATTACAATATATACAATGAACTAAAGGAAACTTTACTTCTAAAGTAAAACTATGATGATACTGTCTCATCAAATATACAAATACATATAAACCAAGAATGTTATATCCAGCAAAGTTATCTCTCAAAAGTGAAGGCAAAATAAAGACTTTTCCAGATAAATAAAATCAGAGCGAACCAAGTACTAGCTGACTCACTTAACAAGAAATCCTAAAGGAAGTATTTTAGGCTCAAAGCAAGTAGCCTCAGATAATTTAAAAATAAGACAAAAAGAAAAAGAGCACCAGAAAAGGTAATTATGTAATTATGAGTGACAGTATAAATTCATATTTCCTTATCTTTCTTTTTTTCTGTAAAAAGCAGTTGTATAAAACAGGTATGTAATTGTATTTGGGAGCCTATAATATATACACTTGTATTGCACTTAACAATATCAGCACAAAGAGAAGGATGATAGGCAGAAAGTATTGGGATAAGAAAATGATAAAATATGGTATTTTAGGAGGGCTGGGGGGGGATTTTAAGGGATTAGAAAGTGTTTATATTTTATTTGTGTACATTTCAGGGGTACAAGTACAGTATTGTTACAGGGATGTACTGCATGGTGGTGAAGCCTGGGCTTATAGTGCTGCCATCACCCAAATAGTATACATTGTTCCCATTCATCCCTCACCTCCCTCCCACTGTCCCACCTTTCCTAGTCTCCAATGTCTATTATTCCACCAGAAATAGTAAAAAAGTAGTTTAAGATAAAGAACTATATAATAATATGCTTGCTTTCCTTTTTTTCTCTTAGGTACTTTAATAGATATAACCTTATATTTAGTTATAAATACAACAATGTATTCCTAGCTTTATTACGTATATAGGTGCAATACATATAACAATAATAGCACAAAAAGAGAAGAAGGAAACAAAACTATGTAAGTCTAATATTACTATGTCTCACTGATATACAGTTAGTATTAATCTGAAATAGATCTTGATTAACTAAGATATATATGGTAAGCACAAAAAGAACCACTAAGAAAATAACTCAAAAAATCTAATGAAAAAAATCACTAACGAAATTAAAATATCATGGTAGAAAATATTCATTAAATGCAAAATAAAGCAGAGAAGGAGAAATAGAGTAAAAAATACATGAGATGTATGCAAAACCAAACATAAAGTGGAAAATATATGTTTAACTATAAATAATAATATCAAATTTTAATGGATTAGATAACCTAATAAAAAGGTAGATGTTATCACACTGGATTACATAAAGTAAGATCTAACCATATGCTCTCTGTACAAGACACACTTTATATTCAAAAATACAAAACAATCAAGTGTAAGAGGATGAAAAACACATACCATGCAAAAAGCAACTACAAGTAGGAAGTAGGGCCTATACGACTATCAGATAAAACAGATGTTAATATAAAAATATTACTAGAGATAAAGAGAAATATTTTACAATGGTAAAAGGGTCGATCCATCAAGAAGATAAAGCAACTATAAACATATAAACGCCTAACAACAGAACACCAAAATATTTAGAGCAAAAACTGACTGGATTGCAGGAGGAAATAGACAGTTCAACAATAATAATTAGAAACTTCAACACCCCACTACAATAATAAAGAGAACTACTAGGCAAAAGTTCAACAAGAAAATAGAAGATTTTAACAACACTATAAATCAACTCGACCTGATAAACATCTATGGAGAATTCTACTCAACAACAGCAAAATACACATTCTTCTCAATTACACATGGAACATTCTTCAAGATAGACAATATGCTAGTCATAAAACAAGCCTCATAAAACTTAAACATTGAATTATGTAAAGTATGCTCTCCAATCACAATTGAATAAAAGTATTTTAAAATAACAGAAAAAAATGGGAAATCACAAATGTGATGAAACTAAACTACACTTCTAAAGAACACATAGGTCAAAGAAGAAATCACATGGACAATTAGAAAACACTCAAGATTAATAAAAGTGAAGACACATCATACCAAAACTTCTGTGACTTCCTGCTGGCAAGGAAGAGTGGGGAAAAAAACAACCCCTGGGATGCAGTAAAATCAGTATTTACATGAAAACTTAGAGCTATAAATGCTTATATTTTAAACTCTTAAATTAGTAATGTAAACTTTCACCTAAGACACTAGAAAACTAGAACAAACTAAACCCAAAGCAAGTATAAGTAAGGACATAATACAGATTTCATTGAAAATTAATGAAATAGGGAGCAGAGAAATATGACATAGGGAAAGCCAACAAAACCAAAAGTTGTTTCTTTAATAAGACATACAGTATTAACAAAATTTTAGGTAAAGTAAGCAAGAAAAAGAAGACTCAAATTACTAAATTCAGGAATAACACAATTTACCAAAGTTAAAAGGCTTATAAGAAAATGCCCTGAATAATTGCATAATAACAAATTAGATAACCTACAAAAACACAACTAGTAAAACTGACTAAAAAATAGAAAATATGAACAAACCTATAATACATAGATTGAGTTAGTAATTAAAAATATAACCACAAAGAAAAGCCCAGATCCATATGTGTTTATTAATAAGTACTACCAAACATTTAAAAAAGTAATTCCAATCGATCACAAATTGTTACCAACAATATAATGGGAAGAATTGAGTCTCAACTCATTCTATGAGCCAAGTGTTTTCCTGATATCCAAAATAGGCAAGGATTCTTTCAGGTATTAAGATGGGGGTGGGAGTACTACATACTATTATCTCTTATTATTATACGCAGAAAAATCCTTGAAAAGATACTAGTAAACTAAATCCAGTAATTCAATAAAGAATTACATACTATAAATAATAGAATTTATTGGCTGGGCATGGTGGCTCACACCTGTAATCCTGGCACTTTGGGAGGCAGATCACGAGGTCAGGAGATCAAGACCATCCTGACTAACATGGTGAAACTCCGTCTCTACTAAAAAAAAAAAAAAATTAGCCAGGCCTGGTGGCAGGCACCTGTAGTCCCAGCTACTTGGGAGGCTGAGGCAGGAGAATGGCGTGAACCGGGGAGGAGGAGCTTGCAGTGAGCCGAGATTGCACCACTGCACTCCAGCCTGGGCAACAAAGCGAGACTCCATCTCAAAAAATATATAACAATAACAATAATAATAATAGAATTTATCCCAGGATTGCAAGGTTTTTTCAACACCTGGAAATAAATTAGTGTAATACACTCTATCAATAAAATAAATGACAAAAAACACATGATCTTCTCAAAAGGTACAGAAACCGCATTGAACAGGATTCAACATCTTTTCATGAAAAAAAATCAACAAAATACCAAGAAACTTCCTGAACCCAATAAAGGTATCTACAATAATAATGATAATGATAATAATAATAATCCCAGCTAATACCATACTTAATGGAGAAAGACTGAATGCATTCCTCTAAAGATCAGGAATAACAAAAGGATGTTCACTCTCTCACTTCTATTTAACATTGTGCTGGAGGTACTACCAAGAGCAATTAGGCAAGAAAATTAAATAAAAGTCATCCAGACAGAAAAAGAAATAAAATCCTATTTATTGGCATATGTCATCATCTTGCATTTTAAAAATTATAAAGATCCAAATAAACAAGTATAAGAACTATTAAATAAGTCCAGTGAGGTTGCCAGATACAAAATCAATACATTAAAAATAAACTGTATTTTCACATTTGCCACAAACAATCCAAAATTGAAATAAAGTAAACCCATTTGTAATAATATCAAAAAGAAGAAAAACATAGATATGAATTTACCAAAGTCCATGCAAAAATGTTGCTATTAAAACTACAAAGGATTGTTGCAAGAAAGTAAAGAAAAACTACATTAATTGAGAGAAATCCTATATTCATGGATGACACGTTATAAAAATCGTAACATTCTCCCAAATTGATCTACAGACTCAATGAAATCCCTACCAAAACTTCCTATATTCATGGATGAAATGTTATAAAAATTGTAACATTCTCCCAAATTGATCTACAGATTCAATGAAATACCTATCAAAATTTCAGCTGACTTCTGTGCAGAAATTTACAAGCTTATCCTGATATTCATATAGAAAGTCAAGTGATATCCTACCGAATGGGCAAAAACTGGAAGCATTTCCTTTGAAAACTGGCACAAGACAGGGATGCCCTCTCTCACCACTCCTATTCAACATAGTGTTGGAAGTTCTGGCCAGGGCAATCGGGCAGGAGAAGGAAATACAGGGTATTCAATTAGGAAAAGAGGAAGTCAAATTGTCCCTGTTTGCAGATGACATGACTGTATATCTAGAAAACCCCATTGTCTCAGTCCAAAATCTCCTTAAGCTGATAGGCAACTTCAGCAAAGTCTCAGGATAAAAAATAAATGTGCAAAAATCACAAGCATTCTTATACACCAATAACAGACAAACAGCCAAATCATGAGTGAACTCACATTCACCACTGCTTCAAAGAGAATAAAATACCTAGGAATCCAACTTACAAGGGATATGAAGGACCTCTTCAAGGAGAACTACAAACCACTGCTCAATGAAATAAAAGAGGATACAAACAAATGGAAGAACATTCCATGCTCATGGGTACGAAGAATCAATATCGTGAAAATGGCCATACTGCCCAAGGTAATTTATAGATTCGATGCCATCCCCATCAAGCTACCAATGACTTTCTTCACAGAATTGGAAAAAACTACTTTAAAGTTCATATGGAACCAAAAAAAGAGCCCGCATTGCCAAGTCAATCCTAAGCCAAAAGAACAAAGCTGGAGGCATCATGCTACCTGACTTCAAACTATACTACAAGGCTACAGTCACCGAAACAGCATGGTACTGGTACCAAAACAGAGATACAGACAAATGGAACAGAACAGAGCCCTCAGAAATAATGCCGCATATCTACAACCATCTGATCTTTGACAAACCTGACAAAAACAAGCAATGGGGAAATGATTCCCTAGTCAATAAATGGTGCTGGGAAAACTGGCTGGCCATATGTAGAAAGCTGAAACTGAATCCCTTCCTTATACAAAAATTAATTCAAGATGGATTAAAGACTTACATGTTAGACCTAAAATCATAAAAACCCTAGAAGAAAACCTAGGCAATACCATTCAGGACATAGGCGTGGGCAAGGACTTCATGTCTAACACACCAAAAGCAATGGCAACAAAAGCCAAAATTGACAAATGGGATCTAATTAAACTAAGGAGCTTCTGCACAGCAGAAGAAACTACCATCAGAGTGAACAGGCAACCTACAGAATGGGAGAAAATTTTTGCAATCTATTCATCTGACAAAGGGCTAATATCCAGAATCTACAATCAACTCCAACAAATTTACAAGAAAAAAGCAAACAACCCCATCAACAAGTGGGCAAAGTATATGAACAGACACTTCTCAAAAGAAGACATTTATGCAGCCAAAAGACACATGAAAAAATGCTCATCATCACTGGCCATCAGAGAAATGCAAATCAAAACCACAATGAGATACCATCTCACACCAGTTAGAATGGCCATCATTCAAAAGTCAGGAAACAACAGGTGTTGGAGAGGATGTGGAGAAATAGGAACACTTTGACACTGTTGGTGGGACTGTAAACTAGTTCAACCATTGTGGAAGTCAGTGTGGCGATTCCTCAGGGATCTAGAACCAGAAATACCATTTGACCCAGCAATCCCATTACTGGGTATATACCCAAAGGATTATAAATCATGCTGCTATAAAGACACATGCACACGTATGTTTACTGCAGCATTATTCACAATAGCAAAGAGTTGGAACCAACCCAAATGTCCAACAATGATAGACTGGATTAAGAAAATGTGGCACATATACACCATGGAATACTATGCAGCCATAAAAAATGATGAGTTCATGTCCTTTGTAGGGACATGGATGAAGCTGGAAACTATCATTCTCAGTAAACTATTGCAAGGACAAAAACCCAAACACTGCAGGTTCTCACTCATAGGTGTGAATTGAACAATGAGAACACATGGACACAGGAAGGGAACATCACATACTGGGGCCTGTTGTGGGGTGGGGGTGGAGGGGAGGGATAGCATTAGGAGATATACCTAATGTTAAATGACGAGTTAATAGGTGCAGCACACCAACATTGCACATGCATATATATGTAACAAACCTGCACATTGTGCACATGTACCCTAAAACTTAACGTATACTTAAAAAAAAAAAGAAAAAATAATAAAACAGGATCAAGAGGGCAAAGACTCTCCCCAAGCTGTCCTTGAAGAAGAAATCTGCCTTGGGTACAATGAAATAAATTCTGCCACCAATAATATGAGTTTGAACAGAGAATCCTGAGCTCCAGATAAGATGCAGCCTGGATGCGGTGGCTCACACCTGTAGTCTCAGCACTTTGGGAGGCCGAGGCAGGCGGATCACTTGAGGTAAGGAGTTCAAGACCAGCCTGGCCAACATGGTGAAACCCCTTATCTCTACCAAAAATACAAAAATTAGCCTAGCACAGTGGTAGATGCCTGTAATCCCAGCTACTCGGGAGGCTGAGGCAAGAGAATTTCTTGAACCCGGGAGGTGGAGGTTGCGATGAGCTGATATAGTGCCACTGCACTCCACCCTGGGTGATGATGCAAGGCTCTATCTTAAAAAAAAAAAAATCTAAACCTAGGAGACACCTTGAATGCACCTTGTGAAGTCCTGAGCAAAGGGTCCAGCTGAGCTGTACCTGGACTCCTGACTCAAGGAGAACGTGTGAAAAGAAATATATGTTGTTTTAACATTCTAAATCTGTGGTCATTTTGCACTCAGCAGTATGAAATAGATGCACTAAATATTGCTTTAAAAAGTTTTATAAATGTGATAGCTTCTTAGATATTTCTCTGTCCCATTATTGTTTTCCCCCATAGGAAATAGATTTTCTCCTTAAAAATTTTGTATCTATCTCTCAAAAAAATATTAATTTCAAAGGTAGATGATCATTCCAAAATTGGTTCAGGGCTCAAGAGTCTTAAAACTCTGAATTTGTTTCTCTCATCTCTTGGTTTTTCTTTTAGGACCGTATAGGTAACTACAGTAATTCCTCTAACAACTGCAATCCAATCAGAAGAAGTGGAATAAAACAATTCTGTAATTCTTTATACCCATCTCATTCTTTTATCCAGAAGGCAAGTCTTTCTCAGAAACTTCCTTTCAGGTTTCAGTCATAACAGAGTATTTGCCCACTTGCAAAATATAAGGAAAGTGGAATTATTATAGTTATTTACACCACTAATAATTTATTTTGGGGTTGTCTATGGGTCAGCATTCCCTGCAAAGTGACCCATGCCCAAACAAAATTTGGGTTCTGGAAAAAGTAAAAAGGAAAAAAAATAAGGTAGTAGACAACCAGCAGTGATTATCACTTATAAATATCAATTATAATCTTTGATTTTTGTATCTTCTCTTTCTTCTTGTCAGTTTGTAAACTCTTTAAATCAGGCACCATTTCTTACTGTTTAGGGGCCTGCAATGCCTAGTAAAATGCTTGCAAGATAAAAGGTATTTAGTACATATTTATTGACTATTAAATAGATTAATGTGGCTACACTGAAAATATGTACATTGTACTCATGTGCAAATCAAAGTAATTTTATTGTTAAATGTAACTTAAGAATCGTTCTTATAATGTTCATACCAGCTGAGACCAAAAAAGAAAAATTCTTAAATTTGCAAATTAAAAGTAACAGTGTCTTTTGAATAATCATTTTCTTCAGGGATTTTTTTCCACATTCTCTAATCTAACGTGACATCTAGAGGAAATGAGGAAACTCCTGGATACACATCTGGGTTCTTTCTAGTCTCTGTTGTAGGAAGGCTGGTCTTGGCTTATTCTTGGCACCAGCACTTCTCTATTGAGGTGAAAGGGATACTGCCACGTTCTTTTGGATGATGTGTTGACCATTGTCAAAGGCTGTGGCCCTTGCCCTAGATCAGAAAATATCCTTAGCTCAGTGGTGGTTCATTTTTACCCCAAGTTTCCTCTAATCATCTGGTCCTCTTATCACCCATGCCATCCTATGAGGGAGGCAGAAACTAGAGGCTGCATCTCCATACCATGCAGCTCTATAAAGTCACTCTGTCATCAACTTCTCTCAGCCACTGGTCAACTACCATATGGGTAACATTATACTATCACATCATATTGAATGTGGAACCTAGGTAATATACACATATTTTTCCACTTTACGTCTTGAGTATCAAGGAAGACACACATGACTACACACACACATACACGTCACTACCACCACCACCAACAGCAATACCAAGAACAACCTCAGATATTCCTGAAGTTTCACAGTTGGAGGAAGGGTACTTAATAACTCACCCATGTGCTTACCTCAGTCAACTCACTCCCTTTTCTGACTGCAAGTTTTTTTTTTCTTTTCAGTTTTTTTCTCTGTGATGGAAACTTTTTTTCATTGCAGTCTAAGTTCTGTACCTGTGGCTTATAATAAAATATTATGTTCCTTTCCCCAAAATTTGCCCTTAATATTTAAAGGAGATTTTTGAAATTTAGAAGTTTCTCTTAACTTTCAAAAAGCACAGTTTTCTAGATTGCCATTTCATGGGATATATTCCTCATGAATCAATGAACCTCATTGATTCCGTTAATAGAGTAGGGAAATCATATTTTTTAAAATAAATGAAAAATGTATGTTTTAATCTTTTCAAAGTTATTGAACTCACTGCAGAATACATGAATGAAAATTTTGCTATATGGTGTGGGGATAAAAGCACGAACAAGATAAAAACACCACCCACAAAGCCATTACAATCCAATAATATACATAAATATAATATATAATCTAATAAAGGTCAGTTTATGAGAGTGGGGAGTTTAGAAAAATATACTAGTGACATATTTTTGTTACCTGTTATTGGTACAATACTCAGGAGCTAGTGAATCAAGCACCTTGTTCATATTTTGGCCATTCAGAGGATAGAGAACATTTTCATTAAGAAAGTAAAATTTGAAGTGGACCCCAAAGTATATATGGAAAAAAGTCAGTAATTTCTGGCATGGAGGAAAATATAAACGAAGGCATCATTGTGGACTTATACATGCATATTTGGGACCGAAAACAAGATGGATGGATTTGATGGAATCATTAGAGCATAAATAGGACAATGTGAAATAACAACAGTTTAAGCAGTTGAGGATAAATAAAAGAAACTGTTTACAACAGATTTTAGAGCCTGGACATTACTCTACAAGCAATAGTAAAGAAAATTTTCTGACAATGTGGTAATTTTCTCAGAGTTGATCCTTAAACATATTACTCTGATGTTGCAATAAACAATGACTTGGATAAACCTTGAGACTAAAAAGCACTTATAAGGCACCTTCTGAGTCTAAATTAGGAAAAATGCAATAGCATTAGAAGAAAATATTGATATAGGCTGTTGTTGATATAAAATCATCCAGATTTTACCAACCAGAGATGGTAGTGTGGAGTAGGGGACAGATGAGAATGGAGCTAAGGGTGACTCCAGTATGTCCAGCCCAAGTAGCTAGAAGTATGATAGAATTTACCTATGAACACAAGTTAACGTTAGATACTTCAGTGGGATCAAAAGTTTACTCTCATATTCATTCATGAATCCCAGAAGGAGACTATAATTTAGAACATACATAAATTCTTTTTTTTTCTTTTTTTTTATTATTATACTTCAGGTTTTAGGGTACATGTGCACAATGTGCAGGTTTGTTACATATGTATCCATGTGCCATGTTGTTTTGCTGCACCCATTAACTCGTCATTTAGCATTAGGTATATCTCCTAATGCTGTCCCTCCCCCCTCCCCCCACCACACAACAGTCCCCAGAGTGTGATGTTCCCCTTCCTGTGTCCATGAGTTCTCATTGTTCAATTCCCACCTATGAGTGAGAACATGCGGTGTTTGGTTTTTTGTCCTTGCGATAGTTTACTGAGAATCATGGTTTCCAGTTTCATCCATGTCCCTACAAAGGACATGAACTCATCCTTTTTTATGGCTGCATAGTATTCCATGGTGTATATGTGCCACATTTTCTTAATCCAGTCTATCGTTGTTGGACATTTGGATTGTTTCCAACTCTTTGCTATTGTGAATAATGCTGCAGTAAACATACGTGTGCATGTGTCTTTATAGCAGCATGATTTATAGTCCTTTGGGTATATACCCAGTAATGGGATGGCTGGGTCAAATGGTATTTCTAGTTCTAGATCCCTGAGGAATCGCCACACTGACTTCCATAATGGTTGAACTAGTTTACAGTCCTGCCAACAGTGTAAAAGTTTTCCTATTTCTCCACATCCTCTCCAACACCTGTTGTTTCCTGACTTTTGAATGATGGCCATTCTAACTGGTGTGAGATGGTATCTCATTGTGGTTTTGATTTGCATTTCTCTGATGGCCAGTGATGATGAGCATTTTTGCATGTGTTTTTTGGCTGCATAAATGTCTTCTTTTGAGAAGTGTCTGTTCATGTCCTTTGCCCACTTTTTGATGGGGTTGTTTGTTTTTTTCTTGTAAATTTGTTTGAGTTCATTGTAGATTCTGGATATTAGCCCTTTGTCAGATGAGTAGGTGGCAAAAATTTTCTCCCATTCTGTAGGTTGCCTGTTCACTCTGATGGTAGTTTCTTCTGCTGTGCAGAAGCTCTTTAGTTTAATTAGATCCCATTTGTCAATTTTGGCTTTTGTTGCCATTGCTTTTGGTGTTTTAGACATGAAGTCCTTGCCCACGCCTATGTCCTGAATGGTATTGCCTAGGTTTTCTGTAGGATTTTAATGGTTTTAGGTCTAACATTTAAGTCCAATCACAGACAAACAGAGAGCCAAATCATGAGTGAACTCCCATTCACAATTGCTTCAAAGAGAATAAAATACCTAGGAATCCAACTTACAAGGGATATGAAGGACCTCTTCAAGGAGAACTACAAACCACTGCTCAATGAAATAAAAGAGGATACAAACAAATGGAAGAACATTCCATGCTCATGGGTTGGAAGAATCAATATCGTGAAAATGGCCGTGCTGCCCAAGGTAATTTATAGATTCAATGCCATCCCCATCAAGCTACCAATAACTTTCTTCACAGAATTGGAAAAAACTACTTTAAAGTTCATATGGAACCAAAAAAGAGCCCGCATTGCCAAGTCAATCCTAAGCCAAAAGAACAAAGCTGGAGGCATCATGCTACCTGACTTCAAACTATACTACAAGGCTACAGTAACCAAAACAGCATGGTACTGGTACCACAACAGAGACATAGATCAATGGAACAGAACAGAGTCCTCAGAAATGATGCCGCATATCTACAACTATCTGATCTTTGACAAACCTGACAAAAACAAGAAATGGGGAAAGGATTCCCTATTTAATAAATGGTGCTGGGAAAACTGGCTAGCCATATGTAGAAAGCTGAAACTGGATCCCTTCCTTACACCTTATACAAAAATTAAAACATACATAAATTCTAATGAAAATATTATGCAAGAAACAAGAGTGTAAGATAGAATGTGTTCAGAGTCAATGGCAGAGGTCTAAGGAAATTAAGTTCATTCAAATTGTGTCAAATTATTTTTCTATTTGTTACAAGATTCATAAAGAGTGGAAAATACAGAAAAGTTATTGGTGATTGAAGAGACTTTAAGAAAGGAAAGGGAATAGACATAAGCTCCCAACAACTTTGCCTGCATAATTTTTAGGATTTTTCTCTGGATGCTTCCCTGGAGCTTAGCCCTTTAGTTGATTGGCATAAAAAGAAGGGAAAATATGCCTGATTCAACTAAGGAAAGGGGAAATGATGCACTTACAAATGAGCCTTAAATACAAATTTCCTGTAAAAGGCCATTTTTGTTGTGTCTTCAATAGGCTTATACCTTGAAGGTGAAATCTGCTTAACTAGGCGGGGGGAGGGGGGTTCAGTAATTCCTCTCATCTCAGGGAAGACTACAAGGTCTACCTAAAGAACATGATTAATAATAAAATGGACATCTCTTTCTCTCTCATGACCGCTTTTCTTTCTCATCCTCATGATCAAATCTAGTCACCTGAGCCCAACCCATGGACTTCTCATTTTTTGTTACCTATATTTGCTATAACATACATGCATTAGTAAAGCAAGTATTTTTTTTGCATTTTTTGACATGTTAACCATTAAATTGGAGTTACCTGTGTGACTGTTTGCTTCATCCATTATTTTGTGACCAACCAGGGGATAGGACCTGGGGACTGCCTGGAAGAATAACTAAACACTGACAATATCACAAACATATATAAATGAATACTAACATTGTATTTTCTGACTACATAGCAGAGGTTTTAATAAAAGTATATAAATCACTCTATTTGTATAATGCAATAATAGGTAACTATCTATTCTATAAATCAGGTTTCTTTTCAAGGTAAGAATGTTACTGTAAAGGCATAACCCTATCCATCTGGGAAATTAGAGAACCTTCGAGTCAAAAATTGCTGTGATCTTTGAACACTTAACATGTTCTATTTGGAGAGCAATTTTACCCAAGGAACGCAAGTCCAGCAGTTTGATAGGATAGGTAAGACTTATGTCATGGTAAACAATAACCTCCATATCTCAATAGCCTAAAAAAGCAGAGGTTTACTTTTCACTCATGTACATTACATGGTTACTGACTACAATGAATAGAAATACATTTTTCAATTGCTGAAGATTTTTCAAGTAATTCTGAGGTTTAGGGTGGGAAAATCCAGTTCACTATAGGACACTGGAATGGTTCTATATGTTTCTCACATCCCTATGATCTATTCTATAACATAGATATATAGTGATCGTTGAGGAATTATACTAAGCACCTTGCAATGTTTCTGGTTTAATGCTTATAATAACGTCCTGAGAAACTATTCAAGTAAAATCATATGGCTTGTCCAATATCTCAGTGCATAAGTGGTAGGTTCGGACTATGAACAATAAGCACAAAGCATGAATGTACATTATTATTCTTATGAGATCATAAATTCATAGGGGCAGATATTGTTACCAGCTGTCTTTGTAATAACTATAGTATCTAACAAAAGAGATCAACAACTAATTTCTGAACAAATAAATTAATGTATAATTAAATAGTGTGAAGAATTTTCTATTATTTATAGGATAAATCAGCATAGATAGATAAGCTATAAGACTTTCTCTATAGTTGCAAGGCCCACATATAACATTATAAATATGAATAAAAAACATTAAATGGTATTATACATTTTAAAAATGATGGTTTCATTATCTTGGAAAAATTATACAAAGCACAAATGTTTAACAGCAAAGACCCATGGAAGTAATAACCTAGAAAGAATCGCTGACCTTAGACAAGCCATGAGAAGAGATAATCCTATGGGTTATGCAGTGGCTGCTCTTTAATGAGTAGGCCTGATGAGACAACTTATGCAGCTCTAGCTGTAGACTGAGAAATCTGAAGCCGGAAATAACCTAAAGCACCTTTGGTCCCTATTTGAAGTCGAAAGCTGTCTATTTTTCGATAGCAGAGTGTGTACAAAAAAAAAAAAAAAAAAAGGTAACAAGCTAATTAAGCAAAAGAATGGATTAATTGAACAGAAATGATCAAAGTAGAGTTTGGCTAAGCTCTTGGTGAAGAAAGGAAAGGAGAGTAGTCATTACTAAGAATAATAATTACCTTGCCTTCTAAAGCAGAGAGCAAAGGAGCAAGTTTTGTGACATGCTATTAAACTTTTAATAATGAGCATAACTTGATTGTATAATATTACCCAAGTAACATTTTAACTTTTTAGGAGCATCTTCAAATATCCCTGGAAAGGCTAAATATTTTCTATATAAAGGATGTTTCTCTAAACCCCAAAACCACTATAAAATACACTAAAATATAAACCATTTCAACTTTCACTTCAGAGTATGGCTCTGAATTATACCACGTTTCTTTGCTGATCACAAGATTCATAGAATTTATATTAAACATAGAATTATATTAAACATTTAGCTAGAGTACTATATGGAACAATTCCAGCTTCTCTGCCTCCAACATCTTACAGATTCTTCTGTAATCCCATGGTTGGTATTTGTTTTGATATGTCCCACTGTGGCCTCCAATATATCCCCCTTTTCTGCATCAGTTAAATACAATACAAGCTGAACTCTTACCTAGGCATCACATTTTCATATCCAGAGATTAAAGATTTAGGATCTGGGAAACAAAAACTTAATTTTCCTCCTAACATCCTCTGGATTATATCCAAAGTCACAAAGATTCATGCTTGCTGCATTAGCATTTAAATAATGTTAAGAAATTCTTCACTATCACCATGTCCTTAAATGTCCTTACACTTGTACTAAGGTAGTCCAATGAACACTGGCATGTAAAATTGCCTTTCAAAGAAATTATGATTTGTTAGAAAACAAAACTAGCACACACAAAAAAATAATAAGCATTATAATTACAGACAAGCCATTTTTCTTGAGCTAAGTTGGAAAGCAGAGTAGGATAAACATGGGCCAAGGTTGTAAGTCCAACTCTGCCAGTTACTAATTTCATAACCTTAGTCAAAACCCTCAACTTATCTCTGTTTCTGCCTCTGTGCTTTATAAATGAAGACTGTAACTTGTGGTGTTTCCAGTGGTTGCAATAGGCACCAGTGTGACATCCACGATTGTTCTCCTAGCCTCCTAGAAATTCTGCAAGTTACCTAAGGTACAAATTACAATGACATTAAAAATGACAAAACAGAAAAAATATGAATATGAGAGGCTTTTTAAAGGAAACGTTATAGGGCATGATGACTAAAAAGGGTCTTTATTTAATAAAAAAGTTAGCTTAAAATCAATTACTCTAAGTCGAGGAGAATAGAGACTCATTGACAAAGGCAGAGAAGTTAGGGATAAGGACTGGCAAGTGAAGATTAAGGAAGGAAGAAGGAATGTTCCAATATGAACTTGTTTAATCTAAATACATTTAATTTAAAATATGACATGAAAGTTTAGGAAGCTATTTACTAAAGGGAGTTAAACCTGTGTATAGCCATTTCTTTGAGATGAAGCAACACCGTAATAGAAATTGCTACCATATAACTATTCTTTCTGAAAGTAGAATCGATAGTATATTATTTCCATCTACATCATAGCATATCCCTTGTTAGGTAAGTTCATTTTTCTTTTTAAAACTGACATTAATTGTCCTCAACTCAACTTTAGAAACCCAATACATTAAGAGAAAGACAATCTAAATATTGTTAAAATACATAAGCCACCTCTTGCTCATACTCACAAAGCAGTAAATTTTTGTGAAATGCTTTAGCTTAATGGCAGCATATAAAAATAAAAATGTACATTATCACTATTGAGTTGAATGCAACACATTCATTCATTAGAGCTTCATGCCATTAAATTCAATCTAGTGTGTGGTACAGGAACACAATACGTAATATTTAATACATGAGATGCAAGGCAGATAAAAGGACTCGAGAAACAACTGGATTCTGCCAGCTAAAATATGCATCCAGGCTTTCTGCTTCTTGTGTTGGCATTCAAATTACAGTAAGGGCTAAGAAAAAGTTACTCTTTGATCACCCACCCAAGAACTCATTTTTACTCATAATTAGATGTTGGGATGTTGTGAAACTGGAATTTTAGAAATGTCAATACTGCTGCTAATCAAGATGCTGAATTCATATTGATCTACTTAAAATAGAAATTTTTCATTATAATATGCCTTTTCAGAAACCCATCAAACCATGGTTTTAAAAAACTGAGAGCCAAGTCATACATATTTGTGTGTGTATGTGTATATATATATATATATATATAATTTATATATGTAATTTGATGCCCTGAGTACCTGATATGGTTTGGTTGTGTCCCCACCCAAATCTCAACTTGAATTGTATCTCCCAGAATTCCCACATGTTGTAGGAGGGACCCAAGGGGAGGTAACTGAATCATGGAGACCAGTCCTTCCTGTGCTATTCTCATGAAAATGAATTAAGTCTCGAGAGATCTGATGGGTTTATCAGGGGTTTCCACTTTTGCTTCTTCCTCATTTTCTCCTGCGGCTGCCGTGTAAGAAGTGCCTTTCACCTCCCACCATGATTCCACATGTGGAACTATATGTCCAATTAAACCTCTTTTTTTTTCCCCAGCCTTGGGTATTTCTTTGTCATCAGTGTGAAAACAGACTAATACAGTAAATTGGTACCAGAAGTAGAATGTTGCTTGAAATATACCCAAAAATGTGGAAGCAACTTTGGAACTGGGTAACAGGCAGAGGTTGGAACAGTTTGGAGGGCTCAAAAGAGGACAGGAAAATGTGGGAAAGTTTGGAACTTCCTAGAGGCTTGTTGAATGGCTTTGACAAAAATGCTGATAGTGATATGAACAATAAGGTCTAGGCTGAGGTGATCTGTCTCAGATAGAGATGAGGAACTTGTTGGGAACTGGAGCAAAGGTGACGCTTACTATGTTTTAACAAAGAGACTGGTGGCATTTTGCTCCTGCCCTAGAGATTCATGGAACTTTGAACTTGAGAGGTAATTTAGGGTATCTGGCAGAAGAAATTTCTAAGCAGCAAAGCATTCAAAAGGTGACTTGGGTGCTGTTAAAAGCATTCTGTTTTAAAAGGGAAACAGAGCATAAAAGTTCAGAAAATTTGCAGCCTGATGATGCAGTAGAAAAGAAAAACCAATTTTTCAAGGAGATATTCAAGCCAGCTGCAGAAATTTGCATAAGTAGCAAGGAGCCTAATGTTAATCCCCAAGATTATGGCAAAAATGTCTCCAGGCCATATCAGAGACCTTCAAGGCAGCCCCTCCCATCACAGGTCTGGAGTCCCAGGAGGAAAAAGTGTTTTTGTGGGCTGGGCCCAGGGTTCCCATGCTGTGTGCAGCCAAAGCACTTGGTGCCCTGTGTCACAGCAGCCCAGCCGTGGCAGAAAGGGGCCAACGTAGAGCTCAGGGCATGGCTTCAAGGGATGGAAGCCCCAAGCCTTGGCAGCTTCCAAGCTTCCAGGTGTTGAGCCTGTGGGTGCACAGAAGTCAGGAACTAAGGTTTGGGAACCTCTGCCTAAATATCAAAAGATGTATGAAGATGCCCAGGCAAAAGTTTACTGCAGGGTTGGGGCCCTCATGGAGAACTTTGATAAACCAGTGCAGAAGGGAAATGTGGCGTTGAAGCCCTCACATAGGGTCCCTACTGGGGCACTGCCTAGGGGGGCTATGAGAAGAGGGCCACCATCCTCCAGACCCCAGAATGGTAGATCCACCAACAGCTTGCCCTGTGCACCTGGAAAAGCCACAGATACTCAGTGCCAGCCCATGAAAGCAGCCAGGAGGGAGGCTATACCCTGCAAAGCCACAGCGCTGGAACCACCCAAGACCATGAGAACCTACCTCTTGCATCAGTGTGACCTGGACGTGAGACCTGTAGTCAAAGGAGATCATCGTAGAGCTTTAAAATTTGACTGCCCCTGTGGATTTTGGAATTGTATGGGCCCTGTAACCTGTTTTGGCCAATTTATCTGATTTGGAATGGCTGTATTCACCCTATACCTGTACCCCCATTTGATCTAGGAAGTAAGTAGTTTGCTTTTGATTTTATACAGACTCCTAGGCAGAAGGGATGTGCCTTGTCTCAGATGAGACTTTGGACTGTGGACTTTCGGGTTAATGCTGAAATGGGTTAAGACTTTAGGGGACTGTTGGAAAGGCATGGTTGGTTTTGAAATGTGAGGACATGAGATTTGGAGGGGCCAGGGTAGAATGATATGCTTTGGTTGTATCCCCACCCAAATCTCAACTTGAATTTTATCTCCCAGAATTCCCACGTGTTGTGGGAGGGACCCAAGAGGAGGTAACTGAATCATGGGGACTGGTCTTTCCTGTGCTATTCTTGTGGTAGTGAATTAAGTCTCATGACATCTGATGGGTTTATCAGGGGTTTCTTTTGCTTCTTCCTCATTTTCTCTTGCTGCTGTCATGTAAGAAGTGCCTTTCCCCTCCCACCATGAGGCCTCCCCAGCCATGTGGAACTGTAAGTCCAATTAAACCTCTTTTTCTTCCCAGGCTGGAGTATGTCTTTGTCAGCAGAATGAAAACAGACTAATGTGGTATCTTCTAAATATAATTATCACCTCCCTCCTGTGGCATACAAAATCATATTTTTTTTTCATTTTTTAGTGAACTACCTAATCATGAATTGGGAGATGATATGATTATGGGTAAAAACCACAGAACTAACTTTAAGATTCTGGATCTCTGTCCTTGATCTGATACTTATTTGGTCTATTTATTCACAGTCAAAGTTTCTTAGGGGATCAGAAAGGGACAAATATTTGCATCATTCAATTAAAAATATAGTTAGGGGAGTTGAGGGTCACTCAGGGTCAAATCAGATGCTTTCTGGACATTTTGATTCACACTTTGCTTTTAGAACATTGCCTCGAACAAAGTAGCTGTGATTTCAGCCAAACATTTTTCTGCGTGTCTTGAAATAAATTCTTACCTTTCTGCAGTACCTTATAGTTTTCAAACACATTGTTTTATTTGTTCCACAATGCAGCACTAACAGGTAAGAAAGATAATAAATGTTTTCAGTCTTTTCCTTCAGCTAGGGTGCACCTGGTAACAAGTAACTCATCTTCTCTCCTTACATTAGTTTCTTCATTAACAGTGTTTAAACCAATCTGGCAGAAATGCAATAACAGGATACATTAAGCTCTGTTTACCATATTGATGTCTTTTTGCCTATGCTGCCTCCCACCCCTCAATCTATCTTGGATTTTTAGAGTCTAATGCATATTTTGTCTGATAAATTTCTTTTCTCCCTTAGCTTCCTAATTATTTTCATAGAGCTCTATTAGAAAACTGATAAAAAGAGAGGAGATGCTATAGCTTCCATGGGCATAGGAATGGCAATTCTGCCTTGGGCCACCATAGGTGGGAATTGAACAATGAGAACACGTGGACACAGAAAGGGGAACATAACACTCCGGGGACTGTTGTGGGGTGGGGGGACGGGGGAGGGACAGCATTAGGAGATACGCCTAATGCTAAATGACGAGTTAATGGGTGCAGCACACCAACATGGCACATGGATACATATGTAACAAACCTGCACATTGTGCACATGTACCCTAAAACTTAAAGTACAACAAAATAAAATAAAATAAAATAAAAAAGAATTAGGCTAACCCAAAGTTCTATGATCCTCTTGACTCATTTAAAATGTTAGAAATATTGACTCTTTGTTTATTATGAATAAATCTGTGCTCATGGCTGCTTTCATTTTCAACATTTTTGATAAAAGCTTTTGTAAACTCTATGATTTAAACCTAAAAAAGAGAAAATAATTTGGTGAAAATAATGTGACTTATTCATTATCCAGTAGATAAGAAATTAGTATCTTATCTCTAAATCCACATAGAATTAGACATGGGAATCTGATATGAAAAGGAACTTCTCTATGTATTTATTCATTCATAGAAGTGGCTATCAATCATTCATTATTCAACAAACAAGAACTAAGCTCCTATTGTATAAAACACACCTTGTCTCTTTTTACATTGTCAAGTGGGGGAAGAATTATAAGAGTATGTTTGGAAGTGGAAAAATTCCACTTCCAAGGACAAATTAAAAACTAGCTGTAATAAAATGTTGTATTGAATATCTTGTTTGTCTCTCCAAACCCACTTTCCCCCTTACTTATCCTGCTGTTACCCTCAGGAAGTTGATCTACATGGATACATTCCTGGGCTGCCAGCTGGGTTTGACCAATAGGGAGGCTCCCAAGGGTATGAACAGAGTGAGTCAGGTGTTTACTTTTGCCAATTTTTCTTCCTCCTTGCCCTCATTTAGCTCCATCTCTCTAATGATGTCTACAGCCCCATCACGTGGCTGTCTCCTAAAGCTCTCAATCTGCCAAATTCTCCCTCCCTTTGCTTCTTCACTCAAAGAAGTAGAAACTCAGCTACTGCTATTCCTAGCCCTGAGGCACCATGCTATCCCTTGTTAGCTTCTGTAAACCCTTCTGTGGCAGTTTAAAACATGTGCAAATCTTTTGTCACTTCTCCTATCGATTGGTGATGAGTAGGACACTTCTACTTGAATCTGGGCTCACCTTAGAGACTTGTTCATAACTTGTTCATAACTAATGAATACAGCAGAACCAGGATTCTGTGCCTTCCAAGGCTATCTCATAAGGACCATTCTACTTCTGCTTTACTTGTTAGAACACTTGTGCTTGGAGCCCTACAAGGCCATATAAAAAACTCCGCTAACCTGTGGAAAGCTCCTGTGATGAAGCCCAGCCAAGCCACATGGAAAGACCACATGTATGTGCTCCAGCCAATAGCTCTAGCACAAATGTAGACATGTGAATAAAGATGCCTTCCAATGAATCTAATCCCACCCATCAAGGTTATCTCACCAGCTTTAAATCCTCAGACATCATGGAGCAGAAAAGAATCAATCTCTGTGCCTTTCTCTAATTCCTGACCCACAGAATCCCTGGGTATAATAAAATGGTTATTATTTTATGTCACTAACTTTGGGGTGGTCTGTTACACAGAGATGTGGTTCAGAGCACCTACACATGTCTTTGTAAACAGTCCTTTTATTCAATTGTTCTCTAATTGCCCAATTTGAGTGGACTGCCTGTTTGATAGAATCTTGAGGATACAAAAAAATTCCAAGTGTCATATAAGGGGTATGAACAAACTCCTGTAGGAGTTAGAAGATAATTCACTAGTTGGCATAATCAGGAAATTCTCCACATGTTTGACTTTGCAGGTTATCAATAACATCTCTTGAATTTTGCTGAATGAGGAAGTGAGATTTTTACTAGGCCTTGAGAAACAGCTGTGATTAGGATGGGATGATATGAGAAAGTGTACTAATGTAGGCAGAAAGAATAGTAAAATAAACAGCACAACAGCAAGAACCTGCACTTAAATAATGAATTTCATAATAGAACAGTCAAGCGGGCACTTAGGCTTCACCCTGCCACCAGGGTGACTTCTCTACATATTTTTCAGTCATTCCCCTTAGTGCTCAGGGGAAAATGCAAAGTTCTTAACATTGCACTCTAAATCCGTCTGGATTTATCTGCCTTTCTGCCCTCATCTTTTCTTACCAGGTGTCCTGTTGCCACCTGTATTGTAGCCACATTAGCTAACCACAGATTCAGCCTGTATGCCTTTATCATTTTGAACATGCAGCTCTTTTTTTGGCCTAGAATATTCTACCCCTTCACCTTCTTCCTTCTAACTTGCATTCACCTTTCAAAAACAAAACATGAGCCTTCTTCACTAGTTTTCCCAGACACTTTCGATGTGACCTATTCATTCACCCTCATTGTTTGCATAACTTCCTGTGTTCACCCATATTGTAGCACTTATAATATTGATTTACAAAACCTTTTTTTTTTTTTTGGTGTGGCTAGATCATAAACTTCTCAGACATGGACAGGAATTTAGATCTTATTATGCTTGGCAAAATAAGTTAATTACTGGGATGAATTAATGGTTGAGTAAATAGTAATTAATAGAGAGTAAATATTAGAGTAGTGAATTGACAGGTTTTGTGCAATAGATTATCTGTCCCCATGACTGGACACTTTTTCTGTTCACTTCAGTGGACCTGGCACCTAGAAGACTGTCCATGACAAATTTGTTTGTTGAATGAATAAATGTAGCATTAATTAATGGACAAGAATGAGGAACAGGGTGGAGATTATCATCTTTTTTCTTACTGCCAAGAGGCACAGCCATTTAGAATCATTGCAGCATTGTCAATCCCCAAAACCTTTGGAAAAGAGCAACAGAGTGATATTTCTGCTTTTAGTTCCTGCTTCCCTTCTCATTGGTCAAGCATACAGTCCTCAAGCACTGAGTTTAATTTACACTTTACTCAAGGGCTTGTTTTTGTCTGAGATGAGGTTCTTGGTTTATTTTTCTGTAGCTATGGATAAGGGTCTGGTTCAATTCACCTAAAATATTTACACAGTTAATGTGTATTTAAATATTGGTTCGCTTTCATGACTTAAAGTTACCTATCTGAAAATGCTTCTATTTGAAATACTAATTTTATGAAAAGCTCTGATTAATGAAGTACTGTAGGCGTCTTGCTTTTAAATGCCATTTATGCACAGTATTATATGCTATAAAACTTAAGTCCAGTGTTCTAAGAGCTAGTTAATTCTGTTTTGTAAAAGAAACTTTAATAGTTTCCATTTAAATTATTCTTGAGTTTACTTCTATTTTGATAGAGCTTTGTAATGTGAAAAGTCAGAAACTCTTAAGTTTATTTTAAATGAATTCTAGTTTGAGGAATTATGGACAATTACTTTGAAACACAGTACCAATTCTCTTACATTCCTCAGAGCTATACTTCCAGTTTTCAGCAAACCAGTTTCTCTTCATAAGCCTGGAGGAAAATATCTATCTGATCTTCAGTAAAATTTTTCCAGAATCATGATTTTAAAAAATTTTAAGCTAGTTTTATTGTAATTTGAAGTTCCTATGGCTGATCAAATCTAATAATCAAATGATCTCTAATTATTATTGCAAATATATTTCACTTCATATTAGCCAGACTACTCCATACACAGATAGTATAATGAATGAATTTCCTTGAAGTCTACAGCTCTATTTGGCTTATTTTTCTCCCAATCACTTTTGTTTCCTTCATTGACTATATTTCAACTGTCCTACAAAATTACTATTTGAAGCTATAATTCTTTGAGTTTAAAGTTTGCCTCACGTAGCATCTGTTGATGTTTGATTTATGATTTGCGCATTGTAAACTACAAGCCATAGAAGATAAGACATTCATTTCCTAGGTCTTCCTAGATAGGTGATTTGGTTAAAAATTTCCCTTAAAAATACAGAGAATCCAAAACAAATGAGCTAGTTTGAGATAATATCTGTTCTACCTCGGAATCAAAAGTCGACATTTAAACAATAGCATCTAGCCTGCAAGCTTTAAAATTTTAACAAAGTGCCTGGAATCCAGCTATATGCTTAACTTGCATTTCTCTACACTCTTGAGGCAAATATATTCCACATGTGAAAATATTTTCTAATGGAAACACCAAAGAAATATTATGTACAGGAAAGCTCACTGGTCTCAGAAAGGATCCCAAAATTGTCCATGTATTCCAAATGTTCAGAAAGCTAGTTCTACCCACCTTAGTTCTCCTGTCTTTCAGAGCTATGCAATTGCTTCTAAATAGAGTAACGGATTCCACTTACAAAATAGACTGTGGTGCAGTTTATCCCTAAGTGTATCCTCATGACAATCAAGATCACATCCATAAGAAAAAAGAAAAAAAAAAAACAACCACAAGGATTTCAGTCAAGTCTGGTCATCAAAACCGAAGCTCAAAGAAAGCTGAGTCAGGAAAGCTAGTTTGTGCCTATAAATTGATTTGATCAAAGACAACTGAGAAAGAAAAGTCAGTATTGCCTCTCTCACCCCCTAATTATTTGAAAGAATTATATAGAAGATAAACTTCAGGTTTTCACTTTCAATTGAATTCTCATCCCCAGTTAACTACTTTGAAATCTATATTGTGAAACATAAGAAGAAACAAATAAAAGGGTCTATATTACTCAATACAAACAACTGTAAGGAAAATGGATATGCTGCAGTCAAGAACAGGCCAAGGCAGACATCCAGTACACTATGACTCAGCGAGTTTGGAGTGCAGGCACACAACTCTGCTCATTTTGTGACCACGCCACAAGAGGTATATTAAGTGATCACCCATGTGAGCTTGTGCTTGGTTCGGAGCCACTGTTGTCTGTAAAAGGTATAATTACCCTGCAAATGCTGTACAAATGGCTTGCACCTGGGCTTGCTCACACCCAGGCTCACCTGTGCTCAGAGAGAGAGTAAAGCCATGTCAAAATATTCCACGATTGTTTTGCCAGCTACCTGCCACTGGCCCAACTCTCCTAAGATCTTAGTTAGAACCTGACAATTGGAATCACAAACAGGATCCTAAGCTATGCTGCTCGAATGGGCTCTGGTGGAAACCTGAGCAACAGTACATGAGTCCCCCATTAGCATGGAGAAGGCGCTGAAGCAGCTGGAAGCACAGAGAACCTAGAAGGAGTGAGCTTTTGCCTGCAGAGGTGGATGGGCTTTTTTTACTGTGCTATGAGAATTACACACCTTGTTCCTGAGGGATGCAGTAGAGGTAAGGGCCCTCCAGGCACAGGCAGGCTGCCTGGAGGCCCAGCTACACAGCTCAGAAAAAGGGTTAGAAGCTGCCACGAATGGGGACCTTCAGGCACTCAATGAGTGACATGCTCACAGATGTGGATAGATTTGATTTTGGCCAGGACTGACTGAAAGAAAATCAATAAGCAGACCAATAAAGTTCTCTTAATTTTGTGGAGACAGCTGTCTCTGGAGCAGCAGTTCCAGAAAATGCCCAAAAGGGAGAAGGACATTACTGCGTGACCCAGTCCCGCCTGGGTGCTCCAGCTCAAAGACTATGTCCTGTAGCCAGGCAAGAGTGTAAAACCTTTTCTGTTTGATTAGGGAACTGGCCGAGGTGCCCAGCTTGACGGGACACTGGACAACCAAGGCCACATGTGGACTTGGCAATGCACTGGTTCTTGCACCTGGATAAGTTTCTGAGCAAGGCTACATAGACGGTTATAAAGGCCAGTCAGTGAAAGTGAAACCTGTATCTTTGCACCTTGCCATTGGCTGCTTGGCTCCCTGCTTGTCCACTGTGTATGTCTCTCCCATACCTGAATACATTCTGAGGGTGGATGTTTTACACAGCTTGGCAGCTGTGCTGCCTGTTACAGACTTGATGGACCACTTGACAACAGAATTGGGACAGTACCACTCTGTGGTGGACTTGACCAATGCATTCTCAATTGACATTGCTCTAGAGAGCCAGGAACAGTTTGCCTTCATGTGAAGGCAACAGTGGACTTTCACAGTGTTACCACAGGGCTATATGTATAGCCCTACCATATGTCATGGTCTTGATAATATTATGTTAACCTCTGATTCTCTTGCAGATTTAGAAGCAGCAACACTCCTCTTGCTTGAGATTGGGATGGTGCAGCTGAGACTGCCTTTCTGGCAGCCAAGCGGGCTATTCAGCAGGCACAAACCCTATATGTAGTTGACCATGGGCACCCATTTGAGCTGGACATGCATGTGACCACAGATGGTTTCAGCTGAGGCCTGTGGCAGTGCACAGAGTGCTTGAGAATGCCAGTCGGCTTTTGGTCCCAACTATGGAACGGAGCTGAGATCCACTATTCCTTAATAGAGAAACAGCTAGCAGCTGTATATGCCACCCTTCAGGCTTCTGAGAGTGTAACAGGATGGACTGCAGTCATCATATGGATGACTTACTTACATGATAGCAGGATAGGTGCATTCATGGGTATGACCCCCTGGACTAAGATGGCATAGACATCCACTCTGGCAAAGTGGGGCGCCTACTTGGAGCAGCAGAGTACGCTGAGCACAAGCCCCTTAGCAGCAGAGTTGCAAGAGGTCTTGGGACCTGTAGTCCTAATGCAAGATAAGGCCACGAGGCCTGAGGTATCCCTAGACTCTGAGCCTTCACCATTTAAGAAAGGGTGCCCCACCCCACTCTTCCCCTGCAATTCCCAATGGGGCATGCTACACAGATGGGTCTAGCCGAGGTGCTACTGCTGCCTGGACCACTGACACAGTCCAAACTAATACTGACACCATATGACTTGAAACCAGGTGTGGACACAGTAGCCAATGGGTTGAACTTACAGCAGTGTGTATGGTGATCATCAAGGAGGTGACACCTATGGTAAACTGTGCCAACAGCTGGGCGGTCTATTGAGGCTTAACCTTGTGGTTAACTACCTAGAAGTTACAAAAGTGACCAGTTGATCACTGGTCCATGTGGGGCCAGGCCATGTGGCAAGACCTATAGGAGGAAGGATGACCTCCTCTGACCAGGCATGGGGATGAACAGTAACCTTTTGTTGCCTGTCCCAGTGCCCCCAAAGGTAGGAAAATAAAAACCTGGCTTGATGTATAAAGCAATATTAGGGTAACATCACCAGGGGGTGGCTGTGTGCCATAAGCTGGAGTTGTTGCTCCCTGTATTACTGGTATGGCCTCTGGGTCCAGGGTTCTGCCCTGTGTGCACATCTCCCCACTAGAAAAACTCCCTCAGCCTAGGGAGTGGAATGTAAGGCCTATGTGTTGGACCTGTATGTCTGGGACCTGTGTGTCCAGAGCCTATGTATAAGACCTATATGTCGGACCTGTGTGTCCAAGGCCTATGTCTCCCCCGGCCTAGTGTGTGAAGTGAAAGGAAAATGGATGTGCTGTGGTCAAGAATAGGCCAAGGCAGACATCCGATCCAGATGACTCAGTGAGTTTGGAGCACAGGCATGCAATTCCGCTCATTATGTAACCACGCCACATGAGGCACATTAGGTGATCACCCACGTGAGCTCATGCTTGGCTCAGAGCCACTCTTGTCTGTGCAAGGTATATTTACCCTGCTAATGCTGTACATATGGCTCATGCCTGGGCTCACTCATGCCCAGGCTCACTTGCACCCAGGGAGAGAGTAAAGCCATATTGAAACTATCTACAATTCCTCAAGTGTTTTTTCAGCTACCCACCATTTACCCACCAACTCCCCTCTGCCTTCAGTTAGAACCTGACAACTACCCTTTAAAAATACATATATGTCATTTTTTAAATTTCTGGCACATGAGTACCCTCATTTAAAAATTAACCTTCCTGCTGAAAACAACTATGAACACTAATTTTTTTTGTAAGTTTTTACAAATTTTACAAGAATTCAAGAGATGCCCTTGATAGTCAAAAACAAAATGAAAGCAGTAGTCTAGAGAGTTAAATAAACTCTAAAGCTGCCTGCTACTTCAAAGGCACCTGATAATCTCTGGTGACCTTGAGTGACATTTTTGACAGCTGCATGGAAAGAGGAAGATAGAGCCTAGTACCCACCCTTGGAGTGGAGTGCGTTAAAAGACTCCTAAATAAAGAAGAGCCCCTTGTGCTATATCTTCAGGAAAAAGCACAACAGTATCTAGATTCAATCAATCAACCAACCAACAGATAGGTAGGTAGATAAGATAGATAGATATATTACAGTAGGTATTTAGTTGGGTATTAGCAGAGCAGGAGAGGGCTCCCCCCAGTACACACTCCAGGAGTGTTGGGTGACCATCAGGTGATGGTCAGGCAGTTATTAACTATCTCTCTAAAGTAATAGTTGGTCACAGATGATGCCAAGGAAAGGCAGTCTCCTAATAGATAGAAAACACCTGAAACTAGTAATCAGTAGCTTCCTGATAAGATCTCAGGAGTTGGGTGAGTGGAGAGAAGTAACCCAAGACTCCAGAAGTAAGCCAATATATAAAACCCCAAGTCAAAAGATCAAAACACGTATTTACCTTTCCTCTCCCTTGCTTGACCCTCTTCCAAGTGTACTTTTCTTCCTTTCATTCTAAAGCTTACTTTTCTTCCTTTCATTCTAAAGCTTACTTTTCTTCCTTTCATTCTAAGGCTTTTTAATAAACTTTCACTCCTGCTCCAAAAGTTGCCTCAGTCTCTCCTTTTGCCTTATGCCCCTCCTTCTGCCTTATGCCCCTCCTTCTGCCTTATGCCCCTCCTTCTGCCTTATGCCCCTCAGTCAAATTCTTTTTCTGAGATGGCAAGAATTGAGGTTGCTGCAGACCTGTATGAATACAGATTTGCTGCCAGTAACAGATAAGATAGATAGATGCATACATACATATATACATGCATACATAGAAGTATTTTTCTTTTCCTAGACTATGTTAGAAGCCAGAGCAGAGTTTTTAATACTTTATGTATTGTTTTCTTTTCCTAATCTATGTTAGAAGCTATAGCAGAGTCTTTAACAGTTTTCTTTACTTCATTGTCCAGTCATTTAATTTTAAGAGAAAAATTTTTAAGAGAAGTATTGTAAGAAAACGAAAGGGACAAAGAAGTTGAGCCTGCTTCTTTAAACATGAGGTATCATTATTGTTTCTTAGAAGGAAAACTGCCCGTGCTATAGACTGGAATTTCCTCTTTTTAGAACAAAAGTTTTGGTTCCTTGTACAGTTATCTATTGCTTTTTAAAAACCATAAAGCTTAGTTGCTGAAACCAAAATTTATTTTACTTAAAAATCTTCAATTTGGGCACAGCTATCAGGGATGGGTCATCTCTGCTCCACTTGACATCAGTTGGCATAGTTCAATGGCTAGGGACTAGAACCACTTGAAGCCTTGATTATTCAAATCTCTGGCGGCCGATGACAACTGTTGCCTGGGACCTTAGCTGGAGCTAACTGCCAGAACATCAACACGTAAGCTCTCCACGCAGCTTGGGCTTCCTGACAGGTTCATCTCAGGCAAAGTATACTTTATCTGTCTAACAATATTTTTCCTCTCATTTCTGCATTTCTTAGTTGCTTGCTGAAAATGTCAGGCAGACAAATGTGTTTTTCTGTCTCTTTAGAGCCTCTTTAGAAGAACTGGTTCAAAATTATTTTAACTAAAAATCCTAGTAAGAATACTTTCCATCGTGGCAGTAAGTGTGGAAACTGGGTGAACATGGACGTGGTGCGGATGTAAGCCTCAGGTCACCCTGCTCCATGGGGTCAAATTTCCCTAGCTCTGCCAGCTTCGCTTCATGACATTTCCTCTGCCCTAATTCTTTTGAATTTTAGCCCCATTCATAAAAATTCTCGTCTCTCTCCACCCTTTTCTGCATTTTCTTCTGCCCAGCTATCAAAACTAGACCAGTGTTACTT
Source organism: Symphalangus syndactylus (assembly GCF_028878055.3). Classification (NCBI taxonomy): domain Eukaryota; kingdom Metazoa; phylum Chordata; class Mammalia; order Primates; family Hylobatidae; genus Symphalangus; species Symphalangus syndactylus. The sequence continues at coordinate 105,284,692 of NC_072436.2, read as the reverse complement.
TAACCAAAAGGTTTTTATCCAAATAAAGAGCTCCAGTAATTTTCCACTAAAGTGTTTTAATCATTGCGTTATAGACTGCACCCAATGAAATCAAACACATCAGCTACACACTTCCCCTGCATAAGAAGAACACACTGGGTATAAAGGATTCCAGCAAAGGTTGTTAAATCAGGCTCCCTCTAAACACACAGGAGCCAGCTTTTTCTAGCACTTGGGGTCTGGGAAGCCTGAAAACAGAAGTATGAATTAGATAGCGTTTCTTTTAGCTGATTCCTTACACCCTCTCTCAGTGGCCTTGTCTGCTTCTAAACACTGAAAGCTTTTTCCTTTGCTTGATTGCTTAGAATGCTCACAGTGAGCCTCACAAGACAATTCCCTTCCTCTGACCCACCAAAACTTTGCATCCAAGTCCTGTTCTCTCAAGCCCTACCCCTCACCTCAACAGCCCAATATATAATTTCATGCTTCAATATTAGTATCTATTTATGGTTAAATTAATTCTTGACGCTCTTAAAATTAGGGTTGCTAAAGTAATACTTGTATTCATATCAGCGGACTGGAGTTTAGAACATTTCTCCAGGAGACTATGTGGCATAATTCAATCACACTGGCCTAAAAACTATCTGGTCTCTGACAATAAGAGAAATTCTATTCACACTGCTCTATATTATAGAAAAGCAAATAAGCTAGTTTTCCTGAACACCCTGCTCCATTATTATTGATCCAACATTACTGTAAATCAAACAAATTATTGCTCATTTACATCTCTATTGCAATGACTTTGGCTATACTGTACTACCAGTATATTCTTGTTGCATTCAGATTGACCTGACATCCCTGCCTAAGCTACTCACTAATCTCTCTGTCTCTATCCTTCCCCATTACACACTGCATTCAACACAGCAACCGGAGGTTTCCCAGTGAAAGTCAGATTATGTTGCTCCTCCTTTCAAAGCAACACGTTATCTCTCAGATCTTATATACTCTTGTTCACTCCCGTCTAGATAACTTCTTTACTTTTTCTGGAACTAACCAGGCACATTCTCACCTTAGAGCTTTTATACTTGCTCCTCACTCATCCTGATCCTCTCTTCCCCAAGATACTATTATTGCTCATTCCTTCTCCAGCATTTTGCTTAAAAGTTGCCTTCTCAGAAAGGTGCCAGAATATTCTACTTAAGTATGTCTAAACACCTAGAGCCCCCTTATCTTGCTCTAGTTTTTTCCACAGTTCTTATTTTCTTCTGTTATTGATTTACTTAATTTCATATATTATTGAAGTTTTACCTCTGTTAGAATGTAAACTTCACAGAAGCAGAAGTTTTTGACAATTTTGCTCTCTGATGTACCAGCTCCTGTAAAAACAGCCTAGCAAACAGTTGATGTTCAATAGATAAATACTAAACAAATAAACATTTTTGATATTTCTTTCTCTCATTTTGTATATTCAGGTTCCACAGGAAAACTAAAACTTATTCAGGTTCCAAAATTAATATCAGTTATAAATGTGGCCTTTAGTCAGGTATGTGGTCCAAAGCAACTCTCTTCATCACGTGGTAAGAGATTTGAAAGTACATTCTTCTCTCTCTAGTAACCTTCACTTACCTAATGTAATATGAGTATATTTTATATTCTGGGCTTACCTAATATGATCACACTATTTCTGGGCACAATGTTTCCTCTCTAAATGCCAATGTAATTTATGAATCCTGCATAGCTCAATGGAGTTGGGTCATGAAAAATTATTTGAAAATAAACATGACTAAATGATTTAGTCCCTTAACATCTTGTTCAAATATTTGCTTCATAATAGAGTGACGTTATGGACTGTGACAATGGAATCACAGAAGTGCAAACAAATGTGAATGATAGTATATATTGAAGGATTTTATATATAAAAATGTCTCTAAATTCTTTTAGTATCAGTTCTGTAGCAAAAATCTTTTAGTCATATTGTTAATTGGTTTCTCATCAGGCTTTAAATTCACAAAAGTCAGAGTTTTACACAACTGCATTGAGTTGTATTCAAGAGACTGGAGCAAGTGGAGGAACTAGTATTAAGGCTTTCCAAGGTAAGTCCCACCATGCATTTCTGTCTAGTTACAGAATGTGCTTTTTAAATTTAGCTGACTACAAAGACGACTGTCACAGAGATCAATCTTGCTTAGTACAGAGTTTTCAAAAGCATTCTGTCTGGAAATATGCATTGGCTCTACACACACGTAACAGAGCTATGCTTTGCTTTCCAGGCTATTCACACCTTATTCTACTACTGCTTTTTCACAAAAATGGATTAAGAGGGCACAAGTTTATACCTGCGCCAACACATATAAAAGGAAACCAAAGAGGGACAGAAAGCAGACACAAAATATATCCGGTTCTTTTTAGGCGTGATGCCCACATTTCAATAGAACCACTCCTTAAATTCCTTTAGACCTGCACTGAAGATCCCTTCCAGCTCAAATATTCTATGCTTCACTGATTCTTTCGGACCCTTAGGATATTGATGTAAACTAATTTGTGTGGCTGAATTAGGATGAGGCTTCTGATGCTTAAACAGTGACAATTTCACGGTGCAAGAAATATAGGGACGAGAGAGCTAGCTTGGTGGGAAAGAGCTTATTCTGTCAGAATTTTCTCTTTAAAACACAGCAGTGACTTTGTTCAGGTCTAAGCAACTCAAATTTCCCCTGAGGCTGCCAGCCCTGCAACATAGGGAAGGCATGGTCCCCAGGAACAAGACAAAAGGTGGAAATAAGTAGCAGGAAAAATATTAGAAACATGCCAAGGGAGAGAAGAACAAAGGACATTGTTCCACCACTGCACAGATGTTAGTATAATCTGCTTCATTGCTTTACCTGGTTGAGTTAAAAGGAAATGCAGTTAATTGAAGAAGAAAATATTGATTTTGGATCAGGAAGCCTACATAATGCAACCAACTAGTTTGTGCAGGTGTCTTAATTTTTCTTAGTCTTATTCTCCTTAACTTTAAAATTAAGGAATTTGGCTCTGAAGAGTTAAATGGGTTTGTAATACAGAAGTACCTGGGTTTCCTGGAGGGAAAGAACATCTAGCTCAAAATGTAGCTATTTGGTTGAAATAAAAAAGAATACATAAAAGCATCTGCCACCTATTAGATTCTTGAGTAATATTTGTTTTAAAACAACAAAGAAATCTTATATGTAATTTGGGGGAGGTGGTCAGAAAGATCAAATAGGAACAAATAAAGATATGAGAATCTAAAATTATTTTCCTTTTACCTTTTCGTTGTGTGTGATGCTTTTAGTTCACCCTAAATTATACATATGATGCTGGGTGACTTTGCATACATGAAAAACCTTTCTAAATGGTGGCATGTTGGAAGTCCCAGTTTGCAAGAGATTATGAAACAAGGGCAGTTTTGAAAAGGGATAGGGAAAAACAGACAGAAGCAAATGACTGATGTGTTCCAGAAGGGAGCTAAGAGTATAAATTACCAGGCCCAAGGTATGTGGTGCTCTTGATGTCAATCTGAGCCAGTATTCAAGTTCAAGAGATCTGCCCTGAGGAAGCATGGCAGGGCACAGCTCTAGCTGACAGATGTTTTAGGTACAAACAGAAGTTTGGGCCATTGCTGGCTGTATCAGTGGGTGTTCTGAGAGAGTTATCCAAATCAGAGGACATTCCTGGGGTCCAAGAACCAGTTCAGGGATTTAGGATCCCTTATAAGGGTCAGGGTCAGGCTCAGCTCCATGCCCCGGCCCAGAGCATGACTGATATGGTAATTATATGTCAGAGTCCCAAGTGGAAGTCTAGCCAGGAGACTGGGAAGGACACCCACCCAGAATAAAAAAAGAGCTGCAAATATTCCATCAGCCCAGGCTCTCACTGGTTTAAGGATTAGATAATTTTGAGCCTGCAGGTGGGAGAGTTTTAGAGCCCACAGCTGTGGAAAATGGCACTGGCCCTAATTGGTAACATCTGCAGATGTAGCCAAGCACACACTTTCCCACCAGTTGTAACACATCCCCAACATTCAGCAACTACAAATATTACCCAACTCCCAGAATGCACTCTAACTACCTACAGTAGAATACAGTATGTCAGTGAGCAGGAAATTTACCACTACAAGGACCCAACTGAAGGGGAAACTAAAAGAGGTGGGAAATGCCAAAGGCAAGTTCCAGATACTTTCTCATAAAGTTTGTACGTGCAAATGAGTACCAGGTATATTTCACACCAACTTCACTTGAGTACCTTTCCTTGCAAGATTTTCACAAAATTGAAGGTGTAGAGGACATTTAGATTCCAATTCCAACCCACAGGCATGTGGCAGGTAGTGTTTGATCTTTCAGGCTAAAATGGAAGAGCAAGTGCAGATGGAGTGATTTCCTGTGCCAACCAGAAAGCAATAAGCAATGTGGTATCCAACTGGGCAGGGGTGTGCACTTCATCCATCCCATTAAAAATCTTGCACACAGGAGAGGAAGTACCTCAGCAGATACAGGAGCCCTAATTTTATCAACAATAGTCCTCTGACAAAGGGAGTGAGTGATTTTCTTCTAAATGAGAACAAATATTTCACAGGCACAGTTGGAAGAACCTAGCAGTTCAAGCTGGCAGTTTTAAAAATACAAACAATTAAATGTTTGGCTAGAAAATAATTTCAGAAACTTTATTTAGGACCAAAGCCAGCTCTGGTAGTTTGAAACAAACATAGTGTATTTCATCAAGGGGCTCGGGAAGTAACATAAAATATTTTCCACCAAATTTGCCTCCAGGTAGTTGTACAGAAATTCAGTCAGCAATTTTAGTATAACTTGAGAAGAAGTAGCAGGCAGTACCTTCAGCAATTAAAGCACATCTCAAACGATAAATAAAATGGAGTTAGCTCTAAAGGTAATCCATCCTGCATGGCATTGAGAGTAGAGAAAGTAAAGTAGTAAATGAAACAACACTAATCGTTACATAAAGGAGTTAAGATTCAGTGAGGATGAAGAGAAGGAAAGCCTGTGGAAGAAATGACAAAACAAGCACTCACTTGAATTCTAAGCAGAATAAGTAACTAGAACCCAAATGGGAAATGGTTAACACAGTCAATCTGTCTACAAACAGACAACAAAATACTAATGAGATTGATTGCTGCTGTTTCAGAAATGAACCAAGAGAATTTACTTTTAAGAGCTTTCAACAGGATCAGACCACCTCTAGAAGAGAGAAGTTCATCCAGCACCCATATGCCAACATACTCCAAGACCCTGGAAAGGAGTATTCTTATATTTCCCTGACATCCAAACATCATTTATTTACCTTCTAACAGTATGTGAATAGAAGGCAGTATAGTAAAATGAATATATCATGGATTTGGTAGCAGAGAATTAAGGCTTAAACCTAATTATGTAAATTTCAAGGTATATAACCTTGGGCAGATTCTCTCACCCCTCTAAGCTTTCATATATACAGATATTTTCAAGAGAAGACAAGATCTACTTCATAAGAATGCCTTCAGGATTATATGAGGCAGAGTTGGAAGCCAATGGAATACTCCTTGATTATTGAAAATTCTTGCGAATATATGCAGATCAAAATGGAAATACATCTATATGTAATTTTATTTAATTAGTAAATCTGTCCTGAAATTAAGTTACATTATCTGATTTCATAGATGAAGAAATTGAAACTGATTTCCTAGAGTCTTCTCTTTTCAAATGACGCCAACCAAATCAGATAAAGATAAAAGAAATCTGTTCAGGGATAGAGTCATCAATTGTCTGGGTAAGCTTTTTAATTGTCAACAAAGGACCTCAAAACCATTAAGAATTTTGAGGAATGGAGCCTAATGCCCTGAGAGTCTCTTCTTAATACTGTACCAATTTCCAGCTCATCATTGTTTTATATTTGCTGGTTTGCTCATTTGTTTCTCCCCTAGGAGTGTGATCAACTTTGCTGTTTTACTGATACTACTGGCTTTACCAATCACTTGCTTCAGTCTGAGAATGAAATAGAAATGGAATCCTATTATTTATCTCCCTATAGAATAATTTTATAGTTTATTTTGAAATATCTAGAAAATCTAGAAAAATAGACAAGGAACTAACAAACTGTTAGACCTAAAATGTAGACACAGCACAGATCAAACAAACACAAATCTATCAGCCATCACTAACACTCTGTGAAATAATGTAATCTTATTTTCAGAGGTGCAGAGTTGTCAAAATCCCTTATAGTTGGCACTAAGAAAGTGATGGTAATTTGGGGGAGTCCATATGGTTCATGACTTAGCTGTGACCCATTAACAGTTTTTCCCATCTCGGTATATTTCTGCCCTGTTTGCTCTGTCTGAAGGGTATTCTCTAGCCAGTCATTAAAATGAAGCCACCATACTGTGAAGTGAAGCATCTTTATTTATTACTCCAAGGAAACCAGCATTGCCCAGACTCACCAGAGTTACGTAAACTTCCTGTCACTTCGAGAGCCTCAGGCAGAGCAAATCGATGGAAGACAGTGGTCTATATTCCACACCCACTCAGACATACATGCTTTTGTTGCTTTTTGTTTGGGCTTTGGTTTATACAGTGTGGTGGTCCCTGAGTATGATCCTCAGGAATCTTTCCTAGAACAAGAACAAGAACAACAACAACAACAAAAACCTCACTGCCTGGTGTGCTGGCTTGTGCCTGTAATCCCAGCACTTTTGCGAAGCCAAGGTGGGCAGATCACTTGAGGTCAGGAGTTCAAGACCAGCCTGGCCAACATGGTAAAACTTTATCTCTACTAAAAATACAAAAATTAGCCAGGCCCTCTACTAAAAATACAAAAATTAGCCAGGCATGCTGGTGTGCACCTGTAGTCCCAGCTATTTGGGAGGCTGAGGCAGGAGAATTGCTTGAACCTGGGAGGTGGAGGTTGCAGTGGGCAGAGATCACACCACTATACTCCAGCATGGGAGACAGAGCTAGTCTCTGTCAAAAAAGAAAAAAGAAAAGAGAAAAGAGAGAGAGAAAGAAAAAAGAAAAGTAATTGAGGCATGTGGGCTAAAAACATCGACAACAGCTGAAAGGTCTATAGAACTGCAGAAACTTGAGCCAATCCCAGACCTATCAAATTAGAATCTGTAAGTTACCAAGATCTTAGGAGGTATCTATATTCATTAAAGCTAATAAATGCTATGTTTAGGGTTCAACCTTTAACTTAAGCAAGTTAAAATGAGTCAAAAGGGGAAATGTGGACTGGGAAAATCTGTTAAGTCTGTCCAGTATTATGGGATCAAATTATTGGTTGGTGGGAAGTTGAAAAAAGGAAGGAATGCCATTGATTCCATTCAGCTTGTGTACTGTGGTTTTTTTATGTAGTTCTATTGCAGTCTCAGTGGAAGGGCCTCTTAAGTGGGAGGCTCCACAAAGACCAAACCTTGCTGCCTTTTCTTACACTGGATTTTGCCTGTGAGAGTACAGTGGCAGGGTTCTTCTGCTGCCACAGAAGGTCCATACTCCTCCTCTTCTCACTACATCAAAAGCCTTGTTTCGATAATGTGCTCCAGGGCAAATATCTCTATTCTGGTTCCCTTTGTGGATGATTTATCCATCTTAACAGTATGTGATGTGGAGGTCACTAGGCTGACATGAGTTGTAGAGGAATATTCAGGAGAGGTATGTTTGGTTTATAGTTGCCAATAGCTGATTAATCAGTTGGGGCTGATAAATGGCCATCCAGGCTGGAATTTAGATAAGAAATTTGTGGAAAATGGAAGTGAGGGATTTTGTAATAGATGCCCTATATTCACTGCAGCAGGCAGTTAAAATATGTCCGTTGTCTGAAGGACTGAGCCCTGCAAACTACAATTACTAGACCTCTTTATCCACTGGCTTCCAGTTACACTTGACAAATGGGAGTCACTGGAAGGGGATTAGATAGGGCCGAGGAGGGAGAAGCCATAGAATTTCTCTCATGGCTCTATTTTCAGAACTATCTCTGGCAATGGCTTTATCTCCTTATAGCTGAATTTCACTGGAGTCCTTTCACCATATTTTCACCTCATGCAAGGGACTCTTCCTATCATAATTCCAGCTCTGGCTTAGCAAGGCGCCTAGAATGGTAATTCCTATTTTTTCCATGCAGCCCTACTCATGGGTTCTGGCGACATCACCTCCTCCCATTGTCCTTCTCCCACAGGGGCTTGGAACAGCATCCAATTACTACCCCTTCAGCTCTTTTCAGACCTTTTAAACTTGTTCTTTGTGTTTATTTCCTTTTACCAAACAGTTTAGAAAGGTTTCCATTTCACTGGCCTCAGTCTGACTGATACTCTGAACTTATATTGTACAAGCTTAAGCATCAATAGCCTCTCTTTGGGAAATCTGTCCTAGTGGGAAATGCCATTGAAATTAACCTTCAGGCATAGAATGAGAAACACAGAATTTTGTTTCTAGAAAGAGGTTTTGGAATTATCCAAGCCCATCATTTCAGAAATGAGGAGCTATTTCCAAGATACAATAAGTTCCATGCCCAGTCTTATACAGTTATTAAATGGGAATGCCAAGATGAGCTCTGTCCATATTGAGTGTGCTTCCACTGTTCTATATTTCTTCTATGGTATATTTGTTGGCTTCATGAAACCATATGCATGGTTGATATCACATGTTGTAGATAGATATATATTTCAGTGCTACTAGCCAAAGTTATATTAGAGGAAATTAATGAGCACGTTCAGAGTTATGTGCTTTACAGATACATAAATTTTTACCAAATGTATAGAAACCTATCAAATATAGTTGAAATTAACCATAACAACCTAAATTCCTAATATAGGGGATATTTGTTTTTATATGAATGGAGATACAAAAGAGACTGAAAGAAGAGTTAAAACATAAAAAAATGACAAATGGGGAAAAAAAGAGCGTTAAGACCATAAAATAGCCTGTTGACAGTTATTGGTGGTGAATTTCATGGGAAGAGAATGACATCAGAGTTAAGTAAACATGGCGAATTAAGAATTTAAAAAAGCAATATGGGATTTACAAGAAAATTATGCAACAATATTTATTTTAAGGGAGAAACATTGCTGAATAAACACCTTAAGAAGTTAAAGAAATGCATTATTGTATAAGGCACAATCCTGGAGGTGCTGCATAAAATCATCAGACTGAAAGGCTCAATTTAGGGCAGAGATCAATAGGCAAGATAAAAGAAAAAAGGAATAAAGTTCTTTAAGTGAATTTCTGGCATCTACAGCAGTTCTGAACAGGTGGTATAATGGTGGAATTAAAAACATAAAATCCAAAATCAAACTATTTGGGCTCAGATATAAGCTCTGTCACTTATGTGTTGTGTATATTTGTTAGGGTAGCCCAGAATTCAATTAAAAAAAAATAGGAAGGGGGGTGAGGTGCCACCACTGCCTGCATTTTTTGAGTAATTTCAGCATGTGCGTGAGCGAGTGAGCAAAAAGAAGGGTGCATGGTGGCACCAGGAGGCTGGGCTGAGTGGTGTTGAGAGATTGCCTGAAGTTGGATTCAAAAGCAAGACCTACTACTAACTTTGTAATGAAATAAGATATTGAGAAACTATTGATGGTTTTGGGGCAGTTGAAGGTACTTACTCGGATAGTTGAGGCCTGTCCCAGAAAGTCATTGTAGTGTTAACTGCAACAAGTTGGTTTATAGCTGATGCTCTCTGGAAAGCACCACCTCCTGGCAGGAGGCCAACCAGCACAAAAATAGACCATTAAACTACTAAAGCTAAGAACCCTCAGGGAGTCCATTGCACTGCCCCATCCCCCACCATCTTGACTGGAACAGCTGCTTATATCTACAGCTTAGAGACCCACTGATGGTTCATGTCACAGGACTCTGTCCAGACAACCCCCAGTACCAGCCCAGAGCCAGGTAGACTCGCTGGTGACTAGGCCCAGAAGAGACAATAATCACCGCAGTTCAGCTCATAGGAAGCCATATCCATAGGAAAATAGGGAGAGAACTTCATCAAGGGAACACCTCGTGGGACAAAAGACTCTGAACAACCCTAGACCTTCCCTCTGACAGAGCCTACCCAAATGAGAAGGAACCAGGAAACCAACTCTCATAATATGACAAAACAAGGCTCTTCAACACCCCCCAAAAATCACACTAGTTCACCAGCAATGGATCCAAACCAAGAAGAAATCCCTGATTTACCTGAAAAGGAATTCAGGAGGTTAGTTATTAAGCTAATCAGGGAGGGACCAGAGAAAGGCAAAGCCCAATGCAAGGAAATCCAAAAAATGATACAAGAAGTGAAAGGAGAAATATTCAAGGAAATAGATAGCTTAAAGAAAAAACAATTAAAAAATTCAGGAAACTTTGGACACACTTTTAGAAAAGTGAAATGCTCTGGAAAGTCTCAGCAATAGAACTGAGCAAGTAGAACAAAGAAATTCAGAGCCTGAAGACAAAGTCATTGAATTAACCCAAGCAAACAAAGACAAAGAATAAAGAATAAGAAAATATGAACAAAACCTCCAAGAAGTCTGTGATTATGTTAAACAACCAAATCTAAGAAAAATCGGTGTTTCTAAGGAAGAAGAGAATTCTAAAAGCTTGGAAAACATATTTGGGGGAATAATCAAGGAAAACCTCCCTGGCCTTGCTAGAGACCTAGACATCCAAATACAAGAAACACAAAGAATGCCCAGGAAATTCATTGCAAAAAGATCTTCATCTAGGCACATTGTCATCAGGTTATCTGAAGTTAAGATGAAGGAAAGAATCTTAAGAGCTGCGAGACAGAAGTGATAAAGGAAACCTATAAACGTAAACCCACCAGATTAACAGCAGATTTCTCAGCAGAAACCCTACAAGAGAGAAGGGATTGGGGCCCTATATTCAGCCTCCTCAAACAAAACAATTATCAGCCAAGAATTCTGTATCCAGTGAAACTAAGCATCATATATGAAGGAAAGGTTCAGCCTTTTTCAGACAAACAAATGCCGAGATAATTTGCCATTACCAAGCCACCACTAAAAGCACTACTAAAAGGAGCTCTAAATCTAGAAACAAATCCTGGAAACACATCAAAACAGAACCTCTTTAAAGCATAAATCACACAGGACCTATAAAACAAAAACACAGGTTAAAAAGCAAAAACAAGCAATAAAAAAACAAAGTACACAGCCACAAAGATCAAGGGTACCTCACATTTCAATACACTGAATGTAAATGGCCTAAATGCTCCACTTAAAAGATACAGAACTGCAAAATGCATAAGAACTCACCAACCAACTGCTGCCTTCAGGAGACTTGCTTAACATATAAGGACTCACATAAAGTAAAGGGGTAGAAAAAGGCAAATGGACACTGAAAGCAAGCAGGGGTAGATATTCTTATATCAGAATAAACAAAGTTTAAAGCAATAACAGTTAAAAGAGACAAAGAGAGACATTATATAATGGTAAAAGGCCTTGTTCAACAGGAAAATATCACAATCCTGAACATATATGCACCTAACACTGGAGTGCCCAAATGTATAAAACAATTACTAATAGACCTAAGAAATGAGATAGACAGCAACACAATAATAGTAGGGGACTTCAATACTCCACTGACAGTACTAGACAGGTCATAGAAACTCAACAAAGAAACAATGGATTTAAACTTACCGTGGAAAAAATGGACTTAACAGATATATACAGAACATTTCATCCAACAATCGCAGAATACACCTTCTATTCAACAGCGCATGGAACTTTCCCCAAGATACACCATACGATGGGTCATAAAACGAGCCTCAGTACATTTAAGAAAACTGAAATTATATCAGGCACTATCTCAGACCACAGTGGAATAAAACTGGAAATCAACTCCAAAAGGAACCTTCAACACCATGAAACTACATGGACATTAAATAACCTGCTCTTGAATGAGCATTGGGTCAAAAATGAAATCAATATTGAAATTAAAAAATTCTTCAAACTGAACGACAACAATAACACAACCTATCAAAACCTCTGGGGTACAGCAAAGGTAGGGGTAAAAAGAAAGCTCATAGCCCTAAATGCCTATATCAAAAAGACTGAAAGAGCACAAACTGACATTCTAAGGTCACACCTCAAGGAACTAGAGAAACAAGAACAAATCAAATCCAAACCCAGCAGAAGAAAGGAAATAACCAAGATCAGAGGAGAATTAAATGAAATTGAAACAAAAACAAATGCAAAAGATAAATGAAACAAACAGATGGTTCTTTGAAAAGATAAATAAAGTTGACAGACCATTAGCAAGATTAACCAAGAAAAAAAGAGAGAAAATCCAAATAACCTCACTAAGAAATGAAACAAGATTTATAACTGACACCACTGAAATACAAAAGATCATTCGAGGCTACTATGAACACCTTTATGCAACAAACTAGAAAACTTGGAAGAGACGGATAAATTCCTAGAAAAATGCAACCCTCCTAGCTTAAATCAGGAAGATTTAGATACCCCGAACAGACCAATAACAAGCAGCAAGATTGAAATGGTAATTTAAAAATTACCAACAAAAAAAGTCCCGGACCAGACGGATTCACAGTAGAATTCTACCAGACATTCAAAGAAGAATTGGTATGAATCTAATATTCCACAAGATAGAGAAAGAAGGAACCCTCCCTAATTCATTCTATGAAGCCAGCATCATCCTAATACCAAAACTAGGAAGGGACATAACCAAAAAAGAAAACTACAGACCAATATCACTGATGAATATAGATGCTAAAATCCTTAATAAAATACTAGCTAACCAAATCCAACAACATATCAAAAAGATAATCCACCATGATCGAGTGGGATTCATACCAGGGATGCAGGAATGGTTTAACATACACAAGTCAATAAATGTAATACAACACATAAACAGAATTAAAAACAAAATCACATGATTATCTCAATAGATGCAGAAAAAGCATTCAACAAAATCCAGCATCACTTTATGATTAGAACTCTCAGCAAAATCAGGATACAAGGGACATACCTGAATATAATAAAAGCTATCTATGACAAAACCACAGCCAACAAAAAACTGAATGGCAAAAGTCGAAAGCATTCTCTATGAGAACTAGAACAAAACAAGGATGTCCACTCTCACCACTCCTCTTCGACATGGTACTAGAAGTCCTAGCCAGAGCAATCAGACAAGAGAAAGAAATAAAGGGCATCCAAATCAGTAAAGAGGAAGTCAAACTGTCCCTGTTTGCTGACAATATGATGATTTACCTTGAAAACCCTAAGGACTCCTCCAGAAAGCTCCTTGAACTGATAAAAGAATTCAGCAAAGTTTTTGGATACAAGATTAATGTACACAAATCAGTAGCTCTTCTATACACCAACAGCGACCAAGCAGAGAATCAAATCAAGAATTCAACCCATTTTATAATAGCTGGAAAAAAAAAACTTAGGACTATACCTAACTAAGGAGTCAAAAGACCTCTATAATGAAAACTAGAAAACACTGCTGAAAGAAATTATAGATGACAGGAACAAATGGAAACATATCCCATGCTCATGGATGGATAGAATCAATATTATGAAAATGACCATACTGCCAAAAGCAATCTACAGATTCAGTGCAATCTCCATCAAAATACCACCATCATTCTTCACAGAATCAGAAAAAAACAATTCTAAAATTCATATGGAACCAAAAAAGAGCCTGCATAGCCAAAGCAAGACTAAGCAAAAAGAACAAATCTGGAGGCATCACAGTACTTGATTTCAAACTATACTATAAGGCCATAGTCACAAAACAGTGTGGTACTAGTATAAAAACAGGCACATAGACCAATGGAACAGAATAGAGAATCCAGAAATAAACCCAAATACTTACAGCCAACTGTTCTTTGACAAAGCAAACAACATTAAGTGGAGAAAGGACACCCTTTTCAACAAATGGTGCTGGGATAATCGGCTAGCCACATGTGGGAGAATGAAACTGGATCCTCATTTCTGACCTCACACAAAAATCAACTCAAGTTGGGTTAAGAACTTAAACCTAAGACCTGAAACTATAAAAATTCTAGAAGATAAAATTGGAAAAATCTAGACATTGGCTTAGGCAAAGAATTCATGACCAAAAACACAACAGCAAATGCAGTAAAAACAAAGATAAATATCTGGGACCTAATTAACTAAAGAGCTTTTGCATGACAAAAGAACAGTCAGCAAAGTAAACAGACAACCCACAGAGTGGTAGAAAATCTTCACAATCTATACATCTGACAGAATCTACGACAAACTCAAACAAATCAGTAAAATATATATATATATATCCCATCAAAAAGTGGTCTATGGACATGAATAGACAATTCTCAAAAGAAGATATACAAATGGCCAGCAAACATGAAAAAAAAATGCTCAACATCACTAATGATCAGGGAAATACAAATCAAAACCACAATGTGATACCACCTTACTCCCGCAAGAATGGCCATAATCAAAAAATCAAAAAACAGTAGATGTTGGTATGGATGTGGTGAACAGAAAACACTTCTGTACTGTGGGTGGGAATGTAAACGAATACAACTGCTATGGAAAATACTGTGGAGATTCCTCAAATAACTAAAAGTAGAACTACCATTTGATCCAGCAATCCCACTACTGGGAATCTACCCAGAGGAAAAGAAGTCATTATTCGAAAAAGATACTTGCATATGCATGCTTATGGCAGCACAATTCACAATTGCAAAATCGTGGAACCAACCCAAATGCCCATTAATCAACAAGTGGATAAAGAAACTCTGGTATATACATATTGAGAGGTGACAGCATGCTGGCAGTCCTCACAGCCCTCGCTTGCTCTCGGCACCTCCTCTGCCTGGGCTCCCACTTTGGTGGCACTTGAGGAGCCCTTCAGCCCACCGCTGCACTGTGGGAGCCCCTTTCTGGGCTGGCCAAGGCCAGAGCCGAGCCAGCTCCCTCAGCTTGCAGGGAGGTGTGGAGGGAGAGGCGTGAGCGGGAACCGGGGCTGCATGCGGCACTTGCGGGCCAGCTGGGGTTCTGGGTGGGCGTGGGCTTGGCGGGCCCTGCACTCGGAGCAGCTGGCCAGCCCTGCCAGCCCTGGGCAATGAGGGACTTAGCACCCAGGCCAGCAGCTGCGGAGGGTGTACTGGGTCCCCCAGCAGTGCCAGCCCACTGGTGCTGCACTCAATTTCTCACCAGGCCTTAGCTGCCTTCCTGCGGGGCAGGGCTCAGGACCTGCAGCCTGCCATGCCTGAGCCTCCCACCCCCTCCATGGGCTCCTGTGCAGCCCGAGCCTCCCCAGTGAGCACCACCCCCTGCTCCACGGCGCCCAGTCCCGTCGACCACCCAAGGGCTGAGGAGTGCGAGCGCATGGCGCGGGACTGGCAGGCAGCTCCGCCTGCAGCCCTGGTGCAGCATCCACTGTGTGAAGCCAGCTGGGCTCCTGAGTCTGGTGGAGATGTGGAGAACCTTTATGTCTAGCTCAGGGATTGTAAATACACCAATCAGCACCCTGTGTCTAGCTCAAGGTTTGTGAATGCACCAATTGACACTCTGTATCTAGCTCAAGGTTTGTAAACACACCAATCAGCACCCTGTGTCTAGCTCAGGGTTTGTGAATGCACCAATCGACACTCTGTATCTAGCTGCTCTGGTGGGGCCTTGGAGAACCTTTATGTCTAGCTCAAGGATTGTGAATGCACCAATCGGCACTCTGTATCTAGCTCAAGGTTTGTAAACACACCAATCAGCACTCTGTGTCTAGCTCAGGGTTTCTGAGTGCACCAATCAACACTCTGTATCTAGCTGCTCTGGTGGGGACTTGGAGAACCTTTGTGTCAATACTCTGTATCTAACTGATCTGATGGGGACGTAGAGAACCTTTATGTCTAGTTCAGGGATTGTAAATGCACCAGTCAGCACCCTGTCAGAACAGACCACTGGGCTCTACCAATCAGCAGGATGTGGGTGGGGCCAGATAAGAGAATAAAAGCAGGCTGCCCAAGCCAGCAGTGGCAACCCGCTCGGGTCCCCTTCCACACTGTGGAAGCTTTTTTCTTTTGCTCTTTGCAATAAATCTTGCTACTGCTCACTCTTTGGGTCCACGCGGCTTTTATGAGCTGTAACACTCACCGTGAAGGTCTGCAGCTTCACTCCTGAAGCCAGCGAGACCATAAGCCCACCAGGAGGAACGAACAACTCCAGACGCACCGCCTTAAGAGCTGTAACACTCACCACGAAGGTCTGCAGCTTCACTCCTGAGCCAGCGAGACCACAAACCCACCAGAAGGAAGAAACTCCGAACACATCCGAACATCAGAAGGAACAAACAACTCCAGACGTGCCACCTTAAGAACTGTAACACTCACCGCAAGGGTCCATGGCTTCATTCTTGAAGACAGTGAGACCAAGAACCCACCAATTCTGGACACAATATGATGGAATACTACTCAGTTATGAAAAGGAATGTATTAACAGCATTTGCAGTGACCTAGATGAGATTGGAGACTATTATTCTAAGTAATTCAGGAATGGAAAATCAAACATTGTATGTTCTCACTGATATGTGGAAGCTAAGCTATGAGGACACAAAGGCATAAGAATGATGCAATGGACTCTGGGGACTTGCGGGAAGATGAGAGGGGGTGCGAGATAAAAGACTACAAATATGGTGCAGTATATACTGCTCGGGTGATGGGTGCACCAAAATCTCACAAATCACCACTAAAGAACTTACTCATGTAATCAAACACCACCTGTACTTCAATAACTTATGGAAAAAAAGGAATTAAAAAAATTTACTTTGGAATTAAAAATAAAGACCCAAAAATATATTAAATGTAAAAGCCAGAAGAAATGTATTTCTTGTTTAAAGAACAGTCTGAGTTTTGCTGATAAGAGATGGCACAAACATTGATTATGGTATGTAGCTAACCATGTTGTGTCACTTAGGCCTAGTTATTTAACTTCTCTGGGCTTCTGGGACTTTCTCTCTCTCTCTTTCTTTCTTTCCTTTCTTTCTTTCTGACAGGGTCTCATTCTGTCACCCAGGCCACAGTGCAGTAATGTGATCACAGCTCTCTGCAACCCTGACTCCCGGGGCTCACGGGATCCTCCCACCTCAGCCTCCCAAATAGCTGGGACTACAGGCACACACCACCACACCCGGCTAATTTTTTGTATTTTTGATGAAGACAAGGTTTCACCATGTTGCCCAGGCTGGTCTCCAACTCCTGGGCTCAAGCAATCCACCTGCCTTGGTCTCCCAAAGGGATTTTCTATTCTATACTTGGATAGTAGTAGTGTTCTTGCATATAAAATACTTAGAATAGTAGTAAGCACTCAATAAGAACCAGTTGCTATGTTTTTATTAGTTCAGATTGGATATTTTTGAAGTTCTGCCCAATACTGATGACTTCATCCTTAAAGATTCATTAATGTCTATTACACAAATTGTCTATTATACTAACGGAAATGTCTATTATACAAGTTGGGTTTTCCAAGGAGACTGGTCCTTAAATGTCAGTGTGCATGAGAATCACCTGGAGGTTACAAAAACCCATATTGCTGGACCCCACCTGGAAGGCTTCTGATTCAGTAAGTATAAGAAGGAGACTGAGAATTTGTAGTTCTAACAAGTCCCAGGGGAGGCTGATGCTTATGGTCTGGGGACCAGACTTTGAGAACCACCATCCTTGTTTAGGATAAGAGACTGAAAAAGCCTAACCCTACAAAGGCTGACCCTGCTTTGACCATATCTAATCAAGTCTACCCCTGTAATACTCCAATTTGTCTTAGCCCTGCTTCCTCTTTGCACAGAGGCTTATAGAATCAGCATATACCTTCCCATCTCCCTTTTTTTTTTTTTTTGCTTCCTTTGGCACCTTAATGTTCTACCAGAGAAGTGAAATCCGCCACCTGGTAACTTAGTAATATATTAAACAATATTTATTTTCTGTGGTCTGCAAATCACAATATACACATTTTCAAAAATCTGTGAGCAATTATCCATATGGTAAGGCATTGTTTTAATATACTATCCCATATTGCTTTGTATATATTTGGCAACCTCCCCAACCCTCACTTTGTTGGTGCTTATGGAATGCAAACTAACTTTGATACTTGCTATGAAAATCAGCTATAATAAGAATATCTCAGTGGACATCAAAGAAGGGATTGTATACTTACTACCCTCATTGCTTGAAAGACAAACTCCAAAGTATTTAAATCTCAGGTGGCAAAATAATGGCCAATTTGAAATTAGCTGGCAGATGTTGTGTTTCACCAGCATGTTATTTGAAAGGTTTTATATTTGAATGTTTAGCAGGGTATGACTGCTCCCAGTTAGACCATGTCCTTACCACTCTCTATTACATTACAGCTTGCTCACTGTACTGTCCTGTCCCTTAAGTATATTTGAACCTGTAACTTTTGCTTTGATGACTTTTATAATTTGCATTTGTAATTCTTCACTCTCCTTGCCTCCCACTTCCCATAAGACTTCCTTTGTTCACCTACATTTGCTTACTTATTAACAGGCAAATATAAAATTTGCTTCAGCAATATCAAGCTTGCACTTCTAACACAGCCTTAGCTGGCTCCAACAACCTCTATCTTCATCTATAAAATGGGAATAATAATAAAATCCTTTAGGTCTTTCAGATAAGATGATAACCTAAACAGATATAGGTCCCTCCCCATCTGGTTAAAAATACATAGTACTTTTTGAAAAAACAACTTTTTAAAATCTGAAAGAAAAGTTGATATCCAAAAAAGGAAATGTTCTATAGAAAATGTCATAAAAGAGAAAAATCATAAAAAATGATAAGGTAAAGTCCCCGTCTCCCATAGAGGCACCAGGATCAGATACACACCTTACAGGCTAGATTTTTAATGTTTGAGCAGACAGAAGTTACAGTCAGAAGGCTAAGAACCAAAAAAAAAAAAAAACAAAAAACAACAACAACAAAAAATTCCTAAGTCTGTGACCAGGAACCAAAAAATCTGCATCCACAAGACCAGAGTTTTGTTAAGCATAAGCCAGTCAATCATGGCTGTGAATAGAACTCGGGCCCAGATTCAGCGCCAAATACAGGCAAGGTAAGAAAATGAGATGCTCGGGAGGCTGAAGCAGGACAATCACTTGAACCCAGGAGGCAGAAGTCGCAGTGAGTCAAGATTGTGCTGCTGCACTTAAACCTGAGCAACACAGCGAGACTTTGTCTCAAGGAAAATAAATTTTTTAAAATATTAAAACATTTCTTTAAAAGGAAAGAAGAGAATTCACAAAATAAGGATAAAATATTATGGGGAACTAACAGACTAATTTTTTTAGAAAATGGTATAAATCAAATATAAACAAAATCTAGTCTTTACTTTTTTAAAACATTCAACAGATGCTTAGGAGGAGAACTGATGCAGTTGAAAGAAAATGTAGCTGGTTGTGGTGGCTCATGCCTGTAATTGCAGCACTTTGGGAGGCCAAGGCGGGCAGATCACTTGAGGTCAGGAGTTCAAGACCAGCCTGACCAACATGGTGAAACCCTGTCTCTACTAAAAATACAAAAAGTCACCAGGCGTGGTGGTGCACACCTGTAGTTTCAGGTACTCAGGAGGCTGAGGCAGGAGAATCGCTTGAACCCAGGAAGCAGAGGTTGCAGTGAGCTGAGATTACACCACTGCACTCCAGCCTGGACAACAGAGAGAGACTCCATCTCAAAAAAAAGAAAATATATATAAATTTGAAAATACCTGGCGAAACCATCCAGAATATAACAGAAAGAAATGAGATGAAAAATATGCAAGGGAAGTTAAATTGACATGAATGATAATAAAAAATTAAGAAATGAAGTGGTAACTTTGGTTAAATCTGAAGAGGTAAGTCAGCCTTATGCATGTGTGCCATATTTCTCAACTATATTATTAGTAAATATTTGATGAGCATTGTTCCATGCTGGGTAAAGAAGAGAAACAACAACAGTCTCTTCACTTCAAAAGCATTAAAATAGCCAGTGGAATAATAGTGATAGTAGCAATGATTATATTAAAATTGTAACTTATAGGCTGAAGTTAAGGAAATTACTGAAGAAAGAATAGAGGTAGTAATTAACTTTGGATTTTAAAAAAGACGTATTCCAAATTTTACATTGGTTTGGCTAAATTTTCTTCACCCATCCACTGCATTTGTCTTCTGCCTCTAGCCTAGGAAGTTATGGTGCCTCAACCTTGTATTCATCTTATGCCACTTTTTTTTATTACTTAGAGGAGCTTCTTTCAGCCAAACCATAAGATTCTATTTTTTTCCAAACCAATGTTTTTCAGCTCTGTCCATCTTCATCAGAACCACCCGAGATAATTATTAAAATGCCCTCCTCAGACATAATGAATCACGTTCTGGGGGTGAGTTCCAGAAATTTACATTATTGACAACCCACCTACATGATCTATACACATATTAGATTTCATGAACCAAAAGTCCTCAAAACTTCCCTCTGAAATAGGTCTTCCTAGCTCCACCCATTCTAAATTATTCCAGTGACCTGGAGATTATTAATTATTCACTGTCTGGAACAGCACTCATTTCCTCAGTATTGCCTAAAGATACCTAATACAATGCTTTACAAACAAGAAAAGATCACTACCAATTTACCTTGCTTTCTCAGAATGTGGAACATTCACCCAATCCCCAGAGAATCTACAGTGGCTAACTTTGGATATTCCTTCCCAGATCCTATTGATTCTGTTAAAATTTTCCTTTCCTCTGTGAGTTTCAAGATAAGGAGCCAAGGAAGATACAGGCTATGTATCTGGTAAGGAGAGTGTTGTTACTCTGTTTAATCTGTCTTTAAATACTTAGGCTTAGGAAATTAGTTATAACAAAGAAAAATAACACAATTGGTAACTGAATGATAATGGATTATTTTTAATATCAAATCTCTTAGAGCTGATTTGTACTTCAAGACCCTTATAGCCACTCGATTAGGTTCCTCCATTTGTCCACGCTGGGACACATTTCATCATGCTCATGAACCAGAAAAAAATGTCTGTGGCCTTTACCAATCGGGGAGATGAAAGTACAGAACCACAGCAGAGGCAAAAGCCCTGCTGTGTATAATGAACCTGTGAAATTATAATTCTTTTCTCTAGACACTCTACCTGCCTCCCTGTCACAAAGGGCTGCTCATTCTCTCCTCCCTGACCTCCCTGCCCTTGCTGATGAGTATCTCTCTTCTTGCCCTTTCCAACCTTCTGTTGTCTCTACAGATTTTAGGAGACAAGGATATCTATAAAGCTGTAATAATGCCAGTTACAAGTACACTCCAAGGAAAAACCAAGAAACAAAATTAAGCACGGCATTTTTTACTGGACTCGGCCCTGACAGTCTCCTCTTTTCCCACACTATCTACAATGTGGTGTTCTATAGTGAATAGACCAGAATTCAATTTAACAAAATTATGCTCAAGACTAGGCTATAAGCAAGGGGATGGGAAAGAGCAGCAGGTTGTGAGAGAAATCTGAACTCAGCTAAAGTTCAGCAACTTTCTGTACTTTCTAATTTTCATTTTTTTCATCTGTAAAATAGGGACATACACAGTGTAATACAAATGTGGGGGTTATGTGTTAATTGTAAAGCATTATAATGCATTATGCATGATAGAGCGGCCTATTGCCTACAAGAAACTTCTTTAATAGTTTCCATTAAATAAAAAGTAGCATGAGAATATAGAACATTAAATAAACTTAGAAACTTAGAAACTATTAAATAAGCTTATTTAATAGTTTCGATTAAATTGTGAAGTAGCATGAGAATATAGAACATGTCTTATTCTGCCTGGGTTGCCAGCATAGTTCAGATATTTGTCCGTGCCTAATTCTCCTGTTGGAACGTAATCCCCAATGTCAGAGTTAGGGCTTAGTGGAAGGTGTTTAGGTCATGGAGGCAGATGACCAATGGCTTGCTGCTGTCCTCATGGTAGTGAGTTCTCATGAGATTCGGTTGTTTAAAGTGTGTGGCACCTCCCCAACTCACTCTTTCTCCTACTCCTGCAATGTGAGATGCCTGCTCCTGCTTTGCCTGCCACCATGAGTAAAAGCTTCCTAAGGCATCCTGGAAGCTTAGCAGATGCTAGCACTATGCTTCTTGTACAGCCTGAAGAACTGTGAGCCAATTAAACCTCTTTTCTTTTAAATTACCCAGTCTCAGTTTTTTTTTTTTTTATAGCAATGCAAGAGTGGCCTAACACAGTTGCCATAACAAACTATCATAGACTGGACTGTTAAACAGCAGAAACTTATTTTCTCACAGTTCTGGAGGCTGGAAGTCTGAGACCAGGGTGCCAGCATGGTCAGATTTTAGTGATGTTCCTCTCCCTGGCTTGCAGATGGCTGCCTTCTCATCACGTTCTCATATGGTAGAAAGAGAGAGTGAGAGCAAGCTTTCTGGTGTCTATTCTTATATGGTCCTATTTTACAGTGAGGGCCATCCCATCATGACCTCATCTAAATCTAGTTATATCCCAAAGGCCCCATCTCTAAATACCATCACATTGGAGATAGGACTTCAACATATACATTTGGGATGGACACAAGCATGTGCTCCAAAGCAGACACCACCATGTCCCATCTCCCATTTGACTTCTAACTCTTGATATTGATGTTAGATACTTATATACTGAAACTAGAAATAAAGCTTCTCAAGATGGCATATTGGAGAAATCTGAAAACCTTCCTTAAGTCATATTCCTCTTTGTAGTATAGTAAAACTCTCCTAGACTTAAGAGTATGCACCGTTAATATCTTTACTAAACAGGGGCTGATGAGATACGCCTTCACTATGGGTCCAGGGTCAACCATAAGAGGGGGTTATGTGTCGTACTATTGCTGAATGACTTCAGTTAACATTGGGAACAAATCCTGTAAAAATAAAATCAGTTCTTCTGTCCTCAGTTTATATAATCCAAATGCAGTGTTGGGGCTACTAGGGCTGAAACTAGAGTGCTTCCTCATCTCACCAGAACAGCCTCATATAAGATGTAGTGGGTTGAATTGTACCCTGCAAATTGATATGTTGAAGAAATCCCTAACCCCACTACCTAAAAATGTGAGCTTATTTGGAAATAGGATCTTTTCAGATGTTAGTTAGTTGAGGTCGTACTGGAGTGGAATGGGTCCCTAATCCAATATGACTGGCGTATTATAAAAGATGGCCATGTGAACACAGAGACACACATGGAGAACATCATATGAAGACAGGCATTTGGAGTGATGAATCTACAAGCCAAGGAATGCCAAAGTTTCCCAGGAAACCACTGGAAGCTAGGGAAAGGCAAGGAAAAATTCCCCTACAGGTTTTAAAGCATGGCACTGCCAAGATCTTGATTTTTGAACTTCTAACCTCCAGAACAGTGAGACAACAAATTTCTGTTTTAAGCCACTTACTTTGTGGTAGTTACCACAGCCCTAGGAAATGATGCCATATGGTAGCATGTCATAGGAGCTAAAGTAAGCAGAAAGCTCCCTGCCTTATCTGAGTAATAAATCTATTATAAGACTGTCAAAACCAACTCCACTTCTACCTTAGGATGTCTTGGGTACAAGGCAATACTGAAGACAACGGGACATGGCTCAGGATTCTTCCAGTGGACTCTGGGCTTTTGCCTTTTGGGAAGGAAAGCTTTCAGGTGATCTGAAGGAGAGATCTCAGTATAGAAGTTTGCTCACTGGCACAGATCCCTTCCACTCTGAGATTCCCTGATTCTCAGAAATGGGTAGTTTCAGGCCAGGCGTGGTGGCTCACGCCTGTAATCCCAGCACTTTGGGAGGCCGAGGTAGGCAGATCACGAGGTCAAGAGTTTGAGACCAGCCTGACCAACATGGTGAAACCACGTCTCTACTAAAAATACCAAAATTAGCCAGGCATGGTGGCACGTGCCTGTAATCCCAGCTACTCAGGAGGCTGAGGCAAGAGAATTGCTTGAACCTGGGAGGTAGAGGTTGCAGTGAGCTGAGATCACGTATTGCACTCCAGCCTGGATGACAGAGCGAGACTCTGTGTCAATACAAAAAAACAAACAAAAAAGAAATGAGTAGTTTTACGGAACACTGCTCTCCTCTGTCTCTGGTCTGATGAAAAGTTCTGATTGTTCTGAATGCTCTGAAGAATTCCTCTAACTACTGCTCCTGGTGACTATGGAAGGTGGAGGGATATGAGCTGATTTAGCTACACAGAACATCAGAATTTATCTAACAGAAAACTGCTGTCCTCTGTAGGGCCTCTCTCAGCCTGGACACACCTAGTGCCCTTTCCTCTACTGCCAGTCATTACCTCCTACCATGAGAACAGCCTGGAAAGGCAGTTCAATGAGCTTCTCTCCTCAGCTCTGGTTTATATGTCTGTTATCTACTTTTCCTATTTCCATGAACTCTCCAGCCCCCTTCCCTGAAACCTCAGACTGACTTTGGTCTTGCCACCTCCCCTTTCTTGCCTGGCAGCTCTATTCCAGTTTTCCGATCCCTGCCTACTCTGTGCTGTGGATGTGGACTCCTCTGCTAGAGCTGTTTATTCAGCTTGTCTCTCCCACAGCTGAGTCCTACCAGTCTAATCTCCTCCCCACTGCTCAGATGGTTCTGGGTCTTGCCATTGGCTTCTTATGCTGTGTTTTCCAGCTCCTCTTCTTCATTCCCTTAAGCCAACAACAAAAAAGCATCCACATTCTTCTCTTAGAAATACCCGCATAAGGTGGTGGTATTTACCTCTTCAGAACTAGAATAGCTGACTTCTAGCTAGAATGTGTAGAAGCGTAGTCTATTGCAGGCAGTCACCTTGTCCCTGAGACAGCTATCTAGAAGTATAGTTCGGCATAAAGAAAGAGTAGAGCTCTCCCTTTTTTTATGAGATAGAAAAAATATGAGACACGCTTCTGACCAAACCTTACATGTTTTGCACCAGCCCCAGACAAAGGAGAATGTCTCCTGAATGGTTATATGTATGTATATGAAGAGGGCTAAATAAAAATGTGGCCCTTGCTAAAACATCTTCTTTACTTATTAATTTTTCTGCCCCTCCCTCTTACTCATTTCTCTGCCACTCTCTGCTATACTCAAATGACAACTGAATGGAGAGAGGTTTAATAGATTGTCTTGGAAAGACAACAAAATGGCTAACTCATTCACCGATTGCTACAGACTGAATGGGTCCACCCAAAATTTATATGCTGAAGTTTCAATGCCAAATGTGAGATATCTGAAGGTGGGATATTTAGGAGGTAATTATTAGCCTTAGAGGCGGTCAAGAGACGAGAGCTCCTATGATGAGATGAGTGTCCTTACAAGAAGAAGAGACTAGAATTTATTGTATTCTGCCATATGAGAATTCAGCAAGAACTCAGCCACCCGCAAGCCAAGAAGAGGGCCCTCACTAAACCCTGACCCTGCTTGTCAGGCCTCTGAGCCCAAGCTAAGCCATCATATCCCCTGTGACCTTCATGTACACATCCAGCTGGCCGGTTCCTGCCTTAACTGATGACATTCCACCAAAAAAGAAGTGAAAATGGTCTGTTCCTGCCTTAACTGATGACATTATCTTATGAAATTCCTTCTACTGGCTCATCCTGGCTCAAAAGCTCCTCTACTGAGCACCTTGCGACCCCCACTCCTGCCCACCAGAGAACAACCCCCCTTTGATTGTAATTTTCCTTTATCTACCCAAATCCTATAAAATGGCCCCACCCTTATCTCCCTTCTCTGACTCTCTTTTTGGACTCAGCCCGCCTGCACCCAGGTGAAATAAACAGCCTTTTTGCTCACACAAAGCCTGTTTGGTGCTCTCTTCACACTGACGTGCATGAAATTTGGTGCCATGACTCTGATCGGGGGATCTCCCTTGGGAGATCAATCCCCTGTCCTCCTGCTCTTTGCTCCGGTGAAAAGGATCCACCTAAGACCTCGGGTCCTCAGACCCATCAGCCCAAGGAACATCTCACCAATTTTAAATCGGGTAGGCGGCCTCTTCTTACTCTCTTCTCCAACCTCTCTCACTATCCCTCAACCACTTTCTCCTTTCAATCTTGGTGCCACCCTTCAATCTCTCCCTTCTCTTAATTTCAATTCCTTTCATTTTCTGGTAGAGACAAAGGAGACACGTTTTATCTGTGGACCCAAAACTCTGGCACTGGTCACAGACTCAGGAAGGCAGCCTTCCCTTGGTGTTTAATCATTGCAGGGATGCCTCTCTGATTATTCACCCACATTTCAGAGGTGTCTGACCAGGCAGGGATGCCTGCCTTGGTCCTTCACCCTTAGTGGCAAGTCCTGCTTTTCTGGGGGAGGGTCAAGAACCCTGACCCCTTCTCTCCCTGTCTCTACCCCTTCTCTGCTTTTCTGGGGGGCAAGACCCCCAGATCCCTTTTTCCACACCCCGACCTCTTATCTCTGCACCCTGATCCCTTATTTCTGTGCCTGACCTCTTATCTCTGCACCCCAATCCCTTATTTCCACAACCGGACCTCTTATCTCTGCACCCCCATCCCTTATTTCCATGTCCTGACCTCTTATCTCTGTGCCCCCACACCTTATTTCCATGCCCTGACCCCTTTCCCGCTTTTCTGGAAGGTAAGAACCCCCCCACCAGCCCCTTCCTTACTCTCTCTTTTCTCTGGGCTTGGCTCCTTCACTATAGGCAACCTTCCACCCTCCATTCCTCCTTCTCCCTTAGCCTGTGTTCTTAAGAACTTAAAACCTCTTCAACTCACACCTGACCTAAAACCTAAATGCCTTATTTTCTTCTGCAATGCCGCTTGACTCCAGTACAAACTCGACAGTGGTTCCAAATAGCCAGAAAATGGCACTTTTGATTTTTCCATCCTAGAAGATCTAAATAGTTGTCATAAAATAGGCAAATGGTCTGAGGTGCCTGATGTCCAGGCATTCTTTTACACATCGGTCCCTCCCTATCTCTGTTCCCAATGCGACTCATCCCAAATCTTCCATCCCTCCCACCTGTCCCCTCAGTCCCAACCCCAAGCATCACTGAGTCTTTCTAATCTTCCTTTTCCACAGACCTATCTGACCTCTCCCCTCCTAGCCAGGCCAAGCTAGGTTCCAATTATTCCTCAGCCTCCACTCCTCCACCCTATAATCCTTTTATCACCTCCCCTCCTCACACCTGGTCGGGCTTACAGTTTCTTTCCATGACTAGCCCTCCCCCACCTGCCCAGCAATTTCCTTTTAAAAAAATGGCTGGAGCCAAAGGCATAGTCAAGGTTAATGCTCCTTTTTCTTTATCCGACCTCTCCCAAATCAGTTAGTGTTTAGGCTCTTTTTCATCAAATATAAAAACCCAGCCCAGTTCATGACTCGTTTGGCAGCAACCCTGAGATGGTTTACAGCCCTAGACCCTAAAAGGTCAAAAGGCCATCTTATTCTCAATATACATTTTATTACCCAATCTGCTCCCGACATTAAATAAAACTCCAAAAATTAAATTCCGGCCCTCAAACCCCACAACAGGACTTAATTAACCTCACCTTCACGGTGTACAATAACAGAGTAAAGGCAGCCAAGCAGCAACATGTTTCTGAGTTGCAATTCCTTGCCTCCACTGTGAGACAAACCCCAGCCACATCTCCGGCACACAAGAACTTCCAAACGCCTAAACCACAGTGGCCAGGCATTCCTCCAGAAACGCCTCCCCCAGGAGCCTGCTACAAGTGCCAGAAGTCTGGCCACCAGGCCAAGGAATGCCTGCAGCCCAGGATTCCTCCTAAGCCACGTCCCATCTGTGCAGGACCCCACTGGAAATCGGACTGTTCAACTTACCTGGCAGCCACTCCCAGAGCCCCTGGAGCTCTGGCCGAAGGCTCTCTGACTGACTCCTTCCCAGATCTTCTTGGCTTAGAGGCTGAAGACTGACACTGCCCGATCTCCTCGGAAGCCCCGTAGACCATCACGGACGCCGAGCTTTAGGTAACTCTCACAGTGGAGGGTAAGTCCGTCCCCTTCTTAATCAATACAGAAGCTAACCACTCCACATTACCTTCTTTTCAAGGGCCTGTTTCCCTTGCCTCCATAACTGTTGTGGGTATTGACGGCCAGGCTTCTAAACCTCTTAAAACTCCCCAACTCCGGTGCCAACTTAGACAATACTCCTTTAAGCACTCCTGTTTAGTTATCCCCACCTGCCCAGTTCCCTTATTAGGCCGAGACACTTTAACTAAATTATCTGCTTCCCTGACTATTCCTGGGCTATGGCCACACCTCATTGCCACCTTTTCCCCCAGTTCAGCCTCCTTCACATCCTCCCCTTTTATCTCCCCACTTTAACCCACAAGTATAAAACACCTCTACTCCCTCCTTAGCGACCGATCATGCACCCCTTACCATCCCATTAAAACCTAATCACTCTTACCCGGCTCAATGCCAATATCCCATCCCACAGCACGCTTTAAAAGGATTAAAACCTGTTATCACTCACCTGTTACAGCATGGCCTTTTAAAACCTATAAACTCTCCTTATAATTCCCCCATTTTACCTGTCCTAAAACCAGACAAGACTTACAGGTTAGTTCAGGATCTGCACCTTATCAACCAAATTGTTCTGCCTATCCACCCCATGGTGCCAAACCCATATACACTCCTAACCTCAATATCTCCCTCTACAACCCGTTATTCTGTTCTGGATCTCAAACATGCTTTCTTTACTATTCCTTTGCGCCCTTCATCCCAGCCTCTCTTCGCTTTCACTTGGACTGACCCTGACACCCATCAGGCTCAGCAAATTACCTGGGCTATACTGCGGCAAGGCTTCACAGACAGCGCCCATAACTTCAGTCAAGTCCAAATTTCTTCCTCATCTGTTACCTATCTCGGCGTAATTCTCATAAAAACACACGTGCTCTCCCTGCCGATCGTGTCTGACTGATCTCTCAAACCCCAGCACCCTCTACAAAACAACAACGCCTTTCCTTCCTAGGCATGGTTAGTGTGGTCAGAATTCTTACACAAGAACCGGGACTGCACCCTGTAGCCTTTTTATCCAAAAACCTTGACCTTACTGTGTTGCCTAGCCCTCAAGTCTGCATGTGGCGGCCGCCGCTGCCCTAATACTTTTAGAGGCCCTCAAAATCACAAACTATGCTTAACTCGCTCTCTACAGTTCTCTTAACTTCCCAAATCTATTTTCCTCCTCACACCTGACACATATACTTTCTGCTCCCCGGCTCCTTCAGCTGTTCTCACTATTTGTTGAGTCTCCCACAATTACCATTTTTCCTGGCCTGGACTTCAATCCGGCCTCCCACATTATTCCTGATACCATACCTGACCCCCATGACTATCTCTCTGATCCACCTGACATTCACCCTATTTCCCCATATTTCCTTCTTTCCTGTTCCTCACCCTGATCACACTTGGTTTATTGATGGCAGTTCCACCAGGCCTAATCGCCACATACCAGCAAAGGCAGGCTGTGCTATAGTACAAGCCACTAGCCCGCATCTTAGAACCTCTCATTTCCTTTCCATCGTGGAAATCTATCCTCAAGGAAATAACTTCTCGTGTTCCATCTGCTATTCTACTACTTCTCAGGGATTATTCAGGCCCCCTCCCTTCCCTACACATCAAGCTCAGGGATTTGCCCCCACCCAGGAGTGGCAAATTGACTTTACTCACATGCCCCGAGTCAGAAAACTAAAATACTTCTTAAGTCTAGGTAGACACTTTCACTGGATAGGTAGAGGCCATTCCTACAGGATCTGAGAAGGCCACCGAAGTCATTTCTTCCCTTCTGTCAGACACAATTCCTCGGTCTGGACTTCCCACCTCTATACAGTCTGATAACAGACCAGCCTTTATTAGTCAAATCAGCCAAGCACTTTTTCAGGCTCTTGGTATTCAGTGAAACCTTTATGTCCCTTACAGTCCTCAGTCTTCAGGAAAGGTAGAACAGACTAATGGTCTTTTAAAAACACACCTCACCAAGCTCAGCCACCAACTTAAAAAGGACTGGACAATACTTTTACCACTTTCCCTTCTCAGAATTCAGGCCTGTCCTTGGAATGCTGCAGGGTACAGCCCATTTGAGCTCCTGTATGGACACTCCTTTTTATTAAGCCCGAATCTCATTCCAAACACCAGACCAACTTGGACTGTGCCCGCAAAAATTTGTCATCCCTACTATCTTCTGTCTAGTCATACTCCTATTCACCATTCTCAACTACTCATACATGCCCTGTTCTTGTTTACACTGCCAGTTTACACTGTTTCTCCAAGCCATCACAGCTGATATCTCCTGGTGCTATCCCCAAACTGCCGCTCTTAACTCTTAACGTAAATAAATAATCTTTACTGGCAGGACTATGCTGAATCTCCTTAGGCACTCTCTAATTAAATGTCCTAGGTCCTCCCCAATTCTTAGACCTTTAATTCCTGCTTTTCTCCTTCTCTTATTCTGTTTTTCAATTCATTCAAAACCGTATTCAGGCCATCACCAATAATTCTAAATGACAAATGTTTCTTCTAACAACCCCACAATATCACCCCTTACCACAAAATCTTCCTTCAGCTTAATCTCTCCCACTCTAGGTTCCCACACTGCCCCTAATCCCACTCGAAGCAGCCCTGAGAAACATCACCCATTATCTCTCCATACCATCCCCCCAAAATTTTCGCCATCCCAACACTTTACCATGATTTCATTTTATTTTTCTTATTAATATAAGAAGACAGGAATGTCAGGCCTCTGAGCCCAAGCTAAGCCATCATATCCCCTGTGACCTGCATGTACACATCCAGATGGCCGGTTCCTGCCTTAACTGATGACATTCCACCACAAAAGAAGTGAAAATGGCCTGTTCCTGCCTTAACTGATGACATTATCTTGTGAAATTCCTTCTCCTGGCTAATCCTGGCTCAAAAGCTCCCCTACTGAGCACCTTGCGACCCCCACTCCTGCCCACCAGAGAACAAATCTCGTTTGACTGTAATTTTCCTTTATCTATCCAAATCCTATAAAACAGCCCCACCCTTATCTCCCTTCTCTGACTCTCTTTTTGGACTCAGCCCGCCTGCACCCAGGTGAAATAAACAGCCTTGTTGTTCACACAAAGCCTGTTTGGTGGTCTCTTTACAGGGATGTGCATGAAACTGCTGGCACCTTATTTTGAACTTTCTAGTCTCCAGACTGTGAGAAATAAATGTGTGTTATTTAGGCCCCCCAGTCTATGGTATTTTGTTTCAGCAACCTCAGGTATCACTGATAATTTTATAGAAAATACATTTATGAAAAACAATTTTTATCTAAAAAGCAGAGTAGAGAGGGAGTGATACAGATAACTAAGAAGATTGTGTGAATGGTGGAGTTGATAATCCTATAATAAACCATTGGATTGATAAACTGCTGCTATGATCAGGAAGCATGATTCTGCACTCTGAACATGAAGACACTGAGAATATGTGAGAGGCTGAGAAAGAGCAGATGCCACAAAGACAATGCGAAGACAAAGAAATTTTGGATACAAAACAGTTTCCCTAGTGAAGTCATTTCTCATAGTGTTTTGCACAACTTTGCTTCTCCCCTCTAGGATAGAATCAACCCAGGTGTTTTATAGCCCAGCTGGCTGGGTAAGGGCAGGCAGACTCAGACAGCCAAGGACTTCTCAACATTTGATTTGTGGCTGTAAGTCTAGCTCGCTCCTGAGATTAAGTGTGAAGATCCAAAAAGATGCAATCTCAAAAAAAAAAAACAAAAAAACAGATTTAAAGGTTTTTTCACCACTTGCTATTCTGATTTAAAATTTCATACTTTATCCAAAAGTAATTTTGTTTCCAGAAGTTTGAAGTAAATTTGAATGAAAATTACTCTTTAAATGTTCCTCGGTTCCATTCACTCTCTTTAGTTATGTAGCTGAATATTTGTTTTGTAATCATTTATCACTTTAATAGGAAAGGCCTGAAGGGGAAAAAAAGGAGTGCGTGTTAGGATATATTTTATTTATTGTAAGAGGTTCTAGCCCTTCAGTCCCAGAAATTGTCTCTTTAGCTCATTCTCCTAAGTCATACTTAATTTACTTCAGAAGAAATGCATATTTTGTGTCACATAGTCTATTTAGCAGGGTTGGGTTGTTTATTACCCAAACTATTTATTCTGTGATATATACTCATGCACAAAATTTGAAGGACTCCTCTCATTGTATAGTGTTCCCTATTCCATCTGTCATTCATAATAAATTTCTTAAAAATCAAATACAATTTAGATGTTTATTTTCTAAAGAATTATTATTTTATATCCAAATAAATATAAATATAAATATAATAATATAATTTGCCAATTTATTTGTTCAAAAAGTTACTAGTTTTCCAAGCATGTGATTTCACTGAGTTTTTGTTATGCACCTTTTAATAGGTATTGCACAGGTCAAGAAACGAGGCTGTAGATTGTATAACACCAAAAATTACGTTGGCATTTAGGCTACAACATATATTTCTCTATCTTCTCACTATCTTTTAGAATCTTCAATTCTTGGGTTTCCACACTGGGCTAGGCTGTGAGAGTCTTTTCCAGTGGGTTACAAACACCAGTCCGTGAAGAAGTATATGAGGATTGATGTAATTAGTGGAATCTTAGAAGTTGTGATTTTAGAGACAGACCAAGTCATGAGAAATATGCAGAATCCAATTGAAAATCTCTTTCTTTTTTTAAATTTATTTTTAATTGCATATAAAAATTTTATCTATTGATCTCGTAAGAGTTATTCTGAAATATGCAACATTATGAAAACACTAAATCAAGCTAATTAATATATGCATTATTTCACAGAGCGATCCTTTCTTCTGTGGTGAGAACACTTAAAATCTACTCTCAGCAACCGTCAAGAACAAAATACACTGTTTTAGCTATAGTCATCATGTTATACAATAAACCTCTTGAACTCATTCCTCCTATCTATCTAACTGAAATGTCATATCCTTTGTCCAACAGCTCCCAACTTTTCCCTGCCAACCACCTCAGCCCTTGGAGGCGACCATTCTACTTTCTACTACAAGTTCAACTTTTTTATTATAGATTTCACACTGGAGTGAGATCATGCAGTGTTTCTCTTTCTGTGCTTGGCTTATGTCACTTAAGATAATGTCTTCTAGGTTCATCCATGTTGTTGCAAATAACAGAATCTTCTTTTTTAAGGCTAAACAGTATTTCATTGTATGTGTGTGTTTGTATATATATAGTATTTTTTTGTATAAAATACTATATATTATATAAATACAAAATACTATATTTATATATGTATTTATTGATACATATTTATATGTATATACATATTTATACATATATTTATACATATATAGTATATATGTGTATATAGTATAAATATATATACACATATATAGTATAAATATACAATATATTTATACATATAAATATATTTATAAATATACATATACACTTATTTGTATTTACATATAAATACTATATTATAAATAAATATAGTATTTATATATACATATATGTATAATTATATACATATACATATATATGTACATTACACATATATATGTATAAATATACATATATAGTATTTTTATTGTATTTACTTATATATAGTATATATTTATATATGTATAAATATAGTATGAAATACTATACACACACACACACACACACACACACACACCACATCTCCTTCACTGATTCAGCCATTGATGGACACTCAGGCTGATTCCAGACCTTGGCTACTGTGAATAATGATAATTGCAGGTCTTCTTAATATCCACAAAACAGCGATAGCTAGTCAGAGAGGAAGAACATAAAAATAATCCCTTAATTAATCAGTGAAAGATTGTTAAAGGAAGTTATCTACAAGCTCTTTGAGATTTTGCAGACTCAAATCAGAAAAAAAAAAATTTGGTAATCTACAACTTAAAACAGAAAAAAAAACTGAATTTGAAGAGTTTATGTAACTGAGTACCCCCATTTTTCTAACAAAGAATGAGTTACTGTTTTTTATTTTCTCTTCCTTTCCCTTTTCTCTGTTTCCTCCTGTTCCCCACTTCCTACTTAGCCCTTTAGAAATTATAACCTTTTACCTCCCCTTCACCAGACACCTCCTATAGGGTAAGTTCATCTAACTATGTGCTTTGAAGCTCCAGAGCAGAACTCTCTCCTACCAAGGGACTGCCTCAAGAGATAACAGTTTGTTTACAACCCAAAGTATGTCTGCTATGAAACTCTCACCCATCAGGAGGTTGCCCCAAGAAACAATAGCCAATCTACAACCCAAAGTATGCCCTCTCTGAAACTCTCTCCCACCTGGAGAGTTTTCAGCTGCTTTTACGACCTAGTCCTGCCCATGAAGGCACCAGCAGTCACCAGCTCGACCATCTGGTAGATAAGGCAGCAAAGCTAGCACAGGGACCCTCCACCTGCTCACTTCCTTCCCTGTGTGCCATTCATGACATACCCCCTTCAAAAGCACCTGCTTTCTGCTCCAAAGGGAAGGTGGTACCATTTAGGCAGAAAGCCTGTACTTCTTCCCCTGAGCTAGCTTTGGAATAAAAAGTCACTTTCTCTACACCAGACTTCACTCTTGTTAATTGGACTCTGCAAGTGGCCAGCAATTGAATCTGTGTTTCAGTTACAATTAGACTAAAAATTGCTCTTATAAAAGCAGCTAGACAGAATATATGTTTTCTCAGTGGTAGAAGGTGAGAAACCTTAGGTCAATAAGCTATCCCAGTTCTTGTGGGATGATAACCACAACTTACCTGGAATAGTAAAGTATATTCACAGTGGAAAAGTGTTTTTCAATGCTGGCAATACTTAGAATTAGAAATATAGATGATTAGATTTACTTTGTACTTTGGAAGGCTTTGTAAAGTCAGGGGATGACAGAATTTACACATACTTTAAAAGGTTTAAAAAAATTTAATAGAGAGTTATAAATGGCACTGATTATTTAAAGAAGTTTATTCATTTCAATTTGAGTTTATTGAAGGTTATTAACCCCCCCATAGTGATCCTTAAAGTATACTAGATTTATAAATGGTATAATAAAATTGATATGCCAAATTTAAAGGCTTAAAGGAAATGAAGCTTTAAACTTACATTAATAAACTGAATTCTAATGTAAAGTCTCAAGGGGCAAATTTTTTTCTGCTTACAGAAGCCTCTCCCCCAGACCATGGGTGAAAAATAAGAAAAAAACACTAACATATGGCATTCTCATCAGCAAAATACCTGCCTGTTCCATATTGAGTAAATAACCAGTCAGCCCTGGCTGAATGTCCGTTGTCTACAGGGCCACCTGGAGCCAGCAGCAGCCAGCCGCCTTGCCAACTTTTGTTCTCTCTCAGCAGGAAGAAAAGAGACAAAGCAGCTACTCCTTGACTTTTCTTGGTTCAAAAAGAATACTTGAATTATAACAGAAATGGGAGAGTGAGAGTGAATTTCAATATTTTCACTGTGAAAGACAAAATACACAGACAATTAAAGAGATTATTTTGTTCAGCTCTTGCATTGGGGGAGAATGTTCGTAGTGAGGAACGTGTCAAAGACAGGAGAGAGAGAACCTAGAGTTTTATAAAACGAGAGTAGTTGAAGAAGGGTGTAAATAGGTCACACCTGGGAATATGCTAGGTCGTCACAGGGGTCTTAGTTATCAACCTAGCCATTTCTCAGAATGGAAAAGCAGGGGGTGAATTTCTTGACCATCCTTGCTTTCTAGGAGCACGGGACTCAAAGTTTAACATTGCTATTGAAGGACATCAATATATTTTACTCCAAAGCATATTTTTTGACATACTTTAAGATGGCTGCCACAGGGCCAG
This sequence comes from Symphalangus syndactylus, assembly GCF_028878055.3. NCBI lineage: Eukaryota > Metazoa > Chordata > Mammalia > Primates > Hylobatidae > Symphalangus > Symphalangus syndactylus. The sequence continues at coordinate 105,248,928 of NC_072436.2, read as the reverse complement.
CAGACCAAAATGGTCCTGCAAAACTGTCTTCTGTGGGGGAAATTTGTATATGTAGAGGATCTTCATTAATGTAGTCAGCCATTCCCTTTCTAGGTCTTTCTCACATCTAGGAGAAATTAACTGAAAGTGACACCTTTCAAAGTCTGAAAAGACACATTTACCATCTATTCTCTCTGGGGGCTACTACCAGTGAGGCTTTGTCTACATAACAAGGCCACTTGTGCTAGCCAAGCCTCTACCATAACCTGTCATGCCACTAAGACCTGTTTTTGGCCATGCTCTGAGCCCACATTCTTTCTGTACCCTGTTGGAGATTTGAGTCTTCATTCTGAAGGAGCCCAGAATGAAATAAATGTGTATGCCTTTTCTCCTATGTATTTGCCTTTTGTGAGTTGATTTTTTTTTTCCAGCAAACCTTCAGAGGGCCCGTGGCCCCTAAGTTATCATAAATAGACCCACCTACAATTAGATTTTCAAAAATGTGTGCGACTTTAAAAATTAGTGTCCTGGAGAAAACTGAACATTTGGTTTTCACTTTCTTTTCTTTCTTCTTCTATGAATCCCGAAAATCTAAGTCAGGTCTCAGTTAATTTAGAAAGTTGATTTTGCCAAGACTGAGGACTCGTACCCATGACACAGCCTCAGGAGGTTCTGGTGACATGTGCTCAAGGTAGTGAGAGCACAGTTTCATTTTATACATTTTAGGGAGACATGAGACATCGATCAATATATGTAAGATAAACATTGGTTCAGTCTGGAAAGGCAGGACAACTCAAAGCAAAGGCGGGAAGACTTGAAGCATGGAGGGGGCTTGCAGGTCATAGGTAGGTAAGAGACAAATGGTTGCATTCTTTTGAGTTTCTGATTAGCCTCTCCAAAGAAGGCAACCAGATATGCATTTATCTCATTGAACAGAGGGGTGACTTTCAATAGAAGGGCAGGCAGGTTGGCCCTAAGCAGTTTCCCGCTTGACTTTTCCCTTTAGCCTTGTGATTAGGGAGCCCCAAGATTTATTTTCCTTTCACACTCCTTTCCTTTATTTCTTTTTTTCCTTCCTTCCTTTCTTCTTCCCTTTATTCTTTCTTTTTATTTACGTTACTATTAAATATATCAACTTAAAATACTTGTAGCACAAAAACACATACAAAACAAAATTCCATGTAAGTGTTCTGTATTGGGAATTAACAATGTATGTTCTTTCATGAAAAACACTGTCCTTTACTCTGAGATTATGTCCTCTCTTTTTTCTTAAGATTTTCTTTCATTTATAAAATGATGGTGATACATGATCCATTTTTGTGTGTCATTTCTTTTTAAAGTAAAAAGGTTAATAACCATATGTTTATCCTCCTAACTTTTGGTAAATCAATTTAGTCATTTGAATCAAACCGTATGGGAGATATTTTTCTGTAAAGTAATGCAGTAGAAGGTGCAACCTGAACATTTCTCAAGCATGCTTCCTGTAGTGCTCTTTCATCACGCAAATATCCTAGGAGAATTAACAGGCTATCATTAACGGCTCAGTATAGAAAAGTTTTCCCATCAATTTCCAACTGGGACGACCTGGGGCAGTTAGAGATTACAGAATGTTTTAGAGAGCAAAGGGAGAAAAAGAGAAGGACCACCTCAGGAGGAGATGGAAGGGCACTCATAAGACACTTGACTTGCATTACAGTTTTGCCAAAGGCCACATTTAGACACTGCTTAGCTACAATTTAACATTTTTAATCTTTTGTTCCTATATGCACATAAAACAAGCGATATAATTATTCAAGCTCATTATCATCTATTCTTACGAGTACAGGCATGAAAGTTGAAGAATCCAACATAAGAAAATCAGTTAGGTCAAAAAAGTCAGAGCAGGGGTTCAGTCAAGAGTGTGGATTAAATCAGAAGTGGCCAGAATCTGGCAGGAGGAAGATTTACTTGGAGCAGTCTTCCTCTTCCTCATGCAAGCAAGGTAAGTGCATACCATTAGCTATGGCTAGATACAAGTAGCTGATTTCAAGTATATTCATGGTGAGCAAAAGGCAGGCACTTACATTAGCACTAAAAGCAATACAGATCAGAAGTCGGAGTCAGATAAATGAAACACAAAAGAAGTGCATGGGATACAAAGTTGGAATGCCACCTCCTATGTGAAATGCACAGAATAAAAGAGACTTTCTGAAGATCTAAAGAAGAAAACCAATAAATGCACTCACGCCTAATAAAACGAATAGGAAATCTAGTTAACTGTAGCACATGGCCTGATTATTAAAACCATCTTAACAGTCAGAATAAGACAGGTCTCCAAGAATCCATATTTTTCCCATTGGGAGCTAAGTTATTTCTGCAAACCTAGAGTGGGGCAGGTGCTTTAAGTAAAGGTGGCTCAAGTCAAAGGGAATAGAGGAAATTGTCACAGAAATAAACAAGTGGTTTCAAAATCAGAACCATGTGGTAGTATATTTGGGCACCTGGAACTGGGATCTAGAGAAGATAACTAGGAAAGCTTTGAAGGTCATTAATCAAAGACAAAATATTACTCTGCATTACTCAAGTCACAAATTACATAGCTCCAATCCAAGAAAGGAATTAAACTCAAAATGTAGAAAAATCTGAGACTGGGGTAGGAAAGAAGATGAAGCTTCTAAATGAAATGGAGAGATACGATACAGTGCGAGGATTCCCTAATTACTCCCAGGTCCTAAGCTACATTAGGAGAAAGAAAATGTAACTAAAAGTAAGCAATATAATATTTTAGAGATATCCTGTTTCCTAATCATATTAACCAAATGGTCAAGCTAAGCCCAACAGTATCTATATTTTTTCCATTGGGGGCCAAACTATTTTTTGAAAAAACTATTCTATAACAAGACGTAAGTGAGAAATAATATGGTTGGCTACAGTTACGTATATAGCTTTTTCCCACATGTATTTTATATTTCCCATGATATTTTAAAGAAGTTCTTCAGGTATTAAAATTTTCCTCTTAACACCTGAAAGATAATATATTCTTAAGCTAATAAAGGCTTCATAAAAACTGTTTTTAAAAAAGGGGTACAGAGAGCTTCTGGGTCGATAAACACATGGAGGTGCTAGGAAGATGATGATGTGCCTGGAGGGCATGGACACTCCCTGCCCCTGACCCGACCCTTACCTTGCCCTGTGTACCTCTTCATCTGGTTGTTTCTCCTTATCCCTTGTAATATCCTTTATACCAAACCAGTAAATAGAAGTAAGTGATTCCCTGAGTTTTTTGAGCCACTATAGCAAATTATCAAATCCAAGGAGGCAGTCTTGGGAACTGAGCAGGCCCCAGAAGCTCTAAATATGTCTATCAACCCCTTTAAGCAAACATTATCTGCTCTGAAGCCATACTTTAAATACACAAGTTTGGCTTTTTAGTGTATTGCAACATTATATGCTACACACAGCAAAGCATTAAAAAATTGCATTAAGAATTGCCTTTCCCTCCCCACCAGAAGAATGGAGGAGAAATAACATTTATTGAATATCTAACCCATAGTAGGGTGTTAAGGCACTTCTACTTGTAATGTCTACATTTGTTTGTCATATCTCATTTATACCTCATTTAATTCTAGATCAATTTCTCATGTATTTTCCATTAGGTACTTCTACATGTATTATCTTATTTATTTCTCATAAGAGCCTGTAGGTCAATTGTTTTTATTCCAATTTATAGGTGAGAAAATTGAGGGTCAGGTATATTAGATAACAAGTCATAAATCACAATTAATGAGGACCAGGGAGGAAACACTTTAGCCTAGACTTGCTGAACCTAAAAAAATCTGTTTTTCTAACATTTCACTGTTTCTTAGGAATCAACTCTCCAAAGCGGGCATTTGCACACAATGGCCAGTATGAATATGAGGTAGTTTTTGGTATCACCATAATAGTTGGTATCAGTAAAGCCATCAGAAAATTATATAATAGAAATGACCTTAATTTTTGGTGCCTTCTCAATTCCATTTCTTCCTTCTGTGATATTGTGACATATTAATAAATACATATTTGACATTTATCCCCAGTTCCTGGCACAGGATTATGTCTCTGCTCTTAAAACCCTTGTAACTTCCCAAATGATAGGGATGAGAGGAGCATTATAAGCCCCTTTCAACCATACCCGAGTTTATGCTAATGAGTTGACTATAGGTGGATGGAAGCAAGTTGTCAGAGGAACCAACCATGTGATTTCAGGGTCGAAATTTTCAGCCCCACCTTCCCTCCTGGGGAGGAAGAGAGGAGCTGGAGATTGAGTTTAATCATCAGCGCCCAGCGATTTAATCAAGCATGGCTATGTAATAAAGGCTTCATAAAAACTGTTTTTAAAAAAGGGGTACAGAGAGCTTCTGGGTCGATAAACACATGGAGGTGCTAGGAAGATGATGATGTGCCTGGAGGGCATGGACACTCCCTGCCCCTGCCCCGACCCTTACCTTGCCCTGTGTACCTCTTCATCTGGTTGTTTCTCCTTATCCCTTGTAATATCCTTTATACCAAACCAGTAAATAGAGGTAAGTGATTCCCTGAGTTTTTTGAGCTACTATAGCAAATTATCAAATCCAAGGAGGCAGTCTTGGGACCCCCGATTAAAGCTGGTAGATCCGAAGTTCCAGAGGCCAGATTGGAATCTAAACGGGGCAGTTTTGTGGGACTGAGCCTTAACCTGTGACTGCAGGTTAGGGCAGTTCTGGCAGTCAGGGCCAGAATTAAGTTGAATGGTAGCACATTCACTCACTATTGACCCAGAGTTGAATTGATTGGTTGGCGGGGCGCGGCGGGGGGCGGCGGGGGGCGGCGGGGCGGCGGCAGGGAACCAACATATTTGATGTCAGAAGTGTTGTCTGTGTCAGGTTTTTTTCTTTTACTTTCCTTCCCCAGTTCACAAATTTCCCCCTCCATGATGCATTTCCTGAATTTCCCTGCCTGCCTTCCCGACACTGCTCTCCACTGTACTCACATCTGTGTATATATGATATAGGTCTATAAGTCACAACCAGTATATGAGTTGGAATGAGGTTTGGCTGCATATAACAAGAAATCCCGGCCAGGTACAGTGGCTCACGCCTGTAATCCCAGCACTTTGGGAGGCCGAGGCGGCCAGATCACTTAAGGTCAGGAGTTGAAGACCAGCCTGGCCAATACGGCAAAACCCTATCTCTACTAACACTACAAAAATCAGACGGGTGTGGTGGTGGGCACCTGTAATCCCAGCTACTCGGGAGGCTGAGGCAGGAGAATTGCTTGGGCCCCAGAGGTGGAGGTTGCAGTGAGCTGAGATCTCGCCACTGCAATCTAGCCTGGGTGACAGAGCAAGACTATCTCAAAAAAAAAACAAAAAAACAAAAAAAAAAAAAACACTGCTATGCTTACATAAGACAGAGGTTTATTTAAATATCATATTAAAGAAGGCCAGAGGTAGGGCTTCCAGGACTAGTATAGCAGCTTTACAACACCACCCATCTACCCAGGCTTATTCCACAGTTCTTTACCATCCCTAGCATGTGGATCCCATCCTCAAATATGCCACATGGTTTAACATGCTAGCCGGAGCACAGATGAACATGGTCAGATTTCCAGTTAAATGTAAGCCTCATATAAAGAAGTATTTCCAGAAGTTCCTCCTGAAAACTTTTTCTTATACCTCTGTATTAGGTCCCTAAGGCTTCTGTAATAACATGTAAAAACTAGGTTTTTTAAAATAACAGAAGTCTATTTTCCCACAGTGATGGAGGCTAGAAGTTCAAAATCAAGGTGTCAGCAGAGCTATGCTCTCTCTGAGATCCTGGGTGGAATCCCTCCTTTCCTCCTTTGAGGGCCACCGTCAGCAGCTCAGTGCTCGATGTTCCTTCCTTGCAGCTGCATAACAAAGATCTCTGCCTCTGTCATTACATGGTGTTCTTCCTTTGTGTCTTCACATGGCATTTTCTGTGTCTCATCTCCTCTTCTTATAAAAACACTAGCCATTGGATTGAGCTCCCGCACTCCAAAATGACGTTATTTTATTACAACTGCAAAGACCTTATTTCCAAACAAGGTCACATTCCAAAGTACTAGAGTTAAGGAATTCAGCATATCCTTTTGAGGAACACAGGTCAACTCATAAGAACCTCATTAGGCAGGATTAGTTGCACGGCTGCAACAATCTGCAATCAAGAGGGGAAATGTCATCTTTAGCTAGATACATTGCCATCCCAAATTAACCTGGCGCTATTACTAAGGGAGAAGAGAATAGATATTGATTCCCTGTCTTAACAAATAGCATTTGTCATTGAGTAAGCACATGGAAACACCCAGCACAGTGCATAGCATATAATAGACCCTCACTAAATACCTTTTTAATGGACAAGTGAATGAGTGTTCTAGAATTATGTTGATAAGAACAGAGCACAAGGTAATGGGATAAATTTATAAAGTACAATACCCTGTAAAGTCCCATCTCAAAATTGAAAATGCAGACTTTATCTAAAGAAGATATTCTTTATAAACCTTAGAAGCACTATAACAATCTGGAATGAAGAGCCTGTCAAATTCTGACCCCATTTGCCCAGAAACTGAAAACATTATAAGCCATGATCAAGGAGTCAGAGGGCTTTCTGTCCATACACTACCAATAGGCATTAAACTTTAGCAGTGGTTGGGCTTGTCCAGATGAACACACAAGGACCAAAAGCAAAGGTTTCAAGCAGGAGACCCAGGAGACAAATGCAACTTGAGGAGGTCCTTGGTCTGCTCCAATGTCTTTTTTCATATTTTTAATGTATTGCCTACTTTTAAACATGATGAGATTTCATATAGAAATAGAAATTTCTAATTTAAACCCTGAGGATCTGGTAATATTTAACTTATATAAATACATAGCAATTATGGGTTGAGTCTGAGCAGGGGATGTCCACTTCAGATGGGGCAAGCGTTTCCTATTTTTTCAATGGCCCCTTTTCACAAATTTATGCCTTTTTCTTGAACTCTGAAGGCATTTGACTAAAGTCATCTATAATACTCAATGTAGGTGGTTTGCATATATGAAAATGTCATCAACTTTAAAGTATTAGTAGTCATTAGGAGATAAACCACTGTAGCTACGGTTATTTAATATTATTAATTATATATATATACATATAAAATGTAAATAATACATTTGCTCAGGGTTCTTTCCCACCAGACTGTTGACAGCAGAAAAATATGCCTTTCTTCTCATCGCATATTTTGGTGCCATGAACTTAGTTCCAGACATTTCCCCTCAACTAGTAAGTTGACCAATGAACAAAGGGAAATGAATGTGTTAGATCTGAATAAACCATACATAGATAATCTATTGACCAAGTCATTGAAAAAATACTTATTGAACATACTTCCCAGGATTATTCATGATGTTGGATTTTAGTAGTGAAAAAGAGACCCAAATCTCTGCCCTCATAGATCTTGTTGTCTAGTGTTTGTGTTTAGGGAAAGCAAGGAGACAAATAGGTGATAAACAAACAATTTATAACATAATAGATCAAATCATGATGACTGGTTTTAAGAAAAATAAAGCAAAAAAGGGGAAGAGGGAAATCTGGGTCAAGATAATTTAAAATAAGGTAGTCAGGGAAAGTGTCACTAGGAAGACAACACTCAAAGATATTGAGGAAATAAGCCATGCTAATTTCTTAAAAAAAGAACCTTCCAAACAGGGCAAAACAAGGACAAGAGGCTTGAGACTATGTAAGTATGACTGGTGTGTTCAAGGGATGGAAAAGAAGGCAGTGTGTCTGGATGAATGAGCGAGAAGGAGAGTAGTGGATGGCGAGGCCAGGGATGTTGTGGGAGGGTGAATCATGTAGGCTCCTATATGCCATTTTCAGTACCTAGGCTCTATTCTGAGGGTGATGGAAGCCACGAAGTATTTAGAACAGAGGTGTGATATCACCTGATACTGTATTTTAAAGGGATAATTTTGGCTGCCATGTTGAATTAGACTGTAGGAAGGAAAGAGGAGAAAACAAAACAATTACTTGAGAATATCCAGCCAAGAGAGAAATCGACTTGGGTCAAAATAAAATCAATGGAAATGATGAAGAGTCCTTATATTTAGAATATATTTTAAGGTAGTATTTGATCATAGATATGGTCAAGGGTTTTAGATTTGAGAATTTAGAGGGTAAATTAGTCATTCACTAAGATGCAGAAGACTAAAAAAATTCCACTTGGAGGGGGATGGGCAGATGTGTATTATTCAGGGTTCTCCAGAGAAACACAATCAACAGAATATAGATACAGATATGAAGAGATTTATTATAAGGTATTTGCTCATGCAATTATGAAGGCCAGTAAGTTCCACCATCTGGTGTCTGCAAGCTAGAAACCCAGGAAAGCCAATGGTGGTGTTGAAAGGCCTGAGAGCTAGAGAGCCAATTATGGAGATTCCTGTCTGGGTCTGAAGGCCTGAGAACTAGAAGTGTTGAGGGGAGGAGAAGATGGATGTCTCAGCTCACAGAGTCAGGCAGAGGGCCAGTGCAATCTTTCTCTACATTTTTGTTCTATTTAATTGCTCAACAGATTGGATGAAGGCCACCCACATTGGGAAAGATCATCTGTTTTACTTTGCCTACCAATTCAGATGCTAATCTCTTTCAGAAACACCCCCCACACAAGCAAAAATAATATTTAGCCAGCTATCGAGTGGCTTATGGTCCAGTCAAGTTGATATATAAAACTAACCATCAAAGATGGTAAATCAAAAGTTTACTTTAGGACACAAAGTTTCAGATGCTTATCAGATAATCAAATGGGCTAAAGATAAATTTTGGTATTCTATTATTTAAGTATGTTAATTAAAACCATGAGGCTGGATGGTATTACCAAGGGAGTGTATGAGAAAGAAGAGTAGAGTTCCGAAGATTTAATATTCCAACACGGTATTCCAATATTTAGAGTTTGAGAGGACAGGTAAGAAGAAGTAAAGGGGAATTCAGTAAGTTAAGAGTGATCCGAAGTGTGTGGTGATCTAGAAACAAAGTGCGAAAGATACATCAAGGAAGAAGGTTGACATCTGGGCCAAGTGCAGCTGATATGTCAAGAAAAATCAAGACTTGAAAGTGATTATTCGGTTTGATAAAGAAAAGGGATTTGGTTCCTTGAAAAGAGCAGTTTCGATAGAGTAGTGGGTGGAAGAAAACCCTGACTGAGGAGTGTTCCAGACAAAAGCTGGACATAATCAGAGGCAGCAGGTATAAACACTGATTCAACTATTATTCTCTAAAAGGTGACAAAGAAATGAAAAGTGACCAGAGGAGAATGAGAAGCATTTTGTTTTTCAGTTTGCTTGTTTAAAGATGGGAGAAATCGCAAAGGTTTATAAATCAACTAGTACAATCTAGTAGAAAGGGGAAAACTTTTGAATCAGGAGAGCAGGAAGAAAATATTTAGATGGATGTCTTGAGCCAGGGAGGTGTGAGGTGAGTAGATCAATTACACAAATGGACATTTCATCCTTACCAGATGCACAGTCAGTTCAACCATGGAGGTATAAAGCGTAATAAATGGGTGCAGATATAGGTATGTAGATAGATGCAGTGATGAGAGCTTGTAGACATTGTCTGCTAATTTTCATTATTTTCTCAATATAGTAGAGTGAGAGATAATTGGTTAAGGGTGAGGATGGAAGAACTAGAAGTTTAGAAAAGAGAGAAGTATTAAACACTTGTATATGAGAGTGATAGTGAATGAACCAGGGCAATAGAAGAGAATGGCTCTGAAGTACTGAGGGCTCACTAGAGATTAAAGGTCATAAATATAAAGTGAGACCAGTCAGCCTGGTTTTATACATGTTGCTCCAACTGTATTTTCTGTGTAGGTGCAGGGACAGTGAAGGTGGAGAGTCATATTTAAACAGGTTTAACATGTTTCCTAGAAAGTATAAGGTGAGATGGGTAAGAAAGTGGATAATATGTGTAAAGGAAATATCTGATGCCACATGACAGAATCTAACCTGAGTAAGAAAGCATCTACGGATGTGAGAGGATGGTGAACGACGGTAAAAAAGTGGCAGAATCCATAGATTATACCAATGTGCTCAAAGACTTGTTGAATTGGAGATACTAGGAAATATGAGATGAAAAGACATGGACAGATATTTTTCTTTTTGTTTTTGAGACAGAGTCTTGCTCAGTCACCCGGGCTGGAGTGAATGCAGTGGCACGATCATGGCTTACTGCGGACTAGACCTCCTGGGCTCAAATAATCCTCCTGCCTCAGCCTCGTGAGTAGCTTGAACTACAGGCATGTGCCACCATGCCTGGGAATTTTTACTTTTTGTAGAGACAGTGTCACTCTGTTGCTTAGGCTGGTCTCGAACTTCTGGGCTCAAGCAATCCTTCCACCTTGGCCTCTCAAAATGCTGGGATTACAGGTGCAAGCTAACACACCCATCCATGTGAAGAGATGTTTGAAAAGCAGGATGCTTAAAATTAAGGCTATAAATGTGTTGTCTTTTCATAATGAGGAAAGCTACGTTATGGCCACAGGAGTGAATGACTGTGCCAGGGTGCAGGACAAGATCATTGGAACAAAGTTAGGCAAAGACTTTTGCAACTAGCTTATTCGAAAATTCATTGAAATGGATATTGCAATCAGCAAGAATCATAACTAAGTAGGACAAATATTGAAGTCAGTGGGTGACTACAAAAAAGAAGTGTGGTTTATGGTATGTTTATATCACATGATATTGAAAATTCATTGGTTACAGAGAAAAGGAAGGAAAGGGGGCCTGGACGCAGCTATAGTGGGCGAAGGCATCTATCCCATCCCAAGACCAGTGTCATAAGAAGTGTGAGAAAGAAAACAGCCATCACTAGAGAGGACAACAGGGAAAATAGGAAAACCATGAAAAAAGTGAAGAAAGCATTAATAAATGGCTTGAAGACATAAGAGGTAAAATCTCTCAGTATAACTCTTAAATAACTGTGAATTCTGGAAGACAGGGTGAAAGGTAACAGTGGGATGCAGTGAGACAAAGGGAGAATCCTTGAGCTTGACAGCTCAGGGTATGAAACCTGATATTCTTGTGGCAACTGACATAAACAGAAATAAAAGAAAAAAAATGGATCAATCTAGACATGTCTGGGATTTGGGTTGAGGGGAGTTAGGCACCGACTTCCGTGGCAATATTTTAGGTAGCGCCAAATTTTAAAATCCATGATAAACAAATGACCATGAGCAAGCCATGAGTTTCTGAAAAAAAAAATTGTCAGAATTTTAAGTAAAAACAGAATCAGTATTACCGATTTTTCCTTTTGTCCCAGACTCCAATGTGCATAGGCATGGCACTGTTTTTAATCCATAGATTTATTGCGATAATTCTGATTTTTAAAACATTACACTAAGATAATACTGATCTTAATTGCTGAGATTTACTGGTGCCTCTTTAAGATTTTACCCCTGAGGTCAGTGCCTCAGTGGCCTGATTCTGTCCTTCCCTGGGGGTAGAAAATGTGCGGGAAGACCTGTGAGTGCTTTATGAGTAGGGACTAGCAGAGCATGCTGAGTCCTGGAGTTCTGCTAAACATGTTGTGATCGTTGATCTCAGCCTGGAATCCTCAGATCTTTCTCTTGATTCTTGACCACGAAAAGTCAAGGTGAGGGGAGGACCCATCTTATCACCACTGCAAATTCATTTATCTTCTTTAGTAGTCAAGCTCTGAGACCTGGATTCAGAGGACCTGACGTATTTGGTATGCCCCGAAGAATTAGATGCTGCTTGATTGTCCAGAGAAAGAGGGAAAATAGTATGGGCAATGGCCAAAATCTATGCCACTGTTTTTCTTAAATGTGAGTCATTGATTATAAGAAGGACTAGAAGCATTCTTAGGAAAATGTAATTGCAAAAGTGTTCATCTCAAACTTGACTTGTCCAAATTTGATCTTCTAATTTCCCATCCTCACCACAAACTCAGGCTCCTGCAGTCCTCCTCATCTGTAAATAGCAACTCCATCCTTTAAGTTCCTTACAACACAGTCTGTGCTGTACTGTTTCTCCAGAGGCTACGTAGAGATTAAGATGTAACAGGTAAACAAATGAATAAAACATGTATTATGAACAAGATAGTGTATTTATCTGTGACAAAAATAACATATGATTAAGACATGAATGCTGTCATGGGAAAGCTTATAATTGAGTAGTTGATAAGAAAAGGCATAGAATCTGTCTCCATCTCATTCCAAAAAGATATCAATCACTCTAAACGGATTGATGTAATAAAACTAGTTTTAAAAACTTGGTGAAGATTGAGAGACGCTAAAGTAAAATGAGGGAAAAGAAAATAAAGTTAGGAGTATACCAAAGTTATAGCAAAGGTCGAGAAGCTTTTTTAGAGATAAGTGGCAAATTTGACTCTGAGCTTGCTGATAGTATAAAGCGAAAAGTATATTCAAACATTCAGTTTATCATTCTTCTAAGAATTTAAAATAGTAATGAATAGTAATAACCTTTCTTTAAAGAAGAAAATCTGCTCTTGACAGTGAGGCCTGAGGGAATTTTGTCCCATGGGACCTTATAAAGGAGGAAAGTTTGACTGTAATAAATCAACTTTTCAACAACATTCCTGAAGTACATTTAGCAATGTTTCAGAGGTCTAGTCCAGGAAGTTCCATGATGAAGGACAATGACTGTCACAAAACTACAACTCAATGAAAGCCAAAACATTGTATTCCAAGACCATAATGATTTAGTATCATAAATTACACCAACATTGAAATTTAAAGTAGCTAGAACAGCAACGGCTTTCTCCTTTTGAAGATTTAGAAAACATTGCTGAAACCCAGTGTTTCACAAATAAATTAACTCTGAAAATTTTTTGAACATTGATATGGTTAGGCTTTGTGTCCCTGCCCAAACCTCACCTTGCATTGTAATTCCCAGGTGTTTAGGGAGAGACCTGGTGGGAAGTGATTGGATCATGGGGGCGATTTTCCCCATGTTGTTCTCATGATAGTGAATTCTCACAAGATCCGATGGTATTGTAAATGGCAGTTTTTCCTGTGCTGACACATGCTCTCTCTTGCCTGCCACCATGTAAGATGTGTCTGCTTCCTTCCACCATAATTGTAAGTTTCCTATAATTGTAAGTTTCCTGAGGCCTTGCGGAACTTTAAATCAATTAAACCTCTTTTCTTCATAAATTACCCAATCTCAGGTGTTTCTTTATAGCAGTGTGAGAATGGACTAATACAAACACCTTAACTCTTTTTAAATTTTATTTTTGATTTTTGTGGGTATACCATGATTCAGGGAACCTCGTTTGTTCTAAAGCTATAGACACACACACACACATACACACACACAAACACATACACACACATAAACACACACATTATATAAATGTATATATACATATAAAATATGATAAAGAGAGAATTCTGCAGACAACCTTCCACAAATAGTCTTCTGATAATTATTCTCTAGACAACCTTTAGAACAATTTTCTTATAACCAATCTTTTCTAAATATTTGGGATATTATAATCTAAAAAATATTTGGATTACCATATTCTGTATACTAATTTAATATAAATACTTTTATTTGACAGGAAGTCAAGCTGGGGATAGAGTTGATAGCATCTTATGACCAGTTGAAGAATATAACCAGGGCTTATGCATACACAGTCACCCCACTTCATAATAATTAAAATATGATGAGTTAGGTGTACTATCTTCAAGACTAAAATACTTATCACAACAGTATAATTTAAAAAATAGTCGTATATAGATGATCCCCATGTTATAATAGTTTGACATAATTTTTAAACTTTACAATGTTGCAAAAGCAATATGCATTCAGTAGAAACTATACTTTGAATTTTGATTCTAAATTTTTTATGTCTATTATAAAATAGGCTTTGTGTTAGATGTTTCTGCTGACTGTAGACTAATCTAAGTTTTCTGCGCACATGTAAGGTAGGCTAGGCTAAACTATAATGTTCACTCACTTAGGTGTATTAAGTGCATTTGCAACTTAGAAAATTTTCAGCTTACAACGAGTTTATCCCACCCAATCTCACATCAAGGAGCACCTATATTTCCCTTTCAAAAAAGAAATATTTATGAATATACTGATCTCTTTTAGAGGTTGGTTATTTTCTAAGATATAAAATTAACAATTTTAATGCACCTAGTAACAAGTTGATCTCTAACAGCTGAACAAACAAGTAAGCTAGTTAAATAACTCAAAGAATCCAAAACCTCTAAGTTTCAACTCACAATTTGACGGTCAAGCAGCAAGTAACAAGCACTACACATCAAAAATAAAGAAAAAGAAATGCTTACTTCATTCACTTTTCTGTCCATATGACAGGTTAGATGAATGTAAAATAGATATGAATGAGGTGGGAATAGTTCACAATCTCTTTACTGAAAAATCAATGAGGTGAGAGCAGGCAAGTTAGTACTTCCCATGGTGCACTTACTCTTACTAGACAAAATTAAACATTTAACACCATTAACCTGTACCACCTGCCTCAACTCTTGCCACCTCTTTCAGCTTTTGCCACTTCCTAAGACGCTGCTTCTAAAACATAAACACAGCAGCTGTTTCTTTCACTCATTTATTTCTTCTAGACTCTTACATATTTTTGAGCCATGACACAGGGCTGGAACTAGCGTTATGCAACTACTACCACTAAAATTTTCCCGAAATCCATGTTAAGAATGCAAAAAAGATTTGGAGAAATTTGTAATGATTGTGATTGATGTTAGCAATTGATGCTCTGAGTTTAATATTCAAAACCCTGAAAATAAAGGGGGATTTATTGAAAAGATATTCAATCTGCTCCTAAAAAAATTTCTTTGTTTCTACTCAACATGCCAAACCAGTCATTTAAGAGTGCTAATTAAAAGTGCTTGACATATAGCCCAGGTCTCATCAAATCATTCTTGGGAGTTTACCAAAATGAGCAAAATACCTTCATATTTGTGTGCATTGTGAGAACTGCTAGTGATCTGAAGAGGTATTTGAGGAGAATTTGCAAACATAGGGTCTATAATCTATGGTCCTCATTTCCTCCTTCCTCATCTAGCTTCCATGCACTGTTTTATGGCAGCAATTTTTTCTGTGCTTACAGGTCTCCTCCCTGTCATTAGCCTTTTGTGACCAGATCCCCTTTATTCTTCTACTTATTCATAAACCATGAGTCCCTCTCTTCAGAAGCCTTCAGTTAGAGCAGTAAAAAGTACTTTTCAATAATCTCCCTAACCATTCTATAGTTCATTCTTAAGTTTAAAAATACTCATAGTGGAAGTTTAACTTTTACATTGCTCCTCCTTCTCAAGAGTTTGTTGTCGTTGCTTCCCACTGCTTCTCATTTAAAGATATTAATCATGAGAAGAGCAATAGAAATGTAAATTGTTATGGCAGTTGGGTTGCCAGAGGATACTCATTCTTACAAAACTTGAATTATGCCAGATACCCGCTAATTTAAACTTTATCCTTTTTTCACATAATTAAAATGTTCATGTGGCATAGACACAGGAATCAATCATATGATGTACCTTTCTTGCTTATCAGAAAGAAACAATAATAATTAAAGAATGCCTTCAGCATTTTGCATGACAGGTATTTCTAAATTTATGAATGTAAAATAATGATCTCCCTTTTGGGCAAGATCACGCTTTGCTATTGTGGTAATAATAAAAGCAGTGATGAATATCAAAATAAGAGAAAGCCTTCCTAATGGTTCAAAAAATAGTTTTCCAACAATTTCTATCTTGCTAGGAGGAGCACGGCATATGAAAAAATGTATTTAAGTGGAACCTAATCATCTGTGAGAACCAAGATAAAATACTGAAGATGGGTAGAGCAAAAGAATTCAGAATTCAGATTTATTCAAGGAAGATGCTCCAAGGTTTGGACTGACTATATGAAGGCACTAAAGGGAGATATGAAATAGTCTTCTTAAAGCAGAAACTTCAGAAAGGGAGCTATAATTGTTCACAGTTTCTTTCATCATGCCAAGAAGCCCTGTATTTATGTCTTTTTAAATAACATTGAAACTTTGGCTGAATGCTGGGAGGGACTAGATACCAGTAAAAAGCCACATACTCTGCATGAAGGGTTCAACTGAAAAGAACACTGAAAAATAAAGGCAAGAGTATCGCTGTGTCAGATTTAAAGGGGAAAGCAACACATCAGCTGGCAGCATAGATCCATTGGGAAATGTCTTTCTTATCCTCAAAATTAGCTTGACTAGGAATCCATGAACAATTATAGACAAAGCCCAAGCATGTGACTTCCCTGTTTTCTCCTGCAGCCTTGCCCTTGCAATGGTGCAGGGTGGCCCCTGAGAAGACTGAATTCACACAGTCTATAATAATAATGGGAAAAATAATTCTACCCTTCACACACGTCTGAAAGTTCATCTACCTCCTCAACACCATCCTGGCGCAAGCTGGGGCCAAGAGCTCTTCATTCTATTCATTTTTCTCCCTTCAACAAAGAAGGAACAGTCTCTGAGTACAGAGGACAGAGGAATTCCTTGGTCCTTTTATCCTTTGCTTTTCTGTTGGAGCCTGAGTCCTTGTTTATAAGCTTACATTTATAAGCTCAGCTCCAAAAACGGGTTTCTTTCAGGTATTTGGCAGTCTGCTTTCCTTTAATCTTTCACTTTTTTAGAGTCATTTCAAAAGCAGCAGAAAGAAAAGTCAAAGGCAGTTGAAAAGAGGCTGCTATTCCACTAGCTAGAGATATCTTCATTTTTTCTGAAAAACACAGATATGGGTGGTTTCCTGTGAATAGTTCAACAGAAGAAAAAGCAGGCTCTTTCTTCTCAGCTCATCTGCACAACACACCCATTATAGACGTCAGTGAATCAAGTCATCCAATCTCACATGATGCAGATTCTTCTCCTCCTTTTAATTCTGTAAGTACAAAATGGTTTTTTCTCAAACCAGTTTATCCAACAGAGCCCAGGTCCAGTCTGCACCTAGAGGCCTTAGGAAATCTACAAGGAATGAGGCTGTAATACGTAATTTATTTGGCCCTCTAAGATTATGTTTACAGGGTAGACAGAAGACTATTACAGTAGGCTATCCATTCAGTATTCCATGATGAATCAGATTTTGATGCTTAGAAAAATACAATCATATCATAGAGGATACAGAAGAATTGAAGAAAACTGATCACTGGAGTCTTGCAAATTTACAAAGATGACCCACCCCCCAAAAAAACCTGGCAATAACCTTGAAAAATACCATTTAAAAAATAACTATTTCTGATGAAATCGTTTACTGCTTGCCTTAAGAGAAATTTTCTAAGGAAGACATTTTTCCAAGTGGAGAATGCAATAGTGGCAATGACATTATTTGCAAATCATTCTAATGTGATTCTATAGGCATATTATCACATTCTAAAGCAATTTCCAAATGTACCCAGCAATAGATTAAAATATGACAAGAAACAGAACTGCAATGATAACAGAGTAAAAATATATATAAATAGAACTTAATATAGATCGTGCATAATTTAAGTAGATATAGATGTGTAGATATATTACTCTGAGTTTAAATTTGAATATGCTATCTTTAGTCTTAGTCTTTACACGTATTGGATGCATCACTTAGTTGTAATACTGAAGATATTACTATACTTATGTAATGGATTTTTCTGTTAGAGTTGAGGTAACATGACCAGTTCCATATCTAGAGCTCCTGTAATAATCAGTTCTATCTCATCTTCAAAATTATTTCTCTTCTGAGAAAATAAAGGCTATTTAGACCAGGGGCTGACTCTCAGTTAAATGAGTCCCTATACCACTTCCTACACTTTAGAAAATGTTTCTCCAATCACCTACCCACACACCATAAAGCACAAACATTATGATAAAATTCATGTGCAAGCATCTATCAATCAGTTTTTAAGCCATAATATGTCCAATAAAAGTTGATCTATTCTAGGTCTAAGATATTAGTAGGTTTCTTTTGCTTTCCATGAGGGACAGCAAGACATGGGACTAAGGAGTCAGTGTTCTGTCAGTCTATGGTGATAACTGACTATAAATGATAAATCAGATGGTCACATTGCTGCCATGTGACAGACATTGTCTACTGCCTATTCAACTTTCCTCCTCATTTTTCCTTCTAACTGAACCCCACTTTGTTTACTTTCTTTCAAATAACCATGATTTTCAGGGAGCTGCTTTCAACAATTATTGGAGAAGAGTGAATCTGTTGACCTGTCTAATCCTATTGCAGAGGTCTCATTCCCCTTCCTGAGAAATGGGTTCAGGCATGAGCATAGGATAAAATTCTGTGATTATTTTTCTCTTTTCACAGTCTGTGGATGCTAATTTCTGTCTGTGATGCCTGGGAATTTGATAGCCCGGGAAGGCTTTCAAGGAATGGTTGCATTTGAAATCAAAGGTGTGATAGGCTCCCTAAGACAACATATCCAGAAAGGGGCTTCTTATATTTCAACAATTAATAAAGACAAAAGGAACAAAGCAGCTTCAAGTTTATAATAGTAAGAGAAAGAGAACAAGCCAACAGACACCACCTCCAGCAGATCTTTTGCTTTGGCTGCAGTTCACTTAGCCGTGTCTTTGGTATTTTCCTCAATGTAAACCAGAGCTAGGAAGAAAAGTAATTTTCAACAACTGAAGACAACATTTCGGTGCAGAGAAGTACTGCAGTCATACTACACTACTTAGAATGCCAAATCTAATGAACAAACTATGTCTCCTACAATGCCATGTTAGGGAGGACTCTGAGGCCTAGCCACTGCCTGCTTGAAAGACTGGTGCTTAGGGATGGGTGTTTGCCTGGAGCCCAGTGTTGAAGAATGAGTTTGCATGCCATGTATTTGTCATCTTTAGTTTTGTTGATTTAATTAAACTGTGTAATATATGTATATTGCACATCTATTGAATCCAAAAGTATCTGGTAACAACAATTAATACTTCTATGTTAAATTTCTGCTCGTTATTTATTTATATAATCAGTAAATATGTTGGAAGGGAGAATGAATAACAAATTCTTTATAATGCACAGCAAGAAGTGATAAGTGGCAAGTACTATAACAAAGAAATGAAAAACGTGCATCATTCCCTAATTAAAATTAAAGAGTTTGTAGCCCTCTCTCTGAGATTTAATGGTTGACTCCTCAAGGTATCTTCAGCATTTTAGACTCATTTGCCTTTTAAAGCCAGATAAAGTTTCAATTATACCTAAGCCTAAGGCATAGTCAAGAGAAAGTGAAAAAGGAAAAGGAGGACATAGAAGACAGTTTACGGGAGAAAATTTGAGAAAACTGAATGAAAGAGACATGAAAGTAGCCTGGAAGCAATGGCCCGTGCCAGTAATCTTAGCATTTTGGAAGGCTGAGGTGGGAAGATTTCTTGAGCTAAGGAGTTTGAGACCAGCCTGGGCAAAATGGTGAAACCCCGTCCCTACTAAAAATACAAAAATTAGTGGGGCGTGGTGGCACACACCTGTAGTCCCAGCTACTTGGGGAGCCGAGACAGGAGGATCACTTGAACCTGGGAGGTTGAGGATGCAGTGAGCCAAGATGGCACCACTGCACTCCAGGCTGGGTGAAAAAGTGAGACCTTGTCTTAAAAAAAAAAAAAAAAAAAAAAAAAAATTGGAGAGAGAGACAAGAAAGAGAGATCATGGGAAGTGGTCACCAACATTTCTTCATGGGCCATTTAACCACCCAGGCAGTCTCATATTGGCCTTAACAGTGTTAATTAGCACAATGTTTGTCTTCTGGACACCTCCTGAATTCTTAATATTCTTGAAATAAAGTAAGACTGCACCAAAAATAGATGGTTCCTATCCAAATCTCACTTAACCTAACCTATATTACTAATAGTGTTGTTACTGAAACCCATTTTCAAAATCCAAACAAAAAGCAACTTCTAGTGTAATGAGAGAACCACTAGTGTTTCCAATAACTCACATACAAAAGATTAATTCTGGAAATGGTGATAAGCCCAGTTTGATGTAAAGTTTCACCATTAGATGGTATCATCTATCAGTTTTAAATCTAGATGAGTTTTTTTAGCCATAATATGTTAATCATTGAAATAAACATGATGGAAGTTTAAAAGAATTGTTCAAAACTATCCTTCTTTATACTTCTCTTTTATAAACCATCATAAAGTTAGTTTTCAGTAGAGTATAACAGAATAAAGAAATATCAGAATGCATAGTGTTTGCTTTGTAGCACTTTTATTTCTTTTATGCATATGTATTTGTATATTGAGTCATGTTGATTTCACAGTATTGTTTTTTATCAGTTGTGGTCAAAAAAGTTTGAAAGCCACTAAGTTATACTAACTAAATAAACTTCCCTAATGCTATTTATCTATTCGATTTTTTAATGGAATCATCACTAATGATGTGTATATATAGGGATGTATGGGATGACTGGGAACAATGACAATATACTAACTAAGTCTAATGCAGTGGATTTTTTTTTAATGTTGCATCCACACACTTATAATTTTCTCAAACAAAATATCACATATAAACCAAAAAAGCCTACACAAAATTGCTCCATTTGGAGAAGGGATCTGCTCCCTGCTCCCAGCCACCCCTTTAGACTCCCCATGGAGAAAGTGTTCACAACACGTGCGTTGGATCTCAGCTCCTCCACAGGGATGTCTGTCATCTTCAACAAGTTGTTGAACTTCTCTAGACTCAATTTTTCCATTGGTAGAATGTAGGATTCATAACCTCATTATTTTCACAGACAAATTGTGAGCATAAATTATGTAATAGATTTCATCTCCCAAGTTCCTAAGTTGTTTCTCTGCTATTGTTTGGTGCCAACTCAATGTTTTTTCAATCATCACAAAGTGTCTTAAAATGTATCAAGTAAATTCCTCATAACTAACACATTTAGATACCTGCAGCCCTTTCTCAAGATGGTTGAAGACTGTTCATGTTATTAACATTTTATAAAGCCTGACTCAGAGACCTAGGAAAAATGGAGGCCCTGTCTCTAGAAAGTGTCTCGTCTCATCCTACATGGAATTCTATTATTTTAGCCTCATTCCTTCGAACCAATGCCTATATTGCATTAAAATATGAAAAACCAAATGAAAATATTGCAAGGGAGAGTAAATAGAATCATAATTACCGAAAATTTAACTCAGGCACTTTTCTAGGAAGACGTTTTTTTCCAGAATATGGAAGTAAACCTAAGGGTACCATATATACACCTAATAACAAAATAGTAATGCCACTGAGGTAAATCAAACAGGAAGGGGACAAATCAAGCATCAAAGAAACTTTTGTCTACCACTATTGATGATATTATCTACCACATATTGATGATAATAATACCTTACATTTGCATTTTGCTTGGTAGTTTACAAAACTATAGTATCTCATATGTTGCACTGATTCAATCCCTGTAATATCCATGTGAAATATTTAGATAAATCTCTACGAATTATTTTTTCTAAAATAGTTAAGTAAAGTGAATCTAAGAAAAGCCTGAGTAAATTGCCTAATTTCAAAAGTTAGCAAGTAGTAAAAATATAACCTGGGAAAAGAACCTAGACCTTTTATGCTCTTTTAGGTATATCTGCCTTCTCATTTTGCATGTACAAAAGCCAACCTTGAGTGAAACAAACATATGAGGTATCTCAACCCCAATCACCAGAAGCAGGAGCCCAATAAAGTCTTTGAAGGATAGAAGGGCATACCACTTAGCACTACATTTACCTTTAAGTTTGCAGTTCATTAAATTGTTCCCCAGCGGCCTTTAGAAAGTTAATGTAGCATGCTTATTCCATAGTGCCAGGGCAGGTCTCTCTCAAGGGAGAATTGAGTTCTCTAAAAAAAAAAAAAACAAAAAAAAACAAATAAAACTCTAAACACAAAGTGTAAGTATTACTACTTGTCCTTTAGGTACAAGGAGTTTCAACATTACCATTCAATGACAAAGGAAACACTGCTACCAACATTTGACAGAATACCGTATTTATCAACAGTGAAAATCACTTTATAAACGAGCAGTTATAGCCTTGTAACATGGGGTGAAAACTTATCTCTAACTTCAACATAGTATTTTTATTCCCCAGGTTGAAAATCTGCTACAAGAAAAAGACAATGGACATATTTGATTAGTTGACACTACTGAAAATGACAGAGAAAACATGAAAATGAATAAACAGTGTGCATCTTTAAATAGCATTTCTGAAGATGTGACCTTGTGAATCAAATCCAGTTTACTCAAGGGCACTATTAAAAATGTCTACTATGTTGCTTCTGTTTTCAGTCCAGGAAGTAGTTTACCTAAGGGCTACATTCACTCATATTCAGTTTGCTTTATTAATTCTGCTTGATTTGTGCTCTTATTCTTTGTTATTCTGGCTTAGCATTGTGAGATTTCTGAAGTATTCTGTTAGGGCTATCAAGAGTGTTGTCTCAATAACTCTTATAGATCATTACAATATGGGGAAAAATATAATGTGCTCCACTGAGTTTTTGAAATAAAGATATTTCTGTTCTTAAAGCCATAGAATATTTTAAAAACTTCTTAAATATTATGACGATTATCTAAACTCATCCCAGATTGCTGAGTAGACAACTGTCCTCGCAATTTGACTTCAGGGATCCAACTGCCAGCAGGATATTTCCCTGACCCCTTCACGGGACTCAGGACACGGGTTCCTTGGTAACTCAGTCCGCTGCTCTCAACTCCTCGCAGGAGGGAGCATGCAAGCGAACGGGGCAGGGAACTAGGCAGAAACTGGAGTACATGAGTGCTGGAACCAGCTGGCCACTTCAGCACCAGCAAAAGGGAGCTCCACTCACTTGGACCTGCTATGTTTCACCCTTCATGGGGGAGATCGCACAGGTGAGCAGGTTCAGGAGCCACGGCGAGCACCTTTGGGTGCCCTCAAGAGCAAAATCTCGTGCACATCCTGCAGCAGCATCTAGCAGGGGGTGCCTGCAACGCCTGAAGCCCCAGAGGGCGTGTTACAGTGTTCTTTAACTCTGCCATCCACAGATGGCTTAAATATTAACAGCTCAGTGGGCCCACGGCTGCCTTCCACCAGCGAGGGCAAAGGGCCAGTATGACAGCCTTTTGTATCCGCACTCGTGGCTCCCAAGCTCTTGTCCAGTGTGCACGAAGAAAATGAGGCCAAATGAACAAACTGAAGGATGGTAAATGCAGGGGAATTTATTGCCAATGAAAGTGATTCCCAGTGGGAAGGGGACCTGAATAGGGGACGGAAGAGGCAGTAGGTAATCTTCTCCTGAAGTCCTACCATCTCCAGGTGGATTCTTCTACAAAGTTATGCCATCAAGTTGTCCCTCTGAAGTCAAGCCAGTTGTCTCCGACATCTCACTGTAGTCTCCGATGTCCAGCTGCCTCTCCTCTCTGCCAGCTGATTCTGAGGTCTTTATAGGCAGGGCAGGGCCATAGGTGGTTTAGGAAAAGGCAACATTTGAGCAGGAAAACAGGGATACAAGTTCTCACTTTGGGCTGCAGTCTCAGGCTTTTCGGCTCGAGGATGGGCTTTTTCACCAGGGATCCGCCACCTTTCTGCCTAAAATTTCCTTGCTTCCGGTACCTATCTCAACCATCAACTTCTGGCTCCTTTCAGAATAACTTGTCCTTTTCCTCACTGGTACATGGAATTTAACATTTACAGCTTCTCTTAGCTAAATATTATTGTCATTTAATCAAACATTTCTTAAAAAGTAGATATTTAATTGTACCCTAGTGTAACTGAAGACGTTATTGAAGTCTTTGTGTAAATATGCCTTCCGGCAGAGAAGCAACATTAGATGCCTAGATGGAGTGAAAATGTTTTACCTATCAAAAAAGATACAAAAATATCATAAATGTTACTTTTTTAGTAAGTTTACAAAGTGAAATGCCATACGGTCCAAACCATAGCAACTTTATATACGGAGAAATGCCTTCAGCTACTTTTCTCTAAAAATGATATGAGTATGGTATACACTAATAATGTCCTATAGATCCCCAGGTGCATTAACAAATTCAAGCGCACGAAGAGACCAGAAAAATGTGAGTTAACTCATATGCAGAGTGAGTTTGAAATAAAATTTTGGTTTTGGTCATCTTTGTTTTTAAAATTTTCTTTTGAGATAATTTCAGACTCATATACAGTTGAAAAAAGTAGCATAGAGGGTTCTTGTATACCGTTCGCCCAATTTCCCCTATGTTAACATCTTATATACCCATAGATGATTAATCACATCTATGAAGGTAAACTTGATATAATTGCAATCAAAGTATAGAATTCATTCTGATTTCACCAGTTTTTCCATCAATGTCATTTTTCTCTTCGAGGATCTAATCGAGGATCCTATGTTGCACACAGTTGTCATGTCCCCTCAGTTTCCTCCAATCTGTGAGAGTTCCTTAGCCTTTGTCTTTCATGACATTGATACTGTTATAGAACACTGGTTACATATTTTGTAGAATTTCCCCTTATTTGGATTAATCTAATGTTTTCTTATAATAAATTCACATTATTAAAAAGGATTTCACAGGGTGGTGTAACCTTTTCAGTACACTATGTCTGGGGATAAATGACATTGATATATATTGTTGTTAATATTAACGTTGATCACTTAGCTTAGGGTAGTGTCTCTCAGAATTCTCCATTGTACAGTTACTATGTTTTGCTTCTTGTATATGCCTCTAGAACACCCTTTTCTAAGAATATGTATCCCACAGTAATGTTATTAGCAATTTGTCTCCCAGTACCTAGCACAGTCTCTAGCACATAGCAGGCACTCAAGAAATATTCGTGGAAAGAAAGAGCAAGAATGGAAGGAAGGAATAATGAGAAAGATGGAGAAAGAGAGGGTGAGGAAAGGAAGGAAGGAGCCCTTCTCTACTTATGGGTAGTGAACCTTCAAATATCCTGCATTCTTTTTAACCTCTCCAAGATATCAAAATTTTCACAGTGAAATATATTAAAATGTAAGCACCTTTTCAATTCAGTTACACCCCTTAGAATTTAAGCTTTGCATTCAAGCTTAAGGAAAAGAGAAAAAAAAAACATTCTTCCTGGCTGTCAAGTAATGCTTAAGCAAACTCCTACTGGTTTACTAAGGCTACATCCATGTGGAAAGAATTTTCAGAATATGAAATTCTGTTACTTTTGTATGTTCCATATAGGCCTACGTACAATATACACTATTATGAAATAGTAAATAAAACACCACTGTTTCTTGACTTCATATTTTTTATTTTGTTGCTTGGTTACTTTGCTCTCAAATTTTCAACTCATCCTTGCCTCTTGAAGCAGAAATTTTAAGGATGGGACAGGTTTGAGGATAAAGCCTCTCAGTTCTGCAGTCTATCCAAGTCTTTCAGAAGACCCTTCAAGATACTTACATGTGCAAAAGCAGACTATCTTTTTACCTCTCTAGCATTTCACATCAGTCCTCCTCTCTTTCCTCTCTGCTATCCTTTGTGCCAGCACCATCCTGTTCATCTTTCTTTAAATACATCATAATCACTAATGCCTTCACATCTGCTATGCCTGTGTTCTGAACTGCCCCCCTCACTTAGACTTCTTTTATCTCAACTCTCCACATGAAAATCAATCACCCTTTCCTCCGTGTTCCCAAAGTCTAAACTACAACACTATATCTACTATGTTATTTGCGATAAACATAAATATAATTCCACCTAGCAAAAAGAAGAACATTTCCCGCCATACTATTGTTTTAGAACTACACTGTGTTTGGTATAAATTAATATGCAAGCTCATTTCAGATAGAAAGGCAAACCTTGAGGGGCCTCGGCATGAACAGAAAAATTATGAAATCTTTTCCGCAGAAGAAAAAATAATTTGCTGGTTTTTTCTCTGGGATAGAAAGGAGCAGGGCAAGAGACAAAGGAAATGGTGATGGATGATGAAAAGCTCATGATTTAAAATGTGATTCCAACATGTGTTGCTACATATCTACACTATAAATTCATGAAATGTTTGCATGACAGATATTTTGTGAAACAATGGTGAACTCTGGAATTTTCCACTGTCTAAATTATAAATTCATGAAATGTTTGCCTAACAGAGATTTTGTGAAACAATGGTGAACTTTGGAATTTTCCACTCATGTGGCAGAAGTAAAATTATGACAGAAAGGATAGAAGCAATTAGGGAATCACTAAGAAAAAGTATATAAAAATTAAAGTTGTAAAGTTTAGGGGGTTTGAAGCAATTTTATAGAAACTTCTCACAGCCTGTGATCACTCAAGTTTCATTTTAGGTCCCCTGTCTTGAACCTTACGATCTAGCACGTATTAGCCAGCTACCTCTTGTATGTAATCATCTACTCTCAAACACAATCAAGATTGTGGATGTTCTTTCCTTGACTCCAATCTGCTGAAAAAAATGTATAAGGATATAGAGCAGCCTGACCAAGCATATGCCTTGATTGCTCTTGGAATACACCTCAAAGTCGAAACACAGTTTTGGAAATTACGCTTACTCTGTTTCATGGTGTCAAGCCAGGCACATAGAAAGTGGTATGTGAACTTGGTAGACGAGTAATTCTAAGTAACTCCCACATCAGCAGCTGACCGGAAGTTGTTTTCAATACAGTTTAATTGACACACCATGTTTTAAGAGATTGAAGAAATATTTCCTAGAAGAAGGGATAAAGGTTTGTTGCAAATGCATTTAAACTGTTAAGTTTCTCTCTCCTGTTTTCCCTATTGAGAGAGAAATCCCTAGCACTTAGACTGCTACTATATCATTGCTTATAGCACAGGTATTGGAATCCCTAAACAAGGCTATAGCTACTTTAAATAAGGGACATTTGGGCCGGGCGCGGTGGCTCATGCCTGTAATCCCAGAATTTTGGGAGGCCAAGGCGGGTGGGTCACCTGAGGTCAGGAGTTCAAGATCAGCCTGACCAACATGGTGAAACCCTGTCTCTACTAAAAATACAAAAAATTAGTCAGGCGTCGTGGCAGGCACCTGTAATCCCAGCTACTTAGGAGGCTGAGGTAGGAGAATCGCTTGAACCCAGGAGGCAGAGGTTGTAGTGAGCCAAGATCGCATCATTGCACTCCAGCCTGGGCAACAAGAACAAAATCCTGTCTCAAAAAAAAAAAAGGGTGGGGAGTACATTTTAAAGCAGCATATACTTAGAGGATGCAGAGAAGAATTCGGTGTTGTAGACAGAACAAACCCCTGAAATGTTGCAATATAGCCACTAGTCTTGAGAATGAAGAAGTGACAGCAATTAATAGAAAACTGGGAATATATAGCATATGGTTCCAAAGCCACCAGTAGAAATACCATGCAAACAAAATATCTTATAATGCTAAAATGGGTATTCAGGAAAGTAGAGAAATTCTAGGATTGAAGGTCAAATTTCATACTACCATCAGTAAGAGAATAGACCAGAAAGATTTAAAGACATATGGGTCTCTTTAAGTAGGCCATTCAGCAAAATACTCGGAAGTGATTTTGAAAACTTAGTCCCAGAGAGTGGGCTTATAGTAATTCTTTAATAGAAAAATCATGGACAACATGAGCAGGTTTAGAGGCCACAAATTCTTAGAATTAGTGACTGTAATTCAGAAAAATTAGAGTGATGTGGCATTAGCTATTCTATGGGACTAAGAAAAAAGTGAGTTTGCCAGACCGAACGTGTGGGGAATTTTAACTGAGGTAAATATGGTGCAGCTGCTAAGAGGTGAGCTTAAGCTGGTCTTTCATCCTTAGTAAGATGACATAGCAGTCATGAGTAGTATATAGTGAGTATTTCCCTTCCTTGTCTCTTCCTAGCACATGGAAATATTGCTGTCCCCCATCTCCTTTGCTGTTGCGCATTGCCACCTAACTTGCTTCAACTAATAAAATTAGAGTAGAAGTGATGGAGTCACTTCCAAGTCAAAGACATTCAGAATCAGTTCATAAGTTGTCATTCCCGTTTCCCACTGCTGCAGTAAATCAAGAAAGCACATGTCAAGATGAAGTCACGCAATCAACCTAAATGCTCATCAGTGATAGACTGGATAAAGAAAATGTGGTACACATATACCATGGAATACTCTGCAGCCACAGAGAAAGACAAGAACATGTCCCTTGCAGGGATATAGATGGAGCTGGAGGACATTATCCCTAGCAAACTAACACAGGAGCAGTGATATATAAGTCCGTTTTCATACTGCTGTGAAGAAATACCTGAGACTGGGTAATTTATAAAGAAAAAGAGGTTTCATGGACTCACAGTTCAACATAGCTAGGGAGACCTAACAATCATGGCAGAAGGCAAGAGAAGAGCAAAGTCACGTCTTACATGGTGGTGGGCAAGAGAGTATATGCAGGGGAACTGCCCTTTATAATACCATCAGATCTCATAAGACTTATTCACCATCATGAAAACAGCACAGAAAAAAACTGCTCCCATGATTAAATTACCTCCCACTGGGTCCCTCCCACAATGCATGGGGATTATGGGAACTACAATTCAAGATGAGATTTGGGTGGGGACACAGCCAGACAATATCAAACAGAAAACCAAATACCACATGTTCCTACTTATAAGTGGAGTTAAATGATGAGAACACATGGAGACATAGAGGGTAACAATATACATGGGGGGGGGTCTCTGAGTGTGCAAGGTGGGAGAAAGGAGAAGATCAGGAAAAATAACTAATAGGTACTAGGCTTAATACCTGGGTGATGAAATAATCTTTCCAAAAATCCCCATGACACAAGTTTAGCTATGTAACAAACCTGCACTTTTGCCCCTGAACTTAAAAAGCTTTAAACAAAAGATAAAGTCTCCATCAGCCTCAGTCTCCGGTTGTCTTCAATGAACATAGACATATAATATGATTGAAAAATAAACCTACATTGTTGTAAGCCCTGTTAGACACACCCCAAAGTGACACTCAGCACTGTGGACCTCCTGGTCTTTATAATTTTCCATAATATCCCTCCCCTTGAGTGTGGATGGAATTTGCTTCTATGATTTGCTTATAATCAATAAAATTTGGTAAAGATAACAGGAGGAGGTCATTTCTGTGATTATGTTACAACATATATATAACTCTGTCTTGCTGTCAAATGCACCAGAGACTTCCCTCCCTGACCTTGAAGAAGTAAGCTGCCGTGAAATAAGGGTCTGTGCTGGAGAAGCCTGTTGGCAATTACTGGAGGCAGCATCTAGGGGTTAAGAGTGGCCTCAAGCATAAAACTGAAGCCTCAGTCCCACAGGCACAATGAGATAAACATTGCCAACAAAAGTGGGGAGCTGGGCCAGGCACAGTGGCTCACGCCTGTAATCCCAGCCCTTTGGGAGGCTGAGGCGAGTGGATCGCCTGAGGTCAGGAGTTCAAGACCAGCCTGACCAACATGGTGAAACCCCGTCTCTACTAAAAATACAAAAATTAGCCGTGCATGGTGGCACACACCTGTAATCTCAGCTACTTGAGAGGCTGAGTCAGGAGAATCACTTAAACCCGGGATGCGGAGGTTGCAGTGAGCCAAGATCATGCCATGGCACTCCAGCCTGGGTGGCAGAGCAGGACTTTGTCAAAAAAAAAAAAAAAACTGGGGATCTTAGAAATGGATCTTTCTTTAATCAAGCCTCTGATGAAACTACAGCCCCAACCAACATTTTAATTGCCACCTGATGATAGTCTGATACAGAGAACTCAGAATCCCAACTTTTTTTCCTTCAACTTTTAAGTTCTAGGGTACATGTGCAGGATGTGTAGGTTTGTTACAGAGGTAAACATGTGGCATCGTGGTTTGCTGCACAGTTCAACTCATCACCAAGGTATTAAGTGCAGCATCTATTAGCTAGTCTTCCTGATGCTCTCCCTCCCCCAACCCCACCCCTGACAGGCCCCGGTGGGTGCTGTTTCCCCACCATGTGTCCATGTAGAACCCCGACTTCTGACCAGAAGAAACTGTGGGATAATTAACGGGTGTGTTTTAGGACCCCAAGTTTATGGTAATTAGTTATGCAGCAATAGAAAAATAATATATAAGCCATTGATTTTTGGAAGTTGTTTGTTATTTCAAAATAACCTATTCCATTCCTTCTGACAGAAGGAATCAGAATAAGGTCAAATTTTGTGTTCATACCCTGGTGCAATATACCCAGGTAACAAACCTATATGTGTACCCCCTGTATCTAAAATGGTGACAGAGCGAGACTCCATCTCAAAAAAAAAAAAAAAAGTATGTTCAATATTTTTGCCTGCAAATTTGTTTATGGTGTGAATGGTCCCAGCAACTAACAAACCCCAAAGATCCACTGGTTTTGTTTTCCCAGGTATATATAGTGTGCTATCACATGCAGTGGGCTTGCCCCCATATATGTGGAACAGATTCAAGGTAAAAAACCAGCCAGGAATTCTTTGAGATAGAAATGCTCACCAGCTGATTTAGATCACAATGAGCATGGGCCTCTTAAAATAGTATGCGTAGATAAACCTGATTTTTGTATTCCAGAATTCTCAAAGTGATTTGAGAATAATGTGCCAAGTTTATTTGCACCACTCTACACCCTCTGGAACGCTACCACATACCCTCAGATCTACATGCCTCCTTCTTTGAGATGTGCAATCTTACAACAGTCAGCCATACAAATTAGCCAAATTAGCTATAGGATAAATTCATGGTAACTTCTTCTGTGTAAGTAATTCTCTCTAGACTCTGAATCTTCAGAAAAGGGACCCGCCTCATTTAGCTGCTGCTTCTCAAAGCTTAGCGTGATATCTGGCAGTTGATTCATAGTTATTGAAATGGAACGGAAGGGAAAGGAAGGGAAGATAATAGAATGGAATGCCCTGATGGTTTTTTGACTGATGCTCATTGTCCTGGATGTTGATAGAGCTGTAGTTCCAGGACATGATTTGTGATAGGGAAAGAGCAAGAAGACATGACTCTGCTACTTAAAAGGGAGACACCAGATGCAAATGAGATCAATTAGGATTTATCCCGAGAAAATTTGGAATTAGGATTCACTGGAAATAGTATTTTCTGTACATTTGAATTGAAGGGAAATAAACTCAGCAGCTGTGTGGGTGACCATATGCACTAAAATGGGGAAAAGAAGTTACAAAGCAGAAAGAATAGGGTTATCACAAAGACAGTGCAAAATGGGAAGCCAGGCAGGAAGTGGGAGAGAGGCCAAGAGAGAGAAGTAAAATGACTGACTTCATGACTGAAGACTTCCCATTCCATCCTTGGGTTTATTACAATTAAATATTTTTTTATGCTAAAGCAAATTGTGTCTGACTTATTTTGAAGTATAGAATTTATGAAATGTATCTCTAGTAAGACATGCTGTTTCCCCAAGGTCTGGTTATTTTTATGCTAAATTCTAATGTACTATATGGCATGAGCAGGATTCTCCAACAGAGGCTAAAGGATAAAGCAAGGCACTTTGGAAATCTTAAGTGGTAAGAAGAGATTGCATTTAGCACCACCTACCAGAAAGCATTTGTGTTATTCCAAGGCAGGAGTGTTAAATCTTCATAACTTCCTAGTGGGGCCATGGATAGAATTCAGGTAGTTCATGAACTCCAACAGGAAAAAAAATACCCTTAGTTTTATCAACCTCTAACTAAAAAATGGCAATTTCCTTCAATTATGGATGTAGGAAAATAATCAGTAATTTAAAGGAATAACTGTAACTTTGTCATCAATCGAAATCAGACATTTTCATATCTCACTATGATTGTTCTTGAAATCCTGACCTATTATTTAGGTAGATCACAACTTAATGATGGTAGGTAGGTATTAGACCCACTGTTAAACGGTGTTATTTAATGCATAAATAAGGAAGCACATAATTATTATATCACAAAATTGTTTAATACTTTGAGTCTACATTTCAATATAATTGGCTTTCTTTGTAATCCTATGTATTTTATTATATAAATGTTAAAACATTATTCTAAGAAAACCTTCACCAGACTTTCCAATAGGTGCAGGGCACATAAAAAGTTTAAGAAACCCTACTGCAGATACTAAAGACAGGGGAGAATTAGGTAATTTGATTATGAGGATCTAAAGAATCAAATCAATAGAAACCAGGGGAAAACCAGGCAGAACCAGACTCCTAAATTTCTGAGAGTTACTATATTTCTTATGCCCATATTTGGAGTTTTTATACCTACTGTGTTAAACATTTGACTGTATCTTTGAAGGATCTTAGCAACAAATATAAAAGATGGAACATATTGTTTCTGCTATAGTTTACGTCTCTGTATGCTACAGCTGATGAGACATCAGGTTGTATTATACTGAGTCAAATCACTCAAGTGGACTACCAGTTAAAGAACATAAACGGATTCGGGTTTGGAAGAACTAATGAAAAAATGTAAACCTTATCACATCCATTATTTATTTTCTCTTATAAAGAAATGTTAAAATCATTTTTTCATAACTTAAAAACCTATGTTTATATGTAGTCTAGTTTTTATTTTGAATAAGTGTTTTTTCAGCCCCCAGTTATCACCTAAACTAATTTGAGAAACAGAATTTGTGACTAGAATTACAAATGAGTGGGTTTGGAACTTATGGCACTTAGGGAGTGAAGGACCATCAACAGTAATTACTTCATTTGCCCTTGAGGGCCCCTGAGAAGAAAAGTACAGCGTTTTCCTACTGAGGAAACTCAGTGTTCAGTAGACCATGCACAATTATAAAATTAGCTAATTGATAACTTATTAACATTAGAAGCATGCATGTTCATTAGTAGATAGACTTTTAAAATACATTTCTGTTCCAATTCCAAATGAATATTTTAAATGAGACCTATCAAGAAACTTTGTTTTAATTAATTTTATATTTCATCCTTTGTATTAAGTTTATCTCTGATTAGTTCTAGTCTTTTTTAGAAGTTTAAGCATAAGTAAAGGAAGGCACCCACTATGAGATCTCTGAAGTTTCCTGCAATTACAATTTAATCCTTGGCATTATTCTAAGAATATTGTAAATCATCAGCAAAACTACAACAGAGAGCAGCCCAGATAAAGAAAAACCACTTCTGACTGCTTTCTTAACATAGGAAGGCACAATCCTTAGTTCTCGACCGTATGAGGGCAATGAACACTTTATAAAGGAAGAATAGCTGATAGGAGCATAAACATGTGCTCAATACCCCTGAAGATCCATTTTATGAAAAGGCAGTTTGAACTATTCTGCTTGATCTACAAAACTCTGTAGCAAATTTTGCTGTGCTGAAAATACGAATGAAGGGAGAAAAATAGAGATTCCCTCTATATTGCAATGGTCAAACAAAGGTTAACTAAACAATGAAAACTCTTGGTTCTAAAAATCTCTTACTGCTGTGGTTAATGGAAGTGTTTGAAAGCTACTTAATGGAAGGGTAAAGCCACATGTCCTAGGGAAAGTGACTTCATGGGCCTCAGATAACTCATGCGTAAAAGGAAAAATTTAACAATCTTTTCACAGGTATGTTGTAAGGATTTCAGGAAATGATAAAAGAACAGTGCCTACTAAAGTGTCTGACACATAGCAGATACTCAATACATTTTAGTACCCTGCCTTTTTGTGCTATTTCTTGTATCCCTACTGACCATCAAGTAGAGTAGCACAAACAAGAACAAATGAAAAGCATGTTGATTTCAGGTAAGATAAAATCAAGAGGAAAAACAAACATAAATTTAAAGTGATTGGACTTGAAAGGGACTAAGGCTAAAGGAAGTAAAGGGAAGAGATGGCAACAAAGGAATACATCTCAAATGAGTAATAAAATAGCTCACGCTTAGATGTCCTTATTTCCTAGTTTGAATCTGAGAGCTTTTATTAGTTTCTCCTGAGTCTATAGTCTCTGCAGTATTCTCCCTCAATTTCCAGGAAAATTCTTGTCTTTATGATGTTTCCAATAATTTAAAAGATATGAATTTACAGCAGTACATAATAATCTTTCTTATTACTTAGTGTCTTAGGGGTTATTAGAGGATGAAATTTTTTTTTTTTTTTTTTTTTTTTTTTTTTTTTTTTTTTTTTTTGAGACGGAGTCTCGCTCTGTCACCCAGGCTGGAGTGCAGTGGCGCAATCTCGGCTCACCGCAAGCTCCGCCTCCCGGGTTCACGCCATTCTCCTGCCTCAGCCTCTCCGAGTAGCTGGGACTACAGGCGCCCGCCACCACACCCGGCTAATTTTCTGTATTTTTAGTAGAGACGGGGTTTCACCGTGGTCTCGATCTCCTGACCTCGTGATCCGCCCGCCTCGGCCTCCCAAAGTGCTGAGATTACAAGCGTGAGCCACCGCGCCCGGCCCCTAGAGGATGAAATTTTTTGTTTTAGAATGCTTGCTATGGTCTAAATGTGTCTCCCCAAAATTCGTATGTTGACATCCTAACCCCCAAGGTGACAATATTAGGAGGCAGGGCCTTTTGGAGGTAATTAGGTCACGAGAACAAAACCTTCCTTAATAGATTAGTGCCCTTATAAAAGACGACCAAGTGACTCCATTGTCCCTTCTGCCAAATGAGAACATAGTGAGAAGTCAACAATCTGCAACTCAAAAGAGGCCTCTCCCCAGAGCTCAACCGACCATCCTGGCACCCTGATCTCACCTCTGGACTTATGAGAAATAATTTTCTGTGTTTAAGCTGCCCAGTTGATGATATTTTATTACAGGAGCCCAAACAGACTAAGACAATGCCATAGCCCAAATGGCTGCCTTATTGAAGTTAGAATGAGGGAGAAGAAAAAGAGAAAGGAAAACAGAGAGATGAAAGGAAGGAAAGAGAGAAGGAGGGAGGGAGATAGAGAAAAAGGCCGAAAGAATGAAGAGAATTCATTTTTAAAAAATCTAATTTCAGTTAGGTAAGTAGAGGTTGGCTTTGAGAACAGAGACTCATTGTGTTTCTGTAAACCAAAGTCCAGCAAGGCATGGATTGCTTGCAAAAATAGAAGAAAGTACATCACCCTTCCCTTCTACTTCTTCCTCTAGAATCCTATTTATACTTCTTTGTTGCTATACCTTCAGGAATGCAAAATGGAACTGGTAAAATTCCAGAAAAGGAAAACTAAGGCAATCACAAGGATTCAGAGTGGGACTAGTGCTAGGGAAGACAGCCAGCAAGACAAGAAGGGACTAAAAGGAGTCGAAAGACAAAATCAGGATGCTAAGCAGATTAAAATCTTAAAAATATGAAAATGCGATGATTGATGTGACTAAAACAAGCATAGACTTAACTTTCAAAATCTAAGTAGTAGGGTGTGTTTCCTTTAAAAGAAATCCTTTTTAAAACTGAGCAAGGTAAACTTAGGACAGAAGGGAGTAGGAAAGGGGAGTACTTTTTATACAGAGGATAACAATCTTCTGAAACTCTTAACTCCCAAGAGGTAGGCAATGTCAGCAAATTTAAGTGGATTTTAAAGGGGATTGGCTGGATTTATATACCACAATGCCATCAGTGGAGATTACAAGGAGCTGACGCATGTTCTACCTGTAAGGTTGATGTCAGGATGAAAAATTACATCCACTGATGGTTCATTCCCTACGGCCATAGTTTGCACAGATTTGGGGGCTGGATGAAACATTAATTCAAACTAGTCATGGTTATTTCCAAGTTTTTTTTTTTTTTTTGAGACAGAGTCTCCCTCTGTCACCCAGGCTGGAGTCCAGTGGCGTGATCTCGGCTCACTGCAGCCTCCGCCTCCTGGCGGAGTTCTGACAGAAGTTCTGACAGAAGTTCTATGGACAAATCACTTTACATTTACATGTTACATCCAAGTAAAGACTCACTCAGAAGTGCTAAAGAGCAAGTGAGTCCTTAGGCAAAACTCATACCCTAGATCGACTGCATTCTTCCAGAATAACAGGCTTTTCTTTTTTTTTTACAGTCCTCTCATATTCTTTTTATTCTTTTCTACTCATGGACATTTGTATGCTGGTTATAATTGTGTGTAGTTCATGTTTTTAATTAATATATAGTGCTTATACTTTGCACATCCTTTGGTGTGCTGAAGAAATTCTCCTTCTTCAGCTTCCTGAGTAGCTGGGACTATGGGCGCACGTCACCACACCCAGCTAATTTTTGTATTTTTTTAGAGATGGTGTTTCACCATATTGGCCAGGCTGCTCTCAAACCACTTGAGTCCCAGAGTCATACTGACAAACCTCAGGTCACCTAGTTGATTGATAGAAGAATAAGAAAGACAATCAGTTCTTCTAACTCCCAGCTGGAGAATTCTCCAAAGTTCATACATGCTGGCATTGACTTCCTTCTTTCCTCATGGCAAACTATAAATAAAAATATAGGACATAATAGAGGGTATTAGAGGCTGTCAAGATATATACCCAGAGCAAGAATCACTGTGGTTCCTTCCTCAATTACAAAATTAATTTCTTGGTTATAGTTTAAGGAATTCCTTCTACCTCTTCTATCATATGCCTTGAAATTCACATAAATTTAATTTACTGACTAACTTCTTCAGTTCTCAGTGTTGAAGCTTGAAATAAAGCAAAAACCTCTAAGAGAGATGTATTCTGTTAACAGAACTTGAAATTATGGAAATCAACATGATCCATGTCTCACTGACTTGCAATACTCATCCTAGTGAGCAGTTAATACAGAAAGTAAATGATATGGCTACCTAAGGCTTTGCCTGTTACACACCTCCCAAACCCACTGACCTTGGACTAAACCATAGTAAGCATCTCTCCCAGGCTATTCTGAGAAGGTGGAACCACTCAGTGATAGCCCGTGAGCATGTTCCCTCTTTATTAATGTGGATGCACATATTTTCAGCCATTTTACAGAGAATGGTGCTATTTGGTATTCCTTCTGCAGACTCCATTGAAGTGGATGGTCTCAGATACTTACTGAAAAGAAATAAGACTATTATTTGCCATGTAAGATGTATGTTGCACATTAGCTCACTGCAAGGATGTTGCAATTTTATTTCACTCACTGATATTCGGACATATCAAATCCCATGTAAAATTAACCAGTCAAAACCCAGTAAAGCACTGGTCATCAAAAGAACAATCATGGAATCCTATATTAATGCTAGTTATCAGAACTTAGTAACCAAAGGATGTGCAAAGTATAAGCACTATATATTAATTAAAAACATGAACTACACACAATTATAACCAGCATACAAATGTCCATGAGTAGAAAAGAATAAAAAGAATATGAGAGGACTGTAAAAAAAAAAGAAAAGCCTGTTATTCTGGAAGAATGCAGTCGATCTAGGGTATGAGTTTTGCCTAAGGACTCACTTGCTCTTTAGCACTTCTGAGTGAGTCTTTACTTGGATGTAACATGTAAATGTAAAGTGATTTGTCCATAGAACTTCTGTCAGAACTGCCCAGTGTTAAGAACAGGTCATTGAAATTCTCTGCCCATGCTAGCCAACAGTGCCCTCTTTAAACTCTAAAAAATTCTAGTACTTCATGTTTTATACCTCATTAATGACTAAGTTAATTAAGTTGATACTTAATTTTATGTCTTGGGTTTTACAAAATTAGATTATAATCTACTTAAAGGTAATAATCATATTTTAAAATATTTTCAAACTCATTGTGCCCACATGGGGCCTGACATAGTCCATTGATTGACTGAGAAATCATAGACTGTGATAGGCAATCAAAATGGAGCTGGCAAGGAAAAAAGCAGCTGTATTTCAAAGCACATTTATATTTATGACCTGACCTTTAGATTTCTTACAGAGTTTTGGAAATGATTTTTTATAAGATGAAATTATTTCCATGTGTAGTAAATCTGCTATGTCTGACATTTTGGAATAAACAGAATTGTTACTCATCAGAAAAACATTTAAATATATTTTAAAAAGAAATTCAACTCCTGCCTGGCTATGATGTAGTAATAATGCTAAGAATAATTTTTTCATTATAAACAATTCAAAGAGTGGATAGAATAGATCAAGCTACTGTTTTCAGTCACTGGAAAACATAGATTACAGAGCTTTGGTCACTGACAAAAGTAGTCCTTGGCTTTCTGCTAGTGGGCAGTTTCAGGACTGGACAAAGGCAGGAGAAATCCAGAGTCTACTCTCTCTGTCTCAGTTGAGGAGACAGAGATATACGTT
This sequence comes from Symphalangus syndactylus, assembly GCF_028878055.3. Lineage (NCBI taxonomy): Eukaryota > Metazoa > Chordata > Mammalia > Primates > Hylobatidae > Symphalangus > Symphalangus syndactylus. Next base: position 105,210,878 of record NC_072436.2, on the reverse strand, counting down.
CAGTGAGACCAAGTCAGCTAAAATTTTGGCAGGGAGAGGGATAGACACATTCATTATGGGCCAGGCAAAGAACAACTTTCAGGAAAAGAACAATTATTGAGGATCAGTATGGCAAATAATTCCCATGCAGGGCAAGAAATCACTTGAATTTCTACAAGCCAGAATGGAAAGACCCCTCTGTTAATATATGGGACATTCAGTAGATGCCCCAGAAAACTTATGCTTTAGTAATAAAGCAAAACAAGCCTTAAAATGGAGGCTACTCTATAACATCCCTGACCCACAAACCTCAAAAACAAACCACAAAGGCATCAAAATGATCTGCAAGTAACTGTATTGCTTGTCAGGACAAATTGTATCACTCTTCAAATAAATTCAACAAACTCAGTACTCAAAAATGTAAAATCATAGTGCTTAACAACTAATTAAAACTATTAAATTGTGAAGAGGTGAGAAAATGTAACCTAAACCAGGAGAAAAAAATCAATTAACAGGCAGACATAGTGATGTCTTTATCATAAATGATAAAGATAATGGAATTAGCAGAAAATGACACTAAAACCATTATTATCATGTTCAACGTGCACAAAGATTTAAAGAAAAGCATGAGAAAAAAATAAAAAATATATGAAAAGACTCAGAAGACACTTCTAGAAATAAAATGTTTAATACCTGAAATGAACCTGTCACTAGATGGAATTAACAGCAGCTCTGACACTGCAGAAAGAAAGGTCGTGAAATTGAAGATACCCAAAGAGAGCACTGAGAAAAAGAAAAGAAAGACTTTTAAAAAGAGGAATCTCAGGGACTTGTGAGTTAACAGTAAGCTACATAACAAACATGTAATTGGAATACCAGAAAAAAAGGAAAGAAAAATACGTTTAGAAATTTAAAATTCTACAATTGTCCAAAATTTTTCAAATTTGGTGAAAACTATAAAATCACAGATTCAAGAAAAATCAATGAACAGCAGAGAACATGAACAGAAAGAAAACCACACCAAATTGCATTATAACCAAATTACTGAGAACTAGAAATAAAGAGAAAAATCTTAAAGGCATATGGAGAAAAAAAAAAAAAAAATTCTACAGAGCGGAAAAAAATGACCAGAGACACATCAAAAACTCAGTGAGCCACAGTCAGTGAAATGGAATCTTCAAAATTATGAAATAAAAAGCAACTGCCAACTAGAATACAGTCAGTAGAAATATCTTACAAAAATTAAGCGATGAAGACGTTTCAAACAAACAAATCAGAAAGAATGTTTTGCCAGCAAGTGTGCACTAAAATAAATGTTGAAGGAAGTGCTGCAGATACAATAAAAATGATACCAGTTGGAAAAGAGATAACCAAAAAAAGCACCAAAAATTATACATATAAAAGCATCTTTATTTTATTCTAAAAAGTATTTTAAAATAATTGGTCATTTAAAGCAAAACTATGATGTAGGTTTTAAATACACATACACAAACACGCACACATACACATACACACATATATATATGAGATATATATATATATATATATATATATATATATACCAAAAAAATGTACCTCAACAAAATGTACCTCAACAAAAGCACAATGGATTGGAAGGGAAATGATTAAGCCAATAGTAGAGATAAAATAGAATCTTAACAAAACAAACTTGATTAATAAATAAAATGAACCTTGATTAATCCAGCAGAAAGAAGAAAAAGAAGAGAAAGGAAATACAATCAAGTAGCATGATGGTAGATTTAAATCTAACTGTGTCAAAAATTATCTAAGTGTAAATGGCCTACGCACTCTAATAATCAGATTATCAGACTGAACAAAAAAGCAATGATGAACTATATATAACATGTCTACATTTTAAGTATACCCATTTTAAGTATAAAGGTATCAATAGGATAAAAGTAAAAGGACTGCAAAAAGCATAAGATGCAAACGCTAATATTAAAAAGCCATAGAGGCTACAGTTAGGTAAAGTAAACTTCAAATAAAGAATTAACAGGGCAATAAAGAGGCATTTTATAATGATAAATGGGTCAATTCCTAATGAAGATATAACAATCCTACATTGTAAATGCCTAAACAGAATTTCAAAAAGCATGAAGCAAAAACTGGCAAAACTGAGAGGAGAAAGAGAAAAATTTACCATTATAATTGGAGATATCAATACTCATATCTTAATAATGATAAAGCATGTAGATAGAATATCAGTGAAGATACAGAAGACTGAGCAGCACAAACAACTTGACCTAATTGACACTTATTTATAGAACACTTTACCAAAGAACAGCAGAATATACGTTAGTTTTTATTGAACATGGCACATTCACCAAAATAGACCATATGTTGGGCCATAAAACAAGATTCATTCAATTTAAAAAGATTCAAATTCACAGTATGTTCTCTGACAGCAATAGCATTAATGCAGAAATTAACAAGAGAAAGCTATCTGGAAAAGTCCCAAATAGTTGGACATTAAACAATACACCTCCAAATAAATATGTCAAAGAAAGAATCACAAAAAGAATTAGAAAATACCTAAAACTTCACAAAAATGAAACATCGAAACATCAAGATTTCTAAGATGCAGCTAAAACAGTTATTAGAGAGATATTTATAGCCTTAAATACTTATATTAGAAAAGAAGACAGTTCTAAAAATTAATAAGGTAAGCTTTTAAGAAACTAGAAAGGGAAAATAAGCACAAATTAGCATAATGAAATTAATAATAATTGAAAATCAATAAAACAGAAAACAAATAAAAATAGAGAAAAATCAGTTAAAACCGAAGGTGTTTCTTTGAGAGGACCAAAAAACTGATAACTTTCATACTAGCTTGATCACGAATAAAAAAGGGAAAAGATACAAATTATCAGAAATTAAAGAGACATCGCTAAAGATCTTACAGATGTTAAAATATAATACATGCCTTTTTTTTTTGAGACAGAGTTTTGCTCTTGTCACCCAAGCTGGAGTGCAATGGCATGATCTCAGTTCACTGCAACCTCCACCTCCCCGATTCAAGTGATTCTCCTGCCTCAGCCTTCCAAGTAACTGGGATTACAGGCGCCTGCCACCACACCTAACTAATTTCTATATTTTTAGTAGAGATGGGGTTTCACCATGTTGGCCAGGCTAGTCTTGAACTCCTATCCTCGGGTGATCCACCTACCTCAGCCTCCCAAAGTGCTGGGATTAAAGGAATGAGCCATCACACCCCGCCATACATGACAATTTTAATGACTATATGATATAATATTCTACCATCAAGAAAAACACAAATTGCTAGAAAATCACAACAAATCAAAAGCCACACAAGGATACAGAAAATCTAATTAGCCTAATATTCATTGAAAACATTGATTTCTCTATCAAATATGTATCTACAGATATCTCTACAAGGTGCTGATTTCATTTTTTTAGTATATTCCCAAAAGAGGGACTACTATGTCATTTAGTAGTTCTATTTTTAATATTTTTGAGGAAACTTCATATGGTTTTTCATATAGCTGCACCAGTGTACATTCCCACCAAGAGTGTACAAGAGTATATTTTCTCTACACCCTTTCCAACACTTGATGTCTCTTGTCTTTTTTATAATAGCTATTCTACCAGGTGTGAGGTGATACCTCATTGTGGCTTTGATTTGTGTTTTCCTGATGATTAGTGATGTTGAGCACCTTTTCATACACCTTGGCCATTTTTATATCTTCTCTGAAGAAATGTCTATTCAGATCTTTTACCCATTATAAAATCAGGTCATTTGATTTTTTGTGATTGAGGTGTATGTGCTCCTTATTTAATTTGGATATTAACCCCTTATCAGAAATACGGTTAGCAAATACTTTCTCCCAACCCATTTGCTCTCTTTCATTTTGTCGATTGTTTTCTTTACTGCATAGAAGTTTTTTAATTTGATTTGATTAGGAACTTACAGAGGTATCTGTGCTGTCATGTTCACTGAAACTTAATTCAAAATAGCCAAGATATGAAAACAACCTAAGTGTTCATTGGTGGATGAATGGATACAGAAATTTTGGTACATATATCACAATGGAATATTATTCAGCCTTTTAAAAAGAAAGAAATTCTGTCATTGACAACAAAATAGATGAACCTAGAAGACATTACGCTAGGTGAAATAAGCCAGACACAGACAGACAAATACTGCATGATCTCATTTATATGTGAAAGAAAGGGAGTGAGGGAAGGGAGGGAAGGAAGAAAGGAAGGAATTGAAAAGTTGAATACATAGAAACATAGAGTAGAAGGATGGTTACCAGGAAGGCAGGGAGGGATGTCAAGATGTAGGTCAAAGGATGAATAAGCCTAGAGATTTAATGTATAACATGAAGATTAAATTAATAATATTTTATTGTTACAATGTGGAAATTGGCTAAAACAGTTAGCAGATTTTAGGTACTCTTACCACCAAAAAAAAGGAAAGGTAAATATGTGAGATGATTAGTATGTTAATTTTATTGACTACAGTAACTATTTTGCTGGGTATAAATATATCAAAACATCATGTTGTACACCTTAAATATATGCAATTTAAAAAACTTAAATATTTCCAGTAAAAAGCTAAGGATTTTATGGCTTCAATAGTCAATTCTGTCAGACATTTATGGAAGAAATAATACCAACCATACGCTTTTAGGAAACAGAGAAGGAGAGAATACTTTCCAAATCATTTTGTGAAGCTAGCATCACCCTGATACAAAATCAGACAGAGACATTACAAATGAAAGAACCATAGACCAATATCTATGCAGTAAATGAATATACATGCAAAAACCTATCAACAATTTCTTGAAAATAAAATTCAACGATATATAAGGATAATATAAGGGGTTTGTTCTGGGAATGCAAAGATGCTATATCATTCAAAAACCAAATAATATAATTCACCCATTAAAAAATTAAGAAATATATCATCGTCTCAAAAGATGCATAAAAAGTACTTAATAAATTTCAAGACAACTTCATGGGGACTGTGAGGAAAATAGTAATAAGAGAGAAAGAACTTCGTCAACCAATAAAGAGATCAATGAAAAAGCTATTTTCGTTACTATCTAATTGCATTATTAACGGTGAAAAATTGAATGCTTTCCCTCTGAAAATCAGGACTAAGTCATGGATACCCATATTCACCATTTCTATTAAATATTAGGGCATGCAAGGATTCAATATAGGTTTTTGTGAATAGGTTATGTTGCCTTGGAAAAGGATAAGTATGTTTACAATGTTGGCTGCCGAGTTATTTATATGTCTATGAGTTCAGGTTGTTTATTAGATTGTCTGTTTGATCAAAGTGTATTAAAAAATATTCCCATCAGAATTCATTTTGGGAAAGTTTGGGTAATTCTGCCAATTTTTGCCTTACATGTTTGAGGCTACTTTGTTGGATTAATAAATTCAAGACTCAAGATTGTTACAACTTCATAGAGAACTTATTTTTATTAAGTGATAATCCTCATTATTCCTAGCAACACATTTGTCTTTGAGTCCATCCATTCTGATAATATTGCTACATCAACTTTTCTTGGATTGGATTTTTTATTTTTCAATCACTTACCTTTCAACTTTCTATACTATTATATTAAAGAGACATATCTTGCAAAATGCTTATAGCTGGATTTAATTTTTGCTTTTGTAGTCTCTCGCTCTCTCTCTTTCTCTCTCCTCCCCCCCTAGAAGAAACTCTCAACATGAAATAGCCTTATATTTACAATTGTTGTGATAACTGATATATGTAAATTTATTTTTCTTTTAAATGTTTAATTCCTTTTTAAGTATATACTGTCTTTAGCTTGTAATATTTATCTCTAGTTGTATTTGTTACAGAACTGTGATTTTTCATTTGAAGCTCTTAAAAATCTTTTCTAAAAATACATATCAAAGGAGGGGTAAAAAGGCACCAGTTAATGTCTGTTTCTTTTTATTTTTTATTATTATTTTTATTTTTATTTTTTTATTTTATTATTATACTTTAAGTTTTAGGGTACATGTGCACAATGTGCAGGTTTGTTACATATGTATACATGTCTGTTTCTTAAATGAAATTACCAGCCTTTCTTCCAGTAGGAAGGTGACATATTTGTGAGAATTTTGGATCTAGAAGGAAACTTAGGCTGACATTCATTTTACCTGTGAGAAAACTGAAGCCTGGAGTGTTTAGATGTTCAAGGTCACAGAGTGAGTAATCATGACCTGATTGAACTGAAGTCATCTAACTCTTTGTCTAGTATTCTTTCCATGGTGTCCTTTTAGATTTATGTTGTACAGACTGTTGAATATCATCAGTTTTGCAATACAATAGTAGCACATGTCTTCCTGAAGGAGCTTGTAAATTGAATCAATTCTGAGATATGCATATTAAGTTAAGAAGCATGCAAAGCAGATGGCAAAATGCAAATGGATTAAGAGCTCCAAGGTTATCCAGACTAGAATCTATTTAAAGAAATGGTAGTGTTTTAAATTTTATCTGTGACTTTGAAAACAATAGGCTCAATCGTACAGAGAGATATGAAACATAGTCTAACTTAAAGTTGTGCTTTGTTAAAAGTGTTTTATTTTAATATCTAGTTTATTATTTCTCATTTATGTATACCCGGCAGTATTCTTTCTCTGCAGCTTCTACTTTTCCATTGAGTAGTTAACTTTTTTTTTTATCATTTATTTCCCTTCAAAGGTATTAACCTGCTTGGCAGGTTAATAATAACCTGATTTTCTAAGCCATATTTCATTTCCTTTGTTACTTTTCCAGATACCTAAATTTTAAAAATATTATTTTCAGCTAATATCATGTGGGACATGAAATGAAAACCCTGTGTACAGAGCAATTACCCTGTATTTCAAAATGAACTGCTGGGGTAAATTCAATGATGAAGTAATATGTCATGAAATCTCTGGTGTTGACAATGGAGATATAACAGTCATATTCAAAAATATCTCATACTTTATATGAGAAAAAAAGGGAAATACTAAAATCTAGTTTCAAATTGAGCTTTAATTTCTAGTTTAACATTCTCTTCTTAGGACATAGAATGCCAGACTTCCTAGCTCTGCAGATCTTTCAAAACCAGCCTTTGAGATTTCAGTCTAGAGCTGCATTCTGAGCATATTCTTTAGGGCAGATAGACCAATTAGGCATTTTTCTGACAGCAGCCAATGTCGTGGGGCCTTCGTTAAATTTCTGTCACATCTTGTACTTATGAAAATGAACTGCGTCCTTGGGAATTTCAAAAGGTAATGAAGCATGGACCGGAGAAGGGCACCAGAGGGAGACAGAGCACAGAACGCGTATGTCGTTGCAGCATCGTGATAGGGGAATGTGGTTTCTAATGATGGTAATGGTTCTCCATGGTACATAGGTCCAAAGAGTCTGAATCAAAATGCAAATCTCATGAATTCTAATGTCTAGAATATCCTAATTTTTGACAAAACTCTTGTATGCCACCAAGTAATTCTGAGAAAATGTAGATGTGAAATTGTGTCTATTTTATTTTATATACAGACATATTTAAAGCTGAGAAAGGGCAAACATGAGCTTTCCACACTCTCTTGAGGATACTCCATATTGTATCTGCCCACGTCAGCTCCAAGCTCAGCCTTTGACCCCTTGAACTGAAGGGCTCGCTGAATGACCAGCTTATCCTGAACCATGCTTCCAACCTCTGGAGCTCGTCCCATTTTACTTTTATTCTTCTCCCTCTGTTATTTTCCTTCCTGTCCTAGTCTCAGTCCTGCATTTATCTGTTCATCCTCAGATTGCCTGGAACTTCACTTTGAGTGACCAAATCATCCCTCTTTCCCAGAGATGGTCCCAATTTTAGTACTGGAAGTTCCTACTTTCCATCCTTTCCAAGTTGCTCTGAAGATTTACAAATTTCTTCAAACTCAACCAAGGGACCAATCCCGCTTCATACTCATTTCTTCAACAGGTTTCTTTGTCTAACAAAACACCAACACACATACCCAAGCACCACACACACAGACACACACACACTTTAAAAATATACTAAATGAACCGAGGCTTCGCTTTACTGTGGTTTGACCTAAACAGCAGCTTTCTCTTTGCCCCTTCAATATTAGTGAGAACCTCATTCATAAAATTTGCTTCACTCTGCTTTGTGTTTGTATTTCGAGCCTCTGTGCTCCCAGGTCAGCCCTGTGCTTCGTAGGTGTTTCTGTCTCTTTGACTCATTTCGTCAAGCTTTTAACACTCTCTGACCCTTACTTGCAGGCTCAGACTTGCCTTGAATATTGAGCCAACCTAGGAGAGAAAGTTTATATATGAAAAATCCTTCCCTCCTTTCCTCCATGAAATGGAACACGGAATTAAGTCACATTTCCAAGCTGTGGAATTTACTGGCCAAAAGTAAATATTCACCTTCTCTATGTGATGTGCTTTCTTCTTCCCTTTTTGGAAGCTTTTAAGGTCTTCCCTTTGTCTCTATTGTTCTGAAATTTTGTATATGCTTTTGTATGGATTATTTTCATTCATTGTGCTAAAGACTCAATGGGTCTTTCATTTTGAAGATTCATGTCTGCTGATACCTTTTTTAAAATATTGCTTTTCTATTAATTTACACATTCTGTCATTTTTCTTTTCTTTCTAATGGTTATTGTTTATATATGACATTCTGTTCTTTTTAATAGATGCAACATTTTCTCATTAAGGTGATCATAAAATATAATGCATTTACTTAATGTGTATTGTCATCTTTCTAATAATCAAATAATTTGATTAAAACATACCTTACAATGCCTTTTAGTTATAAGTTAAATTATATGTTAAAGAGTTTCATTTTATAATGTTAAGAGTATGACAGTAGATAGTGAAGTAAAATTGTTGAAGTTGCTCAAAGGACTGTGGAAAATCTTGTTTCTGGCCTCCGAATTCACAGCCTTACAGTGCTGGTGAAAACTAAGAGCAAACTTAATATATTATATATTTTGTATCTGCCAAAAAATAGATCATCCTAAAAGAGGCACCCCTGTTTTCTCTAGTCTACCGAGGTCAGTTGAAGGACTCACATGCTTTAATCCTAATCAATGTGTTGAATGAAAAATACAGGAAGAAAACAATTCCACACAGGGACAGATTTCTTAAATAATGAGAGAAAAAAAGAGTGATCATAATCAATTAGAAATGAACCAAATGCCAAGTGAATTTTAAGTAAAATAAGTCCCCAGGGATAAAACCAAATTAAAAAGTTATTAATGAAAGTTCTTAATGGCACAGGACTCCTTAGATAAGGCAGGGGAAAATCGTGAGTCAGCACTGAATTAATAACAAAATGCCCTCTCTATTAACAAAATTATACCACAGTGCAACTGAATAAGATGACATGGGAAGTCACTTCTGCATAGGCAAGATAAATACTATAAGAAATATTATAGAAAAATTAGTCCAACCCTTGTTTTAATAGAGAAGTAATTGAGACCAAATAGGAACACTTTCTTAAAGGAGAAACAAACATGTCGTTCTTCACAAGGTGGCAGGAAAGAGAAGAATGAGAGTCAAGCAAAGGGGGCAGCCCCTTATAAAACCATCAGATCTTGTGAGAACTTACTGTCATGAGAATAACATGGGGAAAGCTGTACCCATGATTCAGCTACCTCCCACCGGGTCCCTCCCACCACACACAGGGACTACAATTCAAGATGAGATTTGGGTGGGAACACAGCCAAACCATATCGGGGGCACCCCAAGCCCAGTAGCAAGGCTGTGGTTCTTCTAGACTTGTGGAGGCACTGCCTTGACGATCTTGGACATGTTCCAAGAGAATTCACCAGATTATCAGGCAGAGACTATTGTTCTCTTCCCTCACTTTCTCGGAAACAAATGAAGTCTCTCTCTCTGTTCTGAGCCAACTAAAGCTGGGGGTGGAGTGACAGGCACCCGAGTGGCCACCACCACTGTGTCTGTACTGAGTCTGACCTGAAGCCAGCACAGCACTGGGTCTTACCCAAGGCCTTGGCTACACCTATATTCACCCAAGGCCCTTGGGCTCTACAATCAGCAGGTGGCAAAGCCAGCCAGGCATGTGTCCTTCCCTTCAGGGTGGCAAGGTCCCCCAGGTCCTTAGTGGGTTCAAACATGCCACCAAGAACTCAGGGACTGAAGTCAAAAATCTTAGTCTACGTGGTTTTCTGTTTTATCTGATCTGGCACTGAAACCACAATTTGCAGTCCTTCTCACTCTTCCCTCCCCTTTCCAAAGGCTGAGGGGACTCACACCATAGCCACTGTCACCACTGGCCATTGGGAGTACTGTCAGACTACCACTGATGTTCCCTTTTGTTCCAAGAATTCTTACGTCAGTGTGTTGTGAATGCTGCCTGGCCTGGGACTCAACCTTTGGGGCAGTTGGCTCTCCTCTTGTCCAGGGCAGGTCCAGAAATGCTGTCCAAGAGTCAAATGTTGGAATCAGGGGCCCCAACAGTCCGCTTGGTACTGTATGCCTCCTGTGTCCATGCTGGTACCTGAAGCCAGCAAGTCTCAGGGGCTCAACTAAGGCCCTCAACATAGTGTCTTGATATCACTGCTTGTTATTTGCAGCCCAAGGGCTCTTCAGTTAGTAGGTGATGAATGCTGCCAAGACTGGGACCTTCCCTTGAAGGCAATGGGTTCCCTTCTGGTCCAGGGTGTGTCTAGAAATGTTGTACAGGAGCTGGGGCCTGTAACAGGAACCTCACCACTCTGACTGGTGCCCTGTCCTGCTGTGGCTGAGCTGCTATCCAAGATGCAAGACAAAGTCCTCCCTCTCTTTCCTCTCCTCTCCTCAGGTGGCAGGAAGGGGTCTCTTCTGGAGCCCTCAGCTGTGCATTGTGGGATTAGGGGAGGGAGATACCAGCACTTTCTTAGCTGCCCCCGCTGGTGTCTCAGTATGTCAGGTGTCCCTACAGTCAACTGTCTCTGGGCCTAGCTCAGCCCTAGGGCTCACCTATGAGTTGCAATCCTTGTGATCTAGAATGCCTTACAAGTTTGCTTAGAGACCAAGAGCTCCTTGGCCCCCAGTGGTGGGGTTTGGGGGCATTCAAGTTCAGACGGTTGGGATAGGTGATTCCTCTCTGTCTAGGGCTGGTTTAAATGCTCCCTCTGTGGGCGGGCGCCAGCTGAGTTTGGTCTAGTTCACCTTTGTGCTCTGACAGGACAGCACTGAGTTCAATGCCTCACAATTGCTGTGTTATCCCTCCTGCAGTACCAGAGAGGGTCTCTGTACCACGCCACTGTTGCAGAGGATGTGGGGGAAGCAGTGGCTTCAGTGATTCCAGACTGTTTTTTCTATCTCTTCAGTGTCTCTTTCAGGGATATGAAGATAAAACCAGGTACCATGAGAGCTCACTGATTTTTTTAGTTCTTATAAAGATGTTTATTTTCTGTGTAGATAGTTGTTAAATTGGTGTCCTTGTGGAACCTTCTATTCCTCCATCTTTCGCTGCATCTCCCCATCTAGATTAATTAAATTTTTATTCTTTGTTTTCCCTTGATGTTTTAGAGATTTGATTATCTGAAAGCAAAGACCTGTGCCCATGTCTGTAAAACTACTGTCCTGGATTACAAGTGACTCAGTGGCAAATTATTGTAATTCTACCTGAATAAGGAATGAGGTACCAGAAATTTTGTAATAAGGTCACTTCTGTGGCTTATATTTGGTTGTTGCTCCTGGCAGCCCAGTTCCCAGCCTGGTCCTCCAGCCTTCTGCAATTCTGTTAGCTATCCAAATAATTATATGATTCACTCGAAATCGGCATTTATTGCTTACACTTAGGAACCCGATTAATACAACTGGCACAACTATTACACAGCCTTTAAATGAATTACCAAGCAGACCGCACATTGTCTCCTTCTCTAAAGCTTATTACCTCTGAGAACAAGTAGTTTTTTGAGCATCTCTCTTTCCTCAATGTGCATTTTTCAGCAATCTTGCATTTCATTGTCAACCTGATATCACATGTTCTGTTTCTTTAAAAATGTGTCACCCTTTTACTTTTTTCGTGTTTATGCCCAGGTTTCTAAAATTCCTATGTATTCCATTTTCTTTTCTATATGCTTTCATCAGATTTGGGCTGGTAGGAAGAGTAAATCTTATTATCTAGGAAGCTATATCGAACTAAAAGTTATTTTATTTTGTATATGTTTTTTCCTGTTTCATTTCTAAAAATAAAATTGCTATATTAGCTAAAATTCTGTTTATACATGTGTATGTGTGTACACATGTATGTGTATGTAAACTACATAGATCATTTGAAGACCCATAGAGTTTCTAACTTAATGAGGATGAGATAGAAAACAAGCAAAGGCCATGGTATCCCATCTTACTGCACTGATGGGAGGCTGTCTATTATCATGATTGATATTGTCAGGTTGCTTTGAAGTTACATTGATTGTCAACCAACTGAATAAACATTCCATCCAAACTTAGGCCACATAGCTCCTCATTTGCTTTCAACAAAAATAATCTGCAGTGTGTTTATTTTGTCTTTTTGTTTGCATGTTTGTTTGCCTAAATCCTTGTTTTAGATGGACTCATGAAAGATAGGGTGGTGTCTATTTATTATGGTAAATTTGATATTTTCTGAGCTTCAGGTCTTCTAATTAAGTCATTACCTAGCTTTAGTTAACATAGTGGTTCATTTAATTTTAAAAATAATTGTGCTACCAAAAAACCTTAAATAAAGTAAATGTTTTGTAAAATGAATCCCACTTTAAGTATAACCAAGTTCATTTAAGTGAATATTTTTAAAGCTAATAAAACATCTATACTTTTTAATGCAAAGCTGTGGACACATAGTAGATACCCAATCATAATATTTATATGATTGATATTCCCCTCCCCTGCCCAGGAAAAAATCTTCTAATTTACCTAGTTTTTTGTTATTTTTAAATCTTAGAAGCTTATATTAGGTTTTCCAAAGGTAAGACACACCTGCATATATCTTTTAACAGCTAAATTTTCCACTTGCCTCAACATCACATTTCCTATTATAGCCCTAAAGGCATTCTCTGTTTCTCTGTTTTCTGTAGCTTTGCTAGTCTTCTTCCAGTGAACTAAGATTTTTCAGGCACTCTATTTTCAATGTACTTTAAACTTCTGACTCTACTCTCTGAATTTTCCTGCTTCTCTTTAAACTTGAGTCAAGCTGTCAACACCACTTATTGAATGCCTGCTGTGAAAAAGATACAAAAGGAATCAAGACAACATTTTCTTTTCTAGGAGAATGTACAATCTACTTGATGAGACAGTCTATACGTTCCCATTAAAATAGACTAAAACATGCCAAAATAGCTTGAAATAAGAAGGTATTAATTTAGTATAAGTGTTAATATGTACTCTGAAAGAATGCTATGTTGTATAGTACTGAGAGAGATTGATTTGGAAATTTCTTTTACATCTGAGTTTTGAATCTCAGGTCTATCAGATGTCATGCCCTTTTATATAACAAATATTTTATGATACTCCCATTATTATCCTACAATGAAATTAATAAATGATAAAATCTAACAATGAACATAATTTTAATGAAATTAATGCTACACAAAAGAGAATAAAACAAAAATAATTCATTATCAGATAACATGTATTTTAAAATAAAACTCGTCAGACATGCACACTAGATGACAACATAGTGTCAGATGACACTTCTCCCATTGAGAATAATGGGAAGAAGGAAAACAGATCTTTAACGAACAATAGGCCAAGCATTACAGAGCATTCTTGTTTCAATTTCATTGGTTTCCAAACTTTGTTTCAAAATCATATGAGAGAATTTCTGATTTATCTATATAACACATGCTTACATCCTGCTTACTATGCCTGAAAGTGTTATAAACACTCTACAGATATTACCTCATTTAACCCACTTAACAACCCTTTAACACAGGTTCTATTATTGCTTCCATTTTATAGATTAAGAAACAGAGGCATTGAAAGATTAAGTGATTTACCCTTTTCACAAAGCTAATAAATATAGAAGACAAGGTTAAAATCTAAGTCTTGTGGTTTCAGGGTACGTGCTACGGAGCATGTGGTTGCAGCAGCAGTCTAGATCCCCATCCCCAATCATTTTGATTCAGCAAATCTGGGGTAGGGACAAAGAAATCTATATGTAAGTGAATAAGACTTTTACATATAGTGAGAAGGGCAATGTCTGGTATTTGAGAACCACAGCACTAAACCACAACTCAGTTGGGAGCTACAAGAAGGAGACCTATATGGCTATACTCAAATCTCTGTGTTGGAATATACAGAGAAAGCTAGGAAGAACAGTGAGTTGGGGACTATTTAGACAGAACCTTGAAAGCCAAGCTAATGCACATCACTTTTATAAAATGGTCAATAGGGAACTATGTATTTTACACAAGAATGAAATATATTGAAAATGCAGCATCGGCAGAAGACTATAAACAGCATTAATAAACATGAAAATGTAAGTATAATGCATTCAGTAAACACATAAAAGTAATAAATCTGAAGCTAGAAAAAGCACACTGGGTTATATGCATGATGTGAAAAAAATGACGGTATTATCTAACTAGTCATTGCACAGCTTTCAATTACGAGGCGAGCAAGCCAATTAGAGAATTGCAAGATCATAAATGGATCATGGGCACTGGGAGTTAGAAAGTGCTTTTGAGAGCATTTTTTGGAGATTACAAACCCAAACATTATGGGATCAGGCAGACAAGGAAGCAGATACTTGTAACGCAGTAGCCAGTAGTAGAGAGAGTATCAAATGAGAATGTTCATAGAAGACAGCTGTGACTCTGCTCCAGGCAATTACTCCATGATTCTGCTACTTGAAGTTAGTAGTTATTCTGACTTTTAAAGAAAAGCCAGAAATTCAGATTTTAATCAAATAATTCACATCCCACCACGTTACCCTCAAAGATATTTTGGAAATTTAATCATATAATTGTTGAAACAAAGCCTTCTTCACCTCTTCTGGTTTTTATAATGTATCAAAAATGGTATGAGACAGAATGTACATTCCCATTAAAACCGACTAAAATATGCCAAAATAGCTTGAAATAATCATGTATTAATTTAGTATAAGTGTTACATGTATTATGAAAGAATGCTATGTTATATAGTACTGAGAGAGATCGATTTGGAAATTCCCTTTACATCTGAGTTTTGAATCTCAAGTCTATCGGATGTCATGCCTTTTTACATAACAAATATTGCATGATACTCCCATTATTGTCCTGAAATGAAATAAATGATAAAATCATAATTTTTATGAAATTAATATAATGTCTTATCTGCAACATAAAAGAAAATAAAACAAAAGTTTTCTATAGTCACTGCTAGTGACTATAAAAATAGAGACTCTATAAGGCATTTCTGGATGCTCTTTGACTAATTCCTCACTTAAGACAGGCTAAAATAAACAAAATTGGCTGTTCCACCTCTAGTGATCCCCGCACTCATAATGCCTTGTGATAATAAACTATATGACCTGGGAATCATAAAAAATTAGGTCCAGACTCATGTCTTTTATTTAATACGCATGTGACCTCTACCAATTTACTTGAATTTCTGTGCCTACTATATAAATTGGAGCTTATAATTCCTAATCTATGTTCCTTACTGGGTTGCTATCAAAATCAAATGATACAATATATACGAAGCATATTGAAGCCCTGAACAAATGCAGTACATTGTGAATATTACTGGACTGGAAATTAGGGAATCTAGTCAATTAGTACCTAGATTGATTTTCTTGTAAAATGAGAAGGTTGATCTAGAGCAGTGATCTCTAACAGAAATATAATGTCAGCCACATGTGTAACTTTAAATATTCCAGAACCTAAATTGAAAAAGGAAAAATAATAGATAAAATTAATTTTAATAATTATTTAATCAATGTATCCAAAATATAATGTCAAAATATAATTAATATAAATTACTGAGAAATTTTACATTTCTCATGCAAAATATTTGATATCTGATATGTATTTTATATTTATAGCATGCTTCAATTTCGATTAGTCACATTTTAAGTGCTTGAAAGCCACAGATGGTAGTGACTACTGTAATGGATAGTACAGATCTAGATAATGACCAAGGTCCCCTCAACTCTACCTTAGTGTATAACGCATTATTATAGATCTCATTATGTCTCCATGTTTTTAAATGGCCAAAGCTTAAATTTCCATCAAGACAAATTAAATTAGGACTTGAAATTTTTTTTAATTAGGAGTGTAAAAACCTTGCAAAATGATTCTTTTCCACTTCCATAGTAAAAGATAAGAATTTCAGTATGTAAATAATGGCATTTGATATATTTTAAACTGATATAGTCAAAATTAAAAATTTATTCAACAGAAAACTGATTCAGACCTTTTTTTTTTTTTTTTTTTTTTTTTTTTGAGAGGGAGTCTCGCTCTTTCACCCAGGCTGGAGTGCAGTGGCGCGATCTCGGCTCACTGCAGGCTCCGCCCCCCGGGGTTCACGCCATTCTCCTGCCTCAGCCTCCCTTGTAGCTGGGACTACAGGTGCCTGCCACCTCGCCCGGCTAATTTTTTGTATTTTTAGTAGAGACGGGGTTTCACCGTGTTAGCCAGGATGGTCTCGATCTCCTGACCTTGTGATCCACCCGCCTCGGCCTCCCAAAGTGCTGGGATTACAGGCGTGAGCCACCGCGCCCGGCCTGATTCAGACCTTTTATTGTTTAGAAGGGGCATACACAATTTCACTCATATGAGCTACTTGCTATATTTGTCGTCAAATCAATTGAATGCCAGACATATAATTGAATTTTGAAATCATCACTTTGGTCCAGGAGATAGCTACCACCACACTGACACAAAGAATTTATGTTGTGCAGGTACATCTATCAATATAGTGAAGAAGAAAAAGACGCAGAGAAAAACTGCCCTAATCCTTTTTTTTGGCATATTGAAATATTGTCTTTCTTTTTGAATATCTTACAATAATTTTTTACAGGATGCAATGGGATCCCATCGGATTCCTTAGCTAACAGAACCTTGACCCAAAGTGCAAGCAATGAGTTAATGAGTTAACTCAACACCGGCTTTCAGTCCTGAAAGTAAGATGAAACTTTCTGATGCTTAGAAGCAATGATTGCAGAGATTTCCCCTTGGCCTTCTTTAGGACCAATTCTTAAGTCTATAAGCATTATATTTGTGTTATAAAGAATGCCCTAAATTCGACTTGTCATGCAGAGAATGCTGCTGGTGAAATGCTGTGGCCCAATCTAGAGGGCACTATTTACCTTTTATTCTACAGAAGCTGCTGTCATGAGAGACAAATGGTTGTTCGCAATGTGGCAACTTTAATTGACTCTATTTCTCCCAAGAACGTTTAAACATATCGTCTATGTAAATGTATCTCAATTCGGTATCCATTAGCCCAAATTATTTAGTTTAGAGGCACCTATACATAGTTTCTTCCTGTAAGTTTTCCAAGTAAACATATATAGCCACTTTTTTTGCGCTTCGTATTTCCCCATCTGAGAGTCCTAATTCTTTTAATATTTAGCTAAGAAGCTCTCACTCATCATCCTCTACAGTTGATTAAAATGGCAATGAAGCATCTTCCTTTCTTTACCCTACAGAAACTGTTTGAAATATAAATATCAGTGAAAAAAATAGCCAGAGGTAAATTATCCATAAAATGGCACTTCATAGCTAATCACATATTCGCTAATTTTATTATACTGTTTCTTTCACAAGTAAATGAAGCAATCTTGTAGAAATGTATTATGTGCATTCTATCAATGGAAACATAGAGTTCACTTTAATTATCACAATTAGCATTACTAAAATCAGAATATTATTTAATCATATGAATTACATATATTTTTATTTGCATATCTACTCTAAAACAAGATACAAAGTAGAGGGTGTGTATTTGGTATACAGTCTGCCATTAGTCTGAAAACTATGATTTCTTTGAAATTGAAAATCTCATTCAAAGTGATACAAGAAAAGATAACAAAAGTTAAAGATCTAGGACTAGATCTAAAACTCACCAGTAAGAAAATCTCACTTCTTAGAATGTGAACAAGTTTTAATAAAAGCTATGTATGTGCACAAAAGAGCAAGAGATAAGACAAAAACAAAAGAGAAAAGAGCAATGATATTCAAACAAGTGATATCAAGGTGGTGTTTATTCTTAGCTGTTTCTTTCTATCAAGCTTCATTCTTAAATATTTTTTTCCCCCTGAAGAGAAAGAACTAGGCAGCATGTGCAGATCCAGGCCTTTACTCTGTTCTTTTCATAGGGCAGGTATTGTACTGGTGAAGTCAAAAGATACGTCCATTGCATGAGGAGGATTAAGAGACTTATAACAATTAGAAAGTGAAGAGTGTCTGAGAGGTCATTTAAAAAAATGAATGATGATTACTTTGTCCCTTCATATTCCAGGAAGCTGAAATCAACATTTGCCCCTTTCACTTACTTCATTGCCTCTATTAGCAAGAAATCTGCTTTCTTAATTAATCAGCTTTTATGATGTAGAAAAATGTCAGGAGCTAAGAAAAAATCAGATGAGGTCATGTCCTTGAATATTTGGGGAATAATTTGAGATAAAGAAAATAGAATAGTTAATTACTTCTTAAACTGCAATTTTATTTATATATATACTTTTTGGAGACAGCGTCCTACTCTGTTGCCCAGGTTGGAGTACAGTGGTGTGATCATGGCTCACTGCAACTCCGACCTTCCCAGGTTCAGGTGATCCTCCCACCTTAGCCTCCTGAGTAGCTGGGACTACAGGTGCATGTGACCACACTTGGCTAATTTTTTTTATTTCTATTTTATTTATTTATTTATTTATTTATTTATTTATTTATTTATTTATTTATTTTCATAGAGACAGGGTTTCACCATGTTGCCCAGGCTGGTCACGAACTCCTGGGCTCGGGCAATCCACCTGCCTCAGCCTCTCAAAGTGCTGGGATTACAGGTGTGAGCCCATATGCTGGCCATTTTGCAATTTTAGATGGCTTACTTTGACATATAAAACTTCTATAATGAATTTGGAAAAAGCTTTGTTCCCTCCAGATTTCTCAGAAGCCTCACAAATATATAATAAAAATAATGAAAAATTTGTCTGTGTGCACCATAAATTTAAAATAAATTTGAGAATGCACTGTGAATTTATATTAAATTTACAGATATAGATATAAATTGTATACAATGGTAGTTTCTAATATACGTTCACTTTGTGGAAAACATATTTTTTACTCTGGAAACAAATGAATTTTATGTTTAAGTATCCTTTCTACCCTCTTAATAATAGTTAAATGAATTATTACAAAAGTATTTAAATATGTTCAAGACTCTCTTACCATTTAAGAGACCAAACCCCTGATCCTAGTATTCCCCTCTAGCTACAATGATAAGTTTTTTTCTCTCTCTTGATTTATCTAAACTCACTGTAACCGTTTCTTTACCCATCATTCACTCTTCAACCACTCAAATCTGTCATACTCAGTTCACCATATCAAAACCACTCTCATAAAATTAATGATTTTCAACTTGTGCAATCCAGTGAAATTTTCTATTCACATAACACTGGATCTCTATATGACATTTGACACTATTGAACAGGCTTCTCTTATTCTGAGTGATCTCTTCACTTGACTGCCATGATATCTCATTCTCCAGGTGTGCCTCCCATCTCTCTAGCCACTAAGATTCATACTTCTTTGCAGATTTGCCATTCTGTAACTGGACTGTATATATGGAAACTCCTTAAGGCCTACGTTGATGATCTCCAAATTTGTACCTCTGGGACCAGAAACTTACATCAAGCAGCTTACTCACACTTTTGCTCTTGGATGTCTTAAAATAATACCACAAATTCAACAATTCTGAGAGAAAGTTTTAAAATCCTCAATCTGAAATAAAATCTTGTTATCCTTTAGTGTTCCATATCTCACCAAATAGGCCTATCATTCCTGTGATTGAGCAAGTCTAGATTACAGGAATCATCTTTGAATTCTCCATCTCTTCAATTCACTCCTTTCTACATCTACTCTACATGCTCTAGTCTCACCTAAACTACCATGTTCGCCTCCTTAATAGTGTCATTCTGTCCACTTGACTCATCCCAGCATTCCTCAGAAACTTTTTACCCTAAAGTTGAAGCAAACCTAATAATTTAAATGTGACCTGGTAAGACTCCTGCCTAAAATCTTCAATGGTTCCCTATTGAACCTAGGACAAAAACCAGAATCCTCAAAGCAGGCTCTAGTCTCTGCTCATTCCAGACAACTTTTTCAGCTTCATGTCACACCCTACACTTCTCCCATTCTATTCTTCAGCCATCCTGGCCTTTTGATTCCTAGAGCTCACCATGCAAGCACCAGCCACAGGGTCATTTCACATGCTATTCCTATGTGTAAAGAGACATGCCATCTTCACACCCACCCTACAAAGTTCTTACTTAACTCTAACTCACTCTCTAGACCATAGCTTGAGACTCTCCCTTGGAGAAATTTCCCCGACAATCATGTCTGTGTGATAGTCCTTGGTTATACACTGACGCAGGACTGTTTCTTTCCTTCAGGAAATGTATCAAAATGTCTTATTATATGTTTGTTTTGGGGTCATATTTTTAATGGCCAACTTCCCTGATACCCTGTAAGTTCCAGGAAAACAGAATTTCTGATTTTACTCACTGTATATCTCTAATGTTTAGGTTCTTATTGACGAGGTTCTGATTTGCTTTTAAATTACAATATTTTCATTTGTAGAACATCAGTAAATGGTATTTGAAAGTAAGTTGACAATACGTATAATTACATATCAATATCCCATCTTATGCCATGCTATATAATGTAATATTGTTTAGATCCTGTTAATTAGGAAAAGCAACTATAGAAATGTAGATGTAAACCTGTAACTCATAAAGATGGAGCTAATAACTTCAGAACCAATGATAACTTTACTATCATAAGGATAGATTATTTTTACTGTACCTATAACATAAACATTTTCAAATTGCAGAAAAATTTTGCGAAAACTTAGGCACACAAAAAATTATGCCTACTTTAAATTCGGCAGGCACTTAGCTTAATTCTCAGTTTTTTCTCCCCACTGTGAACTTACAAAAGTCATTCTGTCCAGAATTTATCTCTTGATCAAGAAAACTTTTTGAAAGAGCTACCAAATATAAAATGCATATTCTGGTTAGTTTTTTTTTTTTTTCTCAAGCTCTGTGAGTAGAGAATAACTCCCAGGATAGTGGTGGAGGTAAATTATTTTGCTTAGTTTGGTTCAGTAAGAATCTCATAGTTGCCAACCTCAACACTTCCAAAGGTTACCCATGTCAAAGCAGGTGCTCTAAGCTTAGTGCTCATAGGCAAAGATGGGCCCTTAAGTCTCATGGCATTGGGTCTGAAAGTAAAATTAATGTCAATGGATAAACAATAATTTGATTGTTACCCAATGATTTAATACATAGTTATTGAACATTGTCTGGAGTTTATGCAATAGTTACTGATAAAGTATTTAGTGTACGAGTAATAAATACTTTACAGCCAGGCCAAATACAGGTATCTTAACCTGTGATCACCTAGCAGAAATACAGCCAGATGGAGAGGCAGAATATAAATCCAAAAATTGATTCAAAAATCAACAGCTAATAAAAATAGTCAAAATGAGTATAAGTCCTAGATAAGAAGCAAAGGCCAACATTTAAGAAGTCCAGATGCAGGGAGAGAACAAGAAGAATACTACTGTAAAATAAGGTAGACTGTACAATTGCTCCCCTGTCCTACGAGAGGACTATATATCCCCACACGTTGCCGTGAGCTTTCAGTGTATTTCTGTAGGCAGAATTTACTTCTTGCCTCATTGCTAAGCTAGGCCATTTGACTTACATTGGTCAATGAAATGGGAGAAGAAGAAACATTTGCCAATTCTGAGCATAGGATTTATAAACCATTCCATGCTTCTGTTAGCACTTTTGCTTTTTTCTCTCTTGCTACAAGATTGGTAGATCAAAATTAGGGGCTGCTTCTTCAACCTGGATATTGGAATGAAGAAGACACAAGAGCCACCTGACCTGTGACCACTGAAGCTCCTGTAGTCAACAAATACCATTCATAAGAAATATACCTATACTGTGAGTCAATGAGATTTGGAGATTGTTACTGCAGCCTTACCCAGTGGAAGCAAACTGATCCACTGTGCATCTACCAGGACTACTGTTTTTGTGTGTAATCTTGAGAACTTCACCAAAGATTCCAAGTCAGCATTGGAATCTTTAAGAAGTCAGGTCTGGACAAGCATGAGCAAGGCTTTGTGCAGAGACTTGAAAGAAAGGTGGTTATTTTTGCTTTTAGGGAATATATCTTTCATTTGGGAGAATTTTATGATTTCACTAGGCTGTGAATAAAGACCGCAACAAGAAGGAATGAAATACCAGAAAACTTTAGGGCTTACTCTCTTCAGAGAGAAATCGTGAGATGTTTCATAGGAAAATTAGAATTTGATGTGAACTTTGAAGGAGGGCAAGATCAACTCCTGTAGGTGACTAGGAGGAATATTCACATTCCTGTGACTGTAAGTACATAAGTGATATATGAGTTAAAAATAAATTATTTTGGCAGATAGTGAGGGTAAGGAAGTCTTTGGTAAGGTTTTTCTTTTAATGAAAAACAGCCCCCAAATCATTTTCTTTTCTAACAAAAAGCAGCCTGTAAAATCAAGCTTCAGACATAGACAAGCAAGCTGGAAGCTTGCACAGGTGAATGCCAGCAGTTGTGCCAATAGGAAAAGGCTACCTGGGACTAGGCATGTTCAAAATGGTGGCTCCATCTTCCCTTTTCCTTTCCAATCATGTGTGCAGTAGGGAGCAGACAACATGGCACCAGCCAAGTAGAAAGCCCCTTTGCATAAGAAGAAGATTAGGGAGGGGTGGCCAGCTTCCCCACAGCGATGTAAATGTCACACCTAGTTCAACCAATCTGTGGGCCAATGTAAATAAGACACAGAGTCTCCTTAAATCTGCCTATATAATCCAGTGCACTCCACTGCCAGCGAGAGGTCCCACAGGGGTGCCCCTCTATCTCGCAGAAGAGACAGCTATTCTCCTTTCTCTTTCTTTTGCCTATTAAACCTCTGCTCTTAAACTCACTCCGTGTGTGTGTCCGTGTCCTTGATTTCCTTGGCATGAGGCAAAGAATCTCAGGTATTTACCCCAGAAAATGCTGCTTCATAAGCAAAGTTACAACCTAGGAGGGAAACATAGGTAAACATGTAAGAGTGAAGGCTTCAAATAAGAGAGGATATGAACACTGGAAATAAAGGCCAAGATCAATTGTACAGTGCCTTTAATTCCAAACTATAGAACATCAATGTTGAGTTTTACCAATTAATTCTCACAGACACTTGAAAATGACATCAAAAAGTTATCATTAGGCCCTTTTTCAATATTTCTGGACAGTGAACTGATTTCAGTTTCCCTGTCTTGAGCCACAACCCAGAATAGAATAATTTAGCTCAGGAAACTCATACATGGCCTAGTGTTCAGTGAAATCTGTTGGGCATACCTTTAAACAATCAGCTACTGCTCCTTCAGAATTATAAAACTCTGATCTCCAGTGCAGATCTCTGTAGAAATCTGCTGTTTTAAATGCCCAAGTAGGAAATGGAGCAATACGAAGCCATTATATACAACATTTCAATTAGCTGTGACTATACATCTATCTATGTACATGTGTTTTTTAATGGTGAATTTTAAGTAATACTAGACAAAAATATATGCTTTTTATGGATTACTTTAAATTGCCCATAATTCTATATAACAAGTATTTGATCTAGTAAGCTATTCTTTTCCTTCCACTATTACAATTATCTTACCTTCTCTGTGGAAAATAAATTGGAAGGAAAATAATACAGATTGTAACTCTGCAACTTTATAAATGAGGTTTCAAACATACAAAAATATTTTTATTAAGTATTATAGCTACAATTTCTACTGCTAAATGTGTTTTGTTGCATACAATATTCAACAACTGTAAAGACAATATTGCAATGCTAATTTAACAGTTTAGTACTTCTTGTTATTTTTATTTCAGGTCACATCCTTAACATTTCATTAACATTCTAGTAATATTTAGTGTACATTATAAACATCACTATGAATTTTCATGCATCTCTTCTTTATAAAATCACGAGAGTGATGCTAAAATGTTAGGTTGGAATTAACTGGTTTGAAGTAATTTACTCAAATTACTTAGTGCTTAGGACTGACTCAAAACCATTTTATAATCAATTAACTCTGTGTCTATATACATGCAGTATGAAATGAAGAATAAAAGCAATTTTCTAAATAATTCAGGCCAAACTTTAAGATCTATTGTTTGTTCATTTATTTTGCTTGTTTGGTTATTTGTTTATTTTTTGTGCTACAATTACATGTAGCCTGGATACCATAAAGGTATTAATCTATAGTTAACACTTTGCATTAGATATGTAGACACGATATCTATGCTAATTATGTTTTTGTGTAAGCAGAAAAAGTTACAAATATAATCTCAGTAATTTCCAGAAGACTCTTATTATTGTGCCTACATTACAATATCAAAGAAAAAAGATTTTCTTTAAACAAATACAATGGTTACAGTGGACCTATTTTCAATTTTTTTTTAATTTCTAATTTTTGTGGGTACAGAGTAGGTGTATTTATTTATAGGATATGTGAGACTTTGATACAGGCATATGATGTATAATAATCATATCAGGGTAAATGGGGTATCCATCACCTTAAGAATGTATCTTCTCTTTCTGTTATAAACAATCCAATTATACTCTTTTAGTTATTTTTAAATGTGCAATAAATTGTTAACTCTTGTCACCCCGTTGTGCTATTAAATACTAGAATTTATTCATTCTATCTGACTATATTTTTGTACCTATTACCATATCCACTTCCCCTGCTCCACCACTGTCCTTCTCAGCCTCTGGAAACCATCATTCTTGGCTCCATCTCCATGAATTCAATTGTTTTCATTTTTTTAGTTCCCACAAATAAATAAGAACATGCAAAGTTTGGTTTTTTTGTGGCTGCCTTATTACACTTAACAAAATTACCTCTGGTTCCATCCATTTGTTGCAAGTGACAGGAACTCATTCTTTTTTATGGCTGGATAGTACTCTATTGTGTATATATACCACATTTTTTAATTAACTCACCAGTTGATGGACACTATGTTGCTTCCAGATCTTAGCTATTGTAAACAGTGTTGCAATGATATGAGACTACAAATATCTCTTTGATACCCAAAAGAAAGGAAATTTCTTTTGCATATATACCTAGCACTGGGATTGCTAGATCACATGGTAATTCTATTTTTAGTGTTTTTGAGGAACCTATAAAATCTTCTCCATAGTGATTGTACTAATTTATATTCTCACCAACATTGCATGAGGGTTCCCTCTCTCCACATCCTCACCAGCATTCATTATTACCTGTCTTTCGGATAACAGCCATTTTAACTGGGATGAGACGATACCTCATTGTAGTTTTGATTTGCAATTCTCTGATAATCCAAGATGTTGTGCACTTTTTCATATACCTGTTTCCCATTTGTATGTCTTCTTTTAAGAAATGTCTATTCAGATATTTTACCCATTTTTAAATCAGATTATTCGATTATTTTTCCCATTGGCTTGTTTGGGCTCTTTATATATTCTGGTTATTTATTGCTCCTTTGTCAAACGAATAGTTTGCAAATATTTTCTCAAATTTCATGGGTTTTCTCTTCACTTTGTTGTTCCCTTTGTTGTTCAGAAGCTTTTTAACTTGATGAAATTCCATTTGTCCATTTGTGCTTTGGTTGCCTGTGTTTTTGGAACACCACTCCAGAAATCTTTGCCCAGGCCAATAGCCTAGAGAGTTTCCACAATGTTTTCTTTTAGCAGTTTCATAGTTTCAGGTATTAGATTTAAGTCTTCAATATATTTTGATTTGATTTTTGTATATGGTTAGATATAGAGGTCTAGTTTCATTCTTCTGCATGTGGATATCCAGTTCTCACAGCACCAGTTATTAACAAGACTGTCCTTTCCCCAGTGTATGTTCTTGACATCTTTGTTACAAATAAATTCACTGTAGATGCGTGGATTAATTTCTAGGTTCTCTGTTCTGTTCCATTCGTCTCTGTGTCTGTTTTTATGCCAGTACTATGTTGTTTCGGTTGCTATAGATCTGTAGTATAATTTAAAGTCAGGTCGTGTGATTCCTCCAGTTTTGTTCTTCTTATTCAAAGTGGCTTTGGCTATCCTGGGTCTTTTGTGGTTCTACATAAACTTTAAGATTATTTATTAAATTTTTGTGAAGAATGTCATCAGTATTTTTAGAGGGATTGCACTGATGCTGTATATTGCTTTGAGTAGTATGGACATTTTAACAATACTGATTCTTCTAATCCATGAACTGTTTTTTGTATGTTGATTTTGCAACTTTTACTGAAATTCTTTATCAGTTTTAATAGTTATCTCGGGGAGTCTTTAGGGTTTTACAAATGTAAGATTTTATGTTCTGCAAACAAGGATTATTTGACTTCTACCTTTCCAGTGTAGGTGTCCTTTATTTCTTCCTCTTGTCTGGTTGCTGTGGCTAGGACTTCCAGTACTATGCTGAATAATAGTGGTGAAAGTGGGCATCCTTGTCTTGTTTCAGATCTTACAACAAAGATTTTTTCAGTTTTTCCCCATTCAGTATGAAACTAGCTGAGGGTCTCTCATATACAGCTTTTATCATGTTGAGGTATGTTCCTTCTATACCCAATTTTTTAAGAGTTTTTATCCTGAAGGGATGTTGGATTTTATTAAATGCTTTTTCAGTATCAATCAAAAATATCAGGTGCTTTTGTCTTTTATTCTGTTTATTCTGTTGATATATTACACTGATTGATTTGCATATGGTGAACTGTCCTTGCATCCCTGAGATAAATCCCACTTTGTCGTAATAAATTGGCTTTTTAATGTGTTGTTGAATTCAGTTTGCTAATATTTTATTGAGGTTATTTGCATCAATGTTCATCAGGGATAATGGCCTGTACTTTTCTTTTTTGAGATGTCTCTGTCTGGTTTTGGTATCATGCTAATATTGGCCTCATAGAATGAGTTCAGAAGTATTTCCACTTGCTCTGTTTTTCAGAATAGTTAGAGTAGAGTTGGTATTAGTTCTTCTTCAAGTGTTTGAAAAATTCAGCAGTTAAGTCATTGTGTCCTGGTCTTTGCTGGGAGACCTTTTATTATGGCTTTCATCACATCACTTGTTATTGGTCTATTTAAGTTGTGGATTTATTCATGGTTCAACGTTGGTAGGTTGTATGTGTCTAGGAATTAATCCATTTCTTCTAGATTTTTCTATTTATTGACATATAATTACTCATAGTAGCCACTAATGATCTTTTGAATTTCTGTGGTATTGGTTGTAATGTCTCCTTTTTCATCTCTTATTTTATTTATTGGGATCTTCTCTCTTTTTTTCTCAGTCTGGCTAAAGGTTTCTCAATTTCATAAAACCCAACTCTTCATTTGGTTGATCTTTTGTACTGATTTCTTTGTTTCACTTTCATTTCTGCTGTGATCGTTACTATCTTTTCTTCTAATTTTCATTTTGGTTGGCTCTTGCTTTTCTAGTTATTTAAGATTTATCATTAGGTTGTTTTATTTGAAGTTTCTCTGCTTTTTTATATAGACAGTTATTGCTATAAGCCTTCTTCTTAGTATTGCTTTCACTGTATCCCATACCTCTTGGTATGTTGTGTTTCCATTTTCATTTGTTTCAAGAAATTTTTCAACTTCATTAACTTCTTCATTGACCCACTGGTCATTCAGGTACATATTGTTTAACTATTATGTGTTTGTATGGTTTCCAAAATTCCTTTGATTATTGATTTCTAGTTTTATCCCATTGTGGAAAAAGAAGATACTTGATATGACTTCAATTTCTAAAACTTTTTAAGATTTGTTTTGTCACCTAACATATAATTTATTCTTGAGAATAATCTATGTGCTGAGGAAGAGAATGTGTGTTCTGCACCCATTGGATGAAATGTTCTGTAAATATCTATTAGGTTCATTTGGCCTATAGTGCAGATTAAGTCTGATGTTTATTTGTTGATTTTCCATCTGACTGATCTGTCCAGTGCTGAATGTAAGCTGTTAAAGTCTCCAGCTAGTATTGCACTGGGGTCTGTCACTCTCTTTAGCTCTAATAATATTTGCTTTACATACTTGGGTTCTCAAGAGTTGAACGCATATATATTTACAATTGCTATATCATCTTGCTAAATTGACTCCTTTATCACTGTACAATGACCTACTTTATTTCTTTTTCTAGTTTTTGCATTGAAATCTATTTTGTATAATATAAGTATAGCTACTCTTTCTCCGTTTTTGTTTCTATTGGCATGGAATATCCTTTTCCAAGCCTTTATTTTAAGTGTATGTGTCTCTTCATAGGTGAAGTGTGTTTCTTGTAAGCAACAGATGTTTAGGTCTTATTTTTTATTCATTCAGCCACTCTATTTTTTTAATTGCAGAGTTTATTCCATTTACATTCCATGTTATTATTGATAAGTAAGGACTTACTCCTGCCATTTTGTTATTTGTTTTCTGGTTGTCATGTGGTCTTCTCTTACTTCTTTATTTCCTTTCTCTCTTCCTTTTAGTGAAAGTGATATTCTCAAATGGCATGTTTTAATTTCATGTTTTATATATTTTGTGGATCTGTTGTATGTTTTTTGATTTGAGGTAACCAAGAGGCTTGCAAATAATATCTGATAATCCCTTATTTTAAACTGATGGCAATTTATCACTAATTGGGTAACAAAAAACAAACAAGAGAAAACTAATAAAAACTGCATACTTTAAGTGCATTCCCCTGATTTTTAACCCTTTGTTGTTTCTACTTATATTTTACTATACTGAAAATTTGTTACATATTATTTTTAGAATTTCTCATGATTTGAGTAGTTTATTCACCACAATTACAGTGTTATACAATTTTGTGTTTTCCTGTGCACTTTCTATTACCAGTGAGTTGTGTATCTTCAGATGATATTTTTTTCTCATTAATGTCCATTTCTTTCAGCTTGAAGAATTCCCTTTAGCATATCTTGTAGGACAGACCCACCCAGTGTTGATGAAATTTCTTAGCTTTTGTTTTTCTGGGAAAGTCTTTATTTCTCCTTCATGTTTGAAGAATATCTTTGCTGACATACTATTCTAGGATAATAGTTTTTCTCCTTCTACACTTTAAATATGTCATGTCACTTTCTCCTGGCCTATATGGTTTCCACTGAGTAGTCAGCTGCCAGACATATTGGAGCTCCATTGTATGTTATTTGTTTCTTTTCTCTTGCTGCATTTAGGATCCTTTCATTATTCTTGACCTTTGGGAGCTTGATTATTAAATGGCTTGAGGTAGTCCTATTTGGGTTAAATCTGCTTGGTGTTATGCATCTTCTTGTACTTGAATATTGGCATCTTTCTCTGGGTTTGCCAAGTTTTCTGTGATTATCCCTTTGAATAAACTCTATAACCCGATTTCTCTCTCTCTACCTTCTCTTTAAGATCAACACTTCTTAAAGTTGCCCTTTTCAGGCCATTTTCTAGATCTTATAGGCATGCTTGATTCCTTTTTTCTTTTGCCTCCTATGACTGTGTACTTTCAAATAGTCTGTCTTAAAGTTCACTAATTCTTTCTTAGGCTTGATCAATTCTGCTATTAAGAGATTCTGATGCATTCTTGAGCCTGTCAATTGCATTTTTCAGCTTCAGAATTTCTACTTGATTCCTTTTAATAATTTGAACCTTGGTGTTAAATTTATCTGGTAGGATTCTGAGTTTCTTCTCTTTGATGTATTAAATTTTGTTGAACTTTCCCAAAACAGCTATTTTGAATTCTCCATCTCAAGGGTCACATTTCTGTCTCTCCGAGATTGGTCACTGGTGACTTACTGAGTATACTTACAGCTATTTTGAATTCTCCATCTCAACAGTCACATTTCTGTCTCTCCAAGATTGATCACTGGTGACTTACTGAGTACATTTGGTTAGGTCATGTTTTCCTGGATGGTCTTGATGCTTGTAAATGTTTGTCAGTGTCTGGGCATTGAAGAGTTATGTATGTATTATAGTCTTCACAGTCTGGGCTTGTTTTTACCCAGCCTTCCTGGGAAGGCTCTCCAGGTATTTGAAGGCACTTGGGCATTGTGATCTAAATCTTTGGTCACTACAGCTATATCTGCTTTAGGGGGCACTCCAAACTCAGTAATGCTGTGGCTCTTGCAGACTCACAGATGTACTGGCTTGGTGGTCCTAGGTAAGATCTAGAACTATTCCCTGGATTACCAAACAAAGACTTGTCTTCCCATACTTTCCCCCAAACAAATAGAGTGTGTGTGTGTGTGTGTGTGTGTGTGTGTGTGTGTATGTGTGTCTTGCCCAAGGCCCACAGTAACTACGATCTGGCTACTGCCAGTGTTCACTTGTGGCCCAAGGACTCTACAGTGATCAGGCGGCAAATACAGCCAGGCTTGTGTTCTTGCCTTCAGGGCAGTGAGTTTCCCCAGTCTCAGACAAGTCTGAGGATGCCATCTGGAAGCCAAGACCTGAAATCAGGAACCTTAGGAATCTACCTGGTGCTCTACTCTACTGTGGCTGAGCTGGCACCCAAGCTACAAGACAAAGTCCTTCTGACTATTCCCTCCCCTTTCCTCGAGCAGAAAAATCTCTCCCTGTGGCCTCCACTGCCTCTGTCCCACAGCAAGTACTGCCTGGTTACAGTCAATGTTCACTCAAGGCCAAAGGGCTCGTCAGTCAGTTTGTGGTGAATGCTTCCAGGCCTGAGTCTCTTTATTCAGGGAAGTGTGGGCTCCCCTCTGTCCCAAAGCAGGTCCAGAAATGCCATCCAATAGCCAAGGTCTGGAACTGGGGACCCCAGGAAGTTGCTTGATGCTCTACCCCACTGTGACCCAGCTGGGACCCAAGCTGCAAGACAAAGTCTTCTTTACTCTTTCCTCTCATTTCCTCAACCAAATAGAGACTCTCTCCATAGCACCACAGCTGGGAACGTGTTGGATCACACCTGAGGCCAGCACACCTCTGAGTCTCACTCAAGGCCCACATTGAGTACTGCCTGGCTACCACCGCTGGTTATTTAGGGTCCAAAGGCTCTTTACACAGCAGGAGCCTAATAAATCCTACCAGGACTGGGTCCCTTCCCTTCAAGGCAGAGGATCCCCTTCTATCCCTATCCCAGAGTGATAGGACTACATTTAGGAAAGTGGTCCTGGAGCTAGGGCCTGCAGTGGGGGCCTCTGGGCTCTGCTGGGTGCCCTATCCTACTGTGGCTGACTTGGTATCCAGGTTGCAAGACAAAGTTCTCTTTACTCTCCCCTCTCCTTTCCTCAATCAGAGGGAAGGAATCTCTCCTGGAGCTGTGAGCTGTACTACCTGGGCTTGGGGGAAGGTACACAAGCACTCCCTTGACCACCCCAGCTGCTGTCTCACTAGGTTGCTTGCAGCCTAAGCCCAGTGGCTCCAAACCCACAGCACCAGGACTTGCCCAGGACTTGCAGTCCTTGTGGCCTAGACTGCCTTTCAAGTTTATGTAGGACCCCATAGCCTTTTAGCCCATGATGGTGAAGCTTGCTGGAACTCAGGTTACCACTGCTGGGATGGATTATTCACCTCTGGCTAGGGAAGGTCTAGGTGCTCCCTCCGTGGGCACTGGATGAGTTTTGCCCCATGTTGCTTTCTGCTGTGACAGGAAACCACTGAGTTCCAACACAAAGTCCCACAGTCGCTGCACTGAGCCTCCCCCAAGCACACAGATTATCTTCCTGTGCCACAGAGATGCTGCCGGGAGATGGAGGAGGGATGTTGTAGGGGATTCAAGACTGTCTTTCCTACCCTCTTCAGTGCCTCTTTCCTTAATATGATGTTAAAACCAGGTACTGTGATCACTCATCTGATTTTTGGTTCTTTTGGCACTTTCTTGTGTGGCTGCTTTTTCAATTTGGTGTTCCTGTGGAGATCATGGAGGACGATTGTTGGAGGTTTCTATTCAGCCATCTTGCTTTGCCTTTCTCCTGTTTCTTAGTAAACTCAATTTACAAACGGTTATTGAGACCATACCATGAAAAAGGCCCCTTTACTAGGGACTGTAGCCAGAGAGAAACTAGAAGCATTTAACATCAAGTTAAGGAGAAAAGTCTTGGCACCTCAAGCCAAGTTTAAAACAGCATTTTCAAGCTAATTCTAAGTTTCTTCAAGTCACTTTCCTAATGAAAGTACTTCAGTAACATTCCACTGTACTTGCCTTCTGCTTACCTCTTCAGTTTCCCTCCTAGCCACTCCAGGAGCTAGAGACTCCTTAGATTTCTAAAAATATTCAACATACATAACCATACATTATTCTCTAATACAGAGATTAGTATTTCTTCCTTGTCAGTTGTTATTTATTTTATGTCTTTGGTCTTTCTACACAGCCTTATTTTTAAAATTATAATTATATAACAGACAGAAAATGCAAAAAGACAAATATACAAAATAACAAATTATAAAAATAAACATCCTGGTTGCCCCACCAATATCAAGAACCAGTGCATGGCCAGCATCTGGAAACCCCCTGGGTGGTCCTCATTCGTCATAATGTCCTCCCTACCCCCCCCCGGTAACCATACTACTAAATATTCTGAAATTCACTTTTTTTACAGTGTCACTATCTAATCGTAGATCTCAAAACACCATGGCTTAGTCTGTTGCCTGTTTTTGAAATTTGTATATTGAATCATACAGTAACTTTAAAGTCTGGCTTCTTTTACTTTATATTGTAAAGGTTTATTCACCTTTTGCATATAACTGCATATATTGAAGTCTAGTATTTTTATGAACGAATATTCAATAGTTTGTTTATCCATTCTAATGTTGATGAACATTTGGGCATTTCCATTTTGAGAGTATAATGAACAGCCTTGCTCTGAACATTCTTGTCCATGTTTCCTAGTTCTTATACATACATGGAACGGAGATTGCTAGATCATATAATGTGTGTGTTTTTAATGTCTTCCAGATAGTGTCAAGCTGCTTTCCAAAGTGACCATTACCATTTCATATCCTTATTATTAATTTATGAAAGTTATTTTTGCTCTACAAATTCACCAATATTTGATGTTTTCAACTTAAAAATTTTGCCAAGTTGTAAGCTGTAGAGTGATATTTAGGTTTTTTGTTTTTGTTTTACACTTTTAGTTCTTCTTTCACAGTAGTTACACATTTAGTTTCCTCTAATGCAACATTGGAAGTTTAAATGATGATAGCATGCAGTCTTCTGTTTTCTGGCCACTAAGAAAATGTTTCCCAGGTTGTGCAATTAAATGTAATGCTAGCTCTAAATTTTCTGTAAGATACACTTTATTAAAGTTCTCTCGTTTTCCTGCTATGTGAATTTCAATCATAACTGGATATTGAATGATAATGAATGTTCCTTTTGTAGCTAATGAGATAATCTCATGATTTTTTTTCATTGTCAGGATAATGTGATAAATTACATTTTTTCTGGCCGGGCGCGGTGGCTCACGCTTGTAATCTCAGCACTTTGGGAGGCCGAGGCGGGCGGATCACGAGGTCAGGAGATCGAGACCATGGTGAAACCCCGTCTCTACTAAAAATACAAAAAATTAGCCGGGCGTGGTGGCGGGCGCCTGTAGTCCCAGCTACTCGGAGAGGCTGAGGCAGGAGAATGGCGTGAACCCGGGAGGCAGAGGTTGCAGTGAGCCGAGATCGTGCCACTGCACTCCAGCCTAGGGGACAGAGCGAGACTCCGTCTCAAAAAAAAATAAAATAAAATAAATAAATAAATAAATTACATTTTTTCATATGTTGTAAAACCAGCTTTGCACCCTGAAACAAATTGAACTTAGTTGTGATTTATTATTCTTTTTATTTATAAATAGACTTGGCTTGCTCATATTGTATTTAGGGCTTTAATATCTACATTCATGACAGAAATTGGTCGATAATTCTCTTTTCTTGTAAAATGTTCCAGGTTTTGGAAATAAGGTTATGTAGCCTTCGAACTATGAATTGAGGAAATTTCATCTGTTTTTTAATCCTGGAAGAATTTGTATAAGAATTAGAAATACTTCTAAAATAGTTGTTAGAATTTTCTGGTGAAGCTTTGGGGCCTCTCTGTGTTGGTGAGTGTGTGTTTGTGAAGGATTTTAAATCAGAGTTCTTTAAAAAATATATGATTAAAAATATCTATTTTTTTATTGTACCAAAGTTGTATTTTTCCTAGAATGTGTTCATTTCATATAAATGTTAATATTTATTAGCATTGTTTTGTGTAAGATTCTTATGTTTTCTTTGAAATTTCTTTAATAGTTCTCGTGATGGCCTCCCTTAAAATCTCTATTATATGATTATATTATATGGAGTAAGTTGTGTTGTTTTCTCTGCTTTTTGCTTCCTTCTACTTTCTATAAGTTTATTATTCCTTATGCTATCAATTTCTACTTATGGCTTTAGCTGCACCCCACAAAGCTTGGGATTTAGCATTTTGACTTTTATTTCAGTATGTTATCTAATTTCCATTTTAATTTCTTTTTTAATCTATGAGTTATCTAAAAATGATTGCTTACATTCACATATGTTGGGGTTTCCTATATATCCTTGGCTTTTTGATTTCTAAATGAATTGTTCTGTGATGAGAAAATATACTCTGTAGAATTTCAGTCCCTCTTTTTATCCAGTGGGATAGCATACTATCAATGTCTGCAAATATATGGATGCTTAAAATTACTACATATTTTGTGATTGTTGCGTATAAGGTTCTATATATGTAAATTTGATCAAGTTTGTTAAGTGTGTTACTCAGTGTATATGTTAGTGAATATCTTTTCTTGTCTGCTTATTCTATGAGTTATGGAAAAAGTTATATTAAAATCTATAACGATTATCAATTTGTATATTTTCCTTCAATTATGTTAATTATTTTTATATGTATTTTTTGCCATACAATTTAAGCATCACATCTCCTTGTGAATTGAATCTTTTATCATTATAAAGTATCTCTCATTACCTCTAGTAAAGATTCTTTAAATTTGCTCTATTTTGTCTGATATAATTGCATCAAACCAGCTTCCTTTTAATAAGCAAATCTCTTTCCATCTGTTTACTTTCAGTCTTTCCATGTCGTATCATCCACATGTGCCTTTTGTGAACACTGTCTATTTTCAGTTTTGTGTTTTTAAACCCACTGCAATAACCTTTGCCTTTTATATAGAGTATTTAGACTATTAATATTTTGTGCAATGTATTTTGAGTATACTAGTATATTTGCGTTTATACCTACCATCTTACAATATAACCTCTATATGTAATTATTGTTCTATGTTTATTTTCCTCTTTTTTACGTATAATTGACTACTATACTAGTTACGGTTCCATTAGAGAGTCAGTACCATTAGGAAAGATCACGATATAGATAGATATATTATAGAGTTAAAGGAATTTCTTATATAGACTTGACCTTGTATAATCATGAAAGTTCATTAAGTAGTCTCTATAAGGCTGTCATCTTCCCATTTAATGCTAGAGCTTGAAATCTATGCAGCAGGCAGTTGAGAAGAAAATATGGCAGTAAAGTAGAGAGAGCAAGAACAAGTTAGGACCAATAATCATAAGCTAGAGTCCACAGCAAAGACTGAAACCTGTCTCAATTCTCATTGTCTAGAGCCTTAATAGAGTCCTGCAGAAGCCAGGAACCTTCATTATGCAGCTAACTACACACATTCCTTGCTCAAGAGTCAGAGAAGCTGAAGGAGGATCCAAAGAAAGCTGGAGCAATTTCAGGCCTGTCCACCGAGTAAAGTCAATGGGGTAGGACAACAGGTAAAGGGCAACATGTGTGAGCTACATAAAGGCTGTTGCTTTGCTCCGCCTTCCAAATCCCTCACCAGAATTTCTCTTATGGGATATCCTAACCAGAAACTTATAGGAACACTGGGAAATGTAGTTTAGCCTAGCCAAGTGACACATTGCAAAGCCATAACTGTTTTATATTACTTCATGTACTCCATATTTTGGAATTACACACATATTTATATTCCTTTAGTGACTACCCTAACAATTAGTTTGTATGAATACTTTATTTTGAAAGGCTAATATTATTTGTACTTGTACGCTGATCCCAGTTAATACTCCATATTTTAACTCCATTTACCCCCTCCAACATATACGCTATTGTTGTGGTATATTCCCATTCTCTCTCTATTAAAACTCACAAGTAAGTCACTGCTAAGTTAGATTTCACTAAAATTTACCATTTTGTTCCTCTTCATTGCTTCCTGCATCCTAAGTTCCTATCTGGGAATATTTTCTATCTGAACAACACTCTTTAGAATTTCTATTAATGTGAGTTGGGAGATTATGAATTTTTGCAGTTTTTCTTGATAGAGATTTTCTATGTATTTCATGACAGAAATTATAATTTCACTTTTTAAAAATGTTGATAAATTAGTCAAACTTGGTCTAATTGTTATGCCCATGAAAATAGTCTACATTTCTCTCTGTTGTTTTTTTAAAGATTGTTATCTTTGTTTTGTTTTATGCACTTATACTATATGTATCCAGATGTGAATATTTTATTATCCCATTTGACATTTTTGGGCCTATTAATTTTCTTTGTTTTTTTATTATACTTTAAGTTCTAAGGTACATGTGCACACTGTGCAGGTTTGTTACATATGTATCCATGTGCCATGTTGGTGTGCTGCACCCATTAACTCGTGATTTACATTAGGTATATCTCCTAATGCTATGCCTCCCCCTCCCCCCACCCCATGACAGGCCCCAGTGTGTGATGTTCCCCAAGCTGTATTCAAGTGTTCGCATTGTTCAATTCCCACCTATGAGTGAGACTATGCAATGTTTGGTTTTCTGTCCTTGAGATAGTTTGCTGAGAATGATGGTTTCCAGCTTCATCCATGTCCCTACAAAGGACATGAACTCATCATTTTTTATGGCTGCATAGTATTCCATGGTGTATATGAGCCACATTTTCTTAATCTAGTCTATCATTGATGGACATTTGGGTTGGTTCCAAGTCTTTGCTATTGTGAATAGTGCCGCAATCAACATATGTGTGCATGTGTCTTTATAGCAGCATGATTTATAGTCCTTTGGGTACATATCCAGTAATGGGATGGCTGGGTCAAATGGTATTTCTAGTTCTACATCCTTCAGGAATTGCCACACTGTCTTCCACAATGGTTGAACTAGTTTACAGTCCTACCAACAGTGTAAAAGTGTCCCTATTTCTCCACATCCTCTCCAGCACCTGTTGTTTCCTGACTTTTTAATGATCGCCATTCTAACTGGTGTGAGATGGTATCTCATTGTGGTTTTGATTTGCATTTCTCTGATGGCCAGTGATGATGAGCATTTTTTCATGTGTCTTTAGGCTGCATAAATGTCTTCTTTTAAGAAGTGCCTGTTCATATCCTTTGCCCACTTTTTGATGGGGTTGTTTGATTTTTTTCTTGTACATTTGTCTAAGTTCTTTGTAGATTCTGGATATTAGCCCTTTGTCAGATAGGTAGATTGCAAAAATTTTCTCCCATTCTGTAGGCTGCCTGTTCACTCTGATGGGGATCCCATTTGTCAATTTTGGCTTTTGTTGCCATTGCTTTCGGTGTTTTAGTCATGAAATCCTTGCGCATGCCTATGTCCTGAATGGTATTGCCTAGGTTTTCTTCTAGTGTTTTTATGGTTTTAGGTCTAACATTTAAGTCTTTAATCCATCTTGAATTAATTTTTGTATAAGGTGTAGGGAAGGGATCCAGTTTCAGCTTTCTGCATATGGCTAGCCAGTTTTCCCAGCACCATTTATTAAATAGGGAATCCTTTCCCCATTTCTTGTTTTTGTCAAGTTTGTCAAAGATCAGATGGTTGCAGATGTGTCGTATTATTTCTGAAGGCTCTGTTATGTTCCATTGGTCTATATCTATATTTTGGTACCAGTACCATGCTGTTTTGGTTACTGCAGGCTTGTAGTATAGTTTGAAGTCAGGTAGCATGATACCTCCAGCTTTGTTCTTTTGGCTTAGGATTGTCTTGGCAATGCGGTCTATTTTTTGGTTCCACATGAACTTTAAAGTAGTTTTTTCCAACCCTGTGAAGAAAATCATTGGTAGCTTGATGGGGATGGCATTGAATCTATAAATTACCTTGGGCAGTATGGCCATTTTCATGATATTGATTCTTCCTACTCATGAGCGTGGAATGTTCTTCCATTTGTTTGTGTCCTCTTTTATTTCATTTAGCAGTGGTTTGTAGTTCTCCTCGAAGAAGTCCTTCACATCCCTTGTAAGTTGGATTCCTAGGTATTTTATTCTCTTTGAAGCAATTGTGAATGGGAGTTCACTCATGATTTGGCTCTCTGTCTGTTATTAGTGTATGGGAATGCTTGTGATTTTTGCACATTGATTTTCTATCCTGAAACTTTGCTGAAGTTGCTTATCAGCTTAAGGAGATTTTGGGTTGAGACGATGGGGTTTTCTAGATGTACAATCATGTCATCTGCAAACAGAGACAATTTGACTTCCTCTTTTCCTAATTGAATATCCTTTATTTCTTTCTCCTGCCTGATTGCCCTGGCCAGAAGTTCCAACACTATGTTGAATAGGAGTGGTGAGAGAGGGCATCCCTGCCTTGTGCCAGTTTTCAAAGGGAATGCTTCCAGTTTTTTCCCATTCAGTATGATATTGGCTGTGGATTTGTCATAGATAGCTCTTATTATTTTGAGATACGTCCCATCAATACCTAATTTATTGAGAGTTTTTAGCAGGAAGGCTGTTGAATTTTGTTGAAGGCCTTTTCTGCATCTATTGAGAAAATCATGTGGTTTTTGTCTTTGATTCTGTTTATATGATGGATTATTTTTATTGATTTGTGTATGTTGAACCAGCCTTGCATCCCAGGGATGAAGCCCACTTAATCATGGTAGATAAGCTTTTTGATGTGCTGCTGGATTCGGTTTGCCAGTATTTTATTGAGAGTTTTTGCATCGATGTTCATCAGGGATATTGGTCTAAAATTCTCTTTTTTTTTGTCGTGTCTCTGCCAGGCTTTGGTATCAGGATGCTGCTGGACTCATAAAATGAGTTAGGGAGGAGTCCCTCTTTGTCTATTGATTGGAATAGTTTCAGAAGGACTGGTACCAGCTCCTCTTTGTACCTCTGGTAGAATTTGGCTATGAATCCGTCTGGACCTGGACTTTTTTGGGTTGGTAGGCTATTGATTATTGCCTCAATTTCAGAGCCTGTCATTGGTCTATTCAGAGATTGAACTTCTTCCTGGTTTAGTCTTCGGAGGGTGTATGTGTCCAGGAACTTATCCATTTCTTCTAGATTTTCAAGTTTATTTGCTTAGAGGTGTTTATAGTATTCGCCGATGGTAGTTTGTATTTCTGTGGGATTGGTGGTGATATCCCCTTTATCATTTTTTATTGTGTCTATTTGATTCTTCTCTCTTTTCTTCTTTATTAGTCTTGCTAGCGGTCTATCAATTTTGTTGAAGTTTTCAAAAAAACCAGCTCCTGGATTCACTGATTTTTTTGAAGGTTTGTTGCGTCTCTGTCTCCTTCAGTTCTGCTCTGGTCTTAGTTATTTCTTGCCTTCTGCTAGCTTTTGAATGTGTTTCTCTTGCTTCTCTACTTCTTTTAATTGTGATGTTAGGGTGTCAATTTTAGATCTTTCCTGCTTCTCTTGTGGGCATTTAGTGCTATAAATTTCCCTCTACACACTGCTTTGAATGTGTCCCAGAGATTCTGGTATGTTGTGTCTTTGTTCTCATTGGTTCCAAAGAACATCTTTATTTCTGCCTTCGTTTCGTTATGTACCCAGTAGTCATTCAAGAGCAGGTTGTTCAGTTTCCATGTAGTTGTGTGGTTTGAGTGAGTTTCTTAATCCCGAGATCTAGTTTGATTGCACTGTGGTCTGAGAGACAGTTTGTTGTGATTTCTGTTCTTTTACATTTGCTGAGGAGTGCTTTACTTCCAATTATGTGGTCAATTTTGGAATAGGTGCAATGTGGTGCTGAGAAGAATGTATATTCTGTTGATTTGGGGTGGAGAGTTCTGTAGGTGTCTGTTAGGTCTGTTTGGTGCAGAGCTGAGTTCAATTTCTGCATTCCTTGTTAACTTTCTGTCTCGTTGATCTGTCTGATGTTGACAGTGGGGTGTTAAAGTCTCCCATTATTATTGTGTGGGAGTCTAAGTCTCTTTGTAGGTCTCTAAGGACTTGCTTTATGAATCTGGGTGCTCCTCTATTGGGTGCATATATATTTAGGATAGGTAGCTCCTCTTGTTCAATTGATCCCTTTGGCATTATGTAATCGTCTTCTTTGTCTGTTTTGATCTTTGTTGGTTTAAAGTCTGTTTAATCAGAGACTAGGATTGCAATCCCTGCCTTTTTGTGTTTTCCATTTGCTTGTTGGATCATCCTCCATCCTTTATTTTGAGCCTATGTGTGTCTCTGCATGTGAGATGGGTTTCCTGAATACAGCGCACTGATGGGTCTTGACTCTTTATCCAGTTTGCCAGTCTGTGTCTTTTAATTGGGGCATTTAGCCCATTCACATTCAAGGTTAATATTGTTGTGTGTGAATTTGATCCTGTCATTATGATGTTAGCTGGTTATTTTGCCAGCTAGTTGATGCAGTTTCTTCCTAGCCTCGATAGTCTTTACAATTTGGCATGTTTTTGCAGTGGCTGGTACTGGTTGTTCCTTTCCATGTTTAGTGCTTCGTTCAAGAGCTCTTCTAAGGCAGGTTTGGTGGTGACAAAATCTCTCAGCATTTGCTTGTCTGTAAAGGATTT
The DNA here is from genome assembly GCF_028878055.3 of Symphalangus syndactylus. Lineage (NCBI taxonomy): Eukaryota > Metazoa > Chordata > Mammalia > Primates > Hylobatidae > Symphalangus > Symphalangus syndactylus. The sequence goes on along the minus strand of NC_072436.2, from coordinate 105,169,986 downwards.
TATTTCTCCTTCACTTATGAAGCTTAGTTTGGCTGGGTATGAAATTCTGGGTTGAAAACTCTTTCCTTTAAGAATGTTGAATATTGGCCCCCACTCTCTTCTGGCTTGTAGAGTTTCTGCCGAAAATCCGATGTTAGTCTGATGGGCTTCCCTTTGTGGGTAACCCAACCTTTCTCTCTGGCTGCCCTTAACATTTTTCCCTTCATTTCAACTTTGGTGAATCTGACAATTATGTGTCTTGCAGTCGCTCTTCTCGAGGAGTATCTTTGTGGCATTCTCTGTATTTCCTAAATTTGAATGTTGGCCTGCCTTGCTAGGTTGGGGAAATTCTCCTGAATAATATCCTGAAGAATGTTTTCCAGTTTGGTTCCATTCTCCCCATCACTTTCAGGTACACCAATCAGACGTAGATTTGGTCTTTTCACATAATCCCATATTTCTTGGAGGTTTTGTTCATTTCTTTTTACTGTTTTTTTCTCTAAACTTCTCTTGTCGCTTCATTTCATTCATTTGATCTTCAATCACTCATACCCTTTCTTCCACTTGATTGAATCAGCTACTGAAGCTTGTGCATGTGTCATGTAGTTCTTGTGCCACGGTTTTCAGCTCCATCAGGTCATTTAAGGTCTTCTCTATGCTGTTTTTTCTCATTAGCCATTCATCTCATCTTTTTTCAAGGTTTTTAGCTTCTTTGCAATGGGTTCGAACACTCTCCTGTAGCTCGGAGAAGTTCATTATTACCGATCGTCTGAAGCCTTGTCTCAGCTCTTCAAAGTCATTCTCCGTCCAGCTTTGTCCCGTTGCTGGCGAGGAGCTGCATTCCTTTGGATGAGAAGAGGCACTCTGATTTTTAGAATTTTCAGCTTTTCTGCTCTGGTTTCTCCCCATCTTTGTGGTTTTATCTACCTTTGGTCTTTGATGATGGTGATGTACCGATGGGATTTTGTTGTGGATGACCTTTCTGTTTGTTAGTTTTCCTTGTAACAGTTAGGACCCTCAGCTGCAGGTCTGTTAGAGTTTGCTAGAGGTCCACTCCAGACCCTGTTTGCCTGGGTATCACCAGTGGAGGCTGCAGAACAGCAAATATTGCAGAACAGCAAATGTTGCTGCCTGATCCTTCCTCTGGAAGCTTCGTCTCAGAGGGGTACCCAGCTATATTTGGTGTCAGTCAGCCCCTACTGGGAGATGTCTCCCAGTTAGGCTACTCAGGGGTCAGGGACCCACTTGAAGAGGCAGTCTGTCTGTTCTCAGATTTCAAACTCCATGCTGGGAGAACCACTAGTCTCTTCAAAGCTGTTAGAGACATTTAAGTCTGCAGAAGTTTCTGCTGCCTTTTGTTCAGCTATGCCCTGCCCTCAGAGGTGGAGTCTACAAAGGCAGGCAGGCCTCTCTGAGCTGCAGTGGGCTCCACCTAGTTCAAGCTTCCTGGCCGCTTTGTTTACCTACTCAAGCCTCAGCAGTGGTGGATGCCCCTCCCCCAGCCTCACTGCCACCTTGCAGTTCAATCTCAGGCTGCTGTGCTAGCAGTGAGCGAGGCTCCGTGGGCATGGGACCCTCTGAGCCAGGCGGGGGATATAATCTCCTGGTGTGCCATTTGCTAAGACCATTGGAAAAGTGCAGTATTAGGGTGGGAGTGTTCCGATTTTCCAGGTACCATCTGTCACGGCTTTCCTTGGCTAGGGAAGGGAATTCCCAGACCCCTTGTGCTTCTTGGGTGAGGTGAGGCCCCACCCTGCTTCAGCTCACACACTGTGGGCTGCACCCACTGTCGAGCAAGCCCCAGGGAGATGAACCTGGTACCTCAGTTGGAAATGCAGAAATCACCCGTCTTCTGTGTCACTAACGCTGGGAGCTGCAGACTGTAGCTGTTCCTATTTGGCCATCTTGGAACCTCCCCAAGCTATTAATTACTTTTCAAAGCTTGGCCACTATCATCTCATCATCTGTTCCTTCTTCCTCATCTTCTTTCTCCTCTATTCTGGGAATCTAACTAATGAATACGTTTTAGACAGTCTTACTTTATCCATTGTAAGTACCTCCTCAACTATATTTCTGTCTTTTTACTTCTTCATGTTTCATTCTGAATTTCTTACCTATTTTCTCATTCATTAATACTCTTTTCAGCTGTGTCTCATCTGCCACAAGGGCCATCTCTGAGAGATTAAGATCAGTCATATTTTCAGTTACATCATTTCCAGTTAGATTCTTTTCAAATCTGCAGTGTCATATTTTGTTGTTTCCAATGCCTTGCAGAAACTTTTCTTATTTAGTTTTTATTTCCAAGAATATAATAAACATAGTGCCGTTACATTCTGTGTGGATAATTTGCATGTTTTCATTCTTGTGAGTTTCTGTTGGTGATTGTTTCTGCTGATTTTAGTTGATATTTCATTGCCTTGTGTGCCTCATAAAGTTTAACTGGTTGCTGGATGATGTATTTGATAAATTATATTGAAAGTTAATTTAAGGCCTAGGGTATTATTTTGTATCAGAAACCATTTTAGCTATTTTCTGTCTAGATTCCTGGGAAGCTAACCACCCAAGCTCAAGACATCAGAATTTTATGGGATACCTGGATGACCAGTATACCATTCCTATTCCCACTCTATAGCATAACATTTTCAGTCCTCACCCAGAACAGGTGCCCTCTAACATAAGATGTCAATCTTTGGAAGGAATAAAATGTGATACTTTTCTTTCAGTTCTAGGATTTTGCGTCAAAGTTCTGGTGCCTGTTAGCAACTTTCCTAAGAATGGCAGAGGAAGAGCAGGAACAGGTGATTTTCTGGAACCTTTGCTCTTGGTGGTCCCAGGACTATGACTCCTTAGTTCCTTAGTTATCTCTTATGGAGCCCTAGTGCTAACCTGCATTGGAAAAACTCCCCCTGGAGAGAAGTAGCTTGGCTTTAATTTGTTGGCTACTAATAGCCCTCTTTTCTTGGCCTGGTAATATCTTACTATCTTGTAGATTTTTTTTTATACAAAGAATTGTTTTTTTAATTTTAACCAGTTCTTTTATTTGTCATTATATTGTAAGGATTACTCCAAATTATCTAGTTAGCCATTACTGGAAATGAAACTCTTACAGTCAGCTTTTATTTCAATAAAGTCTCCATTTTTTTCCCCAAGACCACTGAAAACATTTCATCATCATGTAGATTCTCCATCCACCTTATCTGAGCTGTCAGTTGAGTCTCATGCATATTCTCAGATTTCTTGAATTCTCTCTTAAATACTAAAATGTAGTTTTATAATCACAATTGTAATCAAAATGAATTGTATAATTATTTAAGGTCATTAGATAACCACAACAGTAATATACCGACAATAATTAACATTTACTTACGCTTACCCTGAGCTAGACAATCTTCTAAGCAATTTCTATTTGTAAGGCTCAGAGAGCTTAAATAACCTGCCCCAGGTCATGTAGTTACTAAGTGGTGAAGCCTAGACACAGATCTAAGCAGTCTGGCTCCAGATTCCATTCTATAAACCACTATACCACAAATTCCCTGCAAACAGCGATGGTGGTATCTTATTTACCACCTATCTCTACTGCTAATCCGGTGACTTACACACAACAAGTGCTCAGTAAATATTTTTTGGATGAGTACATGAATGAGTTTAATCATTTTTATATCTATTGTAAACATGATAATTTCTAAAAAATGAGAGGAAGATTATATCAGGTTGGACGGTCAGAGAATACATTACAAAGCAGTTAGATTCTAAATTAAGTCTAGAAGCCTGAATCTTGAATGCTAATTATTACACGAATAGGAAAATAAAAAAAATTGAAACATAGAAGCATAAAAGCACAAATATATCCAAGATCTGCTTATAAATATGTTTGCATGAAGTAAAATGTTTTGGAAGTATTATGTATATTTATTTATAAATATATATTATTTACATAAATAAATACATAATATATTTATATATTATGTATTTTTATTTATAAATATGTATTTATATATTATATTTATTTATATACTTTAGGTATATTTACTTATATATATAATCTTAACATTAATAATAGTTAACATTTTGAACAAAGGTTCTGGAGCAAGTATTTTATATAATTATATCACTTAATATTATAAAATAGATATAATTTATTCCCATTATATAAATGAGAAACTGAGACACTGAAAGAAGTAATTACCTCAAAATCATACAGCTAGGAAATGGTAAAACTTGAAGGTACAAAATGAGTAGAAGGAAATGAGACAGGAAAATTAAAGGCTGTAACTCAGAAGATTTTCTATGCCTTCCTAAAGCATTTTGATTTTATCTAATAGGCAATGAAGGGCACAGAAATGCCACTTTTGAGGAAAGAAATGGCCAAAATCCATGTGTATGGAAGGTAAGTCTTGTAGTGGTAGGCATGATGGAATTTTTATCTACACTAAAGTTGAAATGAATTTTCATTCCTTGCACTCTTTCTGATTACACTGGCATTTGTCTATTTGTGACTGTTCATCTGTTTGTTGCTCTGTATGTGGTGTTGCAACAAATGCATATCTAAATGTCAGGCACGGGGTTGGTTTACAGAAACATAAGGAATGGAAACAGACAGTGCAAACAATTCTTATGTAATACTGTGCATGATTCCCATTTAAGAAGTAGAAATGGGATGCTGTCTGGGGTGGGGGATAGAAACAAGGGTTACTTAGTCCATCTTGGTCCAGAGGATGTCTGGCAAATGTTTCTAAAAAGATCATACCTAAGATGATTTGATGAATGGAAAATATGGAAGAAAGGTACATTCCCAGGTAAAGGGACAACATAGGGAAAGGCACAAAAATATGAAATAGCCTGGCGTGTAGGAAACTAGTTCTCAAATGTGTTGGCAGAAGAGATGGCCAGAACTTCATCGTGGAGGCTCTTAAATATCACAACAAGAAACCTTACCTTTACTCTACAAGATGCATGCAACCACTGAAAGATTGTACCCAGAGCCCAAGCATGGATAACTATCAACATATTTAGTATATGACTTGTCCTCAGTGAGTTCTTATTAAGAACCTTCTACATGCTCTATGTGTAGCCACTCCACTTCCATTAACCACACGGGGTTTCAATTTTGATGTCTTGATATTTTAAAAATTAGAATTGCTTCTCCTTGCACAGAAGCTGCTCAGAGATTTTTTAAATTTGCAGTAGTCCAAAGTGAATGTGTCTGCAGAAGGAGCCATAATGGGATAAATCACCCCAAGTATGACACCTTACTGAGTAATGAAAAGCATTGAAGGAGAAAATTCTCATACAAAAAATAAGATACAAGCCAGACGTGATAGCTCACACCTATAATCACATCTATAATCCCAGCTACTTGGGAGGCTGAGGCACAAGGATTGCATGAGGCAATATAGTAAGACCCCTCATTGTTAAAAAAAAAAAAAAATGTGTTAATTAGCTGGATGGTGTGGCACTTATTTGTAGTCCCAGCTACTTGGGAGGCTGAGGCAGGAGGACACTTTGAGCCCAGGAGTTTGAGGCTGCAATGAACTACAATTGTGCCACTGCACTCCATCTTGGATAATAGAGTGAGACCTCATCTCAAAAAAAAATTAAAAGATAAAAAGCTGTATGAAAAACTACAAGGGAGGAATTTAGGGTTAACAATAGCAATGTAGATGTGGGAGGGGGAAAGGCTTCCTCCTCTATCACTGTCAAATGCTTTATTTGTGCCAGATATTTTCAAGTGGAGAATAACAAAGATATAGCCAGCGAAGCAAGTAGCTTCAGAATCAACCTCTCAATAAGGGTTCCTAAGCAGCTCTGATGAAATTCATAAGAAATTATCACCAGAGTCAGTGTGAAGCAGCAATAGCTGCAGATACAAGGCTATCTGTGAGCTGAAAACCTCTTCTTGATCACGGTTTTTATGGGATGTTATGTGCCTGGCACAACTTACCTCAGGAGCTGGACTTGGATACAGGGAGGAGAATGGAGATAGAATAAAAGCTTATCATGGAATAAGTGTCCATGGGGCTTGTGGGTCTCCTGCCTGAAGCCAACTCTACTGTCACAAATGAGAAACATACCTAAGATGCTTTTTTATTTCATTGAGTAAAGTTCACTTTCTACACAATCATCCCATTATAGTCTATCTTCTCTCTATATATGTCTCTATAAATTTTATCTATAAAATATATTCAAACTAAAATGTTATGAAACACTACCTTTCATACTTTGATCATTTCTACACATTTCACCTTTAAGAAGAACTGTCCCTCATAGTTAGGCACAGATTTTATTCATGTTGGCATCACCTTGACCAGGAAGTAGATTTCTAAGAATTCTGGATAAAGAAGACTTTTAATAAAAGATATGTGCTTACAATGACATAGATAGTAAAAATTCTAATTGATGCTGTTGGAGTTTGACATGCATAGTTTTGTCTATTGCATTACCTTCACATCAATCCTATATGTAGTCAGAGAAATGGGGCATCGATGAGGTAAATAGAGTAGAAAAAGCTTCACAGATTTTAAAGTTTAAAAATCTAGTTATGAATTAACCTTATAGGACAAATTCAAAAGCAAACAAAAATCTTATAAGAAATAATGGCAAGTTTAAAAATATTTTCCACATTTAACCATACAACTTTAGGGCCAATTTAATGTGTGTAAGTTAAAAACAAAACAAAAGGTCTTATTCTCTATGGTACTGGGTAAGTGAACTGAAGGCGTCTCACACTAAGGACGTGCTTCTAGTTGAAGGCCTTAACTAGTCTCAGTAGCTTCTGTCTTTTTGGAGTTTCTTCTCTCTTTGCTTCATGAATTGTGTGAGGCTTTTACTGAAAATAAACAGTGCATCTCTCATTAGTGCCACAGACAATAGCTGCCTACATCGATATTACAGGCTAACATTCTCCTTAGTGTCTTGTACTCAGGCATCTCTGCTTCCACTCTTTGTGACCAACCTATTCCTGTTAACCAGGCAGGTGCTACTTGATGTCCTACTGCCAGACATGCTTTCAACATAACCAGTCCAAAAGAGCAGAGTTGGCCCAGGATTTTATATACATGTAGCAACTTATTGGAAATGTAAGTCACTGTAAAATAAAACCCAACAAAATGGAGAGATGATCAAATCAAAGCAGACAAACAAAGCATTTGACACTACCAAATTATAATATACACCTCCTGGTCAGTTTAAAGAAAACAATAGACAGCAACAGAATCTAAAAAGAAAGTATTACTCCCTATAAGTGGTTTGGCCAATTCTCAGATACAAGAAAAGGCTCTTTGAAGGTGCAACTTCAAATGATGAAATAGGTTATAACTGCAAAATCTAACACAAAACAGACAGAATTTAATCCCTTGAGAGACCGAACTTGAAGAGAGTCACGGTGTAAACCACAAATGAAGGATGTGGAAAATTGTCACCATCAATTTCAGTGGCTTTGGAAGGCATTTGGCAGCCTGTGCAGGAAGACCAAGTAATACCAAGTGATGAATTTAGCCCTGCTGTCACTGCTGAGCTGATGGATACAAATCACTCACCTTTTAAACTCCAAGCTGCAAAACTAGGATGCATTTGAGCTGTAGGGGGATCAAATGGATGAATGTGGATACCAGCAGATCAGAAGGTACATACCGCAATGTAGTCTGTATCAATTTTCTTAAATTGGTTGCAGTAAAGAAAATTAATGTTCTCACTAAATTGTAAGAACTGGATTCTCATATCCGATAGTTTTATAATGATAGTGTAAGGAAAGGTAATGCAGTGGATGCTTCAGGTAAGGGACATTCCTAGGATGAGTTCCAATACAGCAGGTGGGTGGGCCTGTGCCACCTCTGCATAAATCTGAGCAGAGGACAGAGTGTGAGCCAAGGTCATTTACCAGCCATGTGAACCTGATATAGCCATATCAAACGAATGTAAAAATGTAAATAAATATAATACAAGGTTGTCTGAGGGTTGAAAGCATTAATTCTGCAAAAATACACTGAAATGTATATGTCTAAGGATAGCCATTTAAAGCCAATCAACCAATTCTTCCTCCTCCCCAAATTTCTCTGAAATGACTGAAATACAAACTTAAATTGTATTTTAAAACTTTATTAATGCTGAAAAACAGGAAAGATACTTGTCATTAATACAAATATTTTTAAAGGATTTATTTAAGATGTAGTGAAGGTAAGATCAGGTTATGGAAAATAATAACCATTTGTCAAATCAATCAAAGTGGTGAAGGTAAAGAAGGGACCCTGTTGGCTTTTAAGTGAGCAGGGCTTTCCAACAGAGCTCTGGAAACTACTGAGCTAAAACTGCCAGGAGCTGTGCAAATTCAAGAAATGAAAAGATTTCAGAAACTGCCCCAGTGCCCACCCACATATATAGAAACTCACTGCAGCACTCATTTTCATCCTTCCAACTAATGTGGCCAGCCCACAGGAAAGCAATGGGCCTTGCCACTCCAGACTCATACAAACACAGCCATGTCAGTTAGAGAAGATGTGAGATCTCACACACACCCATAAATGGTAGGGGAGTTAGGCCAAATCCCAACTTCTCTGATAGCTCTTTCCATTCTTCCCTTGAACAAAAGACTTTTTGATGGATTACAGGCATCTCAACCTTCCATTTCTTAGGGTAGTGGGTGGGGATAGGCCATAGATCAGGTGGCAGAAAACAAATCACTTAAACAACTTCAGTAACTGCAAGTATAAATATGGACACATACACACAACCTTTGCAGCAAAGCTAATTTTCCTGCCAAAATAAAAAAGTTCATTTCTTGTAGCCAACATCCTAATTCTCAATTTCTGGCACTAAGGATAATACAGGAAACAAAATAGATACAAATTCCCACCCTTTCATGCTAATATTCTAAAATAAGCTTATTTTATTTTCTACCTAAAACTGGCCCTCTAGTTTGTATTGCAGCTGGGGAAAGAAGAACTGCATCTAGAAAAATATAACAATTATTACATCCATAAAAAAGATAAACCAAAGACAAGGAAAGAAGTTTCTCAGATGAAAAAAAAAATAGGACAACTAAACTAAAAAATTGAGCTGAGGCAGTAAAGAACAGAGTGGATACTGTAGCAAAACAAATATTTGATTCAGAAACAGAAATAATCAAATTTTGTCTACAAGGGATAAGCTAGTAAATATTTTAAACTGTGGATTCTACATAACAATCTCTGTTGCTACTGCTGCTGCTGTTTCTGCTTCTTCTTTTTCAAACATTCAGAGAAAAGAAATGTTTACATCCTAAAGAAAAATAAAAATTATATTCACATCAGACTTATTTTTTGTTATATTAATTACCAGAGGACAACAGAGCAATACCTCCATTGTTACAAGTTGGGGATCTAGCTAAGCCATACCTTGCAGGTGCCAGAGAAACAGAAAGAGTTTCCAATGTTTAATGACTCAATAGTATACTAGCTGCTTACCCTTCCAGGATACAAATATCTGAAGATGTACTTAGATGACAGAAAACCACATTTTTTTAAAGTAGCTCAAGAAGAAAATTGAGGCTTAAAATCCGGTGACAAACTTTTAAGAAGATGTTGGCATAAGTCTGAGTTTAGGAAACACATTCTGTTCTTTGAAATAGAAAAAAATCAAAACACTAAAGACATGGAAGTAAAAAATTGGTAAGGATTTCAGATTCACAGTTCACGCTCTGGAGCGCGTGCCTCAAATACAGAAGAACTTTTTAAAAAATTTAGAGAGGAGATCAGGTTTCCAGCTTCTGAGGATAACTGAGGATTGGCTCACTTGGCCATTTCTTTCTCTACCTCAAGACATGTCAGTCAAGGGCCTTCTTTAGTTATGCTTTAATGCACTTGTGGTTGCAATATTTCTGTGGGAAATATCCCAGAAGTATCCCCCAGGTTATAGTGGCGGGCTTTAACAGAAGCACACACTACATGACTTCATTCATTTACTCACTTACGAGATATAGCATGCCAGGCACTTTCTAGTGCTAGGGATAAAAGGGAACAAAACAGACACTAATATCTGCTTTCATAGTGCCTATATTCTAAAGTAAGCTTATCGTCTCTTCTACTTGAAGCCTTGCCCCCACTTTGTGTTGCAAAGAAAAGCAGGGCTGCAGGAAAAGCCTCCTAAGCAATACGGGCTCTTTGTTTTCTTTTTCTTTTTGCTTTATTTCTAACTTTGATTCTTAAAGTGTTAAAAATAAGATCTCTCAGCAACTCCACTTTACTGGTGAGAAGTAGAAGTGACCATGAGAGAAAGCAGTATATGAGTTAAGAATGAGAGGTGTGGAATCAGGGCATCTGGCTTTGAACCCTGATTTCATCAGTCAGAGATACTAGCTATAGGACCTCAAGCAAATTCCTGAACTTCTGTGGGCCTCAGTTTTCTTGTCTATGTAATAAAGACTGCGATAGGATTTGCCTTAGGAAGTTGTTGTGGAGATTAAATAATATATATGGTAAAAAGGGCTGAGAATAGTGTCAGGTATGTAAAAAGTGCCCAGTAATCCCTACACTCACATTTCATTGTTACGGTTAATTCAAAACGATAAGTCCTTTGAAATATAGCTATAATAATCTAATAATAACAATGGTGAGTGACCACTGAACCTTTATTTCCTTATTTTTTAAATGGCCATAATAGGAGTACTCCTAATTCCCTCCCTGCAGCGTGCGCACACACATGCGGTTATGAAGATATAAAGAAGAAAAGAATCATCATTTAGAAATCATTACAAGCCAACTATAACTTGAACTCAGGTAATTCTGACTCCAGAACTTTTCAGTTCTGCTTGTGCTGCCTCCTTAGAAAAAGTGTCTGAATTCATTAGTCCAAATAACCCAATTCAACTTAATCCCCTTGGGACAATGCAAAAGCTTTGAACTGAGTGTCACTTATCCTGGCACTTTGGCACTTTTTTTTTTTTTTTTTGAGACGGAGTTTCACTCTTGTTGCCCAGGCTGGAGTGCAATGGCACAATCTCAGCTCACTGCAACCTCTGCCTCCCAAGTTCAAGCGATTCTCCTGCCTCAGCCTCCCAAGTAGCTGGGATTACACCACGCCCAGCTAATTTTGTATTTTTAGTAGCGATGGGGTTTCTCCATGTTGGTCAGGCTGGTCTCGAACTCCTGACCTCACGTGATCTGCCCTCCTTGGCCTCCCAAAGTACTGGGATTACAGGCGTGAGCCACCGCGCCCAGCCGGCCTTTTTTTTTTTTTTTTTTTTAAATGACAAAAGGCTTTTATGAAAAGTACAGTTTAGAAAATAGCATTATGACATTATAGGATATAAAAATAAAGCACACTGAGCCCTTTGGGAAGAACCCATTGCCCTCAGAGAAGAGCTTAATATTTCACACTAAGAAAAGCAATCCTTAGAAAAGGGCAAAACCAATCATCTGAGAGGAACCACACACTGGATAGGGTGTTGAGCTACCAGCTCAAGGGCAGAGAAAGAGCAAGAGACACGGGGATGAGGTCACGACAGAAGGGTGCCATCGGAGGGGTCACTGGCCCTACAGTGGCCTCTACCTCTGTTTAACACTAATCATAGCAAGAGTAAGCACTTAACATTGTTTTAAGTCCTTACTCTTAATAATATCAAGAGTAAGCCCTTATAAAATGCCTGCTCCAAAAGGGGCATTGTGCTGATGGCTTTATTGCATTCAAATCTCACATTATTAAGAAAGATCCTATTGTTATTCTAATTTCTAGATTAGAGTAGTGAAGCTCAGGGAGGTTAGAATATTTTCCCAAGAAAATAAAACTAATAAGTGGAGTTGCTAGGAACTAAATAACGAATTCTTGAGAAGCAAGTCACTAAATTGAATTAAACAAAATTAATTATTTTTATTTAATTAGCATGAATCATTTTTCAAGGAAGAAAGTATATTGTGACACTGATTTTAATGCAATTTCTTTATAATCATTTAATTACCCATTTACAATCATGCATGTACGCATTTAGCCAACATTTGCAAAGGGGCTACTAAATACAAAACACTTAGCTTGGCAGTGTAGGAGGTTGGGTTTTCTAATCCCAAAAAACTATCAAGTTACAATAGAAGATACTCCTAACATTCCCAAAAAGTACTTATCCACACCAGGAGAGTGCATTGGCTAACATAAGGGAATGTAGAAGCCCTTGTATATAACCTGTTGCCAGATTCATGCACGTCCATCTCCTGCCTTCCTGCACAGCCTAACGTTGCCTGAACCTTCTCCCATAGGAGAACAGAGACTCATGCTGTCTCAGACTTTACTAGATAATATTCAGATAAGTTTTTCTGACTTCAATGCTGTGATATTTAAGAAAATGCTGAGAAAAATAAGAAAATGTTATCTACTAACTAGAGGGCAATTTTGTAAAATGTAAAAATAAAAGGAAGAGAGATTGGGCAGAAGGAAGTAGAGAGGCAATGCAGCCCCACGAAAATCTCAGTCAACCCCATAGGAAACTCCAGTGCTGGATGCTCCTTCAGAGTTATCTTCAGTAGGGGTGAAGGGGTCAGACTCTCATACCTCCACGTTGGTTAGACAATGGATGCAAGTTGCCCTTGGAAGGACCTTGTATTAGTCAGGGTTCTCCAAAGGGAAAGGACTAAGAGGATATATTTATATACAATATATATATTTATATATATTGTATATATATATTTATATATATTGTATATATACATACTACACTAAATTCCCTTCACTCTCATCCTGCACAAGGCTGATCTTATTGATGTAGCTGCATGACCCAGACCCTCATCCCTGATGGGGTTTGCTAAGCCCCTATATATATTGTATACATACATACACACTTCCTTTTATATATATATATAAACTTCCTTTTATATATATATATATAAACTTCCTTTTATATATATATAAACTTCCTTTTATATATATATAAACTTCCTTTTATATATATATAAACTTCCTTTTATATATATATATATAAACTTCCTTTTATATATATATATATAAACTTCCTTTTATATATATATATAAACTTCCTTTTATATATATATATATAAACTTCCTTTTATATATATATATATAAACTTCCTTTTATATATATATATATATAAACTTCCTTTTATATATATATATATAAACTTCCTTTTATATATATATATATAAACTTCCTTTTATATATATATATATATAAACTTCCTTTTATATATATATAAAAGGAAGTTTATTAAGGAGAATTGGCTCACATGATCATAAGGTGAAGTCCCACAATAGGCTGTCTTCAAGATGAGGAGCCAGGAAGCCAGTAGCAGCTCAAAGTCCCAGAGCCTCAAAGGTAGGGAAATCGACAGTGTAGCCTTCAGTCTGTGGCCAAGAGCCCGAGAGCCCCTGGCAAATGGAAGTCCAAGAGTCCAAAGGCCAAAGAACCTGGAGTCTGATCAAGGGTGGGAAGCATCCAGCATGGGAGAAAGATGAATGCTGGAGGGTTCAGCAAGCCAGCTTATTCCACCTTCTTCCACCTGCTTTTTCCAGCCATGTTGGCAGCCAACTGGATGGTGGTCACCCACATTGAGGGTGGGTCTTCCTCTCTCAGCCCACTGACTCAAATGTTAATCTCCTCTGGCAACACCCTCACAGACATATCTGGAAATAATACTTTGCATCCTTCAATCCAATAAGTTGACACTTAATATTAACCATCACAGACCTTCAGTGAAAAGAGTGTTTTTCCTGGCTCAGTCTTCCAAAAGAAATTCTCAAAGAGGGCTGATAACTGATTGCTGTATTTTAGTAACTCTCAGGAACTGATTAAATAAATCCTTAATTTCTAAAGAGGGGAGGTCAAGGCAGTGCACCACAATCACAACAGTTCATACTATGTGCCACCTGGATACTTTTCTTTCATATCTTCTTTTCTGAATGCAGCTCCTGCAGGGCTCCAGTGCTCTTACCTTCCTGGGGGACATGTAGAAGGAGAAATTTAATGGAATGGCATATAGCCCCTGTTGCTATATCTGGTCTTAGAGCCACAGGTACTAACATTGTCTTCCGTTTCCTCCCAGTCTAAATTCCCTTCACTCTCATCCTGCACAAGGCTGATCTTATTGATGTAGCTGCATGACCCAGACCCTCATCCCTGATGGGGTTTGCTAAGCCCCTAATAACTGTGCTTTTCTCAGGTCTTGGTTACTGAACTTGTCCTTCCATCAAAATTGGTCAAAGTTTTACCAAGAGATGTCCAAGTGATCACTTGGATTCTAGAGGTTATCTTCCCTGTCCCACTGAGTAACAGCAGCCCTGTTTCCCATAATGATCACAATCAGTTGCTCCTACAGCATGGGGACTCTGGTTTTGCCACTGCTCTCTTGGCATAAGAAGTGCAATGTACATAGACAGCAGCCATAGCCACAGTTTGATGAAACCCTTGCTATGACCGCTGGCAGAATTCCTTCCCCTCTCTATGAATATTCACTTATAAACCTGCATAGCCCACAGTTTCAGGATGGGGAGCACAAATTTCCTAAGTGGGCCATTGGAAGGATGGTAAGTAGAGTTACTCCTGCTTCTAACCCTTGGTACCCACAAATCATCTATTCCACCTATCATCTTATCTACAAATCTTTAATTTAAATTGAATCACTTCATCCTGTATGATGTTGCTTCATCTTTTTATTATCACTTCTGACCTGAAGCCTCAGCTATGCCATCGATAGGCCATTCTATCACACCATCAAGCTGTCAGCTTCGGCATGGAGCAACAGTCCCACTGTTATGGGCCCACTCTCACTCTCACACTTCCTTTACTGAAAATTAGCTAACCAGAAGCAATATTATGTGGGATGTCATGCTGGCAGATTAAAAACTCTGTAAGCATGCAGTTACTGCTGCTGGCTCACAAAAGGCAAACTCTTACTGGGAATTCATGTCTGGTCTTTTCAAAATAAATTGCTGCCCCTTCCAGAAAGGAAAGAGTCGGCCGGGTACGGTGGCTCACGCCTATAATCCCAGCACTTTGGGAGGCCAAGGTGGGTGGATCACGAGATCAGGAGATCGAGACCATGGTGAAACCCTGTCTCTACTAAAAATACAAAAAATTAGCTGGGCGTGGTGGCGGGCACCTGTAGTTCCAGCTACTCAGGAGGCTGAGGGAGAATGGCGTGACCCCGGGAGGCGGAGCTGCATTGCAGTGAGCCGAGCTCGTGCCACTGCACTCCAACCTGGGCGACAGAGCGAGACTCCATCTCAAAAAAAAGAAGAAGGAAAGAAGGAAGGAAGGAAGGAAGGAAGGAAGGAAGGAAGGAAGGAAGGAAGGAAGGAGTCTAAGATAGTTAAAGTAGCTAGAAAGGAAAGAAAAGGAAAGGAAGGGAAGGGAAGGGAAGGGAAGGGAAGGGAAGGGAAGGGAAGGGAAGGAAGAAAGAGTCTAAGATAGTTAAAGTAGCTAGTTGGTTACCTCAAAAGATGATGTCATGTTGAGGGATCACTGTTGGTCTCAGTCACTGACAGTTGGCCATTCAGCAATATCAATAGTTAATCAACCATAATATCTATGAGTTCAAATTGCTGGGTGCATGCATGTCTCTATGTCTGTCACCAAGGCTATTTCATCCACATGACCATTGGGCCAGCATTACTGTGGCTGATGACAGAACTTAGCTGACATCAGTTGGCTAAGACATTTTGTCTACCTGACTTTTTATTGTCTCTTTTTTGATGAATACTCTCTACCAGGTATTAACATAAAATATGACAATCTTTACAGGTTGTGTCCACTCTCCTATGTCCACTCACATGCCTCTAATACAGACCTCCTTGTCCTCAATTTTCTAATATTTGTTCTTATATGATTTTTATCATGATATTCATGCTCAGCAATCCATTGTATTCTAACTTTAAACTACTTTGATTTCTACACAAAGTTAATAACCATATGCACCAACAAAAGCTCTGCCATTGTGAGCATTTTTCTCATCTCTTTCAAGGCTACACTGGAGAGAGGCTTTAGTGGGGCCGCCATTCATTTTTGGTTTGCACTACTGAACTGCCCCATTGATGAACCATCTTCAGACCTTTTCTGCCTCTGTGAGAGTATGGCAGTCTCACAGAGGCAGGCAATAGGAGCTGAGGGAAAGACAATGGAGGAACAGTGGTAAATAACCTGGGCCTCTGAGTAACTGCTTGCACAGCTTGTTTCTATCCCCCAGTCATAATCAGAATTGATCCCACAGTTATTGCTCCAATTATGCAATGACTTGTTGTTGGCTCTCACAACTTATTATTTGGTAGGTGATATGGTTTGACTGTATCCCCACCCAAATCTCACCTTGAATTGTAATAATACCCATGTGTCAAGGGTGGGACCAGGTGGAGATAACTGAATCATGGAAGTGGTTTCCCCATTCTGTTCTCATGATAGCGAGTGAAACTCAGAGATCTGATGGTTGTATAAGCGTCTGGCATTTCCCCTCATTCTTACAATCATTCGCTTTCCTGACACCCTGTGAAGAGGTTCCTTCTGCCACAATTGTAAGTTTCCTGAGGGCTCCCCAGCCATGTAGAACTGTGAGTCAATTAAACCTCTTTCCTTTATAAATTACCCAGTCTTGAGCAGTTCTTTATAGCAGCTTGAGAATGGACTAACAGTGTAGGTTTAAGAGAAGCACATTCATAAAAAGAAGTTATGGCTGCATGGTTGCTTGGTGCCCCACAGTCAGCTGCTCTGTCTTTATCAGGACCCAGGAGAATGCCAGAAGTTGTATCTTCAAAAGGTATATAATATTACACAGCGTATCATGCATTGTCTTGCTCCAAAATCCTAGAGAGTCCGTATAGTGGTTCTCTTACTGGGGCAAGCCATAAAATCCATATGGCATCTTTTTCAAAAAAATAATACAACTAATAGCCTCTATTTGCTTAGGTGTCCAGTCATCCCTGCTGCAATTAATGATTCCAGTTCTATCATGGTATCACCAACTCTCAGCCCTGGCCCACAGAGGAGAGCTACTACTGACCATCTAAATAGTATTAGTACCACTTTTTCCAGTACATTCTTATTGCTTTAGTAAGTAACATACCTTCAAGTCCTTTCTGTGGAATATTTGGTGGGTTTTATTGACAGTAATTGTTGAATGCATTCTATCATGCTCATTTATCTGAGCCTTTTAATTCATTCTTCTACCATCTTCTGTGGAAATTCTAGTATTTCTGCATCACTTAGTTTACATCATTGCTTTCTTCATATTAATATATTTAGGAGCTATACTAGCAGTGTATTCACTCAAGGGACACTCAGCAGGGTGATCAAATATATATTTTGGAAAGTGTTTTAACCTACCTAAACCCTTTTTGTTCAAACTTAGTCCCACCACCTTTGGTCCAGCATGCTCAAAATCCAGTCCCAGGCTTCTGGGACAGTAAGTCCCAGCTTCTGCCAGTGCATGTTAGCTAGGTCCTTCATTCCTTTGAGAGATAGTTTCTTTCTTCCCTTAGTAGGCTCAATACTTCCCCAGATAGGTTATAAAGTGACTTTGCCATAGTTATTTCCTCAAAGCCCAGGAATGGTGGTTAAGAGCATATACAAGAGGGAAATACCTGTTATATTGTGATGGAGAGGCCTCTGCCTCATGGTCTAGCAAGGTAGGTGTGCTATCCCTTTATAAGAACAAGTGGACTTCTTTCTCAGGCTTATAGGGTTAAGGAGAATCTTGAAATCTTGAAACTCAACATAATCAGGCATCAATCCGGACAGCCTCATCCCATGTGCCAGGATCTCGGACATTGCTTTGGTTGGGAATTGAAACTTTAGCTTGACTGTTCTTATGATTAAGTCTCAGACCTAGTCCTCAACTTCTCTTCCCTTCTGCTACAGGAAGTAAGAAATTCTTCATATGCTACCCAGCAGGTCCTCTAGCTTTCACACTTAACTTTTATTTGCTGATTGATTACTTTGTCCAGAGCATCAGTGGAGCTTGGCAATAGCTCCTCTGTTTTCTTCATCCACTCTTAATACCAACTGTAACATGGTAGGTTCTCTGAGAAGCAGAGTTTGAGATAAGGGATTAACATACAGAACGTTGAATAGAGAGTTCTCTTGGGGTCAAAAATAGTGGAAAGCAAGAGAAGAAGGCAAGATATTCAGAGGGTAAAGTTGAACTGCAATGCAGTTCCAAGAAAGTCCTCAGCCAATGTGCAAAAGGATTTCTGGAGGTGGGATGGGCTTCAGAGTTGTCCTGAGTTAGAACAAAAGGATCAGACCTTTATATCCCTTTGTTGATCTGTATCTGGGTGTGGCCTGCCCTTGGAAGGAAGTATGACCTTAGGAAAGACAATATTCTTCATTCAAAGCAATCCCCAAAGAGGGCTAGCAGCTGAGTGCCCTTATCCTGCAACACTCTCAACAGGTGCGGGAATAAGATCTTGATTCCTGATAGTGGATCTGGTAGCATTTTACAGAATCTTCTTCTACAATCAGCCTAAGTTTCCTGAAGGATATGGTATCATGAGAATGTCTTTAAAAGGGACATACAAACCAAACTAGTCTGCTTGCTTATCACTTGTCTTCTCAGAGAGAGTACATTATGTTGGACTAATCCTGAAATAGCTCTATAAAAACATTTATAAGTGTTCATTTAAGTTGTCCCCAACCCAGGTCATTATATCTCTCTAGCCTCTTCTGAATCAGAATATTTATCTGTAATATTCTGAATCAGAATATTACAATTCAGGATGGAGGAAACAAATGGCAATAAAGAACACTAAAATAACAGTGAAAAACTTCATAAGGGATACAATATTATTATGAGAGAGAAAAAGATTTCATTATTTCAGAAAAGTGGTTTGCCAAATTTCTGCTTATCCCTTCGTTAAAGATAATACATTTAACAACTTCACCCCACTGTTGAAAATCACTTGTAAGTTGTCAATTACATAGTTAATGCCATAGAAACCCTGTCTGACTTATTTTATTGTCAACATCAACAATTTCTCACTGTCACTTTTCTTCTAAAAATAAAATTGTCCTTACTATAAGAATATGTCTTAGGAATAATCATTCTTAGCAGGTTAAATTTTGCTCTACTTTTTTCTCTCAAGTTTTAAGCTCTTCCAATATGAACAATTCCAGTTTACCTGTTAAAGATCAAGGAGTATGTTCCACTTCCTTTGTAAGCAAATACCAATGCACTACGTGGCTTTAATTTCTTATTTTTACTACTTCTGATTTATTATAAAGCTATTGCTATATATAACCACTGTTTCTTTTTATTTTTGCTTCCTTATCATTAGAATAGTTCATTTATTATTCAGTTATTTGTAAGTAAGCAAAACAGAAGGAAAAAATCAGAGGTCAATTGACTCTCCTTAAAGACTTGCATTGCGCACACATGGACATAAGTATGGTAACAATAGACACTGTGGACTATTACAGGGTGGTGGGGGGGGTGCATTAAAAAACTACCTATTGGGTACTATGCTACCAGGGTGACAGGATCCATACTCAAAGTACTCCAAACCTCAGCATCATGCAATAGACCCATGTAACAAATCTACACATGTATCTACTGTATCTAAACTAAAAGTTGAAATAATTAAAAAAAAATCTAATATCAAACTAAAGGAGCTTCCTAGGGGTTAATGCATGACTACAATTCAGTCTATGGCATGGGTAAGGGGGAATATTAAATATACATACTACAGATTTCCAGATTACCAGTATTCACTTTTTTCAGAACGAATGGGTAGTTCTTATTCCATTTCCAAAAATGATATCAGTTGCTTATGAAAATCCTTGGCATGGTACGCCTACAGGCCATAGATATCCTTAATTTTGAAACTGAAGTAAATCGACTTGTTCAAACACTAGGCTCCTTTGTCATTCTAGATTTTATTCTCAAGTCTTTAAAACTTTAAAAATCAGATTCAGGAAGTTGTAGCTAGCTACTGCTTGCTTCCAGCATCCATTCCATCCCAAGAAATGATAACCATTTTCTAAAACCATTCCTTCCCCATTCCTTCCTCTCCAGCCCCCATGTAATTTTCCTCATGAATTGGCTCTGGTTGGTTTAAATAAACCAGGAGATTCAATCTCTTTGGCCAAATAGATTAGTTAAGGAATGGGCAAGTAACCCAATCGGAGCCAATGAAATCTATAGGCTTTCAAATTCATTTTTTCTTCTGCAACTGGGATTTGGAAGAGGTAAAGCTTAGTGCCCCTATGTCCATATTGCTATCGCAAATGGAACCAACCTAAAAATGTCAGCAATCACTGAGGAAAGTGCAAACAACAGACTCAGAGAGTTTGTTCCTAACAACTTTGTTTAAGTATCTGAATTAAGCCATGCTGAAAGCTTGTCTTAATGCTGGACTCTTAGTTTTGTGACCTAATAAATTCTCCTTTCTGTTTAAGCCGGCTCAGTTAGATTTTCTGGCCAGCAGCCAAAGGAATACTAACTGAAACCTAAGGGAAACTGGCCATTGATCCAAAGAGCAATTGGGGTAGAATTAGCTCTTCATTAAAAATAGGCAAATGGGAAATTCCAAACACCATGTTAACCTTTTTACTCCTTCTAGAATGTTTATGTATCACTAGGAACTCTTCAACAGGAATGAAGTAAATAAAAATATATACAAGGGAAGCCAAATGGGGAGTCATCAGGGAAAATATAATTACCCTGTCAAAGTACAATTACCTTGTTAAATTCACCAAAATCCAAGTTCTGTTTCTCAGTCTTGTATATTTAGAAATTGAAATAAAATAAATTAGTATATCCTCATCAGTCTTTTGATGAGTACCAATATCAAACAAATTCACCCAAGGCTAATATATAAAACATAATGGCAATTTTGTTAAAAACAATTCTCTATTCATTTAATTTCCAGGTGTTTAAATTCTCTGTTCAAAGTATTTCTTACCTTTTTTTTTTTTTTTTTTTTTTGGTAAACATAGATATAAAGCCAAAAGAGGGCATAAACCTGAAGCATATTTCAATGTTTCTCAAATAAAGATAGTAACTACTCCCAAAAGTATTTGAATTTAACAGTGACTGGTAGTATTTGTGGGGATATTACTGGGGCTTAGTGACCAGGGCTAAGATGCTATTCACATAGAAACATTCAGAACCTGACAAAAATGCCAATACATACTAAGTTTGCAGTGAGGCCTGTCAGAATGTACAAGCCCCCAGATTCAATACACTTTATTTTTTCTTATTATATGCTGGCTCTAGAGGAAATGACAGTCTATACCCCTGTCGTCCCCTAGCACACAGCATGTGGTCTCTGAATATCATTTTGCACTAACAGAAACTAAGCGTTCTTAAGAGAAAGGGCTAATTCCATGCCTGGTGCAGGAAATATACAAGATGAACTCTGGCCATCTTGTGTCAGAAAGCAAGGAAGCTATCAAAGACTAATGAGTTCATGTTACGGACACAGAAGAGCCAAATTAAAGGGGCTTCCACTGTCCTACAAGAGGGTCAATGAAAAATAAAAAGAAAAAAAAAAGAAAGAAAAGAAAAAAAGAGTAATTACAATGGATTGCAACACATCAAATATATTTTTAAAAACTCATGAGTTCAAAACAATAACACTTTTTGAAAAATAAAAGTCACTGTTTACCATAATGGACCAACTCAAAATTCTACAAATTAATAAAAAAGAATCAATATTTATGCTTTTCCTCTACCTACTGTATTTCAGGATAACCAAATATTTGATAAGAGAATTTTTTTCTATAGAATTCCTGATAACAAGTACAACAAGACTAGTAAAATTAGAAAATCATCCTTTTGTAAACTCAATTTTACTAATAGTGGTTCTAAGCAATAGTCATAAATAGATGCAGAACTTAATGGTGCAATAGAAAGTAATAAGCGCCACCTATGTTTATTTTGTCCAAAACTGCCGAAGTTGCATCAAATGGGTTCTTTAAAAAAAAAGAAAAAAAAAGAAAGAAAAAAAGAAATCAGTTTAAAAGAAATAAGGAAGGAAAGACTTATTTTTAAAACTCCTCTCCTGAAAGAATGATCAGCCAAACTCATGATATGGTGCATTCTACAAGACAAATGGTCTAGTTTCTGCAAAAAATAAAAATAAATAAATAAATCAGAGATATGGAGAGAAAAGAAGGAAAAGGACTGTTGTGAAATTAAAAAGACTTAAAAAACTTAATAATCAAACATGATGTGAGGCTTTGTTTGCAATTTGATTTGAACAAACCAACTGTTAGGATAATTTTGAGACAATTAGGGAAATTTAAACATGGCTTGAGTATTAGATGGTGTTAAAAAACAGTTGTTAACATTTTTGGGTAGATAATGTCAGTAGGGGTACATAAAAATTTTATTGTCAATTAGTGAAGCATACTAATGATTTAGGAGAAAAATAACATGATAGCTAGAGTCCTTTAAAATAGTTCTGAGAAATAAAGTTTGTGGAGGGGAAATAGAAGATAAAAGACTGGCAAAATATTAATCACTATTGAAGCTGGTTTATTATATCACTTTTTATACTTATGTGTATGTCATCCTTAATAAACCAGTTCTCAAAAGAAGAAGACAGTACTAGGAATAATAGCCAAAGCTTGTTTCTGTAAGCTCCATTTTAATAAGTAATTTCATTAGGTAGGCGATATGGTTTAGCTGTGTCCCCACCCAGATCTTATCTTGAATTGTAGCCCCCATAATTCCCATGTGTTGTGGGAGGGGCCTGGTGGCAGATAACTGAATCACGGGGGCGGTTTCCCCCATACTGCTCTCATGGCAGTGAATAAGTCTCATGAGATTTGATGGTTTTTTAAGGGGAAACCCCTTTCACTTGGCTCTCATTCCCTCTCTTGTCTGCCACCATGTAAGACGTGCTTTGTGCCTTCTGCCATGATCGTGAAGCCTCCCCAGCCACGTGCAACTGTGAGTCCATTAAACCTCTTTTTCTTTATAAATTACCCTGTCTCGGGTATGTCTTTATCAACAGCATGAAAATGGACTAATACAGTAGGTTTATAGTGATTAAGCTAAAGGTAGTCTTCATGGCAGCTTAATTCTTTCAGTTGCTCAGGACGACAACCTGGATACCATCCTTGATACTTCTTTTTCTTTCATATCCCACATTGACTTCATCAGTAACTGTTGGTTTTACCTTTGACATGTATCCGGAATCTGACTCCTTCTCATCACTTGAACTGTATCTCTCTTTTTCCAGGCTATTGCCATTTCTTGTCTGAATTATGGCAGAAGATTCCTAACTGGCATTCCTGCTTCTGTCTTTTTGCTCTTTTGGTTAATTATCAACAGGGCAGCCAACGGGGTCCTGTTCAAGGCTAGAGCATGTCACATCTTTGTTCACCAACTCTGCTTCTGCTTCTTCCATGGTTTCTCATCTCACTGAGATTTTTTTTTTTTTTTAAAGAGAATCTCACTGTCAGCCTGGAGTGTGGTAGTGAGAACTCAGCTCACTGCAACCTTTACCTCCTGGCCTCAAGCGATTCTCCCACCTCAGCCTCCAGAGTAGCTGAGATTACAGGCGTATGCCACCATGCCTGGCTAACTTTTTTTGTACTTTTAGTAGAGACAAGGTTTCTCCCTGTTGTCTGGGCTAGTCTCAAACTTATCACCTCAAGTGATCTGTTGCTTTGGCCTCCCAAAGTGCTGGGATTACAGGCTTGAGCCACCATGCCCAGCCTACATCTCACTCAGATTTAAAAATCTCTAACATAGGCTAAGTGCAGTGCTCACACCTATAATCCCAGCCCTTTGGGATGTGGAGGAGGGCGGATCACTTGAGGTCAGGATTTGGTGACCAGCCTGAGCAACGTGGCAAAACCCCATCTCTATAAACAACAAAATTAGCTGGACATGGTGGTGCATGCCCGTATCCCCAGCTATTTGGGATGCTGAGATAGGAGGTTCGTTTGAGCCCAAGAGGCAGAGGTTGCAGGGAGGCGGAGGTTACAGGGAGGCAGAGGTTGCAGCGTGCCAAAATTGCCCCCACTACACTCTAGCCTAGGTGACAGAGACCCTGTCTCAAAAAAAAAAAAAAAAAAAAAATATTTAATAGAGCCTATACGGTTCTATGTGATGGGGACCACTACTTCTTATTACTCTCCTCTCCTCTTTACTCACTCCATTCCACCCAGACTGGCATCCTTATCATTTCTTGGGCATAACAGTATTCTCCAGCCTCAGGGCTTTTGCATCTGCTGTTCCCTTTGCCAGATATGCAAAGGGAATATTTCCCCCACACACCCACAGGGCTTGCTCTTTCTTTTAGCTCTTTATCCAAATGACATCTTCCCAGAATTCCTTTTTTTTAAATTAAATTATCCATCCTATTCCTCTTCAATGCCTTATTTTTTAAAACCTCTCAAAAACATCCAACACATATATGTTGAACTTATTTATATTGTTTATTTCTATGTTCTCTCACTTTTTTTTCACAAGGAATTTATGATGCTTTTGTTCACTGAGACCTTAGCACTCAGAAAAGTGCCTGGGACATAGTAAGTATTCAATAGTTATTTGTTGAATTAATAAATTAAGCTATTATTCTAGTAGCATTGTTCACGGCCCTCAAGGTTCCTTATTCTCCCAACTGCATTGCCTTGATTAGTTTTAACACTCAGGGCAAGTTTACTGCTTTCATTATTCATTCATTCATTAAAAACATATTTATTGAGTTCCTTCTATTCATTAGGAACTGAGAAAACAATAATTAATCAGATAGATACGTTATGCACCCTCCTACAATCATCTTCCTTAAGAAAAAAGAGACACTTCACTGTTATCCAGTTTAGTCTATACAGGTGTTCAATCAACTATCCCAGGCCCTAGGGCAAATCTTCATAAAAAGCTTGCAAGCTGTGCATCCTACAAAAGAATTCACAGTAGTGCTGTGAGTTATACAGCTCTGCACAGCCTTTAGGAGGGTATGAAGCTGGTTGAAGTCATAGAACCAATTGCCTCTTGCCATGAGATTCTTCATCTGGGCCTCTTCTAAGAGCAGCCCAAGAAGAGCAGGAAATGAGAGCATTCTCCATGACCTCCTCAGGTAGTGAGCAACGCAAACACACCCAGCACTCACTGTTGTGCCCTGATGCTCCTGAGGAGCGCCCCCAGACAAAAGGACAAAGTCACTGCTGGAAACCCTCAAGGAGAACCATACAGAGCAAAAACCCAAACTACAGCCAAATAGGGAAGAAGGAAAACTCCCCATGGGTGCACTTCCATGCAGTTAGTTAATAATAGAAGTCTTCCCATAACCCAGAGACTCCTGCCTATTTGTGTCCTTGGAGTGGTATCCACGCTAACTATAGGGTCACTGCTCTAACAAAACATGCACGTTTTGCAAATCCGAGCTTCATCATTATTTTAAAATACTTAGGTTCAAAATCCTTGTTTACTATCACAAGGAATTGTAACTTTGCATTTGTCAATGGAAGAAAGGGGATACTATCTTCTTTAAGTCTAATTTCAACTGTTGTAAATTTTTGAATTGCTATGAGAATGGTTTTACATTTGTATCATCTATTTGTAGAAACAAAGTTTGTTGTTGATAATTATTGAAAATGAAGACATCATCATTTTGAAAAGTCTTAATCAGAAATTGCTTGTCATCATTTCAAATGTGAAAGCCTGATATAAAATAATAGTTATGTTCACTGAAGCAAAATTAAGTTACTCATTTAAAATTCCAAGATTTTATTTGGACATATTCTTCCAAATAAAGACAGTATTTTCACTAAGACTTTGCTTTATAGAGCGAGTAATTGTCTTTATAAATGCCCTATATATTCCAAAAATTTCTTTGATTTATCCAAGTGAATATTATCATCTTCTATATGAGCTTTGACACGAAACAAGATTGGGAAGCACTCCACTTGGGAAACATGTATGCCATGAATGAATCCATTTGCCTCCTACATGTGGACATTTTCAGACAGCCAATATTTCCCAATAGCATTTCAATCTCCATTCTCTCATGGTTTGATTTCTGTGCAGACAGAAGCAAACACAAGTGACAGGAATAGCCTTCCTGTGCTATCATTGAATTCCTCCAGTCCCTTAATAGGATATCAATAAAGCTTCACTCTTTTGAAGGTAAAATTATATCACTGTCTTGGAATGTCATCATAGACAGTATGTGAGTTTAGTAAGAGGATGTATTAAAGATGCAGATTCCCAATCCAAATTAGACTAACTACTTCAGGGTCAAAGAAGTAAGCGAAAATCATTTCAATCCCCACCAAAACGTCATTTGCCACATTTATTACACTATATCAGCCTATGCTACAGGAAGAGTTGTAGGTTGAAATTACCATTGCTGCCTTTGATACCTTGGATATCTTTTAGGCCTGCCTACCTTTTTTTCCCGAAGAACTTACAACTTTAGCACCTAAGAGCTACCCTTATTAGTAATGGGATTCATTCCTGATTATTAAAATGGTGTATAATCAAAGCAAAGTGACCTCAGCATGGTGAGACAGGTATGCAATTTACTGACGACGTGGTGGCAGCTGCTTTCCCATTTGTGTTTCTTTCCTATTCGCAAATGGAAGGACCATTTAACCCCAGATGAGGCTTTGTCTTCTGCATATCCATCATCACCGTGGCTTATTCAACGAAGTGTTCTGTGAATGGCGTGTTAGACTATTGTGAATGGCATAATCAACTATTAAGACAGATAACACCTGAAAAGTAGTAATTATAGTAGGAAAAATAAAAATCATATATGTGCTAATGGTGTTGAGAAGTGGAGGCCAGTATGTTTCCAACTCCTTTGTAGCCCCCTAGCAGGGAAATAAAATTTTACCCATAAGAAAAATCTAAAAACATTAAGTTTTTTAGATTTTTAAAACTTTAGTAAAATAAAGTTTTACCCCTAAGAAAAATCTAAACTATTTATTGATTTGATGGAATAAAATAAAGATGCAAAACTGTCTTTAGTATTTCTGGTACACTAAGAAGACAGTGCTGATAGTGCTGATGTTCAGTCTTTGTTCAGGCATGAGGAAAAATTCTGAACAGTGAACCCGCTGAAACTCTCTGACCTGGTAAAGCCTTAGCTAAATAGGTAAGCCTGTTCTCTCAGACTCACGGTTTCCATGCAAAGCTAAGTGCTGTGGTTTCATTTTTAAACAAGACATTCTTTCCTGCTGCAGAAATTGAGAAGCTGAGTTTATAGAGAGAATGCATGATGTACTGTTGAGTGTTCCTGTTGGGAAGGCAGAGCTCCATAGATTGTAAACAAGTATATTAATAATGATGCTAATACTAGCTCTGTTATGTGGCTGGATAGAGCAAGACACTCTACAAAATACCTCACACACATTCTCATTTGGTCCTCAGAGTGCTCT
This sequence comes from Symphalangus syndactylus, assembly GCF_028878055.3. Classification (NCBI taxonomy): domain Eukaryota; kingdom Metazoa; phylum Chordata; class Mammalia; order Primates; family Hylobatidae; genus Symphalangus; species Symphalangus syndactylus. The sequence goes on along the minus strand of NC_072436.2, from coordinate 105,142,712 downwards.
TACATGTTTCCTATTTCTATCCCCATCTTACCAATGAGGAAAATAAGACTTAGAATTTGAACAAGCATCTGAACCCAAATATGTCTGACTCCAAATGTCATGGCTACACTTCCTCTAATAAATGCACATTAAAGTCCTTACATTTTACACATCAGACCTAAAAAAGCTTTTCCACTCTATGATAGCTTTTTAATTCTTTCAACCTTTTTGGAAAAATACAGTAATTTGTACTGCTTTACAAGCTTGTATTAATTGTTAAACTGCAAAATTATTTTTTACTTTTGGGAAACCCTTTTGTTAATATTTAGAGTCAATCTGAAGGAGGATTTGAGTATTTTAGTATATACTTGCAGAATCGTTAAGCACTGATCACTGAGATTGTAACCACTATGCAACAAGAGGATACCCAAGGCCAGAAAGGTCAAGAAGAAATTTTCCAGTTCATTGGCTCTGCCCAGAACTGCCTTGGCGAATCACATTCCACACAGCCTCTCGGTGCTGAGCTAGCATCTATGTAGATCAAAGCTATGCCCAGAATGGCTAATTCATGCGCTAAACCTAAATGTCAAAGTTTGTTAAACACATATTCCTTTAGTAAAACTATCTAACTGGGGAACCCACTGAAAGAAGTGATGGAACAAATTATTTGTCTAGATTCAGATTTACAGGTTTTTATTTACTGCCATGAGAAGGAGCTAAACAATAATAGCAGTGGCATAGTAATAGCCTAGCTAGGGAAAGAGTGAGAGTCTTCAGAGAGAAGAATGTAAAGAGGATAGTGAGACTGTACTTTCTAGTGATTCATGATGCAGAGGTTCCTAATAGATTGTTCCACCAGTCTTTCCTAACCACATTGAATATGAATGCATTATTGAATGAATAAATCAGTAGCTAAATGATATAAAGGCTTTCAATGTATCAACCCAGTCACTCATTCTTAATCTCTTTGCTCCTTTTCTTCACCCTTAGTTTCTTTCTCCCTGTTAATGAGGAATGCATTATGACTACAAAAGTGTAAAAACGCCACCACTCCCTCCACCACCACATACATACCCTCATTTCTTCTAGGGTAGAATACTTGCTAGGCAGCCTCTTTTCTTCACCCCAATTTCAAACACCCAGCTAACTACAAGAAAGCACATATGGGACTGCTCACAGTGACTCACCATTATTATTGCAACAATATCTTTCTTTAAACCTCTTATAGTACTATCAAAATTAGTGGTGTTTGGACAGTCATAGCATGACAAAGTAGGAATCCTGTCTACCATCCCTCCAAGCTTTAACTCACGTAGGGAAAGAAGAGGAAAAGTGACAAACACTACCAAAGAGGATGCTTGCAATATGCTAGACACAGTGCCACGTGTATAAACCATAACATATTATCCTGGTTAACATGAGATTCTCATATTAAGTTTGTGCAGTGTTCATTTTTTGCCATCCTCACTGGTTCTACAACCAGTGATTCCTCTGTATTCTGGATAGACAAAGCCAACATAATTATATTTGACATGTTCAGAGATACAGAAACTGGATAATCCTTGATTTCCCTGGGACCTAGAAGCTCAATGAGAAATACTTAAATCCTACACCCCTCAATTAAGCTAAAGCCTTATATAGACATGTCTGATGGAACAGGGTAGGCATGATTGGTCATGGCAGAAAAGAACATAAGTCTCCAAGATAAAAGCATTGCAAGTGGTAAATGAGTCTGAGAGGGCAGGACTTCTCAAATGCATTTTGCCTGGATGTTGGAAAGAACGTATTGTTGGTGTTAGGTGTGAGGCTGCATATAATCCCAACCTCCATCTTTGCTATTACTTATGCCAGCTGTGACTTAAAAATAGAAGAGATTATGAAACCAGGGGCTTTAGCTCCTTTGCTCCAGAATCTCCTTTACAAACAAAGTAGTGAGCAGCTGAACTCTATAAAAGGAAGAAGAAACTTCCAAAGAAGTTCTGGCATTATGCAAGGGTGTCAGGTCCAGTCTTGCAGAGACACAAGGTATTGTGTCCAGTCCTTAAACATTCATCACACACCAAGATTTGCAAGGATTGGCAAATTCCATCAGGCCAACCGTAGCTTCTTGGCTCATGCTTTTCTGATTTTAAGCTTTCTTTTAAATATTGTCCTCTGTCAGTTTTCCTTATGCTATTATGAGCACAGCTATGCATTTAAGAAGATGGTTGTTATATATTTTACAAGATTTCTAATTGTTTTATAATGAGAGCATTTTCAGATCCCAATCTCCATATTCCACTAAATTTAAGTGCCCTTGTTTTTAAAAAAAACTCTTTCTAAAATAGATTTGTGTAAGGTTGTTGTTGAAACAATAAATTAATTGATTTTCGACTGGGCTTTCAGTTACTTTAATCTGTTCTTGCCTAATACTATTTGTTCTCTGAGAACACCAGCAGACCTCTTCTGAACTTAAGAGTCCACAGATGTAGTTCCCTTTACTTACTACTAATACGTGGGTATGCATTGATTAGTTAATTAAAAGATTTTACTTTTTATAAGGGTTAGGGAAGGTGTCACTTAGCTTATCAATCTTTTGTTTTAAACAGAAGCTATCTCTCTCATTCTGTATACTCACTGGCTCTCTCAGCCTTCATTTAAGGGGAAAAATATGAAATGAACTATGTAAACACTCATTTGACAAACAATTTGACATTTGGTTCTTCCTAGGGGTATACAATCTCGAGACATGGTACAAAGAAAGTAGTGCATTGAGGAGGCTGTAAACAATGAAGTAGGACACAAAAATGATGGCTGGATTACTCGTATAAGCCTAACACTGAGCCAGTTTCCCAAATTCCTGTTGTACCTTGATAGAGTTCTCTAGGCATATAAGCTATTCCCTGGGTGCACATTAAACACTTTCAAAACTACATTCTCTTAGGCTTCTGTGGAAGTAAATTCATGAAAATGGGCTTCCCCACTAGACTGAAGAACTGAATGCAGTTTCATTAAATACTCTATAAGCAAAGGAAAGATGACTTCAAAAGTTTATCGATGGCCGGGTGCGGTGGCTCACGCCTGTAATCCCAGCACTCTGGGAGGCCGAGATGGGCGGATCACAAGGTCAGGAGATCGAGACCAACCTGGCTAACACAGTGAAACCCCGTCCCTATTAAAAAATAGAAAAAATTAGCCAGGCATGGTGTCAGGCGCCTGTAGTCCCAGCTACTCGGGAGGCTGAGGCAGGAGAATGGCGTGAACCCAGCAGGTGGAGCTTGCAGTGAGCCGAGATCGCACCACTGCACTCCAGCCTGGGCGACAGAGCGAGACTCCGTCTCAAAAAAAAAAAAAAAAAAAAAAAAAAAGTTCACAATTTGGCAACCATTCTGAACTATTTACAGAAAAATAAGCAGAGGGCCTTTTGCTCAATACTCCATTCTTGCTCCAGATTTCCAACTCACAGCCACATAGCTCTAGAGTAGGTAAGCCTGGGTAAAGTCTCAAAAGAAGAATTCTATGGCATGGAGCACAGTGATGCTTGCCCATCCTTTTCCGTCTGATTCCTATGTAAAACATCAACAATGGAGTAATCGCCTGGGCATAGCAGAGGGAAGTTGAAAAATAGGGACACAGAGAAGTAATGAGGCAAATTAGGAAAACACATGGAAACACGACAATTGAGGGATTCCAGGTTGGTTGCAAACTCACCAATGGATAGGTGAGTCTGGCAAAAATATTAGACCCAGGATAAGAGAATAAGTACTAAGTACATAGCCTTCCCCTAACTACAAACATACCTCTTTTGCAAATAGATTTAAAGGAGAGTAAGAAAAGAGTCACATAGAATCTTGAAAAAGCAAAGACTACAAAAAATAAAAATAAAAAAGAAGCTGGTAAGTGGAGCTTCAGTGTACTTGAAGAAAGGTGATTAGAGGCCATGGGATGTTAAAATAGGACCACAGAACTTTAACTATGAACATGAAAGTAAACTCGTGGGGAAAAAGGAGGGATATGTCAACATTTTTTTAAAGGAGGCTTAAAAAATAATCTGATAACTTTTAGGTCAGGTCCAGAGATAGTTAGACATAAAAGCGACTGAGGCTCTGGTCTTGCATCCAATTTACCATCAAAGTTCTCTTTGAAGACCTGCACATCGAGAATGATACAGGCAGTACTATAAACTTAGAACAGAATTGGGCTTGGGACAAAATTTAGGAAGATCTGCTGCAAACTTTAAGAGAAATGTAAATAGGCTAAAAAGAAAGAAAAGAAAGCACTGAAGATTCATGCCTCCTATGTGAGCTAATGCTACATGCCTCAGAAATAAGAGGATCTTAAAGTCAGGACAATGTTCACATTTTCACCAATAAAAACATCTGAATATAGTAAATATAATCATTTACTTAATAAAGTATATATAATCATTTACTTTGACCCAGAAGTCTACTTACAGGACACTACTGAAGACACACTTAAAAATACAGAAAATGCTTTATGCACATATATATTTACTAGAGGGTTATCCATAATTGTGAAACATAAATGTCCAACAATAGGCAGATAGTTAAATAAATGAAATTTTTTGAAGATCTATAAATGAGACTTACAAATCCAGGCAATAATATGAAAAAAAATTGTTAAATTTTCAATGCAGGCCTTAATATAGAGATGCTTAAACATTTCTAGTACAGTGAAAAAAAAAGTCGTAAGAATATAATCAAATAATGGAAAATCACAAAAATGTCCATTTTTGCATTTGGATAGTAGGACTATAGGCTTTTGTCATTGTCCTTCTCCTCCTTCACTTCCTCCTCTGCTTTCTCATCTTTTTTTATTTTTTAATTCTCAGGTTTTATTTAACAAGCTTGCATTATTTTTTAAATGATTTTTTAAAGGTAGGACAGAGGGAAAAGCCCACCTGAGTTCATTTATACGGAGAATGGGTAGTCTCAGATGGTTAACTTAAGCACATATCAGAATTATCTAAGTTCATGTTTCTGTAGGACTTGGGTAGGACCAGAGATTTTGCATTTCTCACATGTTCTCAGATAATACTGATGCTGCTGATCAAGGGACCACACTTTGGGAACTGCTCTAAGAGAAATGCTAATTTTCTATCCTCCTGATTCTCAAGATTTTACCCACCTATCCAATCATTTCACCAGAAGCCCTACATTTGTAGTGTAGTGAAATTGCTTCTACAAAATTATGATGCAACATTTTGCCCTTGACCTGTATCCAGGGTCAAAGCAAATATAACACTTTTCTTTTTCTTGGGAAAGGAAATGGAGAACATCATTTTTTGTGTGTTTCAAGGTGCCTTTAAAAATGTCTATGTTTAAAACAATTTCAGAAAACAAATAGGAAAGAGTTTAATCCTTCTTTATTAATTACTTTATCCAACAATGGGAAATGATTTATAACTATACATTTGTGTCTCTGCTTTATTCTTGGTTTTAAGATGGTTTTTAAAAATATAGGAAAGACACAAGATATAAAATGTTGCAAATAAATAGGTGAGGAAATCAGGACAAACAGACCACACAAAGCAGAAGGCATAACGCTATCTTCTTTACTTTGGGTGGGTTTGCATTTACCATTGTACTGAGCTTCCTCAAGCTTGTTTTTATATATATATTTTTTCTATATTTAAACTCCTCTTACTTCCTCTTACTCTCTTCAGAGCGGCTTTGAGAATTTTTTTTTGCAAATAGTTCTTCCTTCCTATTCCCACCTTCCCATCCAACTATCTCAAATGATAGAAAGATGCTTATTATACTCGTTTCTCACATAATTAATCTTTGGCTAAATGTTAATAAATACAAGGTTATGTTCAACTAGCAACACAAATGAAAATATTTAGGGGCAAGAATATTTAAATACACTGCCTCCAATATAGTTTTAAATATTTGTTTGAATATGTCAACAAAGCCTTGAGAAACAAAGGCTTCAAGAATATGAAGACCCCTCCCAGATCAAATAAAAGTGCTACAAGCATTACAATGAATTTCACTCAACATCTCAAATCTAACCAGCTGAAAATGTTTGTTTTTCCTTTGTAAGCAGCACTCTATTCCACTTTTGGAAATGAGGATCCTGTCCAACAATGGAAAAGCAGCATATTGTCCTATAAATCGAACAAAATGTCCTTGACTCACTCATCCTCCTGAGGAGCCCTGCCTTTTGGTACCAGCTACTTAGCATATATTAAAGGAGCAGATTCCAATAATTTTGCTTTTGTGCTAAAAGACCAGAGGCTTCTTTTTGTTTAAAATAGAGAAAAATGTCACTCTTATTTCCAATGTACTGGCTTCTGCTCACCTAAACTCTGGAAACTCTAGTCTCTTTTTGCATAAGGACACCCTCAGAGCTCAAAAGAAAAAAGCAATTTTAAAATTAGGGATTGAGGTAATTACACATATTAGGAAAGGAGAATATTGTAACCCAGGAGCAAGTAGGTCAGCAGCAAATTTAAGTGAGACCCACTGTACTGTAAATACCTGCTTGCTTCTTGCTGATTTTGGCAACACATGATTATAACCTAAATAACACACGAAAATTACAATTGGCAGAATTGATAAAACAATAGAACCCTATATAAGGGAGAAGTTTTTACGTTCTACTTTTTTAAACAGCAAACCACATGATTGGTGTTTGCTTGCTTAATAAGGCTGTTGGGGACAATGTTTTCAGAGTTGACACGTTATCAATTCAAATCAGTAATTCAATATACAGATGAAACTTGTCAGTGATATTGATATAGTTCAGAGTTGTTTGGAATCAAAGTAAGCTCAGAATGAAGTGTTGATAGAAATTATTTTAAAGAAGTATTTATTAGGTTCCTCCTGCATACAAAGTCTTGAATAAGACCCTGGAGAGACAGATAAATTGTAAACATCTTTGAGAAATATTGTGTACAAGGATAAACTGACAGAACTGCAACATGGAAAGAATTCAATGTGTTTGTATTCCATTTTTTAAGAGAAACATTCTGACATAATTGGTTCAGAGTTTGCCCATTAGGGAGTACTGAGCACTCACCGGGGGTCAGATGCTTGATATAAACATTACCTCATTTAATCCTCACAACACTCTCGAAAGGCATTTTGTACCATTTTACGAAAGAGGAAAAAATGAAGCTCAAAGAGTTTAAGCAACTGTCTCAAAATAGCAATGTTAATAGGAATCAGAATTAGGATTTGAAGCCAGGACTGCCTGATTTTTTTCAAAATTCTGTTTCCTACAACAAACCAGGCTGCCAAGCAGCAGTCTCCCCCATGTTTTGAGGACTTTGTCATTCAGTGCCTCAGTGATTTCTCATGTCTAAGACAAAGAGTACTCCGTTCTTAGGAGTAATCTTATTTTCCTGAAGCATGAAATATACTCAGGTAGCCTTCAGAAAAGAGGCACTTTACATAGGCACTTGGACACACTTACGAAACCATCAATTGGAAATTAAAACCTACTCATACATTCCTTCTAAACAAAACGAAGAAGTTTGAAACTATTTTGAAGAAACACATATGAACGGCTTAATCTCGATGTCTCAGGAAAACTATTTTAAGAAATCACACAATATATTTAAAAAAAAAAAAACTCTTCTGGAGTACTTTTACTCATGTAACCAAGCTGAATCATGGATTGATGGCATCATCATTGCATACATTTGTGCAGTTATTCAACAAACACTCACTGTGTACTCACTGTGTGTGAGTACTCACCCACTGAGTGAGTGAATGCCAAATGCATTCTGCATCATTCCAGTTTCCACTGTCCATTGTGTTTCCATGGGCAGTGCCCCACCTTGCATTAACATCCCTATTTTCTAATTTTTTTTGAAGTGAGGGGACAGAGTCTCGCTCTGTCTCCCAGGCTGGAGTGCAGTAGCAGTATCTCAGCTTACTGCAACCTCCGCCTCCCAGGTTCAAGCGATTCTTCTGCCTCACCCTTCTGAGTAGCTGGGATTACAGGCATGCACCACAACGCCCAGCAAATTTTTGTATGTTTAGTAGAGATGTGGTTTCACTATGTTGGGCAAGCTGGTCTCGAACTCCTGACCTCAGGTGATCCACCCACCTCTGCCTTGCAAAGTGCTGAGATTACAGCCATAAGCCACCGCGCCCGGTCAGAAATACTTATTTTTACAGATTCAGTTCAAGTGGTGCCTCTTCTGCAAAGTTTTTTCTTTTATCTTAACCAAGTGTAATCTTTCATTACCCTGTTGTCGTTCTCATAGAATTTTGTTTATCACTCTACATGGTAATGCATTCTATTTATTTACATACAATATATTTATTGATTCAACAAACATTTATTGAATGCTTTCTGAGTGTTCCTCTAAGTCAGTGCTAAATTTTGAGTCTACAGAAATTAGAATTATGCAAAAGATATTCCAGCTTGGGTTCATTACCTAGTGGAAGATGCTCAGCTTTATGCCTCATGTAAGACTGAAAATTATTTGATGTTTCAAGTTATGTCATGTTCATATATGAAAGCATTACATAAACCAGCACCTGGTTTTTCCCATAGCCACTTCAAAAGTAGTTGCTTAACTGAATTGGCTTAAAATAGCATGCAATACTTGCAGTGAAAAACAACAAATAGTTATGTATAAGGAGAATGCAGCATTGGTATGATTATCTTGTTATTTCATGGTACATGAAAGTAAGATATTTATTTTTTCTAGAGTATAAAACTAAGAATAGACTGACTAAATGGATGAAATTCCATGTTTATAAGCATACAGGAGGGCTCACTAGATCCTTAAATGAATGCAATTTGACATTAAATGAATTTTGAATACATTACTAACTAAATTAAATCTCAAGAAACATTAAATAAATTACATCATGAAAATGCCTTAGGCAGCGTGCTCACAGGGGAATATCCACATATAACAATTGACAACACATAAAAATTGTGTCCATTTCTTTCTCCCAGTGTTGTAAATGCATTCCTCTGTATTTTCATTCAAATAAAAAATGATGAGACAGTGAAGCTTATTTCAAGGTTGATTTAAATTTTGTATGGGTAGATAAGTTGATCTTACATTTTAATCAGCCTCAGTCCCACTGTTTTAAAGTCCTAATGTGGGTCATTCTTTTCAGTACTTTTTCTATCCTTCTAAGTCCTTACTCCTTACAGTTGATTTCTAGATCTAAATGGCTTGCTATCTTCACTTTTTCCACCAGTACCATAAAAGAAGACAATATGTATATATTACTCTTTGAAAGAGTTTTGTTTCATTGGCATCACTTAAGTCAGTGTAGATCTGGAGAAATGGGTCTTTAAAAGGCCTTTTCCAGTGATAGCTAAATGTGTTGCATAATTTATTAGGAGTTTACTATGTCAATAATTTGTAAAATACTCAAATCTCACCTTTCATATTCTACTTACTCATGATATTTCTCTAACAGAGTAAATTCAGATTGTTGATTTAATCTAATTTTAGTGTCCGATGCAAATTTGGGAAAAAATAAGCCAAATGGTGAAGATGGGGAAAAGTCCTATGCATGTTCGAAAATGTAAACTTTGATAACCTTACAGCCTAATAAACTCAGTGTTTGGGCAATCCTCAAGGCTGAGGCAGAGTCAGACGTGAAAAAGCAAATGAAAACAGAGGGATTATGGCAACAAAGAAAAAATGAGCAGAAGGATAATTTGGAAGAAGAAGGCTGGTGCTCCGTGCCTAAAAGAAGTCAGTAAGAAAGCACACTTCGGAAAGTGGACTATCAGTTTTTTCTTAGGTTTTAATACAGAATGAATGAAAGACAAATTTTGTTTAGCTTTCTAAACATCACTTGAAGGTAAACAAAAAAGGGTGGAAAGGAAGTAAGGCATTTACTCTTGGTCAGCCTGAAGATCTCTTTAGAAACCTGTAAACTCTCTTCCAGTCATCTCAGTAGTAGACGAGAGTGTATTTGAAAGCTTCTAATTACCCACCTCCTGCTGAGCAGTCCTGAACCAGGTTAGGTTCAGCAGGTGCATCAGTCAACAGTTCGGGCCAGTATATCTTATTGAAGATCTTCATTACATCCACCTCTGGCTATATGGTTTTTGTTCTCAGCTTCATATTTTTATTCCTAGCTTCATATTTTGAAAATTCTCAAATTGAAAGTTGAAAGACTAGTACAATAAATACCTGAATATCCTTCACTCATATTCACGAATTGTTAGCATTTTATTGAAAATATGTCATACCTTTTTTGAAACAATCTGAAAATCAGTTACAGAAATGACACTCCACCCTTAACTATTTAATTATGCATCTCATAAGGATAAAACACCATTATGCAAAGGAAAAATAGCAGTATTATTTACTATCCAAAATGTCCCCAATTATTTCAAAAATGTATTTTATAACTTGCTAATATAGAGGATTTAATGAATATCAAAGCATTGCATTTGATTCTTATGCCTTTTTAGCCTCTGTTAATTTAGATATCATGTACTTTCATGTTTATTTGTTTTTCAAGACATTGATTTTTTATTATTTATTTATTTTTTTTTTACGAAGTCTCACTCTATCACCAGGCTGGAGTGCAGTGGCGCGATCTTGGCTCACTGCAACCTCCACCTCCTGGGTACAAGTGACCTTCCTGCCTCAGCCTCCCGAGTAGCTGGGACTACAGACGTGCACCACCACACCTGACTAATTTTTGTATTTTTAGTAGGGATGGGGTTTCCCATGTTAGCAAGGCTGGTCTCAAATTCCTGACTACAGGTGATCTACCCACCTCGGCCTCCCAAAGTGCTGGGATTACAGGCATGAGCCACCATGCCCAGCCAAGATATTGATTTTTTATCAAGAGGTGTCCAAACAAGTTATTATAAAGAACACACCACATTTTGAATTTTCTGGTTGCTTTCTTATTAATGGATTCAGGTTAAATATATTTGGGAAGAATAACATAGGTGGTGTTGGTACTTTTTATTATATCCCATTAGGAGACATAAGATGTCAGGTAGTCACACTAATAGTGATGTTAAGTTTGATTGCTTGGTTAAGGGACTGATTGCCAGATCTATTTATAAGAGTAGATTTTCCCTCTAGAATTAAATGAGTAAATAATTTGTGGAGTGAATCAATTGAGTTTGACTAAATGTCCTGTATTCCAACCACATTCCACCCAAAAGTTTAGTATCCACTGGAAAACCTTACCAAACTCAGGTACTATATTTGAGGTTGTCAGTGGTGATCTTCTAATTCTCATCGTCTGCATGAGTTTGGCTAATAGGAATTGTTAACCTTCAAATATCATAAAAAGGCTTTTGGAAAAATAAAGACTAGCCCCTCCCCGCAAATTACCTAGAAAACTCTAGGTATTTACTACCTGGAATAGTAAGAAAAGTTATAAGAAAATTAAATAGCATAATTACCAAAGAAAAGAGAAAAAGTGGGTGAGACAAGGTGAAATATTTTTAAATTCCAAATAAGAGATAAGCAATTCAAATTGATATCCAAATAAATACAGTAAAGGAAGAAAGCAGCTTTAAAAGTCAAAGCAGAGTATTTTCAGAGTATTCTCTGAAACCCCCCCAAAAAAAATGGTTTGCTAAACTGTGAGAAAAAAAAAAAAAAAGTCAAAGCAGCTGTGAAAAGACACCAAGAAGCCTTAAATGCATATTACCAACTGCAAGAGGCCAATTCAAAAAGGCTATTTACTGTATGACTCCAACCATATGATATTCTGGAAAAGTCAAAACTATGCCAAAAGTAGACAATGCCAAATAAGAACCAAGGAATATGCTTGGGAAGAAACAAGCTCATACACAAGTTCTCAGTGACTTTGAAATTAAACTCAATTTAAGCTAAACACATAAAAAAGCAAATCATTTTGATAGCAGAATTGACTCAAGATCTTTCAGGAAACATTAGTGCCAGTCAACTAAACACAATAAAGAGAAAAAGTAAATAAAATCAGGTATATGCAAGTTTAAAAATCAAAACAAATGCAAGTCTGATTATAAAACAAGCCCCAACCACTCACCCAAATTATCCTCTATTGTTGAAAAAAAGTGGGGATGGGATGGGATGCTTTAAAAGAGCATCAGAAATCCCCAGTAAAAGTTCCAGTAAGTTAGAGACTTCCAGATACCATGTATGTTAATCTTTTTTTTTTTTATCTAAAAGTTACCCTTCTAATGATAAAAAGAAATCAACAAGCTATATCTATTTGTAACACAAATTTTAATGGGCATAAGTTCCCAGGCAGAGCGTGGGAAAGTCTAATTCTCTTTACATACATTAATCTAGCAACTGGACAAGTCAAAACCCCACTAACAATTTCTGATTATTTAATTGGAACATGATCTATGAGAGGTTGCTCTACAGGCAACCCTAAATGTGCCACTCTCTTTTGTGGCTGCTTGTACACATCGACATTGATTGGCAGAATTCTACTCTATGCCTCACAACACACATATTATACACCTCGATCCCAAGAACCTTTGAATATTATATATCAGTCTCATGAACATGCTATGTTAGATGGTCAACTGGCCTACGCAAATGTAATTAAGGCTATGAATCAGTTACTAATCAGTTAATTTTAAAATTGATTATTCTGGACTATTGGGATGGATCCCACGTAATCACATATGTATTTAGAGGCATAAAAGAAATTTAGAAACATTAGAAAGACTTGACATGCTCTTGTTCCTCAAAGATGGTAGAGGGGACCATGTGAGAATGAAGAAATTAAGGCGATCTCTAGGAGTTGAGAGTAGCCCTTTCTGACAACCAGTAAGGAAGCAGGGACCTCAGAACTATAAACCTGCAGAGCTGAGTTCTGACAAGAACCTGAGTATGCCTGGAGGTCATTGTTCCCCAAAGCTGCCAAAAAGGAAACCAGCTTATCTGATACCTTGATTTTGGCCTTCCTAACTCTAAGCTGAACCTACTAAACTCCAACCTCTAGAATGGTGAGATAATAAATCTGTACCGATTCAAGACACTGCACATGTGCTCATTTGTTACGCAGCACTAGAAAACTAACACACCACAGACCACCACACCAAGAGCTTTCCTTCAAAACCCCAAAGGACAATAGTTCCCTCATTACTGTCCTTACAAAGCACCCACACACATACACCTTCATATTTATCTGCTAAGCATTTATATATATTTGCTAACCAACAGCCAGTTCATGCTGTCTACCAGAACTTGCTTGACTTCCCTTTGCTGAACTGTGCAAGCCTCTACTCTAGGCTAACTTCTGAGTCTTAAGCAGCTGCTCTGCTTTCCTGTTATTGACTAGAAATGCCCCTGCTACCCCACCCTGAATGTCTTCTTTGTTGGAGCAGCTACCACACTGTTCTGTGTACCAATGCATGACTTATACAGCTGGGGTCCAGCCTTTGCTACACCACACTGTATTGCTGCTAGTGTAACCACACTGCCACTGTGCCTGATACCACTGCTTAGCTCTCTTTCCTTGCTTTCAAACTAGTAGAAAGGCCCTCTGCTCAGCTCTCTTTCCTTGCTTTCAAACTAGTAGATCAAATACAGAGGGATTTCAAACCTCTATCTTTCCATTTCCTGCCATGGGGTTTATAATAGTCAGCTCAAGCTGCCATAACAAAATACCATTGACTGGATGACTTAAAAAAAAAAGATTTATTTTGTCATAGTTCTAGAAGCTGGAAGTCTAAGATCAGGTTGTCAGCATCGTTGGGTTCTGGTAAGGGCTCTCTTCCTGACTTGCAGACAGCTGCCTTCTTGCTGTGTTCTCACGTGTCAGAAAGAGAGATCAAGCTGCCTGGTATCTTTTCTTACCAAGGCATTAATCCCATCATGAGGATCCCACCCTTATGACCTCATCTAAACTTAATTATCTCTCAAAGGCGCCTTCTCCAAATACAATCACACTGGAGATCAGGGCTTTAACATATGAATTTTGGGGGTCCCAATGTAGTCCATAGCAAGGTCTTCCTAGGAGAACAGGATGTTAGTTTTTGTTTCCCTCCAAGAAATTAACAACTTAAAAATAATAGATACTTTATTTCACAGCATTGACTCTAAACTTGAACAATGATTCTCTATGTCTTCTTTCAATGCCAGGATAATATTATCTCCTTTTAACTCTCATCCCTCCTTCTTTATATCACTCTTTTAACTTTCCATCGGGAGCAATGTCTCTCTTCCCTCTATACAAGATCAGGACATATGTAGAAGGTTTGTACCTATCAGTTCATATTCTCCTCTTTTCTCTGTGTAATCCAATTGTGTGAATCCCTCAGAATATTTTCTATTGACTAAAAATTGGCAAAATAGGTCTACAATTTGGGACAAGAGAGGCCATATACAACAGGTTGGCAAACTTTTTCTGTGAAAGTCCAAATAATAAATATTTTAGGCTCTGCAGGACTCTGTCACAACTACCCAACTGTGCCCTCACCATTTAGAAATGGTCATAGAAAATGTGTAAACAAATGGGCATGGATGTGTTCCATTACAGCTGTGAAGGTTGGAATTAAAACTCCACATATTTTTACATGTCACAAAATTATTCATTCGATTTTTTCAACTGTTTAAAAATGTAGAAAACACTTTTAGCTTGTGCCCTCTAGAAAACCTGGCAGCAAGCCTGATTTGGCTCTCAGGCTCTAGTTTGTCCATCCCTGCCATAAACTAAGAGAGAGGAGCTTCAGAAGAATCAAGATTCTCTCACCACTTTTTTCTCTCTATATTACTCTCTGTTTACTAACCCAGAGCCTTTGCTAAAGTCTTATCTAAATACTCCCCTTGGGTTTCAGCTGTTCTGTAGGGAATTACATCTCAGGACAGAACACTAAAGAGAAAGCAGGGCCCCCAGGGCCTGGCAGGCAATAAGAACGCCCGAAAGGACAAAATTCTTATCCTGGTCTGCTCTCCCAGCCACACACAGATTTTTCAGCTATGTTGGAGAATTAGGGTTTGCGTTTATCAATGGAGATAAGATTTCAGGTTTTCCTTAGAGTTACTGGGGTTTTTTTTTTTTTTTAGGTTTCTTCCTGGTCATCATGAGGAATCTCTTCTTCCTTCAGTCTTCATCCCTAACAAGATGACACCACTTCCTTCCTTTTATCATAGATGATCTCGGATTCACAGAGAGAGGAAATCTGTAGTAGGAGCTTTAGATTCACTCTAATGTTGGCTCCAGATTGGATCTTCGAAGTTACCTCTGTTGATTCTTTACTTTTGCTCCAACAATTCTGCATCAACGTGTATGCCTGTATATATGGGGGTGTGAGGATTCACGTGCCAGTTATTTTTACAGTAATCTTTCCAGTGCCCAATCCTCACAGCTCTCCTAAATTTATAACACAAAATGCACAGTAGATTTGAAGTCAAACAATCTGGTGTTTGGCTTCAGTTCCTCTCTTGTAAAGCTATGCAAAGTTGAACAAATCAATTGGCCTCTTGGACCTCAGAACTGAAGGAGCATAATAATGCTTTCTCTACCCCTATTTTGGGGTGGGTGAGAGGAGCAAATAAAACAATATATACCAATGCCTTTTGGAAAATATAAGCTGCTGTAAAAATTGGGGGCACTGTGATTACTATTACTCATTTGTTTTAATAACTGATCTGACACTTTGGCTTTGAAAACTTGTCCCAGAAATTTTCTTAGTTTATCTCTATTGCTAAAAATGCTTATGCTCTTTAGCTCTCAGTTAGAAGTATCACTTGAGCATTTAACAATGTAGTATGTCCAACCTTGTATGTCTCTTATGAAGTTAGAAACTCAAAGTGTGGTAGGCCCAAGTAGCCTAGGGAATAGGCTGGCACTGGAAGATTTGCAGTGAAAAGGCCTTTGATGCCAGCTCTCACTCCAATCCAGCAAACTAAATTCCTTATTTCATTTCCTACTCCCAGTGAATTACAATGTGGCAAGGTACTCTGAAAGAGCATTTAATCACAGTGCAAGTCATAAGACAGGTTATTAATAAGTGATTATTTCTCATAACAAAGAAGCTTGTTATAGTCAGAGCTATTGTTTATACTTACGAGAAATGCTCTTCTGCTTAAAATGAAGTTTGTTCTCACTTTTAATATAGTTTGAGTAAGTGTGAGTAATTAGAACATAAAACTGGATGAAATGACAAAGAGCCCTCAGAAAGGTTCACAGAATCTTTGCCACATGATAATGGGGCAAATATCAACCCACGGTTTTAACTTTCTCAGTCCCAGATGCTAGTATCAACACACATATATACCCTCTATATTCATAAAGACCTGAAATGAACATACTAGAACCATGGAAGTAGAAGAGATCTCAAGACTATAAGCAACTTAATCAACAAAAAAATGCAATTGAGACCTATCAGGTAAGTGTTTTGCCCAGTTCACAGTGAAAGTCAGTGAGAGAACAGGTCTAGTGTCCAGGTTTCCAAACCCCTGGCCCAGCGCCTTTCTGCTCCATGAACTTGTCTGTAGAGTGAAGGTACACATTGGCTACCTATTAGAGAATTCAGTTAAACAATGCAAGTGGTGAACAAAATATGGTTGGGTGCAGGAGGAAATAAAAAGACAAATGAGAAGAACATAAAAGCAGGAGAACAGGGATTTCTTCCTAATTCTTATTTTATTCACCAGAAATTGTGTTCCTAATATTCATCTCAAGGCTATGGTGATTCTGCGAATTCTGCCTGATGCTGGAGACTTAGAAAAGAATGTCCTCTAACCACTTCCACGCAAATAATGTAATAGACTACCAGTCTCTGGACACTTGTGCCACCTGCAACAGCATCATTATCCTATTGTTCTTATGTGTTTGGACAAGGGTGACACCACGCTCAGGCCCTAGAAACATGAGCACAAGAGTGAAGTAACCCCTTAATGATGAGTTTTCTCAGCAAACACTGTTGTTCTTGAGACTAGAACATATTGAACTCCTAGCAAAGGTTAGTAAGTATTGAGTCTCCCCTTCCTTTACTTAAGGATTACTAAGGATTTTCATTTCAGGGAGAAAAGAGCATTCTTGTAGAAATAAGAACACAAAAAAAATCTACAAAGAAAATTAAAAATTAAATCCAAAGTTCATATGATCACAATGAAAAGACAGGTTTTGCAAGAACATATACAAACAAAAGATATATATTAAACACATTAGAATATGTTCTTGCAGTTGAAAGGGAAAATGGGATTGTGGATAAAGGGAATAAATAGAGAAAATAAACAAAATAGAATTTGAAAAGTATTTGTTTGTTGGGGGCATGGAGTAGTAGTGACAGCAGTACTATTTTCCTACGAGAAATATCAATTCATTATGAACCATATCACCTGACCTGACTACATAAGGAGCTCAGGTGTCAAAGTTGTTAAGTCCATGGCACAAATTTGTAATAAAATCTTACATTATGTGGTTTTTATAAGAGTGTCCTGTGAGAGCTCTATTAAAACGCAACATGCTATAAATTACTGCATTCAACCAGGAGAGAGAGACAGCTGGAATGAAAGGAAAAAAAATTGCCAACTGAAACACATTTTTGGGCCAATTGGGTTTACTCTAACACCTAAGGTTTCACAGGGGATTGTAAAATGACCATTTGGTTTTCTTTTTATAATGAGCTACTGAGAATATTAGCATCCTGACAATTTTTACATATGGAGTGAACACAGAATGTGGCTGAGATGAGAAGGAAAAAGCTCCAGGGAAATGAGGAGGAGCCTCAAATGAAGCCTAGGGTTTAATCCTGGAAAGTGTGTGGAAAGAACAAAGATTGATGCAAGAGGAACCACGGAACCTACCGAGACACAAGGCTTTCTGCCAACAAGGAGGTTTTTCTTTGCAGGATGAACTTACACATTCAGGAAATTCAGCAGCAGATTTAATTTTTAGTTGGCTATTTTTAAAATATGAAACATAAGAAATAGCCATACCCCTCAAAATATATGGCCCCTGGAATCCAAAGGAGGTTGTTGTCATAAAATTTAAAGCTTAATGCAACTTTCCACAAAAGTTCTTATTTTCTGCCCCTCCACCTTCCCCCACACTTCATGAATAGCCTGTTTTCAGCAGCTTTCATTTCTGTTCCTACGTAAGGTATTAGCTCACTCTCTTTTTTTCCCCTTGGCCTCTGGCCTTGAGAGAGATTCTGAGTACTACATGGAGGAGAGCAACACAGGGCACCTCTTCAGCTGCTCTACTTCCTCCTCAGGTGTCAACCAAGTTCACCCAGCACCTCTTTATTTAAGAAGCCTTGTCCAGAAACCAGAAGGTACTGGGAAGAGTGGTGAGCCACAAGGACTGGCTACATTCTAAACCATTTAACAACTGCCTTCTCAGAGTGACACTAGAGAAAAGCAGGCTGGCTCCAAGAGGTTTCTTGACAGTATGGAATAAAAGTCCCAAATAGTTCCTCTGTACCTTGTCTGTTTGTTAGAGTCACCCAGGGGAGCTTTAAAAATATACCCATGCTCAGGTCCACCTCAAACTAATTAAATCAGAATCTCTGAAGGTGGGGGTTAGCCTGAGTATTATTAAAGCCCCTTGGATAATTGTAATAGACAGTCGGGGTGAGAAACTATTGTTCTAGAAGATCTAAGGAACAGATAATTAATATAATCTAGTTGCTTATTAAGGGTGGTTTTCTAACAAAACATTTAATTAGTAGCTAATCAAGGCAGCTGAAATGGAGAATTAACCCCAGGCTTTGTCTCACTGCAGTTTTTGAGATCAGAGCCAGATGATAATTTATAAAGTGACAAATTACAGAAGGCTGAGAAGAATGGAAGACAGTAAGGTATGCTGGAAGGTGGGTGGACTTTAGCAAAAGGGAACTTTCACAGCTTCTGAGAGTGGGGACTGTTTCAGGCATCTTCAAATTCTCCTCACCTAACATAGCGAGTGTCTGCACATAGCGGATTTATAACTCCCGTAATGTGACTAAACAGTCAGGATTCTTTTGGTCTGTCCAATAGATCCAGATTTTCCAGTGTTTTCCTCCTGAAAAGCAGCATCCTTTCAGTGGGCACCTGCAGGCAAGACGGGATAGTGACATGAGGGCACATGGAACTGACTGACAATTTAGTGCCTCTTACAACTGATAAGCGCTATCAATGTTGGCTGGCCATTGTTTAGGAGAAGCCAAAGGCTCCATTGGGGAAGGACAGAGAAAGTGCTGGTAGTAATCCGGCTCTCATTTTGTGTATAAACCAATCAGCACTGGTATCAAACTTGAATACAGTGCTTTGCAAAACAAAAGCCCTGTAGTTAACTAATCTACCCTACTCAAAATAATTCAGTGACAATCTGTTGTCACTTGAACTTGTTGCCGGAGGTATCATCTCAATCACCCCCAAGTGGTTCCTTTTTCAATATTTCTACTAACTACATCAGTATTTTCCCTGAAAAGGACCCCAGGAGATAAAACTTGGTGCTTGTTTATAGGTCCTCGGTTCCCCAGAAATGTACCTATGCCTGGAGAAGGTTCATATCCAGCTTATTTTCCTTATTAATTTTCAATACTGCCACATTGCAAGGCAGAAACTCAGAAATTTTCTGGGTCCTATTGGAAATCTCATTTTCATTGCCAGACCCTCTTACTCACCTTCACGTTTTCCCATCTGAAGCATTACTCAATTCCCCGCACTGGCTCCAGGTCAATTCCCCACTGCTCCTCCTTGGAAATTCTGTGCTTCCATCGTACTGTAATACTTGACTATCCACGAATTCAACCCACTCTTTGCCACCTGTGAACATTTTATCATGCTGCTTCTTATCTTTCATCTCTGCTGCAAAATCTAATCTAAAAAGTTTGTCTCAAATGTCATCATGTAATAAAACTCTTTTAGAACCAATTATGATTTTCTCTTTCCTGAGCCTCTATGACATTTGGCAATTCTTTTGTAGCACTCATACTGTTTTACTCCATGTATGTGTAGGTCTGTAATAGTTAGAATCTTTCAGTTACAAGTAACATAAAACTGACTCATGCTGCTAATACAACACAATATTTAACTGAGAAATTGAGAAACAGAACAGACTTTCAGGTATGGTTAAAGCAGAAGCTGAGGTCCAAATATTTGCGACTCTTCAATTCTTTTCACTCAGTTCTACGAGTTGGCTTCGTCCTCAGAGATGACTTCCCTTATGGTAGTATGTTGGCTGCTGGCAGCAACCATACCTTTCTCTTTCACCTATGACAGATACAGGATGTATTATCCCATAATAATTGAAAAATGAAATCTTGAGTTTCTTGCTGACTGAACTTGTTTGCCAAGAATCTCTTTAACCACAGAAATGTCATGCATTGATTGGCTCCAGCCTAAACTGGTCACTGTAGCACTGGAGTTTGTTTTAGATCAGGGGTTGGCACTGCCACAAACTGCATAGAGCAAAGGGAGCAAATCTGGCCCACAACCTGCTTTTGTAAATAACGTTTTATTGTAACACCGCCATACCCATTTGTTTATGTTCTCACTGTGGCTATTACAAGGGTAGAGGTAAATTGTGACAGAGACTATTCAGCTCCATAAAACCTAAAATTGTTACACTCTGGCCTTTCAGAGAAAAAGTTTCCCAATCCCTGGTTTAGACAAATTAAGGCACATCCTTGAAACTGGGCTTAGGTTATTTCGTTGCTACATAAGGAAGGAAAGGAGGGTCCCCAAAGGAAAATCTGGGTCTTACTAGGAAAGGGGGAGAGGATCTTTGAAAGCACTGACCAAACTGTACTTTTTTTTTAATGCTTTCTTTATAAATTATATCTAAACAATATACTTAATTTACCATTAATACAGTCACAGGTAAAATGTACTCTTCAACACATACGATGGATTTTTTTTTTTTTTTTTTTTTTTTTTTTTACTTTAAGTTCCAGGATACATGTGCAGAATGTGCCACTTTGTTACATAGGTATAAATGTGCCATGGTGGTTTACTGCACCTATCAATCCATAATCTAGGTTTTAAGCCCTGCGTACATTAGGTATTTGTCCTAATGCTCTCCCTCCCCTTGCCCTCCACCCCACCAACAGGCCCTGGTGTGTGTTGCTCCCCTCCCTTTGTCCATGTGTTCTCATTGGCCAACTCCCACTTGTGAGTGGGAACATGTGGTGTTTGGTTTTCTGTTCCTGTGTGTTAGTTTGCTGAGGATAATGGCTTCCAGCTTCATCCATGTCCCTGCAAAGGCCATGATCTCATTCTTTTTTATAGCTGCATAGTATTCCATGATATACATGTGTCATATTTTCTTTATCCAGTCTATCGTTGATGGGCATTTGGGTTGGTTCCAAGTCTTTGCTATTGTAAATAGTGCTGCAATAAACATATGTATGCATGCGTCTTTATAGTAGAATGATTTATAATCCTTTGCGTATATACCCAGTAATGGGATTGCTGGGTCAAATTGAATTTCTGGTTCTAAATCCTTGAGGAATCGCCACACTGCCTTCCACAATGGTTGAACTATTTTACACTTCCACCAACAACATAAAAGCATTCCTATTTCTCCATAGCTTCGCCAGCATCTGTTGTTTCTTGACTTTTTAATAATTGCCATTCTGACTGGCACAAACTGTACTTATTTTCATACTTTGCACAATGATTTGAATCAAATTCAACTCAATAATTTAATGGATAATTGAGTCTAATTGTTGCATTCTTTCCTTTTAACTTCCTTTTCCCTTTCCTCTGGGAATGTAGGTATTGAATACTCTAGAAATTCTCTCGGGTGTAAAGCAAAGTTTCTCCAGCTTGCTTTTTCCATTATTTTGTTGACAGAAATTAATGGATGTGACACTGGACTTATAATCACCTCTGTTTATGTGCCCCCGTCAACTATAAACCCTAAAAACACTGCAGGAATGTCAAGAAGGGAGAAGGACAAGTATTTCTTAGAAAAAAATAAGACCGAAAATTCTGTAATTACACTAAGTAAAATCTGCTTATTTTGTCTCACACAGTTTACAAATATAGGTTAAGTTTTAAAGTACACTCTTCGCTTTTTATAATCCTATAGTAAATTCATATTTTCATGGAATAACCAAGACAGATCTGCAGATTTTAGTTTAGATTTCCTGGGTTTCTGAATGATATAATTCTCATTATTTGAAATGAAAATAAAGCTAAAAGTACACGTAATCATTTAATATTCATAGTTCTGCCATGAGTAAATCATACATCTGACTGGAATATTTTGAATATAAATGAAGCCTACATACCTAAATTATTTTACTGAATAAAATGCCAATTGTTTCATGAAGCCAGTTCATCAACTGTCATTCCTGTTGGGTTATTAGCGGTATATATTGGCCTACTGCTTTATCCCTCTTACACAATGCTAATTTTTTAAAAAGCAGGGGATAGGATAAGGACTGAGTATGGAGAGCAGCAAAAATTACATATTAATTGCAATAAAAATCACAGCATTATAAAAAATACTTACGCTACACTAAGGACCAAAATAGTCAATGCTGTATGTGAATATCAAACTGAAAAAAATAAAAAGTAAAAACAACCTAATTTTTTCAAAACAAACTGCATAATTTCATCCTGAAAACAGAAACTGGACAGATGAGGATTTGATGCCATGACTTACAATGAGGTTAGAAACCTGCAATTTCTAAGGATTAAAATACTAGAAGATTCAAAACTGCAATTCTGTTTGACATTTGAATGGTCATTTACTATTCAGTTCCTTCCTTGATCACTCGAAGGAAACAAGTATTCTCCGGCTGCAAATTGGAGAAGACTGCTCCTGTGTCCCCCACTGCACACCACAAAGGGAAACGTCTCACCTGATAATACCTAATGTCTTCTCTTCCTGTTTGGATTATGCATTGCCCGCAATGGATTTCAAAACAACCTTGAAATGTTATCATATTACAAACTCATTACCTGATATTACCCACTGATTCTTTTCTGTCCAAAATATAATTTTATGTCCTTAATGTATCAGCATAAACAAACCACTTTTGATACTTGTGTCTACTCACACACTGTGGAATTGATTATAACTCAGATTCAGTTGTTCTGATTCACCACGGCTCTTTAGGGCAGCCTTTAGAGTCAAATATTCTGTTTCTTCCTTGCAAACTGTAACCCACACTTGCCTGAAAGCTATGTGTAATTTGTCTGATTTTGCAAAAATATACAGCCTGTAGCACTATAGATTGCAATGAAATATAGAAACTTTTTCTTTGGTTTAAACATTCAATTTTCTCAAAAACCAACTTTAGTCTCTCAAAACCTTTCATCACCCAGTTATTTTTACGGTTTCCATCTATATATTGTCAATAACTTCTGACTCTTCCACTCTACTTCCCACTCTGTTATTGGGAGTAAGAGTTCCGGACAACAGAAATGAAACTGTTTCACCTATTTTATAAAACATCAAAGGTTAAGGTGAAACTTATGTCACTTTTTTCTTCCTCAGTAGCTTTCTGCTTTCTTCTATCCTACCTGATCTGGTCTTCAAGTAGTCATTCATGAACTGTGTTGAAAGTTCCCTTTTATTTTATTTTATTTTATTTTATTTTATTATTTTTTTGAGACAGAGTCTCACTCTGTCACCTAGGCTGGAGTGCAGTGGCATGATCTCGGCTCACTGCAACCTCCGCCTCCCAGGTTCAAGCGATTCTCCTGCCTCAGCCTCTAGAGTGGCTGGGATTACAGGCACACACCACCACACCTGGCTAATTTTTGTATTTTTAGTAGAGACAGGGTTCCACCATGTTGGCCAGGATGGTCTCAAACTCCTAACCTCAAGTGGTGTGCCCACCTCAGCCTCCCAAAGTTCTGTGATTACAGGTGTGAGCCACTGCACCAGGTCAGCTCCACAATTTAGATGTGACTGTGTTGTAGTGTTGTGTTCTATCATAGACATGAGAAAATTGGAGAAAGAGATACATATACATATATATAATTTGTATATAATATATATTTATATACACATATATAATTTGTATATAATATATATTTATATACACATATATATAATACATATTTATATACACATATATAATTTGTATATAATATATATTTATATACACATATATAATTTATATATAATATATATTTATATACACATATATAATTTATATATAATATATATTTATATACACATATATAATTTATATATAATATATATTTATATACACATATATAATTTATATATAATATATATTTATATACACATATATAATTTATATATAATATATATTTATATACACATATATAATTTATATAATATTTATATATTATATATTACATATATATTATATATTACATATTAATATATATAATATTTTTCTCAGATGCTATGGTCCACTGCTGTTTAAGACTTCACCTATGTAAAGCAGGAAAAGGAGAGAATAATGGCATGGTACCTTCATATTTGAAGTTACACTGAGATATAGATGAGGGCATTGGCTGTTCGTGTGTGTGTGTGTGTGTGTGTGTGTGTGCCTGTCTGTCTTTGTGTCAGCATGGGCACATCCAAGTAAATCCAAGTGACAAAGTAGAGATAGCACAAAGAAAATGTATCAATAAAGGATGTATCAATAAATTATGGAAAGGAGAGAACCTATACAATTTAGTCCTACAGATAGGTCAAATGAATGTTGAATGAACGAATCAACCAGATAAGACAACACGGAATGTATTGCTAACTCTACTGAGTAAGAGTTTTGTAGGGGGCAAAGCAAGGTCTGATTCCTTGAGATTTTGAAGTCTGGCTTAAGGCAGATTTTTTAGTGTGGGGGTTTGACTGGGATGGAGTAAAGATCTTGGTATAACAGCCTTGAATTGGTAGAAACAACAAAGTGGGGATTTTGAGGTGAGAGTTTCAGAGTGTTAGAAAGTAAACAGACCACTGGCACTTTTTTTTTTTTTTTTTTTGAGACAGAGTCTCTCTCTGTCACCCAGGCTGGAGGGCAGTGGGGGATCTCAGCCCACTGCAAGCTCCGCCTCTTGGGTTCACACCATTCTCCTGTCTCAGCGTCCTAAGTAGCTGGGACTACAGGCGCCCGCCACCACACCCGGCTAATTTTTTTTTTTTTTTTTTTTTTTTTGTATTTTTAGTAGAGACGGGCTTTCGCTGTGTTAGCCAGGATGGTCTCCATCTCCTGACCTTGTGATCTGCCTGCCTCGGCCTCCCAAGGTGCTGGGATTATGGCGTGAGCCACCACACCCGGCCACCATAGGCACTTTCTATAGAATAGTGAATGGAACAGGAAATCCCTGGAATGAATAATAAAGGTAACCACAATTTTTATCTTCCTGGGCAAGAGTTTCCTGGAATAGCAAAGTCATGTTGATGCAGATGTAGTGACAGCAGATCCTATATTTACAATCTCTGTAAACTTGCAAATCATTTACCCTCTGTATGTCTCATTTTCCCCATCTCTAAAATGGGAATACCATTTACCTTGCAGCTTGCCTATAAAGACTAAATGAGGTATTTGTTAAGTTCTAGGCATAGTACCTGACATAAAACAGGTCTTCAACAAATACTTATTTTCCTTCCCTCTGCCCTAATTTCTGGACTCTCGCTCCAAGGATTCAGCCAGCTTTTAAATCTACCTCACAAGTTGCCTCTTTCCACTTTCCTGTCTCCAAGGACAGCTGTCAATAATGACACAACCCTCCCAAATGTGTTTTACTGGATGTTGTGGGAAATAAGTACATGAGATTAAACTTTTAGTTTTAATCACTCTGGGGGAATAGAGGTGAAGAAATTGTACAATTTCCAAATAACTCAGGAAATGCATGTCCTAGTTATTCCCAGGTTTATTGACACATCCAAGCTAGGCCTCTCTTTATTTCTCTTGGCCAACTTATTTCTTAGAAGTGTCCTATATTATTTTCATATTTGTATTATATTTTTATTTTTTTAATTTATATTTTTAAAGTGACTGATAACAGCTTAATATGTCACCTGTTGCAAAGTAATGTGCATATCAAATGAGATGTTGTACACAGACGTTGTACACAGACTGACAGTGACCAGACCATGTATGAAAATAGAACTCTGACCAGCAGCCTCTGCAACAACCAGTTCAAGAAGCCACACCATGATTTTTGCAATAATTGCGTGGCCCAAAATGGTCAAGACTTGCTCAACAACTGCCAGATTCTCTAATTTTTTCTGTCTCCAACTCAGATCAACTCACAGAAATGGCAAACATATTTCCCAAACCAATCATACAAAATGCCACACTTCTAATTAGCACACCTCCAGCTTTTCTGTTCCAACTACCTCTAATCACAGCACACATACAGTCCTCCTTTTCTTCTTTTTTATTTTTTTGCTATAAAGCTTTCCCATTTCCTGGCCTGTCTTTCGGTCTCTACCAAATGCAAGCGACTCCATTGTTGTAGCAAGCTCTGAATAAATAGCCTCTGCTTGTTCTCATTTAGGTATTCTTTATTTCTACACAATAAGCCTTCCACAAAAGCCACAGCCCACAGTCACCTTCAGACATCCACTTGCTGAACAGATCACTCCTATGGGAACACCTGGTTTCCTCTTATTCTTCCAGCACTCAATGGAAAGTACACATGCCTCCCCACCAGCTTGTGCCAGAAGCCAGGGATTAACATGTAATGATTTTCATTACCCCAATCCACAAAGTTTATTCTGAAGACTCACTGTTAGATCCTCTGAGTTCAAAAATTTATCTCCAAGGAGTAGGCCTCAGGCACCAGAGCACAATTAGGTGGCAAAGAAATTTAGCTGCTCAACAAAGTAGCTGATCCCCTGCTTACTGAAAGTCAGGTCATAAAAGTAATGACAGGACAATGAACTGGATTTCAGGCCCCATTTTAATTGGCCAAAAGAACACCCGTGTGACTTCTTAAGTTTGAGTAGATTTTATGAGTCTGTGTGAGAAAGAGAGATTTGATTCTCAGAGAAATCCTATGACATCAATAGGTGAGAAAACCAAGTTCAACAACATGAGCATACCCACAGCCAAGTAGAAACTATCTGGCTGCTATTAAGGACAGGTACATATTGCCTGATTCTGTTATACCCTAAAGAAGTACATAGCATATTTCCCAAAGAACAAGTTCACATGAGAAAACCAATGTCAAGCTCATGGAAATGTGAATCATTAACATTCGTTCAACTTAGGAATTTAATTAGCTCTTCCTGAGTGCCAGATACAGCAGGGGATCTGTATGGTATTTTACTGCTGTTCTGGCCCTTATCACACTGCTCTGTAATCATCAGATGTCTTTCAGTCTCTCCTTGGTGTTAGAGACAACAATTTTTTTTTTTTGTATCCTAAATCTTAACACACTTTCCAGCACATCGCAGACAGACAGACTATAAATGTTTGCTGAATGGATGTGGAAATTTTGTGAGGAATTCAAGAGATTTGAGACAGAAGGCTATACTGGCACAAAGTAGTTGTGAAAATCAGGTCAGCTAACCTATCTAGCACTGAGACAGAAGAGTTTCCCCTGACCCCCTCGTGGGACTTGTGACAGGGGTGGCTCATTTACTTGGGCACCAAGCTTGAACCCCTTGTGGGAGGGGGAGCACACAGGTAAATGGATGCAGGAGCTGGGGCAAATGCATTTGGGTGTCAGTGAAAACAAACCCCATACTGGCCCATGGCAGCATCTGGGGGTTGCCCACAATCTCTGGAGCCCCAGAGGGCATGTGTTACAAACAATGCTATTTTGGCATTTGCCATCTGCAGACAGCTAAGTGTTAAACCAGCTCAGTGGAGGGTCAGGGTGACAGTCTTTTACACCCTGCCCTCTTGGTACCCAGGTTCTTGTCTGGCAGCCAGGAAGAATTGGGTCACATGTACTTGAAGGATATAAATGCAAAGATTTTATTGAGTGGTGGAAGTGGCTCTTAGTAGGATGGGGAGCTGGAAAGGGGATGGAGTAGAAAGATAATCTACCCCGAAGTTTGGCGAACTCCTCTCCAACCATAGTCTCTGATGTCCAGCTGCCTCTTCTCTTCTCAATACTCGGACACTTCTTCTCTTCTCTCCTATTCTGCCATGCCACTCTGCTCCTCTGTCAGTGGACTTTGGGGTTTTTATGGGCACAGGACACAGGGTACGATGGGCCAAAAGGCAACATTCAAGCAGGAAAATGGGGGTGTGACATTCTCATTTAGGGCCTTGAGTCCAGGCTTGAGGGTAGAACTCTTGTCAGGGATCCCACACTTTTCTACCTAGTATTTCCCTACCCAGTCCATATCAGCCCTGTTATACAACGTGGGACTTGCCCTAGATCAGTGCTTCTCAATCTTTTTTGTTTCATTATTATTCCCTAAGAAGTTGCTCTGCTAAAAAATTCTACCACACCTATACTACATACAGGTTTATGAAATGTATTACACCTGTGTTTTATAAGACTTTCTTCATCTCCCATTTGATTTCTTAAATTTTACCAATTATCACAACTTGTACTTTAGCCTTCAGGGAGGTGAGGAGCCATGTGAAGTGAAGTCCATAATTTTGACAGTAAAAATTATAGGATCAGGAAAGACATGAAGCTTATTCTGATTATACATAATCAAGTTCCTCCTCTTCTAAGAACATTGCCTTTGGATCAGGGAGCAGGGAGCAGGTAGAGATCTCATGGTACTGCTTTATGTTTTGTACTATTTTTCTCCCAAGGGCCCCCATGCTTCTAGACCTCACTGAGAAATGATGTACAATAAAGGAGAAGCTGCCACTCATGAATCAAGTCCTGGAGTGAGCAAGCCAATGCCTCTAACTGTGAACTCCTCAACAGGAACTCTAACATCACACATTTAATCTGAACGTTCTGATTTTTGCCCTAAGTATTTAAGTCTCTTGGCTTAAAATCAAGGAACAAGCATATACTTGACAGTAGACTTAATTAATAATTTGTACCTGAATTTACTTATATTGCATTACAATTGAATAAAGATTAAAATAACGATTTGTCTCCTTCAATACAACATGTTATGCTGAAGTTACGTAGGCTCATTTTTACATTTTTATGCAATAATATAATTCTCTATTATTTGTTCTCCTCCTGCCCCCACTTCCTCCATCCCTCAGAATCCTTCAGTACTTTCTCTCCTTCCCTCAGAATTCTCCAGTATGATTGATGGACAAATGAAGCCTACAACAAATCCAAGCTATATCATAATAGGTCATGAGGGAACATTAGAGTGATACTGACTTCAAAAATATTGCCATGGTAACTAGCAACATTTGGTTTTGAATGCAGCGAGAGAAAATGACTGTCTCAACAAACAAAAGAAAAAATATCAGTCAAGGATATAGAGTGATTTTGCCTTGTAACTCGATTAACAAAGCACTCTGTGAGGAGCCTCACTCAGTGGTAGCATTATCCTTCATCTCCTTGGCTTTGACATGAATAAACAGTAGGACAAGGAAAGCAAACTAGGACTGGGTAATAAGCTAATGAAAACTCCAGTTATAAAATGTAATATTTGGGGCTGGGTTGCCAGAGACTGAGCTTTGAGTGAATAGATTTCGGTAGTCGTTTACTAAAGGGTATACTAAACCAACAATGTTAAAACCCAGGTCTAGTCAATCTCTGTTAAATTTAGTTCAAGATAGTCACAGGTCCCTGCTGAACATAATTTCAAAGCCTATGCTATCCTCTCACCAGACTTCCCTAAATATACCAAGTCAAACTAATTCCCAGAAGGTTTTTTTTTCTTTTCAGATAATCTCTTCATCTCGAGACCACCCAATCAGATGGGCTTTCCATACATTTTGTCCTGTTCAGCTTTTCAGATTTGGTTTTACAAATCATCAGAATACTCCTGTCATTAAAAGATATATGTGCTGTTGCATATTTGATGATATTGTTTTGAAGTTAGAGCCATCCTGTTTGAAAACAGCAGTTTCCATAGGAACAGGTTTTCCAACTAGATCTTACAAGGAGAAGTATGTCATAAATAATTGGCAATGCCCTGAGGGAGCTGTTAAACACCCAAAGAAAGCCAAGAAAAGAAAAAGAAGAGAGATGCCAGAGGACAGCCACACAATGACATTCCATAAGGGTAAGGCAAATGCTGTGTAAATACCCTTGATATTGATTGAGGTAATAAATTAAACTTTCAGATTCCAAATCAATACCTGAAATGCAGTGCTGAGTTAATTCTAGCGCAGAGTTAAAAGAAAAGTGGTCATAAATAAAAGACCAGATCACATTCAGTATTAATAACTCTCCTATCCAGGAGTAAATTAATGGCACTCAGTTCCCTCTTACATAAATTAATAAGTAAAAAAAAAAAAGCATATATTATTGTTCAATGAGGCTTTCTTAAATGCAAAGATTTCTCTTGAGGAAGAGCTACTCACCCATAAAGAACTTGGCAGCCGGGATGCAGGAATCAGCCTGGTGTTATGACACAGATGGGGGAAGTGGCCACTTAGGCCCTTTGCTCCGGGCTCTTTTTTGCATAGAATGTTGATTTTTAATCTTATCTCTTCCTTTCATTTTCTCTTCAAGCCTGCTCCTCCCACTTTAATCTCTAGCTTTAGCTCTATCTTTGCTGATTTCCCACAGGGAAAGATGTCACTTGGAATTTAAAACGAGCTAGAGGGGAACAAAAAGAAAAACCTACGGCCTGTATCTGGGATTCCTGTGAAGTTAAAAAAAAAACGTATGTTGGGCTGGACGCGGTGGCTCACGCCTGTAATCCCAGCACTTTGGGTCGCCGAGGTGTGTGGATCACCTGAGGTCAGGAGTTTGAGACCAGCCTGACCAACATGGTGAAACGCCATCTCTACTAAAAATACAAAAAAATCAGCAGGGCGTGGCGGCAGGCGCCATAATCCCAGCTACTCGGCAGGCTGAGGCAGGAGAATTGATTGAACCTGGGGGACGGAGGCGGAGGTTGTAGTGAGCCGGCAGCGGAAGTTGCAGTGAGCCGAGATCACGCCATTGCACTCCAGCCTGGGCAACGAGATTGACACTCCGTCTCTAAAAAAAAAAAAAAAAAAAAAAAAAAAAAAAAAAAAAAAAGTGTGTTGGAGACCTGGAGTAAATATGGAAAAGGTAAAGCTATTCTTTGAGATACTTATTTCGGAGATCGCTCTATAAGGACTCTGTTTACATGGACCGTCCCCTGCCTTTACCTGCCTTTGGTTGAAAACTGACAAAAGATTTAGACCCTGACTGCAAGATCAGTTCCTCCTCCTCTTTCAGGCTCTGGTCGGTTCCATAGACCTCTGCAGGGGCAGCTGCTCATCCAGCGAAATACTGGAGCCCCTCACACAGCCTCTTTCCTTAGTTCCCCTTACCATAGCTGTGGCAGGCCAGCTTATTTTTCGGATATAAATCTACTATATACTAGGAGAATTCAACAAGAAAACAATTCAAAAAAATGGAGACCACGTATCTACAGACAAGTTTTCAAAGTCCATGATCATAAAAGGAAAACTCCCTAATCCCAAAGTTGTCAGAAGGTACTTGTCTTGTCCTAGCTTTGTTTCTCTGATATCTTCATATGGTGAATGTGGTTTACATGGAGTTAAGATGCAAAATTCTAGGTTTTAATAAAAGGAGTATGTTTGCTGTACTGCATAGAAAGGATCATTAAGCCCAAAGATTTTGACAACAATTAGGATAACTTTTTTGCAGTTTAGAGCCAGAGAAAGGGCAGGGAAAAGATTCCTTTGAAAATAAATTGCCTGAATGAAAAAGAGGAGAAAGGAGGAGGAGGAGGAGGAAAAATATGACAAAAGTTTTTCAAAGTGTTTTGTAGGAAAACAGAACTTTCTTAAGTTTTCCATGATAAAGCCCAGAATATATGGTGGATAAGGATTCTCTTTTAAAAAGTCCAGAAGCTAGGCAATTGCACACTATGTGGCTAAGAATTCCCTTAATTTACTCAAATAAGTAGTGGGATAATGCATACTCTGGTCTCAGAAAGAAGAAGAGAAACCAGAGCAAATCGTGACACAGATACTGCTTTTAACCACATAGGATTAAGAATGTCATTATTTCTCAGAGAGAAAAGTTTTGAAAATATATATTATTAAAAATAATTTTAAATAGTAATAGTGCTTAATTTAACTGGATATAATTTTCATACTAGTTTATCTCAGTTTCCTTTGATGGGCTCCGTAGCTTGCAGACCTCTTGATGGAGGAACCACAGCTTACTCTGTGATGGGCAATTTTATATATCAACTTACATGGGCCACAGATGCCCAGATATTTGGTTAAACATTATTTCTGGGTGTGTCTGTGAGGGTGTTTCCATATGAAACCATATGAATCCATAAACTGTGTAAAGTAGATTGCCCTCCCCAATGTGGATGGGCCTCATCCAATCCAATGAGGGCTTGCATAAAACAAAAAGGTAGAGGAGGGAAGAATTTGCAGTCTCTGCTTAACTGCTTGAGCTAGAACACCAGTCTTCTCATGCCCTCATACTGGCGCTTACACCACCAGCTTCCTGGGTCTCCAGCTTTCAGAAGACATATCACGGACTTAGCCTCCATATTTGTGTGAGCCAATTCCTAAATATTATACACACACACACACACACATAATATACATATATATGTGCATACTTGGTGTATGTGTATATATTTAAAACCTGTGTGTGTGTATGTGTGTGTGTGTATGTGTGTGTGTGTATTCCTCTGGACAACCTTGTCACTTTTCCATGTTTATATCCACTTTCTAGAAAATGATGTCATCTAGTTCAATGGTTTGTTGTTGTTGTTTTTGAGACAAGGTCTCACTCTGTCTCCCAGGCTGGAGTGCAGTGGCATGATCATGGCTCACTGCAGTCTCGACCTCCTGGCTCAAGCGATCCAACCACCTCAGCCTCCTGAGTAGCTGAGACCACTGGTACGAGCCACCACACTTGGCTATTTTTTAATATATTTTTTTGTAGAGACAAGGTCTCCCTGTGTTGCCCAGCTGGTCTTGAGAGCTGGCCTCAAGGGATCCTCCCACCTCGGCCTCTCACAATGCTGAGATTATGGGCATGAGCCACTGCACTTGGCCCAGTTCAGTGGTTTTAAATTATGTCTATACACTGAAAATTCAAAAATTTGTTTATTCCCTATGTCCCCTAGATTATAGACTTGTATATAACTGCCTATACAATATATTCACTTGTATATCTCATAGGCATCTCAAACTTACTATGTCTTAAAATGAACTCAATCTCTCCTACACATCCACTCTTCTCATCTTTTACATGTCAGTAAAAGGCAATCTCATTCACCTTGCTAGGCCGGGAACTAGGTATTATCCCTTACACATTTCTCTCCCAAAATTTATATTCAGTCCATCAAGAGATCCTGCTGGTTCTTGCCTTCAAGTTATATTCAGTATTCAGTTGCTCTCTATAGCTTTCACCTTTTCCTGGTGAGCCCTAATGAATCACACAATTCCTTGAATCCATACCCCTTTGTAATATGATTTTGTGTCTTCTCCCTTCAACAGGTGGAATCTATTTCTCTGCTAGTTGACCTAAGGGCATGATTTATGGTAAATACAAGCTCTTACACAAGGAACAGTAGATAAAATAGAAATCTTAGAGGTACTCTTGGAACTGGGGTTAATCAGAAGTCACCAAGGCGAATTAGCATCCAAGGTGGAGCTGCCTCCACACTAGTCCTTGAAAGTTGTAAGTTGCTTTGACCAAGACCAAGTTCAATGCTTCTCTTATGGAAAAGTACTCACATTATTCTTTTTGTTGTGAGCTAAACTAGCTGGTTTATTTATGAAATCACATTTTGACTTGAAAGCATAGCTGACAAACTATGGTTATTCAGAGTTGAGTATTTGGAAGAATATTTTCCTTAAAAATGAACAAAGTAGCTGTCACTTCAAGTATAAAAACAGACAGGATTTGATTCTGGTCATAACATTTTGAGTTTACAAGGGAAAATTAGAATTTGGAATACTTGTATTTACTACGGTGAGCTACATAGCTTTCCAATACTTAGGGACTATACTAATGAGAATGGTGGCAATATTAACAAATTGAATTTTTTATATTATATAATAATACTCATCAATGTTTTGACAATCTGTATAACTCAGGGAACCTAATATTTTCCAAATGACCAATGCATGATGTCCCAAAATAACATTGAAAGTGTAAGAGAGACCAATGGATTTTAGCATGACAGAGTATTAAAACCACATTGATATGATTGCAGATTTATCATTGCGGCTTACCTTTAAGAATCTAACACCTGTAGAATTTTAGCATAGTATCAAAGAATACCTATAATCATCTTTAAAAGCTAATAAAATACTTCTTCTTGCCTCACATGTTTGTGTGAGGCTGACTTTTCTTAGAATACTTCAACCCATATAACTTATAACAATTGATTGGATTTAGAAGCAGAGATGAAAGTCCAACTGACTTCTAAGACGAAAAGAAATCTGCAATGATTGCAAGAGATTTGCATTAAAAAGATTTGCAGCAATTTAAAACAATGCCACTCGCTAAATTTTTTTTGTTTTAGAAAATATATGATTTTTTCATCTAATGTTATTTATGCTAACATTCAATTAGTTTATTATTATTGGATGTTTTAACTTTTGTCAGTTTAATTTCCAATACATGTAATATATATTGATTAATATAGCTCACACAGAATAAAGTTCTCTGGTATCCTCAATAATTTTTAAGAGGCTAAAGGAGCCTGGAACCAAAAGTTTTGAAAATTGATCATTTAAAAAATTCTGGTCTAGACTAGTAGGGGATGAAAGACTAATAGCCTCAGCCAACTTCCACACATGTATATCTGACTGTGTGAGACCAATGAGCCCCCTGCTATCTTGACAACTGTCTGAAAATGCACAAGTGAGCCATGAACATGCCAAGCACATTTCCACCTCAGGTCCTCTCAACTTGTACTCTGCCGGGAATGTGCTTTCTTCCAAAACAGAGCTGGCTTGCTACCTCACTTGATTCTGGTGTCTGCTCAGATGTCACTTTATCAAGGATACCTTCTCTGATTACCTTATATGAAACAGCGAATAGAACCTATCATTTTCTATCATGTTATCCTGATTTAATTTTTCTCTTTTAAATTTTAATTTTTCTTATGAGAACTTCAAAAGTACAAACAATAGTATAACAAACTCCTGATACACTCATTACCTAGATTTTTAATTAATAACATTTTAACATGTTAACTGAATCTATTTTTTTATCGATGAATTATTAAAGAAATCTAGACATCATGACATTTTACTCCTCTTATACACTTCAGTATATGTCCCCAAAACATAAGGATATTTTCTTATATAACTACAGGATTTTCACCATACTTAAAAAAATTAACAATTTTTGATACAATCATATTTCCCAAGCTGACATAAAATGTTATTGTTGTTTTTGATTGCAAATTCTTAAAGATAATATTTATAAACTGTTAAAGATTTTAACACTTCCAAGAAAAAAAATGGCAGTTCTGATAGCTCTGTGTCTTCCACAATATTAGCTAATACCAGTCTTTTTTATTGAATCTTTACTAATGGATGTGTAGTAGTATCTCATTTTAGTGTTTTTATTTGAATGATGAACAATGATGTTGAATGCTTTTCATGTGCTTGTCATTCATGTCTTTGTGATGCAAAATGCTTATTAGTCTTTTGTCCATTTTTTCTTGCTGTTTTTGGCATTTGTCAGATAAACATTTTATGAATGTTTTATCACAGTGCCTGTTCTATTTTCTTAAAGCTATCTCTATTATTAACAGAAGTTTTAAATTTTAATAGTATCTAGTTTATTATTTATTTTTATGATGTTTGCTTTCTGTGTCCTAAGAAATCTTTGCCTACTCCATTCACAAACACATTCTCCTATGTTTTCTTCTAGAAGCTTTATAGTTTTGCTTTTATGTTAATTTTCAGTCTCAAATTACTTTTGGTGTATGGTGTGAGGTAAAGGTTGAAGCTCATCTTTTTGCTTATGTGTATCCAACTGTTCCATGTGTTGAAAAGACTTTCTCTTCTCTGCTGAGTTGTACTAAGAAAAGCATAGCTTCATTACTGTGGTATTTGTGCCAAAAATAATTACCTGAATCTGAGTTTGGTCATTAGGAAACATTAAATGGACCAAAGATGAATCTCATCTTACAGAATCTAAGGCTTGTACTCTTTAAAACTATCAATGATATGAAATCCAGGAAAATATTGAGACCTGCTCCAAGACAGAAGAGACTGAAAATAAATCATGACCAAATACAATGTTTGTTCTTGGATAAGATTCTGGAACATAAAGAAAAAAGAACCATTTAGATCACTTGATAGAATTTGAATGGTGTCTGTGGATTTGAGGGTAGTGTTGTATTAATGTTCATTTCCTGACCTGGAAATAGGTATGTGGTCATGTACTTTGTTTTGGAGTATTTAGGGACAATGGGGCATTAAGAGTACTACTTGCTCTCAAACATAGTCTAAAAAAATAACAAATGATAATGGAGAAAGTGAGAAAGTGATGAGGCAGCTGCAATTAAATAGTAATAGCTGAGAAACCTGCTTGGAGGGGCAGAGAGGATATAGTTCTTTGTTCTAAACTTGCAACTTTTCTGTTTGTTCAAAATCATTTCAAAATAAATTATTATAGAAAAGAATTAATCAGAGTGGCATTCAAGACACATTGCTTTAGGCCAGTTCAAAAGTGATTGCAACACATTTGGAAATAATTTGGGTAAAATATAATCAAGAATCATAAAAAATGTCTGTATTCTTTGACTCAGTAATCTAATTCTTGAGAGTTTATCTTAATATTAATCATAATAAATAAAGTGTGCAGAAAATAAGCATTGCAGAATTATATGTGATGGAAAAAAAATATTAAAGAGCCCCAATGTTTAACAATGAGGGACAATTTAAATCATGTTACACTGACTTGATGAAATACAAAAGTTAAAAATAAAGTACAGAGACCTTTTAAGATAAACGAAATATATGTTTAATTTGGAAGCAGAATACAAAAATTTATCTCTAAAAGTTTATAATTTAAACAGTGTAATTTTCAAGTACAAAGGAATTGGAGATACATTTGTGTTTCTTCTTATGCTGGTATAATGTTTTTTCCATAATAAATATTTTATGGGAGTTCCAGCACCAAGTGACTACAAACTCCATGAGTTTGAATTTCAGTGGAAATCAAGTAAAAATCTAATAACAGTTATCAGGAGCTCTTTTAATGACTTCCATCCATTAACATAGAAAAAATGTCAAGATGAGCATGAGTAAAAATTAAAATGTGTGCAGAATAAGCACATACAAATAACTTTATCTTTGCTTAAACACTTCATAGCTACTCTATGAAACACAGGCAATAATAATAATGTAAATGGTTGTGGCTGTGAAAAGAGACATTTTGAAAAAAATGCAATGTGATTTAGTCATTAAAAGATGATGGAATATAAGTTGAATTCAGGATTTTGAACTTAGAAAATTAGCAAAAATGATAATTTTATTGACAGAAAATAATTGAGAGCGGAAATTTGTTTTATGGGTAGAATGATGAAGTCACCCTTGGGTATGTTTCATCTAAGGTGACAACTAACTTAAAAGTGTGTATTTGGGAGTATCATGGTAATACAGTTCAAAGAGGATGGAATTAGAGGCATAACTTTTAAAAGTTGTATTAATATAGCTAAGGGTAAATAAAGATGATTTATATTTTAAGGCAGCATCTTGAAAGCAGAGACTGAACAGTGGAAAAAATAAAGCTTTCTGAATTTTTACTTTAAACAAAAATATCTCTCTTGTTGATGGCTTAGAGCTCATTCTTGATACTTATCTGGTCTGACCAGCTCCTCTTCTTAGGTATGCTGTTCCATACCTGCAGTTTCAGCAGACTGGAACTTTGATCCTCTACTTCCTCAGCCCAGCAGTATGACTATTCTGCCCAGGCTCTTTAGGTTGATTTAATCGCAATCTTAATTTTTGGTGTTAATTATTATTGTTTTACTTGTCTTTCTAGTTGTGTGTGTTATACATGAACACATATGTGTTCTTTTACTTCTGATTACCAGCTGACATGTTTACTGTGTATAGTCTATGCTTTTATACTAAACACTATTTTTGATATTCATATGTGCTGATGCATGTAGCTGTGGCTTCATTTTCTATGATCTATCAACATATGAATATACTAAAATATAGTATAGCCATATTACTGCTGATGAACATTTGCGCTGCTTCCACTTTTTTGCTATTACAAAAATTTTGCACAGGATGGTGTTATACACATCTTCAGGTATACACGTGCCTGTGTTTCTGTAAGGTCTGTGTATCTACAAGTGAAATTTTTGAAGTCTTTGGTATGGAAATTTTAAAACTTAAAAGATAATTTCAAATAGGTTTTCAAAGAGCTCGTTTCAATACACTCTGAAACAGAGCCCATGAGAGTTTCCATTGCTCAACATACTTATCAATATTTAGTTCTATCCAACTTATAAATTTTAGCCACTATGGTCGATGAAAATCTTATTTTATTATACTTAATCTGCCTTTCCCTGACTACTAAGGAGGCTAAGCATATTTTCGTATGTTTGTGGGTCATGCATATTTCCCCTAGCAAAAAGTATCTATATATACTTATTGCCCATTTTTCTACAATGTTGCCTTTTTAAATTTATAGGCATTCTTTATATAGTATGGGTATTAATAATATCTTGGTTATGTTGTTTATCAAATAGCTTCTCCTAGTTTTTGGCTTATCTCTTTCTCTCAATGGTCACTTTTGAAGACCAGAAGTTTTTCATTTGAATATAAGCAAATTTCTCAGTCTTTTCCTTATCATAAGAGCTCTTTGTGTCTTGTATAAAAATTCCTCTATACCCCAAAGATGTACCTTTATTCTCGCTTGTTCTTTTCTGAAGTTTTACAATTTTACTTCTCTTATTTGTTATTGTTCCAATTGAATTTGATGTTTGTATATGTTATGAAGTAGAGATTCATATTCACCTTTCCATTCAACAGCATGCCCAGTATCATTTATCGAGGAGTCCCTTTTTTACTCTCTGTTCAGCCACACCAATTCCTTTAATTA
Organism: Symphalangus syndactylus; assembly: GCF_028878055.3. NCBI lineage: Eukaryota > Metazoa > Chordata > Mammalia > Primates > Hylobatidae > Symphalangus > Symphalangus syndactylus. The sequence goes on along the minus strand of NC_072436.2, from coordinate 105,103,795 downwards.
TCATACTTCCATATTTGAGCATGAATCCATTTTTAAGCCCACTATTCTACTCCATTGTTACATGTGAACTGGCGGATCTCCTTTTTAGGTTGCTGCTATAAATATAGTCCCACTCCCTATATTTTCTGGTCTCTGTGGCTTTTCAGACTTTCTGGCTTTAACTCTCAGTTTCATAGTCACAAAAAGAGGATCCAATGGGCCCAAATTAATCAGATGTCTACTCCAAGTCCCATTAGATACAACATGGGATCAATCTCCACATAGCACATATATGGCCACTAGGGGCCCACCTCTACCTCCAGAGAAGATGAAGCCTTTTGTTCCCGGGAATGGTAGAAGCATCATACTGTAGCCATTCACAATCTCAAAGAAGTTTGACCAAATTCTTTTCAGAAGCTTCTCAGCAAAGAGCCCCCAAAATAATTCTGAAAGTAAAATATACTCATTAACAAGACAAGGATTTATTCGAATGATAATTGGTAATACTCCAGAGGGTGCTATGGAAGGAGCATGTGTATGTTGATGGCAGGAATTTAAGTCCATACAACTTTTCTAGAGAGCAAATAGGCAGTATCTATCAAACACTTTAAAAACGTGTAGACCTTGTGATTGAATAATTCTAAGAATTATCTTATGAGAATAATCATAAGTTTATGAAAAGATGTCTTAGGGCAGTTTTCCCAGAAGCAGACCCCAGGCAGGGATTTATTGCCGGTGATTTATTAAGGAAATGCTCCCATGGGAAAGTGGTAAACAAGTGAAGGAAGTAGAAGCAGAAAAAGAGAGGAAGCCAAGTAAGGGTGCTATTTCAGGGAAAGTTCCAGGCAAGCGTCAGCTGATTCTTCAGGGAAACTCAGGAGTTGAAGTCATGCCTCGGTGTTGTCCCATCAGAGACAAAGTTCCTGTGCAGTCATAGCTGGACACCTGCCAGTCATTGTTTAAGCACTGAATTTCCAAGGCACTTAATGACGTTGTTACAACAGGTGTTTTATTCACAGAGTTAATTATAATAGCAAAAAGAAACCAAAACAAAACTGAAATGATGTAATTAACAATAAATAAAAATGTAATCATTAAACATCTAAAACAATATTTAATAATATTTAATATTTAATTAAATGGCAAAATTATCATGACTGTGCATTTTAAATAGCAAAATATAAAATTATGCATATAGTAAGAGCTAAATTATATTGTAGGGAGAGAGGGATCCCACATTAACATGTATGAATATAAACAGGTAAGTTGCATCAGGCTTGATGCCGAATCCCTTGTGGACTATTGTCAATTGGAAACTATTTGGAAAGTGCTTCTCTCACCTCATCCTTAATTAGTCTAGCCAACATCTAGTTACTTATTCCCTCTTTATAGGACAATACGTGTACAACAGCTTTGACCTAACACGACTTGATGATCCTAAGTGCTATGGCTGGGTGTGTGTGTGTGTGTGTGTGTGTGTGTGTGTTTGAGTTTGAGTGTGCATGCTTAATTTCCACAGAATAACACAATGAATTGTTCCATTTGGTACATTCGAAATTGTAACTTGGAGCCATTGCACAGAAGACAATGGGGTGGATTGGACTAACTTTAGAAAGGCCTCATTCTCGCATTGCTATAAGGAAGTACTGGAGACTGGGTAATTTATAAAGAAAAGAGGTTTAATTGGCTCATTACTTCACAGGCTGTTCAGAAAGCATGATGTTGGCCTCTGCTCAGTTTCTGGGGAGGCCTCAGTAAACTTACAATCATGGCAGAAGGTGAAGGAGGAGCAGACCCCTCACCTGGCCAGAGCAAGAGCAAGAGAGAGACTGGGCACGGAGGTGCTACACACTTTTAAGTAACCATATCTCAAGAGAACTCACTCACTATCACGAGAAGAGCACCGAGGGTATGGTGCTAAACCATTCATAAGAAACCATCCCCATGATTCAATTACCTCCCAGCAGGCCCCACCTCTAACATTGGGGATTACAATTTGACATGAGATAGAGATTTGGTGGGGACACAGATCCAAATCATATCAGAAATGCTAAGCTGCTTGGGCCACTGCTGACCACAGGAAGAGCTTCTGATCTGCCATCTCCCAGTACACAGTGTTTCACAGTTGCTGATGTGGATCTTCACAGGAGAAGCCCCAAGGAGTACGCTAGGGTAGCATCCTTCATGAGCTAGGGGTTATCCCCACGAGCAGGACACCTCTTTCAATAGGCACCTCTTTGCTATTTCTAGCTCAAATTATTCCAAGTCAAGTAAAAGTACTACTTAAAGGCCAAATCTGTTCAGATGATCAAATTTTAAAGTTATTTCAAAATCATTCTCTAACTGAACAATGGCCTTTCACATTTGGATGCCTCAGAATTGGCCAAATGAAGTTTTGTGTAACCTCACAATATGTGGCTAAAATTTAGATGAAGCATGAAAAATTTCAGCAAACAAGACTTTAAAATATGTACATATAAGAAATAATAGGAATTTTAAATGGAAATGACTTTTTCAACCTTGGCACTTTCTCATTACTGTACAATCCATTTAACATCCTTGGGCAACGAAGAACTTTATCATCCATGGCTTACACCTGTTTCAAGCAGCATTTTTCTGATCTCTTTTAAAAAATGAATTCTAGATTATACCAGATTATTTAATTTTATATACACACACACACACACACACACAAGACCCCATCACATTCTTTACATTAGGGTTTATTTTACTATAGTAACAGTCCTTACAGTAAAGCAGAATCTGAAAATCCATGTAGAACTGTAAATTAAATGTTAAATATCTCATTTTATTTTATTGCCTCTAAGAAAAATGAATTATTTATTTTAAAGTTATTTAAAGGTTATTATTCTAGAGATATATAGCAAGAGCATTATCCTAACTATGGGTAAGAAATTTGCTTTGAAAGATAATTTATTTATTTAAAAAAATTATTTTTTATTGCTTATCAGCTTAAGGAGATTTGGGGCTGAGACGATGGGGTTTTCTAAATTATACAATCATGTCATCTAGAAACAGACAATTTGACTTCCTCTCTTCCTATTTGAATACTCTTTTTTTTTTATACATTATTCCTCACTTGTGAAATCAACTCTGTTCTTCTTTCGTGTTTTCAGATACTATTTATTTTCCAAGACCCAACTCCAGTCCCACCTCTGGTGATATTTCTTCAAATATGTTAGTTTGGATTTCTCCTCATCTCTTCACTTACAGGCACTGCTACACAGTTTACTTCCTGAATGGTCTTGGTTTAATGTATATCTTACATCTTGTTTTGTTCCCAGCTAGATGGTAAAATTAGAGAGGGTAAATACTCTAGATTCTATTCTTGTCTATACAACAACCATTACAGTTAAGGGATTATAGTAGGTTTGAATATATATATATGTGTGTGTGTGTGTGTGTATATATATATATACACACATACATATATATGCATTGGCTAGTAATACTTTGTCTCTATAGAAAATGATTTACTGTCTAGTTGGATAAACGGCCAATGAAATTAATGATTGCAATATGCTAGATAGGTAATTTTAGCATGAAGAACAGCCATTATCACAGAGAACCACCAAAGGATTTTACCCATAGAGCGACATGATTAAGTTGCATTTTTTTAAAGTCACTGTCAGCATGATGGCTGGAGATGGGGAAGCTACAGTGATAAGCCAGGCACTTGTCTAATGGCAGTGGGATTGTAGAGAGACAAAGAGATTAGATAAATACTTAGGAGGTATAATTAATAGGCACAGCTGTGGAACATACAGGGAGGTTTAAATGGCAGTTTTCAGGCTTGAACAGTGGAGTGAACAGACATATTATTTAAGAGAAAAGAAGAACAGATATGGGAAGATGACGGCTTCATGTCTGATCATGTTGAGCCTGCGGTATTGAATATCCTACTAGAGATGTCCAGGAAAATATGCTAAGATGAATATCACAAGAAAAATGTTTGATGGAGTTGAAGATTTGGAAATCACTTGCATATAGATATTAATTATAATTTAAAATCATGGAAGTAGATGGGCTCTACCCAAAAAAGAGGACATGGTAAAAAGAGAAAAGGACCTAAAACCCCAAGAAGTACCAATATTTAAAAGTTAAATAGAATAGGAGCTCTCAAAGTAGACTGAAATGAGAGATCAGAGAAACAGAAGGAAAATCAGGGGAGTGAGATCTTTGGAAGACAAGAGAAGAGAGCACTTAAAGGAGCGGTTAGTGGTTTATAATGTTAAATGTTCCCAAATGACCAAACAAGAAAAGGACTGAAATCTGGGCATTTAATTTGTAAATAAAGGTCATTCGTGACCCAAATGATTGTGGTGATGTAGCAAAGGCAGGGCCAAATGACAGTAGGAGGAGTGAATGGAAGGTAAGAGAGTAAATACATCAAGTAGAGAGAACTCCTTCAATTGTCTATTGTTTTGTCCATTCTATTTACACTGTAGAGTATATTACAGAGTTAGTTGGTTTTCTAAGTCAGTATAAGGCCCAATGAAGGTTAAAGTTTATGCAGATTAACTCTTATTTTTAAAAACAATCTATTACTCTATTAAGAAGTCCTTAAAATAGATTACAAGGACTTCTTTGATTTGTCTCTATATGGCTGAATTCCTTGATCTTTGAGGCCACTCCCCAGCATCTCATGTTTACATCCTGTTACCCAGAAGTACCAGAGTGTTTCAGGCTTCCCATTTTTATACACAATGCTTTTCTCTGCATGCATTGCATTTCACGTCATACTTTCTCCACCTGACAAACTCCTCCACATCCTTTTATGATTCGTTCAGGTCCCCTTCTCTTCAAAGCCTCCCATGATATTTTTCTCCTTCGATGTAAGAGAGATGCCTCTAACACCAACACCATGCTTTGTATCTGTCTCTTTTATGGCAACTATATAGTCCAAATCCACACACTTTGAGTATTTCCTTAAAGGACTTTGCCACATTTTCTTTGAATAGAGACAGATTCCTCAGAAAATCATAGTTAGCAATGCCTATTTTATCTCCACTGGGATCTTATATTTTCCACAGCAAGGAGAGGTATTTTATGGTACAATACCTAAAAATAATTTTTGGTTGTTTCTCATATTAAGCAGAGATGACTTGTATTAATACCATCAGTATCTGAAATGAACTGTAGCACACACTTCCATAATGGAAATAGTTCTTAAGGTCAATTTAACCATTTACTGAATTTTCCCATGTCTCACAAATGTTATCAGCTTTAGGAAGTAATGAGTGTGTCACTCCCAGATGAAATTTAGAAGTATTAGGAGCTACCATGTTGGAAATGAATATGAGGGGAAAAAAAGCTCTATAGGAAATAAGGATTTGGGAGAAAGTAAAGAATGATCTTCTGTCCCTCAAAGAAGAAAACAACTCTAATGGTGATGCTATAATGTGCAAGAAATGGTAAAAAATAATAATCATCTTCCAAACTATTAGCCGTCATTAAGTGGAAAATAAAAGTAAAAATAAAGAAAGTAAATTATATAATCTTCAAATTCAGCTAAAGTATTGATAAGCTAAAATGATAGGAAACAAGATAAAAAATGCATTGTTAGTAAAATGCATGAAAGGGAGATTCTATCCTGAATATAGATACTAGTCAGATATTAGAATTATAGAGATTATTATGCAAAATATAATCATTCTGGAGGAAAATAGTATGATCAAGTTTGTTAAAACCTATTCAAACCTATTTTGTAGCTCATTATAGAATAGAAAAGGTAATTAAACATGTAAAACTGCTACCAAATCTGGTTTCAAAGCATTAAGCCTAGAAATATTTATATACCTTTTAAAAATAAATCTAACATAGAACTGTAGATTCAGAGAGTATGAAGCAGAACAGATAAATAATGCATCCAATTTAGTTGATAATTTTTCTATTTTTTCTCTGGACTGAAACTCTGCACAGGCATGGAAGCAAATTGCTTCGGAAACTATGAGAAAGGAAATCAAGCTAGTAATATGGAATTGGACCAAACATAGACTATGATGTCAAAAGGACTTTTTTTCAGAATCAATAGGTGATGAAAGACTTATGAAAATTATCCAGAGATTTATTTGATCAAAACCATATGGCTTCCCAACCAAGGCAGCTTTGTAGTAAAACTAGTCAATTTTTGTATGGTTGGTGCTCAAAGCATGCCTTTTTTTTAACAACAAAAGTAATTGCCTTTCAGTTTCCAAAATATAGCGTGTTAATATTATTTTTAAAAATTTTGAATTGGTAACACATTCACACTTTTCAATATGAAAGCAATACAGTAGAAAGTCTTGATTGCTCTCTTTGTCCCTCACTCAAACTTTTGTGAGTTTCTTGTTGCATATCCTTTCAGTTTCTTTATGAAAATGAAAGTGAATATGAATACACCATAGTGTTTTCACCCTTTTTACCCATGAAAAGTTATAGTCACTGTTTCTCACTTTATTCTCATCCTTAAATGCATATATTGGAAATTTTTCTATAGCAATAGCATTTTCAGATTTATATGAATTATTTTGGGAAAAATATATATTATCTCATAGTATTTATGATCTTCTAATTTTCACTCTTTCCAAATTACTTTTACTTTTTTTTCTATTTTACATTTTTGCTTTCTTTTTTTTGATGAAGTTATATTGTGGTTTATCTGTCTTGCGATTTGTTGAAATACAAATAAGTACACATAAAAATATATACATATATAATTTTAATGGAAATTCCACTATACATTAATTTGGAAAACCTGACTTCTTTGTAATTTTTATCTTCTCATCCAAGAACAACGATATGATCTTAATTTTGCCCAATCTTTTTTGTCATTTAGCAAATTTTATTTTTCATGTTTGTTCCTTTCTAATTAACTATCTTACCTATCTTTTGAATGCTTGAATAGTAGGAGTCTATCAGTTGAATAAATATTCTTCTTCATATTCAGAATGGTTCAAAGTGCTGGATTTCTTTTTCTTTTTTTGTTTTTGCAAAACATTAAGTGAAAGTGTTTTGGAGTCCATTAGGTTGTCTTTGGACCCACACCTCACCATGTTCTAACTGTAGGACTTTGGGCAAGTTATCTAATCTCTGTGGGCTTCATTTTTCTCATCTGCGATATGAGAATGATTATAATAATAGTGCCTTTATCATAGGCTTCTTATAATAATTAACTGAGTAATAGATATATGGCCTAGTAATGTTCCCTGGCATAATAAGCACATGAAAATGATGATAATGATGATGATAATGATAAAGTAGAAGAGTCACTTGATTTGATCACCCTGGCAAGGAATGTGCAAGGGGTGGGTATGTGTGTTTATGTGTGTCTCAGTAAACATCTGCTTAAGCAAATTCAATTTGCTTCCCTTTAATTGTCACAAAACTAACTTATTACCAATTATCCTGTTTCTCAAGACAAAGTTGAAGAATGCACCCCTTTTTCCTTTTTCTCATATACCTCCAACTCACGAGCAAGTCCTGTGGTTTTTCCTGTAAAATATAACCTGATTCAGACTCCTGTGCATAGTCTCCGCTGCTAACACTGCATTCCAAACCTTCATCTCCAGTGTGGTCTCTTGTATTCACTTCCTAACACTTCTTCCTAGCTCCAACTCTCATCCTCACACAGCCTTTTCATATAGCAGCCATAGCGTTTTTTTTTTTTTTTTAATTTAACTTAAATTAGATTTCATTATTCCTTGCAAAATTTCCCTGTGGCTTTCCATCAGATGAACTCCAATTTATCTACAGTGGCTTAATGGACCTCCATGATGTGACTTCTGCCTGTATCTCCAATGCAAACTGGCATTCGGCTCCTCCCCTCAATCCACACCAGCCACAATGGCTTTTCTGCTGTTCCTTGGACAGCCATGATCTTCCTGCCACAAGACTTTGTATTTGGTTTTTTGTTGTTGTTGTTGTTTGTTTGTTTAATATTAAAATCTAACCCTTAAATCTACTATAAAGATGGTTTTCTCACTATTTTCAGGTCTTGGCTCAAATATGGGGTTGTCAGATTAGAAAATAAAAATGCAAGATGCCTAGTTAAATTTGAATTTCAAGTAAACAATAAGTAATTGTATACTCTATGTCCCAAACATTGCATGTGACATACTCATGCTAAAAAGTTGCCATTTATCAAAAATTCAAATTAATTGCTCATCCTGCATTTTATTTGACCACATTACAATTATCTCCTCAGAGAAGTCTTCTCTGATTACTCTTTATACAATAGACTCCTCCTTTTCTCTCTTACTCTCTAATTTCCTACTAACCTTATTTTTCTTCATAGTACTTAAAACCACCTGAAGTGTTTTTTTACTTTTCGTGTTTATGGGAGAATTTTTCTATGTAAAAATGTAGATTTTATGAAGATAGAAAATTTGTCTTTTATTAAACCCTATTTCCAATGCTCAAAATGTAATGGATGCTCAAAATACATGTAATGAATGGGTGGCAAACAGTTATGCTAAACTTAACACACCCAAGATCCTTTTGTACATTTTTTTGAACATGGACTATTTCTAAAGAAATTTAAAGGTAATTCTATCATACAGACTCGGACAATTTAAAAATCAATGTGAGACTGTTCCTTAAGACACCTTCACAGACAAACCATAAAATGTCATCTTCTTCACTTTTATGTTACCCTTATGCAACATCCAGTCTCAGTTAAGATAGTTTCTTAGATGGTTAAAAAATTAAAATCTAAAGCAGAACATTAACCTGTAGATGTAGGAGAAAATTAGAATTCAACCATTAGAAATATGAAGTCTCAGAAACGTATAAGATTTTCCCAATGCCATGAAGTTAACAGAAGCTAACTTTTTAAAAATACTTTTTACTGTTTTATCTCTTCTGTGTTACAAGTTCTGCAAAAACTAAGCCTTTACCTATTCAGTTGACTGACTAATTGCTTACAGCACCTTCAAGAGTCCTGACACATAGTAGATACTCAGTAAATATCTGTGGTTGCTGATGAATCGATGAACTCTTGTGACCTTCAGCCAAATGGTCTTCCATAAGATATGACATATTGTTATATTTAACCATGATGGGCATTTACTTAATTAAATCAATTATTTGATTTAAAAACCTGAAGAAAAAAAATTTATCATATTATAAATAAGCCCCAAGTTATTGGCATTTAATTAAGTCACAATGTCCACATATAAAAAGAAAATCCCATCTTTAGTAATTAATTGACTCAACCCTCATAAAATGACATATGAGAAACACAAAGATTTACATTTTCTTTAATTTATACAAGAGTAGATTTATGAGATCAAATATTACTAATGAACGTCCTTGGGGCATATCAAATAATAACCTGTCTTCAGTATATTTCAATGGTCATAAAACTTGTGCTCATTGTCTTGCTAAAAGAACAACTGCTTTGCCAAAGGATTTGATGCCAAAGGATTTGATGAAAGCAAAACAGAGCAAGTATTATATCTTTAAAGGTGAGCTGTGTTTCCAGAAGTATAAATCAGGGGATTTTTGCATGGACTGGAGACATATGAGTGACAGAGAAGCACAGGGAAGGAAGGTGGTCCACCTAAATGGTTATAGGGTCTGATAGATAAATGAGTAAAAAAGGATACCAGAAGAATACATATTTTACCCAAAAAAGGATACCATACCACAAGAATACGTGTTTTCTACTCAGCAAGAAAAAACATGGCCTTACCATGGCCAGATGTTTCAATTTTTTCAAAAGAAGTTAAAATTTCTGATTTTGTAAAAATATGAAATCAGTTGTGTTATAAATATCATATAAGCCAAACAAAATTGAGGGTTAGACTGAATATGAATGTGAGAGAAGAAATAAACATACAGAAAAAAGAAGTTGGATGTACAGATAATATAGGGAGAAAAATAACTACTTTTTAAAATTTAGCTAACGTAAGTGGAAAGACAAGAAAATCATTATATCCATAAAAAATGCAATTAAATTATTTTTTTAAAAATGAAAACTTTAAAATGAAAAACGTAATAGTCACAACGTAAAATTAATTGTGTGGAAAAAGTCATTTGAAAGAATGGAGGTTAAAGTCAAAATAGTCTTTCAGGCATTATAACAAAAAGGCAATCGGAGAGAAAAAAATAAGAGAATTAGAAGACCATTCAAGGATGTCTTTCCTCCATATTACAGGAGTTTCAGAAAAAGACAAATGTGAAAATGGAAGGGAAGACATCGTCAAATCCATAGTACAGAATAATTTCCCCAAAGTGTTGGAAATGAATTTCTAGTTTGAAAGGACCACCAAATGCCCAACAGAATACATTTTTAAAGATCCACATTTCATTGTAAAACTTCAGAAGATAGGGAATAAAACCTCTTAATATTTTCAAATGGACTTCAGTAGCCCTTCAATGCAGAACTATGGCTTATAAACAATGAAACAGACATCAGAATGATGTCGGGTTTCTCAACTGCAATCCTAAATCCTAAAATGGTCTCAATGCTTTCAAAATTCTATGGGAAACTGATTTTCAAGCTAGGATTCTAAACAAAGTCAAACTATCAATAATTATGGCAAAATTGTCATTTTCACACAAATATTTAGTAACATACTTTCTATGCTACTTTAAATCAAGAAACAAGGTTATATATAATTCAAGAAATAGGAGACTCAACAACAAAAAAATGATGTTCTAAAACAACAAGTGTACTATATACTATAGTCTTGGAGAGGAATTAGTTCAGTCGGGAGCAGGAGAAGAAAGGTTAAAGGAGAAGGAAGTCTCTGGTACAGATGTGAGGAGTGCAAAGTGTTTTCTGTGTTAGTGTACTTTGTTTTGCAGGATAAGTGAGTGAGAGAGAGAAGAGAGATGGAGATAGAGAGAGGAGGAGGAGGAGGAAGAGAAAAAGTAAAGGAGGAGGGAAAACAGAGGAGTTGAGATTATTCACAAGGAAGTTATGATAATTATGAACGCGGGGATCTATGCTGAGGAAGGATACAAGTGGAGACCATGAGTTGTCATACAGAGCAAATGGAAAACTCTGTCTTGAATCTTCAACTCTGTCTCCTAAATTTTAAACTGATTCCCTATCACTTTATTTGCATGTTTACTTGAGTACTCTGCAGGTCCTTAAGCAGAATTTCCAAAAAGGAAGCCATCATTGTCCCCAGATGTTCTTCTCATGTAATCCCTCTTGAAATTAATGGTTTAAAATCCAGAACCAGGAAGTTACGATTATTTTCCTGCAACTGAAACATACTAAGTATTTCCAAAGTACGTTATTTCCTTTTCATCTTCCCAGACATTGCCTTAAAGTTCTCATCAATCTTTTCTGATCTCTTATAGTAGCCTCCTACCTTTTCCCCTGCTCCTAATTTCTCACTTTCAATACATCCTCTACATTGATGTTATTATTCCCCAGAAGAAACCATTTAATAGTCTCTTGTTCCCATAGAATAATGCTCATCATGGCTAGTATTTAAAAAGAATTTCAATATTTATTTAAAGAGAATTTCAATCTATCTTTGAAGCTTCATTTCCTGTTGTTCCAATCCCCCTAAATGACTTGACATTACCTAATGTACTTTTTCTCAGCTCCCTGTCTAACTAAAATACTCCAAAAGTGAGTAGGGCTGGAAAAATGATTCAGAAAATGATCCATTAATTCTTAGCTATAAAAAACCAATGTGAATGATTCATGCATTAAATCATTGTACTGATGGTTATTTTGTAACTATATGTATTTTTCACAGCAACTCTGGATTTTGGGATTATTATTATTTTACAAGTGAAGAAAATTATTCTCATGAAAGTTAGTAAATTTGATCAAGATCTTAAAGCAGTAAATAACATAGGGCCCATATTAACCAAAATTCTATGTAAATTAAAAGCCCATTTTTCAGAGATGGCATGATTTTGTATATAGAAAATCCTAAGGAATCCACTAATAAACATTTTAGCAAAGTTGCAAGATGCATCAAATATACAAAAATCAATTGTTTATACACTAGTATTGAATAAATCTGAAAATAAAATAATAAAATATTCCATTTACAGTAGCATCAAAAATTAAAATATTTAGGAACAAATTTAACAGAAAAAGTTCAAGGTTTGTACACTGAAAACTAAAATAACATTATTGAAACGAATTAAAGAAGACCACATAAATGGAAAGGCATCCCATGTTCATGAAAAGATTTAACATTATAAATGTTAAATCTTTATAAGATAGCAGTATTCCTCAACTTTTTCTACAGATTCAATGCAATCTCTATCAAAACCCTAGCTGCCTGTGTTTGCAGAAATTGGCAAGATGACATTAAAATTCATATGGAAATGCAAAGGACTCAGAACAGTCAAAACAATTTTGAAAAAGAATAAAGTTGGAGAACTCAAACTTTAAGATTTTAAACTTACTACAGAGTTACCATAATCAAGACAGAGTGGTATCGACATAGGATAGACATAGACCAATAAATTAATGGAACAGAATTTAGTTTCAGAAATAAACCCTCACATTTATGGCCAACTGATTTTCTTTCTTTCTTTTTTTTTTTTTTTTTTTTGAGACGGAGTCTCGCTCTGTCACCCAGGCTGAAGTGCAGTGGCACAATCTCGGCTCACTGCAAGCTCCACCTCCTGGGTTCATGCCATTCTCCTGCCTCAGCCTCTCCGAGTAGCTGGGACTACAGGCGCCCGCCACCACGCCCGGCTAATTTTTTGTATTTTTTAGTAGAGACGGGGTTTCACCGTGGTCTCGATCTCCTGACCTCGTGATCCGCCCGCCTCGGCCTCCCAAAGTGCTGGGATTACAAGCGTGAGCCACCGCGCCCGGCTGGCCAACTGATTTTCAACAGAAGTGCCAAGACAATTTAATATGAAAAGAATAATCTTTTTAATAGATATTGCTGGTACATTGCCAAATGCAGAAGAATCAATTACCACTACCTCATGACACATACAAAAATTAACTCAAAATAGATCAAAGACCTAAATGTAAGAACTATAAAACTCTTAAAAGAAAACATAGGCATAAATCCTTGCCCTTGGGTTAGGCGATGGGGTTTCTTAAATATGACACCAAAAGCATAAGCAACAAAAGACAAATAAATTGTATTTCATCACAAGCAAAAGGTTTTGTACTCCAAAGAATACTATTAAGAAAGTAAAAAGATAGCCCACAGAATTGGAGAGAATATTTGCAGTCATATATTTCATTTGGGACATAAATGCAGAATATATAAAGAACTCTTGTAACTCAATAATAAAAGGACAGATAACCCCATTTTTAGAAAAGCAAAGAATTTGAATAGCCAATTTTCTAAATAAGATTTACAAATGATCTATAAGCACATGAAAAGTTGTTTAAAATCATTAGTCATGAGCAAAATGGAAATCAAAACCACAATGAGATACAACTTCACACTTGCTAGGAAGGCTATAATAAAAAAGAAAAGTAGAAAATAACATGTATGAGATTGAGGAGAAATTGAAACCCTCCGTATTTCACATTTTTTCATTGTTGATTCACATTGCTGATGGGAATGTAAAATGGTATGGCTGCTTTGGAAAACAGTTTAGCAGTTTCTCAGAAAGTTAAACATAGAATTACCATATGACCCAGAAATTCCACTAGTAGGTATATATCCAAGACATTCAAAAACATATAATCACACAAAAAGCTTTACATATTAGTAATGCTATTCATAATGGTCAAAAGATTAAAATAACCCAAATATCAATGATGAATGGATACACAAAATGTGGTATAACCTATATAATTGCCCATTGAAATTACTGAGGTACTGATAATGCGACAACAAAGGTGACACTTGAAAACATTATGCTAACTGAAAAAAGCTGGACACAAAAGGCCATGTATTGTATGATCTTATTTATATGAAATGTCCAGAATAGCAAATCCATAGAGACAAAAAGTAGATTAGTGGTTGCCAGAGGCTTGGAGGTGGGAGATGAGAAACAGGGAGTGATTTGTAAGAGGTTTCTTTTTGGGGCGATATAAAATGTTCTGGGCCAGGTGTGGTGGTTCACGCCTGTAATCCCAGCACTTTGGGAGGTGGAGGCAGGAGGATTACTTGAGGTCAGGAGTTTGAGACCAGCCTGGCCAACATGCCGAAAACCCATCTCTGCTAAAAATAGAAAGAAAAAAAAATTAGCCGGGTGTGGTGGCGGGTGCCTGTAATCTGAGCTACTCTGGAGGCTGAGACAATGAGAATCCTTTGAACCCGGGAGATGCAGGTTGCTGTGGGCCGAGATCACGCCATTGCACTCCAGCCTGGGAGACAAGAGTGAAACTCCATCTCAAAAAAAAAAAAAAAAACACTGTTCTGCAACTACATAATGGTGATGGTTGTACAACTTTGTGAATATACTTAAAATCAGCAAATTGTATAATTTAATAGCGTTAATTTTATGGTATGTGAATTATGTTTTCAGTTTCAAAAAAAATGGTTATTTGGTTCAGAGTATGACCATCATTCACCAATGAGCCAAATATTTAAGACCAAAAACTAGAATTTTGCTGGAGATTTCTAAGGCGGCAGAAATCAGGAAAATAAAACAGTTTTCAGCATTTAACTTTAATCAAAGCAAACAAAAGATTTTCTTCTACTTTCAGAGTTCAAAAGTGCACCAAGCAGAGGGAATGTCCATGAGAGAATGGAAAAATAGGAAATAGGACAGTTGTTTTGTATGCTGGGAATGTGAGATGCATACGGGGGAGTGATGGGTAATATTTGGGAAAATATAGACAAGGGCCTATTATGATAGGATAGGGAAATAAACCTAGTAGTTCTAAAACTAGCATTACTTAAAAGTCAGCTGGGAAAATTTTGAAAGGTATGCACTTTCCTCGTTGCTATCACTGCAGAGCTGCTGATTCTATACATCTCAGAGGGTCCATAAATCTGTGATTCCAGGTGATTCTAATGTGTATCCAGGTTCCACAAATGCTCTGGTAGGCAATGTCTGTAATGAAAGTCCTGGTAAGTACTGAGGAAGTTCTGAATTAAAGCAGTAGTAATGAATGTATAAAGGAAAGAAAAGATTAGAAGGACATTAGAGAGGCTTAGGAAAATTCATTTCACAAACTCATTCTTTCAACATATTTTTATTAAATGAGTACCTGCTCTGTAGGAAGCAAAGGGTCTAAAATGGCAAAATCAATCCTCACAGAGCTTTTAATCTATTTGACAAAATATAGGATTACAAAAGAGGAAGAATTTAAGTGATAATGTTAGGCTTTCTAGAAAGACTGGCTGAATAAGTGGTTGATGTTGGCACCATTCATTAGAATAGGGAATATAATGATAGTAGCAGCAAGCCTCTGTGTGCCAGATAGAGACTTTACCCATATTCACTGATATTGAATGAGTGCCTCATAGTGGCCATATCTGAATCATCATCCCTGTTTTGGAGTTGTGCAAACTCTGGCACCGGGAGGGAAGTCCACTGCCTCATGTGCTACACCAGGGGTTGAGGAGATGGAGCCATATTTGAACAAGTTCTGGCTCTAGAGAGAGCCAGTAGTGAAGTCAATGCTCTGCTGGGCCAAAATCTCATTTTTGTTGGATTACCCCACCCCTAACTCCCATCACCAGAGTCCTCAATATTTATTCCAGAGATGACACTCTTCATTTGAGGTCTACAGATGAGTTTCAGGAGGTCCATGAATCCTTGAAATGGAATGGAAATTGTACAGGCGTGTGTGGGTTTACTTGCATTCTTCTTGGAGAGAGATTCCATAGCTTCAGTAAAATGAGTCTATATCCAAAAATGTTTAAAAATCTATATTTTGGCACCCATTTAGCCCATTTCATCACATGTATGAAGAAATTTGTAGGAGAAGGCTCCCTGTGCATGAGTCTCGTCATGATGCTTTAGTCTGGAAGCCCCTCCTCACCTACCCTCCTTCCTAGCTCTCTCAGGAACGCATTGCCAAGCAAGATACCCAGTCTTTCTGCATGGTGCATCCAACCTTAATGCCACAACTGAGGCCTTCCAACACAGAGAAAAGCATGGGTCTGTTCCTTTGCCACCGTCATTAATACTAAAGTTTTTTCTCGTCTTTAAACAAATTACTACTAAATTTCATGAATTTACTAACATGTCTAAAAGTGACTTTTCTGAGACACTTGTCTCACATCTTGCCTACTTGCTTTGCTCTCCTGCAAAGTGTATCTGACCACAGTTCCCACTGACTTCAAAGAGAGCTCTCCCCATGAAGGAGCACCACAGGTTGAGGGGACCACATCAGTAGGTCCTGGAGTATTTCTGTGGTGTCTGCTTTACCTAGGAGAGGCATGTTTCTTCTAATAGTAGCCCAGTCTTCCAAGATAAAGTTCTAATTTCAGAACATTTTCCAGTTAGGTTTAATTTTTAAAGAACATTTCACAGTAATTGTATTAGGCTGTTCTCATATTGCTATCAAGAAATACTTGAGACCATGTAATTTATAAAGAAAGAGGTTTAATTGACTCACAGTTCTGCAGGGTGTATAGGAAGCATGATGTTGGCATATGCTTGACTTCTGGGAAGGCCTCTGGGAACTTAGGATCATGGCAGAAGGTAAAGGGGGAGTAGGCACTTCACATGGCCATACCAGGAGCAAGAGAGCAGGGGGAGGTCCCATACACTTTTAAGCAACCAGATGTCATGAGAACAAATTCACTGTCATGAGAACACATTCACTGTCATGAGCACAGCACCAAGGAGATGGTGCTAAACCATTCATGAGAAATCCACCCCATGATCCAATCACCTTCCACCAGGCCCCACCTCCAACATTCAGAATTACAATCCAACATGAGATTTGGGTGGGGACACTCCAAACCATATTGGTAGTTTTTCAAAAGCAGTATCTAATGTTGCTGCATATCTTGGGAGTTGGGGGAAGGAAGGAAGAGAGAGACATTTTAAAGGCCAGCTTGGTATTAGAGCAGCTTTTTAAATGTGGCTAATGAGCCACCAGTATTAGAACCACCAAGGATTCTTGTTAAAAACTACAGATTTCGGCTCACTATAGTGGCTCACACCTGAAGTTCGAGCTACTTGGGAGGCAGAGGTAGGAGAATTGCTTGAGTCCAGGAGCCCAGGAGTACAAGGCTGCAGTGTGTTATGATTGCACCACTGCACTCCACCCTGGGCAACAGAGTGAGACCCTGTCTCTAAAAACAACACAACAACAACAACAAACACACACACACACACACACACACAAATGTTCTGAACTGAGCTCTTCATTGTTAACAATCTCTCCAGAGATTCTTATGCAATCTGGAGGTGGCCTAAATGGCTGAGGAATATCAGAAGCTAGATTTCACAGTGGAGTACTGAAATTGTGGGATGCTCTATCATATTTCTAGAGGTTGTTCAGCCAAACAGCTAGTTTCCTTTAATTCCTATACAACCTCAAGGGCAGACAGATTGATGCAGACTAGAGGCAGGCACTGGGTGGTCCCCTATTGCCACAGGGCTTTCAGAGTCACTAACTAAATCCCACCTTAAAGCAAATGCTGTGGGTTGGAGAGCTCCAGCTCACACTTTCTCACAGTGCTGACTTCCTTGCAGCAGGTTTGGCAGTGTAAGCTTTGCAAGCCAAGAGGCTCTATTGGGGTAAACATATTTCAAGAGCTTATGAGAAAAAAGGTTTCAGGGGCGTAGAGATGAAAGAAAGAATTGTTTTTAAATCTCCCCTCCTTGTGTCATTTCACTCCCAACTATTTACCCTGGACTGAACTCAAAAGTGAAAGTGGGGAAGAAAGACCCAGCTTCCAAAACTGAACAATCTGGGTAGTTAAATAACTATGGAAATGCCCTCCCTTCCTTTGCCCAACTGCCAAATCTCACTTTGATCTCCTTAGTTTTCAGTCAATGCTTCAAATACCCTCCTAACTCAATCTTTTCGGTCCTCTGACTGTCTCAAAGGCTTAACCTCCAGCTCACCCCCAAATGCCCTCCTATCTTGCTCAATCCCAGAACCACCCACAATCTCCGTTTTAATGACTCATCCCAACAGGCACAATCTCCCACAGAGCCAACCTTTGGGCTCTGCTCATCCTCTCCAATGAACAGCAGGTGCAGAGTCCTCCTTTGTTCTTTGGTCTCCTGCAGCAATTAAGGATAGAACTAAAGGGCCATTTGGTGAGTGGAATTGTGCTGGTCAGGAGCAAGCAAGCCTGAAGAGAGTCCTTACTTTTCTCTAATTTGCTTTGATAGAGCTGCCACAGGGCTACATGTGTTACAGTCACAACACTCCTAATCATAACCAAACTCTAATTTTAAAAATAGCTAAATTCCATGCGACTGGCCCTGCGTTAACTGCTTTAAATACAGCATGCCATTTAATCCTTTCAACCATCCAGTAAGTTGGACTCCATTATTTTCCCCATTTTAGAGATAAAAAAATTGAGGCTTAGAAGGGTTAAGTTACTCAGTTAAAATGTAATACAGATATTAATTGATGAGGCTGAGATTCAAATTCAGGACTTTGATTCCATAGTGCAAGCCCTTTAACAGGATTATGTCAGTTTTGTATCCTATAGTATGGTTTTGCCTGCAAATAACAAAATATCTTAGATAAGATGGGGTAGCTATTTCAAATAACAAGACTAAAGTCACATGTTTCCAGGATTAGCGAAGTCATAAGCTCTTCAGTGTCAGGGCATGGGTCATATTCTGTGAAATGTTCTCGCCTTTATCCTTAGGATCATAAGATGGCTACCATGTTGCCAAACATCATTTCTTCCTGTGAAAACATCCAAGGGCAGAAAATAAATGGGGAAGATGTCTCTTATTCTCTTATTACATGTGTCTTTTTTTTTTTTTTTTTTTTTGAGACGGAGTTTCGCTCTTGTTGCCCAGGTTGGAGTGCTATTGTGCAATCTCGGCTCACTGCAACCTCTGCCTCCCAGGTTCAAGCAATTTTCCTGCCTCAGCCTCCCAAGTAGCTGGAATTACAGGCATGCACCACCACGCCTGGCTATTTTTCTATTTTTAGTAGAGACGGGGTTTCACCACGTTGGTCAGGCTGGTCTCGAACTCCCATCCTCAGGTGATCTGCCCACCTCAGCCTCCCAAAGTGCTGGGATTACAGGCGTGAGCCACCGCGCCCAGCCTACATGTGTCTATTTTGAACGAGAAGAAAAATATTTCCCAGAATTCCCCAAAAGACACCCCCTTCTATGTCGCTGGTCATAACTGAGTCACCTGCCCTACCCTTCCTTACGCAGTTGCTGGTGAAAGTGAATAGGATTATCTCACCATGTTTAAGTCTAAACGTGATTTACCCTATGCAGCCTGAAAAAGAGCCCACTTCCCCTGGGCACACTGCTACTCATGTGAGTGCCTGAAAAAAATCTGTCAGCAGAGAATGAGAGGGCAAATGGCTATTCTGTATAGCAGTGCCTCCCACACATATTCTTCCATTTTGTCCCTTAACTCTCCTGGATAATCCAGATTTCCATTTGCTTACCCAGGTTGCTGAATCTCCTGTCCAGTATGAAAATGCACCATATATTCTATACGGTTTTAAGCAATGAAAAAAAAAATACTAAGTATGAAAATTTTGGTGTATTTTGGTTTGTTTATTTATTTAGAGACAGAGTCTTGTTCTGTCATCCAGGCTGTACTACAGTGGCACAATCTCAGCTCACTGCAGGCTCCATCCCCCAGGTTCAAGCAATTCTCCTACCTCAGCCACCTGAGTAGCTGGGATTACAGGCGCACACCACCTCTCCCGGTTAATTTTTGTATTTTTAGTAGAGACGAGGTTTCACCATGTTGGTCAGGCTGGTCTTGAGCTCCTGACCTCAAGTGATCCACCTGCCTTGGCCTCCCAAAGTGCTAGGATTACAGCCATGAGCCACCACACCTGATCAAATTTTAGTGTATTTTAATCAAATACAAAAATATGTGAGTCAAATGATAATGATATGGCTATTATTCTCAAATAATTGTCAGACTTAAAAAGGTCAAATTATCTTTCAATTTACAATATTCCTACTCTATGTCACATAATCCTCTTCCATAGCTCTTTATTGACATTTCATAGAGCTTCTATTTTCTCTTATAAAGTTTTTATTTCTCAAGATTTCTTCATCATCTACCTCAGTTTTATATGAAAACAGTTATTTATGGATGAGAGAGGTTATAAATTTTTCTGTTTTTTTAATTGTCCAAATACTTCCACAAAAATAATGCTATTTTATGTTGTTTTCCAAATTGGTCCAATACCTTCACAAAATATAAATTCACCTGAATAACTGGAAGTTTATGTCATCAGGTAATTTACCACACTGAGACATTCCGATTCTAAATGTTGGGTAATTGGAAGCTTCTAAATAAGAAGGATATTTTATTAATGTGTAATTTCTTTTCTTGTCTATTTTATGTAACAAATCTCTTCAACCCATTGGAATCACTTGGGAGTAGAGAAGCTTCTGTCATCTTGCATCTCCCATAGCCCTGGCCCATACATACCATACATGGTGCTGCAGGTGCTTTTACCTTCTTGCTGCTCCTAGCAGTTAGTTCTTTCACATCTCCAAGTTGGCCTAACTCAACTAATCCCCCATTTTGTTTTATTTTAAAACATCAGTTAGAAGCCTTTTGAAACTTCCCTGTTTTTAGAAAAGTACAACTCATTCTAAATCATTCTTTCCACTCCAGAACTCACAGAATTATGTTTTCAGGTTAAAAAGAATATTAGAATAATATGGCCAACTTCTTCTATTTTATAAACTTGGGCCTGGATGAAGTGAGGCTGCTTGTTCACCATCATGCAGCTCCTTCAGAAGATCTTCTGCTCCACAAGCTAACAAGAATAGGGATGACAGAAGCAAATGGGACAGCTGGTGGGGACATCAGTGAAAGGAAAGAGTGGAAGGTCTGGGAGTCCTGGAGCAGGGCAGAGGAGACCTTCCATCTAAGGGCCAAAGAAGTGGGGTGGCGTGGACTTAATATTTCCTTGTCCTTGACTATAGGCCCTCCTCTCACCAACTTGCAAATAACTCCCCTCCAAGAAGAGTTCCATGCTTTTGACCATGACCATCCCTAATTCAGTGCTGCTAGGCAATCCATTACTAAATTCTGCAGGGTAAATAACTTTGTTTTCTGCAAAACTCATCTCAAGAGAAATAAACCTATAAATGAGATTGCATTACTTGTGTCTGTTAATTGCAAGTGACTGAAACTCATATTTCAATTGTGCATTAAGCAGTGAGGCTCAGATAACCAAAAATGTTACCCCGATTCTTGCTCACCATCCATTGTCTCTACTTTTCATAGTGATATGCCAGCCTCATTATTTCATAGTGATGATGAACTTGGTAAGAACACTCGCAGCCTCACTGGCAAAAGGAGAATTGACCCCTGCTATCCCTAGTTCCCCAAGCCCCGTGTGAGTCATGGGCCTATTCTTCCACCAGAAAAAAAAAAGTAATGCAGGAGAAGAGAATTACCTGGGATCCACAAGATCTCAGGAGCTGCCATGTCCCTCCTGGATGGAAGCAGGAGAAGACCTTCTTAGTAGGTGGGAAGGTGCTGAGCAAATAAATTATTAATTGTCCACTACAAGCTTGTGTTTGGGAAGCAGTGATAAAAATGTTCTACTCAGCAAATATTTCTTTAACCTAAAGGGAATATAATGGTATTTCAGGGCTTTATAATATATAAGTATAGATAAATAGATGTCGGATAACCAATAACTGGTAAGAAATCTGATATAGGGAACCAAAAATAACAAATGTAAAGTAACAAAATCAGTACTCATAAGAATATCCTATTGATCTCAGCACAGACATGTCATGTTTCAATTAAAATTGTGACACTTGTTTTGAATACCTATAGGATGTCATCATTTAAATAAATATATATACATAGTTGTATTTAGATTTGTTGTGTTTAATTGCATTTAGATTAACTTAGTTGCATTTGACAGAACCTTCCAATATTTTAAATATGGATACACACTCACAAATGTATACTTACAAATTATAAATATATAAAATTTTTATTTTTTATTTTTATATAAATATATAAAATTTATATACAAGCATTAAAATCCCAATTCAAAGTAACTTAAAAAAAAAAAAAGAAGTCTGTCTATATGTTTCCATCATAAGTAGCAGTAAGTCCTGGAGATACTTGCAGCTCCATCAGAGAGTGGTTTGAGTTTTTCCTGACTGCTTTGGATTCTGATTGATAAAGAAATGCATTTATCTCCCTCCTTGTCATGATTGGATATTACTAATTGTTAAAAAAATTTATTTTGATTAAATTAGTTTTAAGTTATAAATTTTTCTATTAGCTATATTTAACATGTCTTCATATAGTTATTGTTTATATTTTCTGTTCTGGAATTGCCTGTACATACAATTTGCCCATTTCTCTCTTTAATGGTGGGACTTTTTCTTTTTTTTTTTTTTTTTTTTTTTTTTGAGACAGAGTCTCGCTCTGTCACCCAGGCTGGAGTGCAGTGGCGCGAACTCGGCTCACTGCAAGCTCCGCCTCCCAGGTTCACGCCATTCTCCTGCCTCAGCCTCTCCGAGTAGCTGGGACTACAGGCGCCCGCCACCACGCCCGGGTAATTTTTTGTATTTTTAGTAGAGACAGGGTTTCACCGTGGTCTCGATCTCCTGACCTCATGATCTGCCCACCTCGGCCTCCCAAAGTGCTGGGATTACAAGCATGAGCCACTGCGCCCGGCCAATGGTGTGACTTTTTCTTACTTTTAGGGAATAACTTTAATTTATCAGAATTGAACCTTTACCTGTTCTTTTATTGCAAATATATTCTTGCTATGTTTGTTGTATGTTATCTCTTGCAATCCAAAATTTATTTTTATCTGCTCATATCTATTATATTTGCCTTTATGATATGTATTACATTATTTATAACCAAAAATTATTCAAAATATTCTTATGTGGTTTACTCTGATAAATTATATTTTATTTTTCTAATGAGGTTTTTCATTCATCTGGAATTTACTTTTATATTATATAAGTTGAATATCAAACTTTATTTCCTTCTAAATTGATAGTCAAAAAATATTTATCAAATAATATTTACCAAATATTATCAGTCAAATAGTCAAAAAAGTATTTCTCAAATAAGCCATTCTTTTCTCTACAGAATGGAATAGAATCTCTAGCATATATTTAATTCTCATGTATACTCAAGTTATCTGGGGCCCTCTGTTCAACTCTGTTGCTCTACTAGCTCATTCCTCTTTTTAATCAGTACATTTGTTGACAGTTTTAATATCTGGGGTAGGACAAATCCCCTTCTATTACATATCTTTTTCAGTATTTTCTTAGCAATGTTATACATGGTTCTTTAACATGACGTTTGATGTCCATGTTTGTCTCTACAGTTTCCCCCTCTCTTTACCCTTCTGCTCTGTATGTTGGGATTCTGACATCTGTGGACTGTTTCACCCTGAATCTCTTTCCTCTTGTTTCCATTCGAGTTTGGCCAATGAGAGGCACTCACAGAAAATTGAAGGGCAGGCACGTTATTTGTTCCCTCAGTTCCTTCCCAGCAGGGCTACCAGTCCCTCCTGGCTTCCCTCCTGTAGGCCACAGTTCTCCAGTGATCCTCTCCTGCAGCTGTGGTTGGAATTCTGGTTGCAACTTCCTCTCCTGTCCCCTTTAGGCCTGGGAATGGTAATGTGAGTTCCAAGTGGCTTCACTGTCTCCTGTGGGTCCCTCTGCACCCTATCCAAACCTTTGTAAATCATCCCTTCATTAAACTTTCCTCAGTTACGCCATTTTAATGTGCCACCTGTTTTCTGCCAAGAAGCTAATGATATCTAGGGAACTGTAGAAACGAACTCAGGAGATACCACTGGGATTATTATAGGAACACATTAAATGTATGTAATAATTTGGGAGCATTTCTATGTTTGTTAGTGCATATTCCCCTTGAGAGCATGGTCACTTCTCATTTTTTCTTCAATGAATGTTTTTTAAGCAGTTTTGTTTTTAAATTCATGTTAGTTTGTATCTGGGAAGTTTATGAATAATGTTGCTATTAAAATTAGAATACTATTGAAAATTTCCATTCTAATATGTTTCCATCACTATAAAGGAAAGTCATTAAGTTATATATTTATTATGTATCTAAGTAATTTACTGTATTCTCTTATCGTTTATAATTGGTTTTTTTCTTTTTTTTTCATTTTGTTTTATTATTATACTTTAGGTTTTAGGGTACATGTGCACAATGTGCAGGTTTGTTACATATGTATCCATGTGCCATGTTGGTGTGCTGCACCCATTAACTCGTCATTTAACATTAGGTATATCTCCTAATGCTGTCCCTCCCCCCTCCCCCCACCCCACAACAGTCCCTGGAGTGTGATGTTCCCCTTCCTGTGTCCATGAGTTCTCATTGTTCAATTCCCACCTATGAGCGATAACATGTGGTGTTTGGTTTTTTGTCCTTGCGATAGTTTACTGAGAATGATGTTTTCCAGTTTCATCCATGTCCCTACAAAGGACATGAACTCATCATTTTTTATGGCTGCATATGGTGTATGTGTGCCACATTTTCTTAATCCAGTCTATCGTTGTTGGACATTTGGGTTGGTTCCAAGTCTTTGCTATTGTGAATAGTGCCGCAATAAACATACATGTGCATGTGTCTTTATAGCAGCATGATTTATAGTCCTTTGGGTATATACCCAGTAATGGGATGGCTGGGTCAAATGGTATTTCTAGTTCTAGATCCCTGAGGAATCGCCACAATGGTTGAACTAGTTTACAGTCCCACCAACAGTGTAAAAGTGTTCCTATTTCTCCACATCCTCTCCAGCACCTGTTGTTTCCTGACTTTTTAATGATGGCCATTCTAATTGGTGTGAGATGGTATCTCATTGTGGTTTTGATTTGCATTTCTCTGATGGCCAGTGATGATGAGCATTTTTTCATGTGTTTTTTGGCTGCATAAATGTCTTCTTTTGAGAGCCCGCATTGCCAAGTCAATCCTAAGCCAAAAGAACAAAGCTGGAGGCATCATGCTACCTGACTTCAAACTATACTACAAGGCTACAGTAACCAAAACAGCATGATACTGGTACCACAACAGAGACATAGATCAATGGAACAGAACAGAGCCCTCAGAAATAATGCCGCATATCTACAACTATCTGATCTTTGACAAACCTGACAAAAACAAGCAATGGGGAAAGGATTCCCTATTTAATAAATGGTGCTGGGAAAACTGGCTAGCCATATGTAGAAGGCTGAAACTTGATCCCTTCCTTACATCTTATGCAAAAATTAATTCAAGATGGATTAAAGACTTACATGTTAGACCTAAAACCATAAAAACCCTAGAAGAAAACCTAGGCAATACCATTCAGGACATAGGCATGGGCAGGGACTTCATGTCTAAAACACCAAAAGCAATGGCAACAAAAGCCAAAATTGACAAATGGGATCTAATTAAACTAAAGAGCTTCTGCACAGCAAAAAAAACTATCATCAGAGTGAACAGGCAACATACAGAATGGGAGAAAATTTTTGCAACCTACTCATCTGACAAAGGGTTAATATCCAGAATCTACAATGAACTCAAACAAATTTACAAGAAAAAAACAAACAACCCCATCAAAAAGTGGGCGAAGGACATATAATTGACTTTTTTTCTAACTCATGTGACAGTCTAGGTTTACAAACAACTCATACGAAAATCATGATAATTTTATTTCTTGTTTCCAAAGGTTGGTACCATTTACTTTATTCTTTTGTTATGTAGCATGACCTATAAATGCAAAATAAAATTGAGAATAGTTATTTTTAGGAATGATTACACTCTTGTATTCAGTTTTATCATTGGTCACTGGTATTTTATCATTCATTAGGGTTTATTTTCCTTTTTTCTGTAAAACAATTCTTACCATTGTTATTCCCAATTTATTTTTGCTCTTAAAATCAGTTATTTTAATTCAATTATTTACCATAGTGTATTGCTACTGAGATGTTTTCTCTTTGTGATGTAACATTAGATCTTAATTTTGAAACATTTTGGCATCTCTGGAATAAACTCTATTTGGCCGCAACATATTATTATTATTACTTTAGAACACTGCTGAATTCTATTTTCTAAAATTATAATCGGGATATTTCACTCTATATTCACAGGTGACCTAGACTAAATTTTACACTATTCTTTCAAGCTTTTATTCTATTTATATTTATATTGAAAAGTGATATGTTTGCTTTCATTTCCATCTTGTTTTATGTTAATTTTTAGTATACTCGTTTTTTTCTTATGTTTTTCTACTTTTACAGGTTTAATCAAATTATTGTTGTGTTCTGTTTATTTTGATTTGTATTTAAATTGTCCCCTACCAACAATTTGAAAATAATAAAATGTGTTTAACTTTCTTATTAAAACCCATACTTCTCTGCTGTTTTGTTGAAAATAATAACACTTTGATCATTCCCCATAATGAGAGAATCTTAATATTTTACTTTCCCACTCCCTTGCACCATTTCTAAATCCTAGATTTTTTCAAATTACTTTAGAAATTTAATTTCATATTATTTTTAAGTTTTTCCTTAGCGTATGCCTCTTCTCTTCTTTGTGTGTTTAACGGCAACATTACATTTTGCAATCATTTTATCCTCACCCACATACGCTCACCTACATACTTTCCTGGATTCACTGCTCACTACCTATTTACTGTATTCTTTATATTCTACTTGTTTTAGACCTGTATTTAAATTTGCTATTATTTATGCTGGAGTATATCCTTAAGTAATTTTGAATGGAAAAATAAGTAGAATACTTTGAGTTTCTACATATCCTGGAAATTTACATGAATGATAACCTTGCAGAAAGTAGAATTTTATACCACAGTGCTTTCTCCCTCACAGGTTTATAAACGTTATGCCACTAGCTTTGAGCGTGGCATATAAGAAGTCAACATCAAACTTGTTTCTTTCCCATTATATGTAAACTTCTCTAACTGTCTGAGAAATATATATATTTTTCTCTATCCACAGAGGCCAGAAATTTTGCAAATATATGTCTAGTTGTGGATCTTTTCATCCCCTCTGCATGGCATTTAGTCAGCCCTTTTGATCTTTTTTTTTCAGATCTGGAAGCTGAAGATTATTGCTTTGATTATTGATTCCATTTCCATCTGCTCCTTTTGCTGCTTCTGGAATGCTGATGATAATTTGCATGTTATTTCTCCAGGGCTGCCGTCTGTGTTTCTTATCTTTTCAGTCATGATTTACATCTCTTAGGGTTTCTCCTTTGTGTTGAAACATGGTTTCGCCATTTAATCTTCTGATCACAAACCCAGATTTTCACAGTATTGATTCCGTTTCCACTTTTCCTGGTGCAGCTTCTCCAGGTGGAGACACCTGCTTCAGCTTTCCAGCTGTGTCTCCTTCCTGAGCTTTCTTAGCCTGCTCCTGTTACAAATGAGAGTCTCTGCAGCATACGCTTTCATCCCAGCTCTTCTGCAGTGGTGGACTGTCAGGCAGTGAAAGATACAAGAGTGTCTCCACCAGAAGATGGAAGCTGACAGGGCTGAATGGCATCCTTTATACTGAGGCTTAGCCCAGAGGCTTCTCCAGTGTAGAGAACCATCATTTCCCAGCTCCATGGAAAAGGAATAATTCTGCCCTACCTGCTCATTGCCCTCAGACAATTAGTGTCAGCAGGAAAAACATTTATTCTGGGGATGCACATAGCAAGAGGACAGATCTGTTCTTCTGTCTGCATTAGCTGAGGCGCTCCACCTGAATTAACTGTGAGTCAGAGGTTCTCACCATGGGCTTTCCAAAGCGTCAGTGCCACATTAAATGACTCAATCATCTTAGCATTGACAATAGTGGTGCCTTGAACTTGTATGTTCTCATCAGTGAATCTGGCCATATGTAAC
This sequence comes from Symphalangus syndactylus, assembly GCF_028878055.3. Lineage (NCBI taxonomy): Eukaryota > Metazoa > Chordata > Mammalia > Primates > Hylobatidae > Symphalangus > Symphalangus syndactylus. The sequence continues at coordinate 105,075,924 of NC_072436.2, read as the reverse complement.
ATTTACTGTCTCATACAGATTTGTCATTTCTAGAGCAGATTTAGGCTAGTACTTTAGGGACCTAATAGCAGGAAGGTCATAAGGGTATATGATCGGGCCATTTTCACACATTAATGTTAATCTTTATTGTTTGGGGGAGGACTTCTTTCTCACTAAAACATTATTCATTTTGTACAAAGTTCAAACATTTGAGAAATATACAATGTACTAATGGAAACATTGTATATTTAGAATATTCTCATTGCTATAATCCCACATTCCCATTCTACTCTACCCACCCCACTTCCAAATCACCATTAACGATTTGATATGATTTTTCTTAAGGTTATTTTTCTATGCATCTACTATTATAATAAGGATAAAATTTATAGTCAAAAGTTTAAACATATGAAATAAAAATGAGTTATCTTTACTTTTAGAATGAATTCGTATCTAGCTCTGAAACCTCAGCCTACCTAATGTACTGTGATCAATTTCAGGATTAAATATACTGATTTCCCGATGGACTCAGGTTTATGATTCAGTCACATGCTAGATTATGGTTTATTCCCAGGTTTTTCTCTGCCCCCACTGTTCTCTCACTTGTTCTATGTTCTTATGGGTTTGCGAGCCTGCTGCCCAATAGGGTTAGTAAGTAGGAAGAGATCATTCTTTAGACTGGAGCCACTGTTAGGCAGCAGGACTCTGCAGATCTGTCACTCACATCTGTCCCCACACTTCCTAGAGCTTCCTCAGCTTTCAGCCCAGCTGGTGTTTTCTGCATAGGGCTTCTTTGGAGATTTCCACCACATAGGCTGACAATCCATGAAGTGGGCTGTCTGCTCCTCACTGCTGCTATGATTTTACCCTCACACTATGATTCTGCACATTCTTCGCAGGCCTCCTGGTCCTTCCTCTCTGTTACTTCTATATCCCACTCAGGAACAATTTAACTCTCTCTACTCCTTGTAGAAGCCAAAGGAAATGCTCTCCTGTATCCTTCTCCTGTCTCCACAGCCAAAGAGCCATTTCTTCTGTCCTTTCTTACCTTATTGTCCTTGAATACTTCAACTAGCTTCCCCCTCAAAGAATTACCTACAGATTTCCTTATTCTTAGATCTTCTCAAACAACAAGGGGAAATCTGGTTTTCTTCTGTCTCCACTCCCATTGTGTGTGTGTGTGTGTGTGTGTGTGTGTGTGTGTGTGAATGTCCATTAATGGGGTAGAAGGCAGGAAAAAGCAAAGAACTTAAACACTCCATTTTATCCCAATTCTCCCTCCTTTTTCGCCAAAGTCAGCTACCCTCTTTCCATGCTTTACCAAGGCATCTTTCCTTTCACACTAGGAAAGAAGAACAAAACTAATAGTTGCCATGACAAATTATGGGCATCAAAATATTAGTCTATCACAAATTAAAACCTTACATAGCAATAAAACATACCAACGCTTTATTGTTGCACTCTCAGATATGCAGAGATTCCAGTATACATAAGCTTTTTCCCTCACCCAAATTACACAAATATTGCATGGAATGTACTAAACAATAATTCATAATTTATTTGAAATTCAAATGTATCTGGGTATCCTGTATTTTATCTGGAATTTCTCAATAGTCCCTTACAAATGAATAGGCTCTTGACCAGCCTGCGTTCTCATTCATCTGTATATTTCCCTGTGGGATAAAACACCCACAGTGCCAGCCTTTCCTCCCTATGCTCCATTGTCTTCAGAATTCTAATTTGGTAATTCAGCATTTGGTTGGTTGGTTGGTTTTCAGTACCTTCAAGCAAATTTTCAAAATATATTTTATCTATTATCCACTTGATCTCAGAGAGAGGGTGGACATTGAATTGCCTGTCACATCTACAAAACATGGGTTCCCTTGTTTATTTCTGAACCTATTCCATACTGTGATCTACAAGGTGTCAAAGGGCTGCTACCCATGTGACCTCAGGAGGTATATTTTTGAACAAAACAATCATCCTAGAAACAAAGTAAAGTAGTGGGCCCAGCCCCAGGCACTGTACTGGCTGTAAGGGCTTCTCATTAAGGGAGGGTACCTCCAAGGACATAGTGTGTATGGCAGCCGATCTCAGAGGGATAAGTCACCTCTGGACTACTTCTAGCTCCTCTATTAAGCACTGAAATTTTGACCTCCAGAAAATCAATAAATCTTCCTCTCTCCTCCTCCCAAAATGTTTCGCTAAACTTGAGAATTCGGGGACTCCTCCAGTTTCTGGTAAAGCATGGAGTTTTCCAAAAAGACTGAACTGCTCTAGTCAAACCAAGGCTCCAAGCTGCACTCTACACACACAAATGGTTCCATCCGGAGTCCTGCTGATACATGCTATAGAGTTAAGGTGGGCAGCCTCCCACTTGATCATACACCCTTCAGGTAACGTTAGACATTCAGCCACAGAAACAAAGGGATTGTTATAAAGCCGTGTTCAATTCCAAAGTATGCCCTGTAAACTGCTATCTAATGTTAACAGACTGGTAACACATTTCAAGGGTATGTTTTAACCACAGCTCCTTTACAATAAGATCATATTATACATTCTATGTTGCAGTTTGATTTAATATCATTGTGAAATCTTCTTATATACATACATATAGTCCTGTCTTATTCTTTTTAGCATATAAAATGTTTAATTGCATAAATATGCCATAGTTTTTGACACTATGTTAAAATTCAAAATTGACAAAGTTTTTCTTATCGTCTTATAAAAAATCATCTTACTACATACTTTCAATTTGATAGAGTAATATAACTGAGAAAAATGGTGTGCTTCTTCTAGTCTCTCAGATTAATATCTGGGCATATTTAAGCATTAGCAGACCAGCGGCAGCTTTATCAGCATTTACCCTGAAATTACATCCCGGTCATATTGCAAACCTGCACAGGCTACATGGCTCTGGGAGCCAGAGGGTTGTTCATTATTTTTTCCTTGTCTCTAGTCGGCCTTCTTCACATTCCCTGTGGCAGCTCCTCTAAGACGCTATGATCCCTTTTAAGCCTGCTTTCCCAGCTCTTCACACTAAGTTCTCAATATTGCCTTGTGTTCCACAGGGAAAATAGAAATATTTGAGCAGAACTCTCACCTTACTTTACTACAACCTCTGACTGACTTGAAACATTCTCATCCTTTTTGCTAGTGTCCTGTCTGAGCAAAAGTACTTGTCTTCTCCACCTGAACTCTATGAGATGGTCAGATGCCACAAGAGAATTCAAATAAATGTGTAGATACCCAGTCGATAAACTACATGTAAAGTTAACATGAGTGCCTGGCCTGGAAGGTATGAAATGGAAGAAAACTGCATACTGACAGGAGAAAGGGGGGAAAGATGAACAATATATTAACAACACTACCCCGAAGATAATGGGGCTTCCTGATATTACAGAGTGAAATAAAGTTACAGAATTCAAGCAGAGATCTCCCTCAGTGCCTAATAATACTTAACATTCTGAGTGACAAGGGTGTGTGATATTAGCTGTGATTTTATAGAACTGAGACAATAAGAGGACTTCTCAAACAACAGAAAAAAAAAAAACAAATTTTGTTCTTATTAAGCCCGAAGCACAGATTACTTGTTCCAAACTAAAGATTATTTCTCCTTTTAAATGAGTACATGCATGATGTGAAATATTTTTTAAAAGACATTGCAATTATCCAAATAAAGCACAGCGAAACGTTTTGGAAAATGTAGCCAAACATCACAAGCTTATACACATTTCTCAACATACAGATTATATGTTACAGTCTTTAAATATTAAGGGACTGGAATCCACTACTCTTTGTGGATCCTTAGGGAGCCTGTGTGAGGAGTTATTTGGGCTTGGCAGTCAAGAAAAAGTGCTTTGAAGTTAGGCAAACCTGGATTCTAATCCCAACTAGACCACTTGTACACTTGATAACCTTCTACAGATTACTGAAATGACTTATAAGTACTTTCCCAAGCTGTGGTTTTCTCCTGCATAAATAGGGCTGAGAACACCTACCTCATAGCATTGGTGTTATGAAGATGAAATAAGCTCATATACACCACATAGCTTAGCATATAATTCCATTAATAAATAGTAGCTATTATGATTATATCATTAGAAATAATTATTTAAAACTAACATCAGTTGCATATACATGGTTTAAATGTGTTCTAACATGTTTTAAAAGTTTGTTTAAATTTAACTCAGTTTCTGAAATACTAACTAGACGATGACTTTATTTACTAAATGTAAAACGTATTTAAGTGGGATTAAACTAAAATACACATTTTATTTATGCGTATTTGATGATGAAGATTTATAACTTTATACGTGTATTGTTATACATGAGAAAATACCACAGTGTAGAAGCAGAGAGCCTGGGAATCCCCAGAGGTTAGCAGCAGAAGATACGTGGAGCTAGAGAGAGAATAGAAGCACCTTAGAATAGCACAGCTATGATGATGCTCCGGGAACATGCATTTGAAAGCAGTTATGTTTCCTCTAATTTTATTTTACTTTTTCATGCTTGCCATCCCTGAAAATATTATTAAAAGAACTAATAAGGCTTTCTAAATGACTGGTGTTGGTAAGTAGTCAAATATTTAGAGGCCAAGGGTCTTTAATCACCTAAGTGCTTTTCTACGAATACTGATGTGACAAAGGTTCATATTTAATTGATTCCAAAGTGACTCTATGCTAAGTAATGGTTCACTAAAGAATTTGAGAGCCTAGTTACTCCCAATTAAAAAGTATACACCTTCTTCTATGTCAGAGTTGTTACCAGACGTGTCAGAGCAAGTCACAAGGTCAACAAGACAACATGGACAGAAGTAGTAAATATAAGCCTGTCTGTATGCATTTGTGCAGCTGTGGGAGGAAAGATGGAGAAGCAGGGACTTCCAGTTATTTTTAAAATTTGTCTTATAGATCTAAGTAAATTTCCTTTGAAAGGCCCTAAAGTCACAGGTAGTTGACTTCATCAAATGTTACATTTTGAGAATTAAATACAAGAAAACCAGCGTAATCTAAATTTACCAATTACTGATACTAGAAATAAATGTTTTGTTGCAGCATAATGAATCCCAACAAGGCCTGTGTAGTCCTCTAATCTTGCTAAAGGGCACATATATATTTCAGATATTCATAAATATTTCCTCAACTATTAGCACTTTTTATTATTGCAAGAGCTAAATGTAAATCTCAGAAGCTCTATTCCATAAATGTGTAAAATTACCATCTTCTCACATCGACCTATCACTGCTATCATTATTCCAACTAGAAGCATGCTAGAATGGTTTGAAAGCCAGAAGAGAGTAATCAGTGATTTAAATCACTTGTCTTATTACCTATTCACAGAAATCACCAAGAGAAGTTGACTTTTAGGAGAATCAGAGCAGCTGGAAAGAAAGATAAGGAGACAGGAACTTGTGGTGAATGCCTATTTTCACTGAGCTTTTCTGTGAAGTTTAATGAAAAGAATGTTGTATTCTTTAAAGACATTTTAATTCCGTTTTCATAAAGGTGGAGGAGAGTATGTATGATGCCATTTCTTTAACAAATACTGTATTTATGATAAATATTAAATTCAGCCAACGTTACCAAGTAATCATCCACCTAGGTAATGCATTACTATTATGTTTAGCAAAGTCCTTCATCTATGAATTTAAATTATCTTAAATCACACAGCTGTTGTATGTTTCACATTTAATTATTGCTTTGATGATTATAGTAAAGAAAGGTTCTCCTCTTATACCTCCCCAGACACATATAAATAAACATAAGCATAAGAATATATATAGGCATATCAGAAGAACACTAATATACTTTAAAAGTTTAGTTTTGCTGTTTACAGACAAGTACAGTAGTTTTTTGAAGTGCATTCTTCTAAAAAAGGCAAGTCTTCAACCCATCCCAAATAGCAATTAAATTTTTGAGGACTAACGACATGAAGAAAACAGTCACTCCCTTTAGTTTTCCTAAATGTTTTAACTAAATGGAAAAAAAAGTAAGTGACAGTTCGTTCAGTTAAAACTTTAAAAAAAATTATTTCTTTGTTGAGAAAGATGTTATTATTTTATTCAATACATAGGTTTCATGGACCTAAGACATGCTGCATAATATTCTCTACATTGTAAGAGCTAATAAAGCTCTCAGCTCTAAGGAACTTCATCATTTGTTGAGAAAAGTTAAAAATGAAATAATTCAAGAACAATGGAAACCATAATATCAGGTACCAAAATAATTTCAAATGTCTCACAATTTAAAAAGGGAGAGCTTACCATGAAAATTCAGTACGTTAGAAGTCTTTAAGGAGAAGGCTGGGTTTTAATGATTTCTTAAAAGAGATTTAGGATTAGAAAGGAAGAAAAGATGGCATGCTTTCCTTTCTCAAGAATGCTATTTTTGTTGAATATTTTCTATTTTCCCTTCAAATATACATTCACAATATTATATTCTAGTATAAACGAGAAACAATATACTCTTGACATTTGAAAGAGATATACTGGAGAACTTTTTAATCTTCAATTCGCAAATGCTGCAGTACCATAAAATTTTTCCCCATAAAATAAAGTAAAATCGATTAAATATTTCAAGTTGCCCTTTCTGTCCCTTAATACGATTTACTGTATAGAAGAAAACTTGGGGAAACACTGCAATTGGGAGTGCTGGATTCTCTTTCTGGCTCAGAGAATGGGACACATTCATAGAATGACCTCGCCAAGATGACAAATGATGGACCTTTGGGTTACTCAACAGTTTAGAAAAATCTCTGTCTCCTAAGGGTTTGCACTATAATTAATGGTGAAAAAAATTATGTACACATCTGAATCATGCCTGGAGCTTTTCAAAAATACAGATGCTGCATATGCCCTCTTGCACACTCTGAGGAGGACTGAGACATTTGCATTTTTTTAAAGATTTTTTTATTGAGACTGTGTCTGGCTCTGTCACCCTGTCTGGAATGCAGTGGTGCAATCACAGCTCACTGCAGCCTTGATCCTCCCATCATAGCTTCCTAAGTAGCTGGGACTACAAGTACACACCACCATACCTGACTAATTATTTTAGTTTTTGTAGAGATGAGGTCTTGCTATGTTTCTGAGGCTGGTCTCCAACTCCTGGGCTTAACTGATCCTTGTACCTTGGCCTCCCAAAGTGCTGGGATGACAGGTGTGAGCCACTGCATTCAGCCTTCAAAGTTTTATAAAGGGATTCTGATGTTCACCTACTAGAACCACCTACTAAAACCACCTACACAGGTTGAGCATTCCTAATCCAAAAACCCAGAATCTGAATGTTCCAAAATCTGAATTTGTTTCATGCAGAAAATTATTTAAAATATTAATATTAATAAAATTATCCTCAGGCTATGTGTGTAAGGCTCATATGAAACGTAAATAAATTTTGTGTTTAGGTTTAGGTCTCATCCCCTGAGACACCTCATTAGGTACATACAAATATTCCAAAATTTGAAAAAATCCCAAATGCTTCTGGTCCCAAGAATTTCAGATAAAGGATACTCAACCTGTACTAGAAAAGTGATCTGCCCAAATTGTCTCATTAAATCATATTAAAAACAGGTGTCTCAGAAGTATATGCAAGAGGAAATTCTGATGAGTAATTAACCCCATTCTGACACGTCAGAATTTCCTCTTGCACGTACTTCTGAAATACAAATCATTTTAAATATCTGCATTGAAACAGTTACTTGGTTATCAAAATCAGGACAATTAAATATCAAATGCTTCCCATAGAGATGAGTAGGTATAAAATGTCTAGAAACCTCGCAGTTATAAGGTGGTCATGAAACTTATTTCAGTCTTTAGGAATTGTTTTGTGTATACTCTGAACCAGTGTAGAAGACCATGTAGTATTTTAGAGAGATAAGACAGCTTTATATTTACATTTATTAATCATCTGTAATCATATAGTGAATAAAACCAGCTCACAGAAGAGTATTTCAAAACAATTTGGGTTAAATTTTATTTATTTAGGCTAACCTTGTTTAAGTAGCCCAATTGTTGCTTCTTATATATTATAGAAGTTCACCTAAGTTAAATGTCCATCTCCTGCCAATCTTAATAATACTCATTCATTTTCCCTCTGTGTTTATCCACAAGAAAATTACTTTATAAAAAATATGCTGCTGATTCTCTGAAAAATGAAAATCGGTTTCACTGGAAATATTAGTACAAGAAATTTCTCAGGAAGTCTATAAATTTTTTCTCAAAAGAAAAAAATATGTTTTCTTGGAAAGGAATATTAAATATTTAAATACGTAAACTCTAAATATTAGTTGGTGACATTAATTGAAATTCAAAAACAAATAACTCAGGAAAAATTTTTATTAAATTGACGTATTAGTTTGCTATGGCTATTGTAACAAATTACCACAAACTTGATGGCTTAAAAGAACACACATTTATTCGCATACTATTCTGGAGATAGAAGTTCAAAATCAGTTTCAGGCCGGGCACAGTGGCTCACGCCTGTAATCCCAGCACTTTGGGGGACCGAGGCAGCCGGATCACGAGGTCAGGAGTTCAAGACCAGCCTGACCAACATGGTGAAACCCCATCTCTACTAAAAATACAAAAATTAGCTGGACAAAGTAGTGCGTGCCTGTCCCAACTATTCGGGAGGCTGAGGCAGGAGAATCACTTGAACCCTGGAGGCAGACGTTGCAGTGAGCCAAGATTGAACCACTGCACTCCAGCCTGGGTGACAAAACGAGGCTCCATCTTAGAGAAGGAAAGACAGAAAGAAAGAGAGAGAGAGAGAGAAGGAGAGGGGAGGGGAGGGGAGGGGAGGGGAGGGGAGGGGAGGGGAGGGGAGGGAAGGGAAGATCAGTTTCCCTGGGCTGAAATTACGGTGTTGGCAGGACTGCACTTCCTGGGTAGGGTCTAATGGAGATTCGTTTTCTTAACCTTCTTTAGCTTCTAGGGCTGCATTTCCTGCATTCCTTGGCTCAGGGTCCCTTGCTCCATCTTCAAGGCCAGCAGCAAAGCATCTTCAAATCTCCCTGTTCTCTATAGTCAAATCTTTCTCTGCTTCCCTTTTATGAGGACTTCTGTGATAACATCTAAAGCCTACCATAATTATCCAGGACAATCCCCCCACTCAAAGGATTGTGGATTATCTCTTAATTTAATCACATCTGCAAAGACCCTTTTTTCATATAAGGTAGCATTTACTGGTCCCAGGGATTAAAACCTGTTTATCTTTGAGGGCCATTATTAGCTGACGAGAGTTGAAAAGATGATTCTTTATTTATTTAGAAGAATAAACAAGTAGTAACAGATGAAAAAAATTCAAACAACAGCAAGGAGGGGACATTTTTGTACTGGGTGCTAAAATATACTTTAAACCTGCAATAAATACAGAAAAAGTCACCAGTGTAGATTTCCAGCTAGCCTTCTTGAATACATGAGAAAAGAATATGTGATTTTTTAAAAAAGCATTATAAACCACTGAAGAAGAAATGGATAATTCAGAAAATATTGAGTTACTCTTTTTAAAAAAAAAAACAAAGAAGACAAGTTGTATCACTGACACCATACCATAGGAAATATTTTAGAATGCCTAAAGGGTTAAATAATAAGTGGGAATAAAAAAGAAGTATGTTCGACAAAATCTAGGTGGATGTTTAACTTAGTCATATGTAAGGATATTTAACTTAGTCACACTAAATATAAAGATAGAGGGAAAAGACTATAAAGGCAAAGTTTAGTCATTGAGTATACAAAAATTTTAAGAGATTAGAAGAAATACCTAACGTAGATGATGGGTTGAAGGCTGCAGCAAACCACCATGGCACGTGTATACCTATGTAACAATCCTGCACGTTCTGCACATGTATCCCAGGACTTAAAGTATAATAAAAATAAATAAAATTGTTCAAAGATTATCAACCAAAAGTATAAACAAAATGAAAAATCAGCAATAAATTTGAAAAATCTTTGCAGTAATGTTATAGACAAGTATTTCATAGTCTTACTATAAAATTGGTCCTACATATTAATAAAAAAAACCAGAATGGGAAAATGCACAAAAATTGCATAGCTAGAAAAATAAATACAAATGTTTAAAACATAAAAATATGATTACTCATGAGAAATCAAATAAAAGCAAGTTATGGTTTTTAAAAGTGCCACTTCTTGCCTACAAAATTGCATTATTTTTGAAGAATAAATACTCATTGCTGCTCATAGTATGTAAGACAGGTATTCTCAAATGCTACTCACAGGAATTCAAATTGTAATCTTTCCAGAAAGATGAAATTTTTCAACATGTATCAAGTCTTTAAAAGGTATATTATCTTTAATCCTGTAATTCCACCTCATATAGTGAATTCTAAAAAAATAATTAGAGGTATAAATTTTTATCTACAAACATGTTCATAGTAAGGTTTCTTAAAATAATGTTAAAATGTGAAAAGAAGATATACTATAAAACAGAAGTGGTTAAATAAGCCAGTGTGATCCATATGACCAAATAATATACAAATATCCAATAGTTATGCCATAAATAGATTTTCAATGGGAGTAAAATACATATTGTAAACCACTAGGTTATTATTATTACATAATTCAAAATTAAATACACATCCAAACAGAAACTCACATTGTATACAGTTCTCAGAATTTTACTGCACAAATCTTATGTGGACAAGTGAATTCCATCAATAATAAAATTTAATAACAATTGTAATATTGGCTCTAAAGAGACAGAGACTAGGAATAGGGGATAACTGACCCGCAAGGGAAGTCTCCTTAGATACTTATGAAAGGCCTCTCTGAGGTGATGACATTTAACCTGAGATCCGAAGAGAAAAAGTAAGAGACCCCAACAAAGAGTCTATTGAACAGCATTCTGGACAGACGGGCCCGCCCATTCACAAGTTTTATGGGAGAAAAGAGTTTAGCAGATTCAAGGCTTTAAAAAGAGGCCAGTGGGGCTGGAAGGAGTGGGTAAGAGCAGAGAGGCTTGGGACATGTTGGCAGAGGTCACAAGCACGCAGATGGCATAGCCATTCCTGCTACTGTGGTGCCTATACCTAATGTTCATGGTTCCAGTTATTTAATATGCCATATTTGTGAATATCAGTATTCTTCAACTAAATATCAAGATTGATCAATATTTTCGGTCCAATGTTAAAAAAAAATCTCATTTAACTATATTATTTCCCCATTTTATAAGCTTTGAAAGTACCTTAGCCAAGATCACATTGCTAGCAAGTGGCAGAGTGGAATTTGAACTAGGGTTATGACAACGCAGAGCCTGTCCTTTAAGCCACTCTTTCGTGGTGCTTTCCTAGAATATTAACACATAATTTAAAAATTGTTATCTTGTGATGAAAAAGAACAAGTACTTCACAGAGCCACTTACTAATTATGTCATTTTAACTGTGTGTCTGTAGGCCTCACTTATTTTTATCTCTAAGTAGGGTCAGTCACACACTCTTACTTTACAAGTAACTAATAACATACAATATATGCAAATGTTCTTTGTAAACTGTAATGGAGGACAGTTGTTATACCTCTAAAAGAAAGGAGATTGACTCAGTGTCCTCAGTGTCTGGTGACTACATGAAGAAGCTCATAGATAGAGCAACATGCATAAAATAATTTGTAAAAATTCAAGAAATAAGTTCACAATAATAACTGTAAAGACTTGCTTCAAATTACAAAGCTCCATTAAATCAATTGTAACATTTCTGTTATTACCACATTATATGGCCATAATGAAGATAATACATACCTGGCATTTACAGAGTTTCTTTCATCTAAATATTCCCATAGAGCTCAATCAACTTTATGTGCAAATTGATTATAAGCTATATACAGGTGAGACAGAACAGGAGTATAAATCACACTAACAACAATGCAGTTCACTCTTCTTTCCACTGGTTTCTTTCAAGTTTACTAATTGATGGATGAATAAGAGCCAAACGTTTTTTAAAATAATAAAAATGGAAGATAATTCTGACAAGCTTCTTATCAACGGCCCACATTCTAGCAAAAGGAGTTAGAAAGTAGAATAGTTTGATATTATAGTCATCATTTGTGTTTTAGTGATTAAGACAGGGCTATACTTTAGAAGAGAGATCAGCTTTATAAATCACCTGAATATGAGAGAAAGCACAGAACTTTCTTCCTGGCAGGCCATGGCAATGCTGGTCTATGTATGTCTCCTGGCATTTTCCCAGACAATGAGAACCAAATGTTGATGCTTTCATTCTTTCATTGTTTTGTGTTTCAAAAAGCAGAGTCCAATTCTCACCTCATAATCTCAGTAAAATAGTACATGAATTCTAATGTTACTGGAATACTTTTCATTATGCTTGGAACAACCATGTATGAATCCACTTTTTTCACAGTAAGTTATATAAAATCTAAATGTTGGTCAAGTATTTCTGATAAAAATTTAGCATCCAAATTCAGATGTGCTGAAGGTGAAATAATGCACACAAGATTTCAAAAATTATTAAGAAAAAAAGAATGTATCCCAGCACCCTGGGAGGCCCAGGTGGGAGGATCACTTGAGCCCAGGAGTTTGAAACCAGCCTGTGTAACAAAGTGAGACCTTGTCTCTACGAAAAAAAAAAAAAAAAAAAAAAAAAAAAAAAAGCCAGGCATGGTGGCATGTGCCTGCAATCCAAGCTACTTGAAAGGCTAAGATGGGAGGGTCACTTGAACCCAGGAGTTTGAGGCTGTAGACAGCTATAATTGTGTCACTGCACTCCAGCCTGGAAGACAGAGTGAGACTCTGTCTTAAAAAAAAAAAAAAAAAAAGAAAAAGAAAAGAAAGTAAAATATTATATTAACAGTTTTTATTTTTATATTGAGTACAAGTTGAAATGATAATGTTTTAGACGTACTAGGTTAAATAAAGTATATTTTTAAAGCTGTTTCTCTTTAACTCATTTTTTAATGTGACTATTATGATATTTAAAAATTGCATGTGCAGCCCTTATGATATGTGATTTGGACAACTGTTTTGGAGGTTTGAATTTTATTTCCATCTTCCTGCATATCCTCATGATGGCAGGAATCAGATGTCACTCAGAGAACTCAACCTAGCTGAAGAATGCAATATATATTTTCAGTGTTGGCTCAAACACTGGGATGCAGTCCTTCTATCCCTGCATCATTGTCCCACTCTCTGGGCCCATCCTTTGGCTTCCAGACCTTTATCCTATCAGTCTCTTGGCCCTTTTTTGGCCTCTATCAATGTCTTCAGCTGCCCACACTCGCCTCTTAAGATCCTAGCTCTTTGCTCCTGAGTCCTATTAACCCACTCATAGACAATCCATTGAACTCCCTGTAGAAGCTGTTGAAACCCTTTTCCAGGTCTTCCCAAGTCCCCTGGCCCTTACCCACACACCAACAGATTGAGAGAAATTCAAGGCCAACGGGTTTCTTAGCTCCCTTCCTCAAAGACTTCCTCAACCTCAAAGACTTCCTAAATCACTCCTTGACCACGTCTTTTTCTTTCCATTTTTTTCTTCACTCCAAATCCAATGACCTGCTCTTCACCCATGTATCTCCTTCCTCATTCTAAGTGGCTAGGCTTAATCAGCCATCCCTCCTCAGCCTCTCATTAATTCAACTTTTTCCCATCTGTTGATGACCTTTTACCCCTTCAAATGAGTAGGCCCTGACCCTACTACTGGACACAGCAGGGAGAGTGACCTAAGAAATAGGCTTCTTCGGCTTCTCTGAGCCCAGGTCCTTTATCCAGGCTACCAGGAGAATCACATGTTCCCATTCCACAATTCAAGGTTTCCTTCAATCAGTAATACTGACTAGTAAGACAGTTAGTGACCTTATTTCACAAATACATGACTTGTAATCGAATACTGATTTCATCCCAAAACAGAGAGTAAGGTAACAAGCCTGCAGTACCAAGAAAAATCTCAGAATACAAGCTTATAGTTGTGTCATTTGCAAAGCTCCACAAGCATCCCTCCTTTGTTCTGTCTTTATTCTCTCCTGGTTCCTGTCCAGGATGTCCCCCCAGGTTTCTGTGCTGGAACCAGATCAGACCCACACTTCCTGCCATTATCATGTTATTATAATACTAGGAGAGGCTGGTGCCCAGGCTCCCTTGTTTAGTGCCTCTTCAGTCCTTCCTTGGAGATAACCTTATTGCTAGTTGGTTTCCCTCCAAGTGTGTGCACACCACATGTGACCAAAACTGCTATGATGAAAACTACTTAGAGCCAGATATACTTTTCTAGCAGTTATCTGAAGCCCACTGATGTTAAATTGACCTATTTTCCATTCTTCTTATCCTTAGAACCTGTTTTCTTTTTTTTTTTTTTACCAGAGATCCACTACTTTCATTTGCTTACATCTATGTGTTTCTCCAGCAAGATGATAACTAATTTTATGTGTCATTAATTTTCTGTGATGTTCCCTTCATTCCTTCTCCACCTACACGTGCATTCTAGGCATATTCCCAGAATTCGCCCTCTGACCTATTTCCTTCTCAAGCTCCTGTCTTACCCCTTGCCTTTTATTAACTCCTCAACCTCATGTAATCTGAGTTCCTCCCTCATTTTTCTAGGGAAATTGCTTTTCTATATTATTAATATCTACCTGATTAACAAATTCAAGTCTTCTTGACATTTTCATCTACTCATTCTGTCTTCTATTCATAACTCATTCTCTTAGCTTTCTTGATAGGAAACATTCCTAGTTTCATAATTGGGCTTAGCCAGCACCTGTTCTTCAGCCAGACTTTCTGTAAATATACCTCAGGGTTCTAGGCTCCCTCTTTGTCTTCTACCCTCTATAACTTAATTATTATTTCTCTGTAATAATTATTACCAAATAAGTTCCCCATTTCTGATTCAGTCCATGCATCTTTAATTACATGTGGAACATCATTCCATGGATAACCTATAGCATTTGAAAATTAATGTACACACCACTGAACACACCATATTCTACTAGTTCTTCCTCTTTACTCCCAAACTTCCTCTGTTATATTCTATATCTCAGTAAATAGAATCACCCTCCCCCCTGTATCCTTCAGGCTCAAAACTTTGGAGACATCCTTAAGTGCTTTATCTTTCTATTAAAGTATTTTCTTTCCCTTCTCCATCCAAGCATAAAATCCTATCAATTGATTTGTGAGGTATCTCTTATTCTTAGTCCTTCAATCTGGTCTCATTGACATTGTCCTAGGTCCAGCCATCATTAAAGCTTCTCAGGGGCATTCTAAGAATTTCCTAAGCGCTCTCTCCTCTTTCACCCTGTCACCAATGTTAGCTCTAAACCTACGCCCTATCATCTTATATATCATTCCCCTTCCCAAAACATTCAATGGTCCCCAATGACACATAAAATGAATATGCTTGATGAATTGGATGCAGCAGATTTTCCACATTGCCTCTCACTATGCCATCCCTGTTGGAGCTGGTGCTGTGGTTACATATGCATGCACTGCAAACATTTCCTACAATTTCCTGACTGTGCCTTTCCCATGATGTCCCCTGAGCCTTCAATACTCTGACCTCATTTCCCACTATTGAATTTCTACAGTCTTTAAGTAATGCTTCCTCTATCAGGTCTGCTAAGGAGTCCTTCTGACAAAGCTAACCTCTTGATTCTCTTTTCCCTATTGCACGTTCTACCTCAACTCTAATTCTCACAGTAGGCTGTAGTGTTTCTTCTCTTTGTGACAGTCTCCAGTGAATTGTGAGTTCCTAGAAGCAGAAGCCATATTTCATTCAACTTCATATCCTTTGCAGTGCTCTGTCAGAGTACTTCCTCTGAGTAGTTAGATACACAATAAAGGTTTACTTAGTTGTTAAGAAACTAGATTACAACAAAAGACAATCTTTCTTTAGAACTTATATGACTCTACGACGAGTTCTAATATTTGCCACGCTGGTGAGGGTGGTGGATTAATATCCTTCTTTAAAGCTAAACAAACACTCAGAGGCCCTGAGTGTGGCACAGCTTTTGAAGATCAGAACACTTTCCATTGAGAAAGCCTAGCTTTTCCTATATTCTTTCCCCTTCTCTTTTTGTCATTTTAAGTAAAAATATTGAATTGCATAAAATCTCCAAATGTCACATTAAAAAGTAAAAATATGTGTACTTCCTATGACTGAACTCACAGAGCTGTCCTTCAGATAATATTAATATCTTGGGTTCCTTTATATTATGTCCTTTTACTACTATTCAACCAATAAATACTAAGGACATGATATGATCCTAAAGTTATGCACAGCATTTTGGTGATTGAAATAATGCAAGATACAGATCCAGGTGAACGTTAGTAAAGAATCTCCCATGGAACTGAGCCTTGGAAAAGGCTCAGGCCATGAACAGATAGATAGATAGATAGATAGATGGAGAAAATGGAAAGGGCTTTCCTAGATGGAGGAATAAAAAAGAAACAATGAGCAAAGGCAAACAAACAATTATAACGTGTGTTATTAAAGGGTGGAGACAATCAGGTAGGCAGACTGATCAGAATAGATGGTTTATCCTAAAACAATAATAATATATTAGTCACTAACCTTCAGTGAAATCAGATGAAGGAGTGCAGTATGTAAAACAAACAGAATTAGAGCTACTACCATAAAGAGAGGAGAGAAATGAGAGATTGTGACCTGACTGTTTGCTGAGTGGCCTCTGATAACCCTCTTCTCACAGTCCCAGGCCCTCCCTCGAGCTCCTCTCAGTGTAACTGGAAAATCACTAGCCAAGTGAAAAACAGAAAATAAGATCAAATTAGTAGAATGGGGGCCAAATTATGGGGAGCCGTGTTACCTGATCTTAGGACATACTCTTCATTCAGTTCTCTTTCTCATACTGCACATGTTGGAGCTTTATAATTTGTATGCTAAATAAATCTTTCTTTGTGTCCACATGGCTTGTTCCATGCTCTGTACACATCCAGTACCCCAAAAAATTTTAAAAAATTTTAAATGAATGGATAAATGTATGGCTGAGTGAATGCCAGCCTCCACTGAAGTAAACAATATGTTTTCCCAAAGTCTTCGTCAATAGTTTTCTGCAATCTAGTTTATCCCCACCCACTGCCAGCAGGAAATTAAGCTTTGGACATGAATGCACAAGCCTTAGGCTGAGCCGCCCTTACCAGAAGACTCCACTGTGACTCCACCTGTATCAGAACTTAAAGATGCACATCCAAGGGTTTTATATAATGATTCCCAAAAGGGAAAATAATCCCAAAGCACAGTTATTTCCCAATGCCTTAATAATCCACAAGCTTCTTAAAGGTACAGGGCTCTATGTTAGCTACTTGACAGATCCCAGAGGAAATGCAGATCCTTTATTAAGAGAGATATTTGTTCATTTAAATAAGTTAATTAAAAAAATAAACAGTGACAAAGAAATACACTTCCGGCACAATGTGTTCCCAGGTCTAGCGAAAATTTCAGCACATACAAATAACCTTAGTGTGTGGAATAGACATCTGGGAGCGGGCTTTAAAGGATGACAATGGGCTGTTTTCTATTACGTTCTTGTAACCTGTTGCGCCACAGACACATATGCTTGTGTTCTTTCAAACTGGAGATAATACAAGTAAAGAGGCATCGTGATTAAGAAAGAATTAATGGGCCGGGCACGGTGGCTCAAGCCTGTAATCCCAGCATTTTGGGAGGCTGAGGCGGGCGGATCACAAGGTCAGGAGATGGAGACCATCCTGGCTAACACGGTGAAACCCCGTCTCTACTAAAAATACAAAAAGTTAGCCAGGCATGGTGGCAGGCGCCTGTAGTCCCAGCTACTCGGGAGGCTGAGGCAGGAGAATGGCATGAACCCGGGAGGCGGAGTTTGCAGTGAGCCGAGATTGCACCACTGCACTCCAGTCTGGGCGACAGAGCAAGACTCCATCTCAAAAAAAACAAAAAAGAAAGAAAGAATTAATGCATCCAAGGAGGATAGGGCCAATAAAAACTATAGGTTTTGCATTTCATCCAAATAGAAAATTTTGAAAATCTCCTAGATTTATAAGTAAAGAAAAGCAGCAGTTTGATTTAAAAAAAAAAAAAAAAATAGGCCAGGCACAGTGGCTCACACCTGTAATCTCAGCACTTTGGGGGGCCGAGGCAGGCAGATCACAAGGTCAAGAGATCAAGACCATCTTGGCCAACATGGTGAAACCCCATCTCTACTAAAACTACAAAAATTAGTTGGGCGTGGTTGCATGCACCTGTAGTCCCAGCTACTTGGGAGGCTGAGGCAGGAGAATCACTTGAACCTGGGAGTCAGAGGTTGCAGTGAGCTGAGGTCATGCCACGGCACTCAGCCTCGTGACAGAGCGAGACTCCATCTCAAAATAAATAAATAAATAAATAAATATTTTTAAAAGACTGCCATCATTTTTAGGATACCTCAATCTTCCCCTAAGTAACTGTTATCTCTCTACTGGTCTCTTATGTGTGAGAACAAAAAGAAAAAGCCATGCAACTATAATTATAGTTTTTAAAAATTCCTTCTTTTTCTCTTTTTGTATCTACTTAGATTTTTCTCACTGTATAGTTTATAATCCCCTATATTTTGATTTCTGACTAATCAATCTCATTCTCAGCTAGGACAAAACATTTATTCAACAATGTTTTATGAGGCATCTACTTGGTGCCAGGCAAGATGTTAGTTGTTGAGGATACACTAATTTTAAATTTTATTGAATTTTAAATGAATAATTAAAAAACAAACATGAGGAATCCTTCCTTCTTTTCAAATTCAGAGTCTAGGATGAGAGAGAAACATCCATCATATAATCACAAAAACAAATATAATGTCACAATTTTCACATGAGACACATGGGATCATGTAAGGATAACAGGGGAATCCACCTCTCTGGTGAATTCACAGGAGTCTCCCCTAAAATGTAACATTTGTTCTTAGAGAGAAAGGATGTATAGAAATAAACTAGCTAAGAGAGCAGAGTGGAGCAGGGCATAGTGAGGATGAAAATCATAACCAGCAGAAAAGATGCTGCTCTCAAGGCTCTCACTAGGACCAGCGGGTTAGTACAGAGATGGCATGACAGTGGCATGGTTCAGGAAGGGACTGAAGAAGTCAGTAGCAGACAGCCATCCCAGGCAGCACATTGCAGGCCCTGACATGAATTTTGGTTTTATCTTAAGCACAATGTGAATCTCGTGGGAAGTTTCCAGAAGTCAGGGATGAAGTGCCATAATCAGATTTACTTTTTGAAAAAGTTGCTTTGGTTGCATTATTTAGGGGCAGGAGAGCTTTAAGGTAATTCAGAGATAATAATAGTTTGGACTAGGGTTGCAGTTATGAAGATAGAAAGTAGGTGAAATGTAAAGACATACAGAAGGAAAATCTATAGAACACTGACAATAGGACTTGAGGGAGAGAAAAGTATCAAGGAGAGATAAAAACTCTGCTTTATAAAAGTAAATGGATTTCAATAATGAGATAACACTACACACCGATTAGAATGGCTAAAATCTAAAGCTCTGGCATCACGTGCTGACAAGAATGTGTAGCAATAGGAACTCACATTCATTACTGGTGGAAATGCAAAATGGTACAACCACTTTGGAAGACAGGTTGGCAGTTTCTGACAAAGCTAAACATAATCTTAACATATGATCCAGGATTACAGTCCCAGGTATTTTTCTAAATGAGCTAAAGAATATGTTTACACAGAAACCTATACACTAATGTTTATAACAGCTTTTATTCATAATTGCCAAAATGTGGAAGCAACTAAGATGTCCCTTAGTAATCAAATGGGTATACAAATTGTAGTACATTCATACAATAGAATATTCTTTAGCAATAAAAAGAAATGATCTATCAAGGAACAAAAACACATGAAGGAAACATTAATGCATATTGCTAAGTGAAAGAAGCTAATCTGAAAAGGCTACATGCTCTATAATTTCAATTACATGACATTTTAGAAGAGGCAAAGCTATGGATACAGTAAAAAAAGAAAAAAAAAGTAAGTGATTGCCATGGTTCAGGGTTTGGAGAAGGGATGGAGGGATAAATAAGTGGACCATGGGGGATTTTCAGGGGAGTGAAGCTATTCTGAATGACAATATAAGGTGAATATATGACATTGGACATTTTGCAAAACCAGTAGAATTATACAGTACCATGAGTAAATCCTAATGTAAACTATAGACTCTGCTTAATAATAATGTATCAGTATTGGTTTATAAACTATAACAAATGTACCACATCAATGCAAAATAATAATAAGGTTAATTAAGTACAGAAGGAGAGGGTATACATGGAAACTCTCTGTACTTTCTGCTCAACTTTTCTCTAAACCTAAAATTTCTCTGAGAAATAGTCTATTCAATAAAAAAAAAAACTTCAAATACAGTTTTTTTAAAAAGACGACAGATGGCAATAATGTTTCCTTAAGTGAGAATGACTGGAAAAAAGCGAACTTGGGAGAAAGAGCATCATATCTGTTTCAGATGCATTGAGTGTAAGGTACCTTAAAATATCTAAAGGATATGTGAAAGAGCAGTTGAACTTCAGGTCTAGAGTTCAGAAGAAAGGTATAAGCTAAAGATATCAATATTAATCATTTGCAAATGGATGGCATTCGATGCTAAAAACAGTGATGGAATCTCCCAGGTGAGATTACACTGAAGCACTACATGCCTCAGCCTCCATGTCATGCTTTTGGAGCTGACTACTAATAACATAAGGGACCAAAAGGAAATAAGAGAGAATGGCTGTATTTTGTTTTGGGTTTGTTCATGTTTTTGTTTTGTTTGAGTTTGTAAAAAGCATGTGTTGGAGAAATTTTGGAAGAAAGACTCTTAGAAAACTGGCCAAGAAATAAAGAGAAAAAGATGAGCCTGGGGACCAGAAATAAGTCTCTCTCAGCTAAAGCAAAAGTCACAGAGGAGAAAATACCCGTGGTGAAAACCAGTTAAAGAACTAGTTGTAGGCGGGGCACAGTGGCTCATACCTGTAATCCCAGCACTTTGGGAGGCCAAGGCGGGCGGATCACGAGGTCAGAAGCTCGAGACCAGCAGCCTGGCCAACATAGTGAAACCTCATCTCTACTAAAAATACAAAAAGTTATCCGGGCATGGTGGTGGGTGCCTGTAGTCCCAGCTACTTGGGAGGCTGAGACAGGAGAATCTCTTGTACCCAGGAGGCAGAGGTTGTGGTGAGTGGAGATCACGCCACTGCATTCCAGCCTGGGCGACAGAGCAAGACACTGTCTCAATTAACAAAAAAAAAAAAAAAAAAAAAAAAGAACTAGTTGTCATCTCTTCTGGTAAAATTAACTAGGATGTTAGTGATTCATTAAAAACCAGGGTGGGCACACAGAGACTACTATATTATCTGTGGATCCTTGGCACGAATATAAGGTGAATTGAGAGTTTCATAAACCAGTGGGGGATTAAAGCCAGTGATAGTAGAAAGGGGGATGAGAAGTTTAGCTGGGACAGATTTCAGTAGATATTCTCGTGCTAATCCTTATTACATCTATAAAGGATAGCCCTGAAATAGTTGTACTATATGCCCCCTTGAAAAGATATTCAGCTTGGCTTCTGAAGGAAACAGAACTTATTGCATATAAAGAGACCTTAGGAAATTTGGGAGAATGGGTAGTCTGAAACAGGAACAGGTTGTACCTTACAGTTTTACATACTCTTTTAGGAGGGCTTACGTAATCATTTCAGGGTAGGATGACTAGGGCTAAAGTCTCTCATTTCCAGGAATTCTCAAGAATCTAGATGCAGCCTATAGAACTTATATCCCATAACTAAATTTTCTTCAATGTGAATATAACATTTTGATATGGCTCTCGGGAAGAGTGAATGCCTAGTATTCCATGTATTTCTATAAGTACCGATGCAGGGATTAGGACCCTCCAGAAATAACCTATAAAACAAAAAATTACATGCCCATATTTATTGAGACAGTGACCTCTGTTAATAGCAGACTGGATAATTTAAACCAACTTTCCCCCTTGGAATAATTAAAACTACTAGACATTAGAAAGCTAACGAAATAGTGAAGAACTGTCAGAACTTGATATGGAGGAGTGTAGATACATAGAAAGGTGAGACCAGCTTTTCAAGCTTCTTTTCCTTGGCAACACTTGTCAGTTTCAGAGAGGTTGGCCAAGAAAGTGAGGAGTGTTTCGGGTCATCTTCTGGGGCTAAATGGATAGAAATTGGAAATCATAACCTACTAATAGTGGCCCTGGTCACTACCTTTTCCCTTAGGTTTACAATTAGGAATAAAGGTGAACTCCAAGGAGGAAGTACATAGGTCTTCATAGGTACTAAAAAGCTCAGTTTCAAATATGTTTTATCTCTAAGATTGGAATTAAAGTGTTCCTAAATTGCCAGTGCCCTCAGGTACGTGGCAGAAGCAAATTATAAGTCCCTCTCTGAAAGAAGATAGCATTATCTAGGCCATACATTGTTTCTACACATAATTTTGCAAATATAATGCCTCACAGACAATCATAAACAACAGGGCATATAAGGATGAGGAGATCAGACTATATGAACAGAAAAAACAGAAGCAGTAGACAACAGAAACAGACCTCTGGGGCTCAATATATTCAAATTTTCAACACAGACTTAAAAAAATAACTATACTTACTGTGTTTGAGCAATAAAAAATTGATTAAAAATTTTAGCATAAAAGTAAAAACTATTGACATAGCACCAAATGCAAATTCTAGAACTGAAAATGAAGTAACCAAAAATAAGAAATCAGTGGGTTTAAGAGCAGATTAGGCATGCCTAAGGGGATAGTGGCAAAATAGAAGATAGAACCAAAAAAAAAATGCCTCAAAGGAAATATAAAGACAGCAGGCCACTGAAAAAATAAAAGGAAGGGAAAAAAATAGACACATAGAAAATAGTCATAAAGTCTAATATACACAGATTTGGAGTGTCAGAGAACAGGGGATGAGACAGAAGTAGCAGTGAAGAGATAACTGCTGAAAAATCTTCAAAACTAATGAGAAACATTAAGCCTCAGAGTCCAGAAACCCTGAGAACTTCAAGCAAGATAAAATAAAATAAAATAAAGCAAAACAAAACAAAACAAAATTACACATAGGCATCTTATATTAAAACTACTAATACTAAAAGAAAACTAAAGAACTTAAAAACAGGTTAAAAAAGAGAGATTATCTTTTAAGGATCAACCATTACAGTAACCTCTGACTCCTCAACAAAAACTGTAAAATTCAGAAGACCTGAGATATCTTCAAAATACTGAGAGAAAAGCTCAGATAACATAAAATTATATTCCAAGTGGAAAATATCATTTATTTATTATTTTTTTAATTTTATTTTTTATTATTATACTTTAGGTTTTAGGGTACATGTGCACAATGTGCAAGTTTGTTACATATGTATCCATGTGCCATGTTGTTTTGCTGCACCCATTAACTCATCATTTAGCATTAGGTATATCTCCTAATGCTGTCCCTCCCCCCTCCCCCCACCCCACAACAGTCCCCGGAGTGCGATGTTCCCCTTCCTGTGTCCATGAGTTCTCATTGTTCAATTCCCACCTATGAGTGAGAACATGCGGTGTTTGGTTTTTTGTCCTTGCGATAGTTTACTGAGAATGATGGTTTCCAGTTTCATCCATGTCCCTACAATGGACATGAACTCATCATTTTTTATGGCTGCATAGTATTCCATGGTGTGTATGTGCCACACTTTCTTAATCCAGTCTATTGTTGCTGGACATTTGGATTGGTTCCAACTCTTTGCTATTGTGAATAGTGCTGTAATAAACATATGTGTGCATGTGTCTTTATAGCAGCATGATTTATAGTCCTTTGGGTATATACCCAGTACTGGGATGGCTGGGTCAAATGGTATTTCTAGTTCTAGATCCCTGAGGAATTGCCACACTGACTTCCACAATGGTTGAACTAGTTTACAGTCCAACCAACAGTGTAAAAGTGTACCTATTTCTCCACATCCTCTCCAGCACCTGTTGTTTCCTGAGTTTTTAATGATGGCCATTCTAACTGGTGTGAGATGGTATCTCATTGTGGTTTTGATTTGCATTTCTCTGATGGCCAGTGATGATGAGCATTTTTTTCATGTGTTTTTTGGCTGCATAAATGTCTTCTTTTGAGAAGTGTCTGTTCATATCCTTCACCCACTTTTTGACGGGTTGTTTATTTTTTCTTGTAAATTTGTTTGAGTTCGTTGTAGATTCTGCATATTAGCCCTTTGTCAGATGAGTAGGTTGCAAAAATTTTCTCCCATTCTGTAGGTTGCCTATTCACTCTGATGGTAGTTTCTTTTGCTGTGCAGAAGCTCTTTAGTTTAATTAGATCCAATTTGTCAATTTTGGCTTTTGTTGCCATTGCTTTTGGTGTTTTAGACATGAAGTCCTTGCCCACGCCTATGTCCTGAATGGTATTGCCTAGGTTTTCATACTGGTACCACAACAGAGACATAGATCAATGGAACAGAACGGAGCCCTCAGAAATAATGCTGCATATCTACAACTATCTGATCTTTGACAAACCTGACAAAAACAAGAAATGGGGAAAGGATTCCCTATTTAATAAATGGTGCTGGGAAAACTGGCTAGCCATATGCAGAAAGCTGAAACTTGATCCCTTCCTTACACCTTATACAAAAATTAATTCAAGATGGATTAAAGACTTACATGTTAGACCTAAAACCATTAAAATCCTACAAGAAAACCTAGGCAATACCATTCAGGACATAGGTGTGGGAAAATATCATTTAAAAATTAAGGTAACCATAAATAGATTTTCAGAAAACAAAATATGATAAAATTTATTATCATCAGATCTACATTAACGTAAATAGTAAAGGGTACTTTTTAGTGAAGGGTACATTAAAGTAAATAGTGAAAGATAATTATCTCAGATAAGGAATCCTCAATAAAGGAAGGAAAAGAAAGCACTGAAATTCAGGAAATTGATATTGATTGAGCACATCAATATTAATAATGTCTTGAAATTAAAATATACATTAACATGAAATACAATACAAAAATGCCATATAGATTGGAAGGGGAGAGAATTAAGTGTTCTAAGTAGACTGCATTGTCAATAGTTATTTACAGATAAGAGTATATGTCCTTACATATACAAGAGTGTATATCCATACATATATACATACATATACTCTTGTCTGTTGATACATATGCAAGAGTGTATATACATACATATGCTCTTGTCTGTAGATTACTATTGAGAAGATAGTATAAGAGTGTACATCCTCTAAACACACTGAAGAAAAATAATAGAATGATACAAACAGATAAAAAAGGAGAGAAAAAGGAATACAGTCATGTACTACATAACAACGTTTCAGTCAATGATGGACCACCTGTATATACAACAGTGGTCCCAGAAGATTATAAAGGAGTTGAAAAATTCCTGTTTCTTTCTGACATTGTAGCCATCATAATGGTAATGTAACATTATACTGCAACACATTACTCATGTGTTTCTAGTGATGCTGATGTAAATCAATTTACTCCACTGCCAGCCATATAAAAGTATAGCATATACAATTATGTAAGTACATAGTAGTTGATAGTCATAAGCGACTGTGTTACTGGTTTATGTATTTACTATACTATTCTTTTTATTGTGATTTTAGAGTATACTCCTTGTATTTGTACAAAAAAAAAAAAAGGCTAACTGCAAAACAGCCTTAGGTGGGTCCTTCAGGAGGTATTCCAAAGAAGGCATTGTTACCAGAGGAGATGACAGCTCCATACTTGCTGCTGCCCCTGAAGACCTCCCAGTGGGACAAGGTGCGGAGGTGGAAGACAGTGATATTGATGATCCTGACCCTGTGTAGGCCTAGACTAATGTATGTGGTGTCTTCATTCTCGACAAAAAAGTTTGAAAAGCAAAAAATAAATTTAAGGATTTAAAAATAGAAAAAAGCATATAGAATAAGGATATAAGGAAAGAGAATAATTTTGTACAGCTCTACAGCGTATTTGTGTTTTAAGCTAAGTGTTATTAAAAGTCAAAAAGTTTCTAAAAATTAAAAATATATAAATTTTTAAAGTTACAGTATAAAGAAAATATGTTTTATAAATTTAGTGTATCCTAAGTATACAGTGTTTATAAATTCTGTATTAGCATAGAGTAATATCATAGGACTTCACGTTCACTCACTACTCACTCACTGACTCACACAGAGCAATGTTCAGACTTGAGAACCCCATTCATAGTAGGTGCCCTATATGGTGTACCTTTTTTTTTTTGTCTTTTATACCATACTTTTACTGCAGCTTTTCTATGTTTAGATACACAGATACCATTGTGTTAAAATTGCCTACAGTACTCAGTACAGTAACATGCTGTACAGGTTTGTAGCATACGAGCAATAGGCTATACAATATAATCTAGGTATGTAGTAGGCTATACCACCTAGGTTTGTGTAAGCACACCTCGCACAATGATGAAATGGCCAAACTTCTTAGAATATATCCCTGTTGTTAAGTGATGCATGACTGTGTAGAACAGTAAGATTGCAAATTTAAACCACAGTACATCAGTAATTAAAGCAAATGAACTAAATATTCCAATTCAAAGACGTATGTTGTCAGGCTGCATTTTAAAATAATTTTATATGTCTTACATAGGACAATAAAGATCTAGTAAACTTGAAAAGCAAATAGAATATCATGACCAAGAGAAAGCTTGTGTCATTACATTAATATCAAAGTAAAATTTAAGAGAAAAAGCATTACTAGAGAGAAAGAAGTACACATCATAAAGACAAAATATTTGATTTACCAGGAAGATATCAAATTTCTAAATTTTCGCCACCTAATAAAATAGCTCCGGCCAGGGGCGGTGGCTCACACCTGTAATCCCAGCACTTTGGGAGGCCGAGGCTGGTGGATCACCTGAGGTCAGGAGTTTGAGACCAGCCTGGCCAACATAGTGAAACCCTGCCTCTACTAAAAATACAAAAATTAGCCAGGCGTGGTGGCAGGCACCTATAATCTCAGTTATTCGGGAGGCTGAGGCAAGAGAATCGCTTGAACCCGGGAGGCAGAGGTTGCAGTGAGCTGAGATCGCACCATTGCACTCCAACCTGAGTGATAAGAGTGAAACTCTGTCACAAAAAAAAAAAAAAAGCTTCCATTCTTTGATGCAAAATCTCTATAGGACTAAAAGAAGAAATAAATAATTCTATAATCATATTGGAGGATTTTTTTTAACACATCACTGTCAACAATTGATAGAAGAAGCTGACAAAATTCAGTAAAAATATAGAATATTTGAATAGCATAATTAATTAATTTGATCAGTTAAACATATACTGTATAGAACAATTTTCCCAAAAACTGCAGAATAACTATTTTTTAAAATACATAGGACATTTGTAAAAATTGACTATATTCTGGGTAATTAACAAGCCTCAACACATTTTAAATAATTGAAATCGCAGTCTATGGTCTCTGGCAACAATTCCATTTAATTAGAAGTTAATAACCATGGTGATGTGTGCCTGTAGTCACAGCTACTTGGGAGGCTGAGGCAGGAGAATCTCATGAGCCTAGGAGGTAGAGGCTACAGTGAGCCATGATCATGCCACTGCACGCCAACTGGGGTGACACAGCCAGATTTTGTCTCAGAAAAGAAGGAGAAGAAATTAATAACAAAAGATAGCTAGAAAAATCATATTTTGAAACTAAGAAATACAGTTCCAAAATAAGCCATATTATGTCAATGTAAAA
Organism: Symphalangus syndactylus; assembly: GCF_028878055.3. Classification (NCBI taxonomy): domain Eukaryota; kingdom Metazoa; phylum Chordata; class Mammalia; order Primates; family Hylobatidae; genus Symphalangus; species Symphalangus syndactylus. The sequence goes on along the minus strand of NC_072436.2, from coordinate 105,048,221 downwards.
AATTGCCATTTAAATCAGAAAAAAAAATTTAAACTAAATTATGGCTATGGTCTGAATGTTTGTGTCCTCCTCAGAATTCATGTTGAAATTCTAATTTGAAGGTGATGATATTAAAAGGTGGGGCTTTTTGGGAGGTGAGTAGGTCACAAGGGTAGAGCTCTTGTGAACAGGATTAGTGTCCTTATAAAAGAGACCCCAGAGAGCTGTCTTGCCCCTTCCACCAGGTGAGGACATAGCTAGAGGATCCATCTATAAATCAGAAAGCAGACCGGAGCAAATACCAAATCTGACGGGTTGTTTACAGATACACAATGGAATCTTGTTCAACCATAAAAAAGAATGAAATCTTATCATTCGAAGAAACATTGATGAAATAGAGGACATTATGTTAAGTGTTTTTAAATCCATCACAGAAAGACAAATATCACATGTTCTCACTTGTGTGGATGCTTTAAAAAACAATTGAACTCAGAGAGAGAGTAGAATGATGGTTAGCAGATTCTGGGAAGGGTAGTGGGGCATGGGGAATAAAGAGGAGTTGGTTAATGGGTACAAAAATACAGTTAGATAGAAGGAATCAGATCTAGTGTTTGATAGCACAATAGAGTGGCTATAGTTAACAATAATTTATTGTATATTTCAAAATAACTAAGATAATGGAATTGGAAAGTTCCTAACACAAAGAAATAATAAATACTTGAGGTGATGGGTATCCCAATTGTCCTGATCTGATCATTACACATTACATACTTGTATCAAAATATCACATGTACCCATAAATATGTACAACAATTATGTATCCATAAAAATTAAAAGTATTTTTTTAGTCTGGGCGCAGTGGCACAGGCCTGTAATCCCAGCACTTTGGGAGGCCAAGGTGAGTGGATCACCTGAGGTCAGGAGTTCTAGAACAGCCTGGCCAACATGGTGAAACCCCGTCTCCACTAAAAATACAAAAAAAAAAAATTAGCCAGGCTTGGTGGCGCATGCCTGCAATCCCAACTACTCAGGGGGCTGAGGTCGGAGAATCGCTTGAAACCGGGAGGCGGAGGTTGCAGTGAGCTGAGATCGCACCATTGCACTCCAGCCAGGGCGACAAGAGTGAAACTCGGTCTCAAAAAAAAAAGTAGTTTTTTAAAAAAGAATTGGCAACACAGACTTTGCATATACATGCCAATGAGAGTGAGTGAATGTGACACATAGAGAAAAAGTAATTAGAATAAAATAAACAAAATTGCGTAAAAGCAATTACTCAGCACTTTTGAGGAAGCAAAAGAAAAAAGAGAGGAAAAGGCGAAAGAAGCAAGAGAGATAGAAGGAACATGAAAACAAAATGAATTTTGATTCATCCCTTAAGGTTGTATTCATGGCTTTCAATCTTTTCTCTCCCTCATGTGCTTTAAGGATGCTCACCTAAGGCCTAAAGATTTTTCAGCCAAACTTGAGGGAGTAAGATAGGATCTAAGGGAAGAACTCAGTGGGCCAGGTTTGGGGATGACTCCCTACCTCATTTCCAACAGAGTAGCTCTGCTTTTATCTGTTTAAATGTATTGGGCTTCTCTGTAAGTCTAGATTTGAAGGGATTTTTTTTTTTAAAGCATTAATTTTGTAAATAAGGAAAGCAAGTCTGAAAGGATGGAGTGACTACCCCAAGGTCATAGAGACACTGGCAGAGTCATCTGGCTAAACCAGGTCTTTTGACTCCTCAACATATGCTCTTCCACTACAACAGAGATGACACAAATCATGATGTTCTCTAGGGGTATGAAAGTAGCCCTAAAACAAAGCAAACAAGCCAACAAAGGAAAGAAAATATGCCTCTGTTATTTGCCATGACCTGTGCCTATTTTAGTACATTACACTTTTTGTCAGCAAGATCTCTAACTTCACCTCCCCAAGTCTACAGAGACTGCTTGTGCTCTCTGAACTTGATCCCTTAACTCCCTTAACCTGTTGACTTTCCTGACGCACAATTAGCCAGCACTGAACTGTTACCTACTAGACCTCTATGACTAGAAAAGAGAAAAAAAAATATCCGCGTCTGTAGACTTTCAGAAAGTTCATCCACGTGATTAAACCACTGAATACCATTAATTGTTAAAAGCATTCAGAGGTATTTACAATTTAAAAGGTAAAAACATTTCTATGAACTAAATAATTTGTGGAAAATGTGACTTTTGTAAAATAGTAACTAAATATATTGCTTTCTGGTAGCAAATATTTTGTTTAAAAACACTATCATATAGTGGTCCAAAGGGACTGGCATTATATATGTTTCAATGTAGTTGAAAAGGAAGGTTAATGGGGCTGATATTTTGACCCCCAAATGCTGATGACTAATGAGAACTTATTGCCTAAAGCACACTAGATAGCAAAATAAAATCAAACTCATAGAAATCAATAATTAAACAGTTGCTGACAAATTCCATCCACCTATTTTATCTGGCAGATATATGTTTGTGATTTTCATTTTAAGATTTATCAGTCATTGGCATGGCTCATGCCTGTAATTCCAGTACTTTGGGAGGCCAAGTGCCTCTTTGATTTTGAGCATCAATGAAAACTCATTGATAGATAGAGGTACACTTGAAGCCAGGAGTTCAAGATCAGCCTGGGCAACATAGTGAGACCCCTGTCTCTACAAAAATAAAAAAATTAGCCAAGCATGGTGGCATGTCCCTGTAGTCCCAGCTACTCGGGAAGTGAAGGTGGGAGAGTTGCTTGAGCCCAGGAGTTTGAGGTTACAGTGAGCTATGACTGTGCCCTGCACTCCTCTGGTGCATATTGCCTCTCATCACTAATTCCACGATAAATTCTACAGGGAATATAAAGAGCCTCTCATCTCACTATTTGATGGCGTAAAAAGGCCTATGCCTGACACCTAGAGCTTTAGCCTGCCCTTTCTGAACCAGATGGGCTTGCATAGAGACAGAAAGGAGAAGGGCTCTGTCTCTGGGTTGACAGAGTGACACCATGTCTCCAAGAAACAAATAATAATAATATTTATCAATGGCAGTTATAGTATGATGGCACTGGATGCTTAATTCTAAGTAAAAAGCAGTAAAAACTGCAAAAACCATTTTTAAAAACTTCTTTTCAAGAATGTCATTCCTGAAGATGAGTTTACAAATGCAACAGCTCATCTGTACCATCAGGTACTTAAAGCATTAGTTACACAAACTCTATAGAAGCTTACTGACACTGGGGCTCAGTAGTTGACACGCTAAGCTCATAAACAAGTATCTAGTGCAAAATTTTAGGGGAAATCAAGAAACTCTCAGTAATCCAGATAAATAAAACAATGTAAATATTAATAGCAAAACTAAAAGACCAAGCTCTTTAATTCAGTAATTTTGGCACTGTGTACATATCTTGTAAGTGCATAGGCTTTGGGACAGCTTTTTCTCTCTCCTGTTATTTAAAAGCCTCTTTTCACATACTTGTGGAATTCTGGAAGATGGTTATAGTTACCAGAATTCACTATTCTATATCAGTGGAGTATTGTATTAATTCAATAGTATCCTCATCAGACTCCTCCAAATCCATAAAGTTATCTAAATATAAGTGTATCTTCAAAACTCATATATGTACACATACACAAACATTTCTGGAGTCCCCTGCCTGGTTCAGCAAACATTTATTGAGTGCTTTGTAGTCATCAGGTGCTGTAGGATTTGAGGATTCAAAAATTGAAGGAAAAAAATCCCTATGTCGTTTACACTATTTTTAAACACGCATTTCTCAATTACTTATGGAACTGAAGGGTAAAATTCTGTCTTATGGTTAAATCCCAGGTGAACTGATGATGGAATAGCTAATATTACAAGAACAAAGAAACCCTTCACAGTAAACGTAGGATTGGACCGCATTTAAGTCTTCTGTCTCAATGGAATAGGAACTGAGAGCAGGTGCAAATGTGGGACAAATGTCTGGAAGGATAATGATGCAGCACGGTGTCTGGATATTCTCTAATCCATCAGGAATAAAATTGACTGGATTAGAGCTTTCCTAGGGAGGAGGGGTCAAGGAACAAAGCCCTTTTCCTTTCTGCCTCTAGGCAAGTCTATCTGGTTCAGAAAGGGCGGGCTAAAGCTCTAGGTGTCAGATGTAGGCCCTTTTATGCCATCAAATAGCGAGATGAGAGGCTCTTTATTCTCCCTATAGGGTATCAGTGGAATTGGTGATGAGAGGCAACATGCATCAATGAAAACTCATTATGACTCATCCCTTTGCAATTTATCTAAGGGTCTCCCTCTGTGATAAAGAAATCATCAAAGAAATAGAACTTAACTGATTTAAAATGGTTTTTTTTTAAGTCATAAAGAATTGAAGGTTCCATAAAATGGAATCACATCAAAAGTGAGTCATTTGCCTGCATCATTGACAAGATTTTTTCCTGCCAATGAAGTCAGAGAACCACATTTATTCGGCTCTGAAATGGTAGCTTCAAACTCTACTACTTTCCTAATCACAGGCAGAACATCAATAATCACCACCTGAATTTGTAGTAGAGCCAAATACTATATTGACACCTGCAAGCAAGGCTCAACTAATGTTCTGTATATTGTAAAAAGCTGTGCAGTTGTTACCTTAATTTAGAAATAGCCTGGTAAAATGGAAAAGCATGACTTAGGGATCTAGGAAGAACTGTTCTCTTATTTTGGGGTTTGCTCTTTCCTCCTGCGGCACTTCCCATCTTCTTGCCTACTTTCCTGCCCATCATCCTTTCTCCCAAAGAATCAGGAAATCTATAAGAATGCAATTTACTGTATCCTAAGGCCCCTCTGGGGATGCTATCCACATTACCCAGACGGTGCCTCTTTGATCTTTAGCTATTATTTTATATTTTCCTATCTGTCAATTACCAACTCCCCTTGAGGGTCTCACATGGCTATTTTTTTTCACCTAGTTGCTGTTTATAAGGCATTACACCAAAGAGCAACAAAATACACAATCTTTCTAAGTAGACATGAAACATTTACCTAGAAAGACCATATTCTGGCCCGTAAAACAAATCTTAACAAACTTATAAGGATTCCAGTCATACAAACATTTTCTCTGACCATAATTTAAAAAAACTAAAAATCAAAAACAGGATGATATCTGGAAAATTTCAAATTATGAAACTAACACATTTCTTATTATTTTTAATTAACAAATAAAAATTATATATATTTATGGCTGCAATGTGATGTTTAGATGTATGTAAACATTGTAGGATGATTAAATCAAGCTAATTAACATATCCATCACTTCACATAGTTAGTTTTTGTGGTGAAAATATTTAAAATTTACTCTTAGCAAGTTTGAAATGCATAATACATTATTATTAACTATAGTCCCCATACTGTGCAATAGATCTCAAAAACTTATTTCTCCTGCTAGCTGAAGCTTTCTACCCTATGACCAACATCTTCCCATCCCCCACCCCATCCCCAACTTCTGGTAACTACCATTGTACTATCTCTTTCTGTGAGTTCTACTTTTTAAAATCTACATACAAATAAGATCATGTAGTATTTGTCTTTCTTTGCTTGGCTTATTTCACTTAGCAAAATATCCTCCAGTTTCACCCATGTTGCTGCAAATGACAGGGTTTCCTTCTATTTTGAGGTTGAGCATTATTTTATTGTGTATATATACCATATTTTCTTTATCCATTCATATATAGATGGACATTGAAGTTGATTCCATATCTTAGCTATTGTAAATAGTCCTGCAATGAACAGTGCAATGAAGAGCTGGAAGAGTGCAGATATCTCTTCAACATACTGATTTCACATCTATTTTAGAATATTGCCTCAATCTTTCAATTAACTATGATTCCTCAATTTTTACAGTCAATCAAGATTCCATCAGGGACCTACTGTGTGCACTACAGTGATGAAAACCCATCAGGAAGCTGCCTGTCATAGTTCTAAGTCCTTCCATGGATTGGTGTGTATTTGGCCCACACCATGTTTTATAAAAAACTCAAATAACTTGCCAATCTTTTTTAAGTTAGAAGATTAAATAAAAATATAAATCTCTACCTTTTAGAGAAATTGGACAACGTGGCAATATTAGGACTGTACTCCATATGGCAACATTGCCTGGGGCTGAGTAGGGCTTGCTGGTTTTAGAGGTGCAGTCTACTCGATTAGCCACAATCAGTCCTAATACGTTTTACTCATATTATTGCTGGACAGCTTTTAGGCACGCAGTTTATAACCCTTATGGTTGGTGAATCAGTGGCACTATTCATCAGTGTGCAAAATGGCACTTGGACCTAATACATTTATAATCTCTAAACCACTGGTAGAAAGTCATCATCATCATCATTATCATCATCATCAACATTTTTTGACATTTACAACTCATGATAAATGTTTATTGAGTGCTTACTATATGCTAAGCGCTCTCTTAAATATTTTTTATAGATTAACTTATTTAATTTTCACACAATTCTGAGAGAAGTATTGTGATAAGACTCGTATCTTAAAGGTAAGAAATATGACTCGTATCTTAAAGGTAATATGACTCGTATCTTAAAGGTAAGAAACCTTTGGCACAGAGAGGTTAAGTGGTTTGTCTGGTCATATGGCTCATAAATGGTATTGTTGGAAAAAAAAGAGATAATTATAAAGCTGCTCTGAAAAAATTAAGTGCCGTACAAATCTAAAATCTATGGTCATTGTTATCACTGGTGTGATAGCATACCCATTTCAACAATTTATCTGGCGGGTAGGCACAATTCTTATTACCAAAAAAAAAAAATACAGACTGCCAGATCTATGCTCATTATTAAATTTTCTTCCTAAAAATGAATAAAGGAATGTATACAAATAGAAAAATACATGAGACATATGCAGAAAGGAATAACTTGGGAAGGAAGCAAAAGTGTAGCTATGATAATAGATTAAGGTAGATTGTTAATTTAGCCTTAAAACTTAAAATGATCACATTAATTAATTATAATTTTTAATTTACCTAGTTTTTGTTTTTCAAATAGTGCTGGACATTTTATAAAACCTGACAATAGGCTTTCCATGCTACTTTGATGCAGATATGTTTGAGGCTAAACTAACACCAGTACATCCAGTCCTTACACTTATCTCAATGCCTTTCCCCAAATCTTCTTACTCCTGTGGTAGCTTAAGGCTATTTTCGACAAGAAAGTAAAAAAACACAATTGTAGGCTTTCTTCAAATAAAACCTCCTCCTTCCCCATTTGCATTCCTTGGATATGAACTTTATTGGATGTCCCAAAAGCCAAATAGTAAAAGCAGAGTCTGGAAGATAGTAATGGATGTAATATTTCAGTGCCTACGTGTTATTAATGACTGACAGTATTTCACTTTACAGTTTGTGAATTTCTTTCCCATTTTCTCTTTAATCTTCACGACAACCCTGTAAGACATTAATGCATGGGTGATTGGTAACATCACAATATAAATGTGACTTTTCTTGACATAGAATATTATGGGCATATAAAAATAAAGGTCATCAGCTGTGAATTTCTGAATTATTTAGATTGTTATTATGATTTCATTATTTGGATCCAGGAGGGACTTTACGGATCCTCTGGACCAACTACTTCATTTTCCAGAGAGGAAGCCAATTGCCAGTGAATTAGTGGCAGATCCAGGGCAAGAAACACAGTCCTGATTCCTATTTCAGATATCTCTCCACTGTAACACACCTCATTTTCTGAAAATAAAAAGATAAAAGAATACACAGTTTTCCTCTGTTTGCAAAAGTAGGCTCTATGTACAGAGGTAAGATACAAGGTAGAAATTTTAAACAACCGTAAAATATAATTAGTAGAACACCAGTGTGGGTGAAAAACAGATTTATTTCATCAGCAAAAGAGATGGGAGGTTGGGGGGAAATAATAACCCCCATTTCACAGACTGTAGTTTTCAATAAAGGAATCTCACTTCTGAAAGTGAAAGTCACACTAAATACTGATTTCATAGCTTACCACACAGATTTTTAATTGTCACGATTTATTAGCATTGCTCATTCAGTGATTCAGTTGTCTTCTCCTTGACAGCTGAAATGCAATTCACTGTATAAAGTTTCTATGTTCAACTTTATTAACCATTACTTACTGAGATTTATACTATGCTTAGCAGTACTAAGTGAGGGTCCAGAATAGATAGTGTCCCTGACACCAATCAGTTAGCATTCCAGCCTCTTCACAACTTTAGAGTTGCAACTATAGATGGATTGTTTGTGTTCCCAAGGGCAACCCCTCTACCTGTGTCTGCATCTCATTGTCTCTCATTTATGTCTCAGCAATGCTCCAACAATTGTCCCTCTCTCTCCTGCATCATCAATTTATCCTTCTCTACTAGTTAGCTTCCATCAACCCCCAAATATGCTGCAATTTTTTTCACCTTAAGCTTTAAAAAATTCCTGGGGTCTCACCTCTCTCCCCAACGGTCATATTTTTCTGCTCTGCTTGATGGAAACATTCCTAGGAAGATGTGTTGGTACTTTCTCCATTTCATTTCCTCCATTCTCTATTGACCCATCACCAATCAGGCTGCTCTGTCAAAGCCATTAATGACCTGCTCATTGCTCTATTCACTGGTGAGTTCTCAGTCTCCATTCTCGTTTACTCCTCAGCAATATTTGAATATTAATCACTCCATCTTAAAATGCATTCTTCACACAGTCTCTGACATCGCTCTTTCGGTTTTTCTCCTTTTTCTCTGGTGACTTTTTCTCAGTCAGTCCCCTTGCTGGATGCTTATATCCCTGTCTTTCAGTAGTGTCTCTGCATACAGTCATCTGAGTATCTCTCATCTCTACCTGTCCTCTTGTCCTTAAGGATCACATTCATTTTTTATGATTTTATGTATCATCTGTATGATTTTCAAATTTATATCTCAAACCCAGACCTATGAATTTCTCTATGAAATCCAGAATCTTATATTCAACTTTTACTTAACAGTCAATATCGCTCTTGGATATCTGAAGAGCATCTTGAAATTAATTGGTCACAGATCTCACTCATTCTCAGACCCCAACAAAACAGCACTTCTCCCCCCACACTCTTCAACACCTCTTTAAATAATTACTCAATCCTTTAAGCTACACAGGTCTCTCATTGGGTCCTGATCACCCTTTATAGCAGTCACACCCATTACCCTGACAATACCTATTTCCATGTGTGTGTGTGTATGTGTGTGTGTGTCTGTGTGTAAAACAGTCTCTCACACTCTGTCACCCAAGCTGGAGTGCAGTGACACAATCATAGTTCATTACAGCCTCAAACTGCTAAGCTCAAGTGATCCTCCTGCCTCAGCCTCCTAAGTAGCTGGGACTGTAGTCATAAGCCACTATATCTGGCTAATTTTTTATTTTTGTAGAGATAGGTGCCACTTTGTTGCCCAGGCTGGTCTCAAACTCCTAGCCTCCTCCCTTGGCCTCCCAAAGTACTGAGATTACAGTGAGCCATCATGCTCAGCCCTATTCTTCTTTTATATTAATCAACATTCTCCAGAGAAACAGAACAAACGGATGGATGGATGGATGGATGGATGGATGGATGGATGGATGGATGGATATGGATAGAGATAGATAGACAGACAGACAGACAGACAGATAGATAGATAGTTAGGTAATTTCTTATAAGATGTTGGCTCATGTAATTATGAAGGGTAAGAAATTTCATGATCTGCAGTCTGCAAACTGGAGACATAGGAAAGCCAGTGGTATAGTTCGAAGGCCTGAAAGCCAGAGTCCATGGTACAGAGAGTTTCAAGTCTGAAGGCCTGAGAATCAGGACCTCCAAGAACAGGAGAAGACTAATGTCCCAGTCCAAGCAATCAGGAAGACGGCAAATTCCCTCTCTCTCCACCATTTTGTTTTATTCAGACCCTCAGTTGATTAAATTATGCCCATCCATATTGGAGAAAACAATTCCACTTCACTCAATCCACTGAATAAAATGCTAATCTCTTCCAAAAACACCCTCACAGACAACATGCAGAAATACTGCTTAACCAGACATCTGGGCATCCTATAATCCAGTCAAATTGACACATAAAATTAACCATCACACTTTCTCTGCTTAATGTTTCCTCTTAGGCACTTATCACTACCTGGCATATAAATACTAGAATGTAAACTCCATGAGGCAACAGCTTTGTTTTTTTTGCCCATTATCATATCCTGACCACCTAGAACTCTGCCTGTGTTATAAGCAGGTACATAAATATCGGCTAAATGAAAGCAATCTTTCAGAAATAAATATTCCTTAGAACATAGTCTTCTTTATAAATAAGAATTCATCATAACTCTGTTAGCTCCTCAAATCCTCCTGAGTCTTTCATTTCCTCTCTACATCATCCACTCCAACTACTCATACCCAGTGGTGCCAGCCTGAACCCTATCACCACTTACAAATGCATCACCTTGGAAACCTCCAGCATCCAGTCCTCTGCTCATAATCTTCTGGGTCCTCGATAGGTTACCAGTGAGATATCCTTCCTAGAATCCTTCCTTATTCAGCTTGGGTTGCATTGTTAGTCTCCCGAACAGTTCTATGAGCCATCATAACAGTTGAATCCCCTTGCCTTACTGGTTGTTTTTGTTGTAGTTGTTTGTTTTTTCAGTGTTTTTGTTTGGTTGTTTTTTTGTTTGCATTTGACGACTCAAGTCCCTGATTTAAAACAATATACCTACAAATATAAACAAGCCAGCATAAACCCACTCTCTAAGCCAGACTGCCTGGGTTCAAATAAATATTGGTTTTAATACTCACCAGTTATGTACGTTTAAGCATATTTCTTCACTGAAAGCCTCAATTTCGTCATTGGTATAATGAAAATAATAACTGTGCTTATTTCAGAGGCTACTTGTGAAGACTAAACGAGCTAATCTAAGTAAAGTTCTTATCATAGTAAGTTACTATTACCATTATTGTACCCAAATTGTTAAGCATGGCAAAAGGATATCATAAAAACACCATACATATTAGTGCCCCTACAATGTGTGGGGTTTCCAATCTGGCTCAGCACTGTATTTATTTAGTGATCCTTTGTTTTTCTGCCTCTCTCATCTGGCTACCCTTTATTCCAAATCTTTACTCTCCTCTCAAGTACTTAACTTCTAACAGGGTCCGCATTTCCATCCATCTTTTCCTCTTCTTTCCAGTCTCCTGGACAATGAATCATTTTATTCAAGGACAACTTGTCTATTTTTGCTCTTGACACCTTCCACTCTGCTCCATTCTCCTTCTCTCACTGAATTCTTCACGACTGACACTATCTCTCAGCTTATTAAAATAATCAGGCTTATCTTACAGGTTTTTTGTTTTCACCTTTTTAAGTTTCCTTTACTTTGTGATCCCTCTTACATACTGTCCTCCTGATCTCATTCTTTTCAGCCAAGCTTCTTGAATGAGTAGTCCTCACATTATCAATTCTCCATTTCCCATTAAACTCTTAACCCCTTAAACTTATTTTTTGAGCATTTTCCTTAAAGAATAAATATTTTTGAACACATGATTTAAAAGTTACCTAACATGTTCTAAACTTTCACGTCATTTTGGAATTTCCATCTCCCACAATAGAAATATTTTTGTAGTGTAATAAACTACTAATCATTTCTCTTGATAATAACAGTGGAGTCAGCGATTATAATTTTTCTAGCAACATTGGGGTGAGTTCTTTTCACATGAAAAAGTTTGCCTATATTTTAAAATATATTCCCAGTGAAATGAGGCGAGATATTTTCATTTACATTTTTTGCATTTTTGCCACAATATTAACCTTACCAACATTAGCTACTTATTGAATATTTATTGTTAATAAATACATAACTAATAAATTTTAATTATAAATTTTATGAATAGACTTAAATAATACTTGTGTTGATTGATAATACATTTGATTTCTGTCTATTTGCATTTGCTGTTTTGTGGAACTATATTTCATTAAACAAAAAAAAAAATGCAGTCGCCCTCAAGATTCCTTTTTGAGGCAGCTAGGAAGTACTAAAACCATCATTCAATTCAGTCCAGTGAAACTCATCAAATAGTTAATTGCTCCATTGAAAAAAAGGTTGATTGGTTTTCCACTTTTTCAGTAAGTTAATTTTACTTTGTAAAATCACCTCTTGAAGACAGCTTTCTGAATCGTCAGACATTGGCCTCAGACTGTTCATCATTCAACGCTTTCTAAGTTAGAAGTAGAGACTGCAAGAAACTCACTTGGTAGGAAGGGAAATTATGTGGAGGAGTGGAGTGTGCCAGTCAATTTGCAGGTACTTTCTCATTAAGGACTTCAGAGATAAGGGTCAGTCTTTAGGAATAGATTCTAAACACACACTTTCTTATTAAACGGTTTTACAAAAAGCCAAATTCCAAACCATTTGGAGCTTTGAAGATAAGGATACATACATTGCCAAGTTCCTATCAACTGAGCTGCCATTGTTATTAATTATTGTAATAATGGCTCACACACAAGAAGCATTACCTGACACGCATTGACTCTGCATTTTCAACTACAAATGGAGAAACCACAATAATAACAGATGTGGGGGAAATGTAGCAGTCCCTTTCCATCAAATGGCTTCTGTTACGAATAATCAAAATTTTTATATTTAATTTAGTCCAATTGATATAGTTTCATTTTTTTCTTTAACTGAAAATGACTGTCCAACATTGATAACCTTCACTAGATCAGTAGTTTGTAAATACCTATGAAGAGAACCAAAGGAACTGCAAAGATGTAAAAACCAGGTCCTCATTCTCAAGTATTTAATAGCCAGTAGGGGAGCTAGGTAACATATACCACAATACAAAGCCATATATAGCTGATGTGAGCAGTACAGAGTGACTTCATGGGTCAGAGAAGGAAGGGGTCCCTTTTATCTGGGGAAATCAAGGCAAGCCCATTAATTCTTTGTGGATGGTTAGAACTTCAGGATAGATGATTGGAACTGCAAGAGAAGAGCACATTCAAGTGAAGAGAATAACTTGAGCAGAAGGATCTTCATGCATAATTAACAGGTGGTGAGTAGACCAGTTTGCCTGGAAGATAGGTTTGTTTAAATGAGTGAGAGATAAAAATGGAAATGTAATTTTGGAATATATAAGGTAAAAAGACCAGAAATAGGGTAATGGTGTTAAAAAAAAAAAGGGAATGTATCACAATAGCAAAGATGTGGAATCAACCTAGGTCCCCATCGATGATGGATTGGATAAAGAAAATGTAGTACATATACGCCATGAAATACTACACAGCCATGGAAAGGATGAAATCATGTTCTTTGCAGCAACATAGATGCCACTGGAGGCCATTATCCTAAGTGAATTAATACGTGAACAGAAAACCAAATACCACATGTTCTCACTTACAGGTAGGAGCTAATCATTGGGTACTCATAGATATAAAGATAGCAAAAATAGAAACTGGGGACTACTAAAGGGGGGAAGGAAGAGAGAGGGCAAGGGTTGAAAAACTAATTACAGAGTACTATGCTTAGTACCTTGGTGCTGGGATCATTAATACCCTAAACCTCAACTTCGTACAATATATCCAGGCAACAAACTTGCACGTGCACTCCCTCAAGATAAAATACATTTTTTTGAAAAAAGAGAATGCCATTTAAACTCTGTTTTAACATATACCAAGGATAATTCCCAAACTTGTCATATATCCCCAAATAGATTTAAAACCAAAGTGTTCACAGTCATTCCACAATTCTGTAAATACTTCCATCTTGACATTTTTTATTTTCCTTTGTGTTGATATTATCGCAATCACTTTCTAGCCATTTTATGTCCCAGATTCAGGTTATCCTTACGTTCATACTCTTCTTTTTTGTTTTTTAAAATATATTTTTAAATAAGCTTTTTACTTTAGGGTAGTTTTAGATTTACAGAAAACTTGCAAAGATATTACAGAGACTTCCTACATGCCTAGCATCCATTTTCCTCTGTTGTTAAGATCTCATATGGTGTGTTTTTCACAAGTAACATCATAACCAACACTGATACATTATCACTAAGTCAAGTCCATGCTGTATTCATATTTATTTAGTTTTTTATTTTATCTAATATGATGTCTGCCCTTCCAAGATCCTATTTGGTATACCACATTATATTTAATTTTCAAATTTATTTAAACCGTGACAGTTTCTCAGGCTTTCTTTGGTTTTGGTGTCTCTAAGGAAGACTGGTCAGATATTTTGTAGAATGTTCCTCAATTTGGGTTTGTTGGATGTTTTTCTCATGATTGGAGTAGAGATGTGGGTTTTGGGGAGAAAGATACAGAGGTAAAGTGTCAATTTTATCACATCATGTCAAGGGCACCTATTATCAATGTGACATCAATGTTAATGTTAAGCTTGATCACATGGTTGATAGTGTTTCTCAGGTTTCTGCACTGCAAAGGAACTATTTTTCCACATTTTTCATACTGTACTACTCTTTGGAAGACAGTCACTATATTTATCCCACATTTAAGAAGTGGGAGAATTATGCTTCACCTTCTTGAGAGCAATGTATCTACATAAATTATTTGAAATTTTACAAATAAGATTTGTTTATTGCCTCTCATTTATTTGTTTATTGAATCATATATTTATATCAGTATGAACTCATAGGTATTTATTTTATACCTTGATTACAATCTAATACTATGTTGTTAATTTTGTTGCTCAAATTGTTCCAACTTTAGCCATCAAGAGTTCTTTCTTGGTTTCTGGATCCTTTGACATATCTCCGTTAGATTTTCTCTTTAGCTTTTCTTTATTTTCTGTTACTATAATATAGTCTAAGCCTATTTTGTGTATTCCCTGGCCCTGCTCTAGAGTTAGGCACTTCTCCAAGGAGGCCTGGTTTCCTTACATAGAGAATGGCATTTGAAACCAAGGTCTGGGGTCTGGATGTGCTCATTGCATCTGCATTGTCATTGCTTCTAGGCCCTCTCAGTAAATGGAGCTCAGAAATACATGTATATGCACTAACTCATGTATACATAGATATCTATTATTATTTCTATATTTAGTTATTTGTATCTATATTGAACTAAATATGAGTTCATATTGAGGTATCCAACTGTAATCCAGTACTAAATGATTTATTCTTGTCTTCCCCACTTGCTTACTTGTAACTTCCTATTACAACAGTAAGAAACTTTCTCCTGCCATCCAGACATACATTACCTATTTGTTCAATCCTAGTATACATGCATAGTGGTTTCAGAATTGTTCATCTGTACTGCCAGGAGAAGCAACTTTATCAACTAGACTACGGTATGTATATATAGTTCCTTTTGTCTTTACTCTTAGTCTCCACTCATTTCCAAAGTTATTTAGGTCAGCACCTTTTCTTTTAATTAATAAATTTTATTTTTACAGAAGCTTTATGTTTGCAGAAAAATCGAGCAGAAATTACAGACAACCACTACATGGCTCTTTTCCTGCCTGCTCACTGTTTTCATGTTATCTCCTATTATTAAAATCTTTCTTTAGTATGATGCAATTGAGAAACAAATATTGATACATTATTAACTATGGTCCATTGTTTACATTAGGGTTCATTCTTTGTGTTATGCAGTTTTATGAGTTTTGACAAATGTATAATTTCATATATCCACCATTACAGTATGATACGTAATACTTTCACCACCACTAAAACCCCCTGTGTTTTATCTAGCCAATCTTACTACTTCCCCAAAGCTCTGGCAACGACTGAACTATTTAATGTCTAAGCTTTTGTCTTTTCTAGAATATCTATAAAAAAATGAAATCATAGAGCATATGGTTTTTTTCAAGCTGGTTTCTATCACTTAACAGTAAGCATTTAAGGTTCTTTGTGTCTCTTCGAGGCTTGATGATTCATTTATTTTTATTACTAAATAATATTCCATTGTATGGATGGACTATACTTTACCTACCTATTGAAGGACACCTTAGTTGCTTACAGTTTTGGTGATTATTAATAAAGTTACTATAAACATCCCCGCATATAAATTTTCAAGTCAATTGTGTAAATATCTAAGAGCATATGTGGTAAGATTTTAGATTTGGCGGAAACTACCAACCTGTGTTCCAAAGCAGTGGTGCCATTTTTATTTTCCACCGGCAATGTTTGAGACTTTCTGTTGTTAAGTATCCTTAGCAGTAATTGATATTGTCAGATTTTGGATTTTAGTAATTCTAATATATGTGTAATATTTTTCATTGCTGTTTTAATTTGCAGTTCCTTAATGCAAATTATGTTGGGTATCTTTTTCATGTGCTTATTTTTCATTTGTATATTTTCTTTGGGTAGGTGCCTATTTGATCTTTGCCATTATTCATTGGATTGTTTGTTCTTTTTGTTTAATTTTAATAGTTTTTGTATGTTCTAGATATATATATTCTGAATATTCTGGATATTTCTCAGGTATGTGATTTGCAAATATTTTCTCCCAGTCTATGGCTTATGTTTTTCATTCTATTAATAGTGTGTCTTGCAGAGTCATTTGTTTTAAAAACTTTGAATTTAATGAGTAATTTAACACTTATGAATTCAGTATTATTTTTGTACTGGTCGAATGTAAATTTACTCTGTTCACATCTTTCAATTATTCATGTTTTTGTCATCTGTTCAGATGGAGTTAGTCTCCCAACAATATCTTTAGTCCACTTTGATTCAAAATTAAGAGAACTAGAGAGGACCCATCATCATGGAAGGCCACGGCATCCTGTGCTTCCCCAGTAATGTCACCATTCCTTTCCTCATAGTACTCATTTGGGAGAATATCGAAGGGGAAAGTTTGTTTTTCTGAGAGTCATCTCCAGCTACAATTCCATCATAGAAAAACAAGAAGCCAGTGAAGTGAAAAGAAAATAGATTCCATACCATTTAAAACGATTGCACTAATTTTATGTAGTGGTAAACATCAATTTATTCAGCAGTAGATTTCAATTATGTTTCTAATTTGCAAATGTTGCCCTCCAGTAGATCTCAAATTAGAGGGCTAAGCACTAAGGAATGGAAAGGCAATGACATTGCAATTAGAAAGTCTTCTAAAATATTCACTGAACTATTTGAGAAGGCAGTAAATGGTTCACGTTATTTATTAATAAAAGGCATATATGACATTTGATTTATATGGTATTCCTAACAATGTTTCTTTGACTGGTTTTCATTTTCTGTTTTGAAGTTATCTAGTTATATCTGAATCTTCCCTGGGATGGTTGATATTTTAATAAGTTTGAAGATTGCCATGGAAAATAATTATTTGGCTACTCTAAAAGATATTACAGGAACTCATCTAATTCTTATTATAAAGGGATTTGTTGTGTGCAACAGAGCACCAGAAATAAGAAAGCCATTTTCATCATATTCCCAACATTGTGAGAAGATACCAAAAGAGATCCTTGTCTAATCCTTTTTAATTTTTTTTCAGATTCTCCAACATGTTTTGTAGCCTCTCCAATCCCAAAGAAATGTGAGAGTCAGGCAGAACAGTATTTACAGTCACAGTTTAGCTTAAACAATTTGGGAATCTCTCTCTGAGGCTTAGTTTCTACAACTAAAAAGGAAATAGGAAAAATGCATGCCTTATAAGCTTATTGTGAAGGCTAATTGAAATAATGAAGATGAAATCTGCACAGCCACCAGGGTAATGTTAGCTTCCCATTCTCTGTATGTTGAATTTTCTTTCCTTTGAAATATACTCACCATAAGCTTTCATAGTTCATATAGGACGCGAGAGTCATGAACTTAGTGTTCTATTTCATTTCTTTTTAAAAAATACCAAATCTCACTCACATTATGGTCCAGCTGCCCTCTTGCCACACTTTCCATGTGCCAACACTTCATGCGGGAGCTCCCGCCCCAAGGGCCCCTCTCCGTGGCCTCGCCTGCAAGCAAGCTCTGAATGAAGGACATTACACATTCCAGCATACTTTGAATATCATTTGAATATTTATTTCCATGAAGGTAAGAGTTGTGTCCTATATGCCTCAGACTATCTAACATCTTCACAATAGGTTCTCAGAAAGTGTTTAGGAATTAATGAAAGGTAGGAAAAGAGGAAGGAAGGAAGGAAGGAAGGAAGGAAGGAAGGAAGGAAGGAAGGAAGGAAGGAAGTAAAGAAGGAGGGAAGGAAGGAGGGAAGGGAGGGAGGGAGGGAGGGACGGTGGGTTATAGTTTGAAGACAGGCATGAAGAGCTTTTTCTCCCTTTTGCAAGCACCCCCTAGAGAATAAAGCAAACTTATTTTTTCTTTATTAGATCAGTGGGAACTTTAAGAAACCTGCAGCACATTAGTGTAAAGGAAGTTCTGTTTAGCTTCCTCTACTAAGCCTAAATGACTCCTCGTGGTTTGTCTTGTTATCCCTCTCAATATTTATGGTGAGATCTGGGCAAAACTTGGAAGGCTTTGAATTCTCTGAGCCCTCACATTTATTCTTGCACTTCTCTAATAATATAAAACTCTCCAGATTTCTTTTCACCCTGCAAATGGTCTCAAGCATCATTTATGCGTGTGGCTGTAATGAAACAATGCAGGCTTCACTCCAACTGGGCAAGTTTGTTTTGCCAGATATTTAACTTTAATGAAGTCCTATTGAATAAAACTTAAATGCCAGAGAAAGGTTTTTAAAATTGCAGATGGAATTCGGGAGGATGTTGGAAAATTTTCCCCTTGACACCGAAAATTTTCCCCAAGCCAGCACTAAAGTTCAGTAGTTTTAGGGAGTGGTGGATTAGATAGGATCCCCAAACTGATCTTTATCAGAAAGTACCACTGAGAACTTGGAAGTGTTCTTCAGAACAAAGTGGGGCCAAAGCTGGAGCTGCTTGGGTCTAGGCATCACATGCCAAGGGTCACTTGGTTTCACACAAGGAGTTTCTTAGACCTAGAGCTACCCCACCAAAATAACAAGTCTCTCAGAACACCCAGCCTGCTGTGTACTCCCTGGCCCTGGTCCTCTCCCCTTTTCTGATCTTAGTTCCCTAGAACTCTATCATCTGGTTTCCAATCTCCCTTTCAGTGTATGAAAGGAATCTGCCTTGGAAAAGTCCATCTAAACAAGGAAAAAACATTTAAACTTTCTGGACTGAAAATTATTCATTCACAAAATATTTATTGAGACCGGCGCAGTGGCTCACGCCTGTAATCCCAGCACTTTGGGAAGCCAAGGCGGGAAGATCACCTGAGGTCAGGAGTTCAAGACCAGCCTGGCCAAAATGGCAAAAGCCTGTCTCTACTAAAAAATAAAATAAACTCAAAAATTAGCCAGCCGTGGTGGCACACATCTGTAATCCTAGCTACTCAGGAGGCTGAGGGAGGAGAATCGCTTGAACTTGGTAGGCAGAAGTTGCAGTGAGCTGAGATCACACCATTGCACTCCAGCCTGGGCAAGAGAGCGAGACTCCATCTCAAAAAGAAAAAAGAAAAGAAATAAAACTATTTATTGAATATATAGCACATCATGTGGTACTACACTTACTATACAAAGTAAGATGAGCTCAGACACAATTTCTATCCTTGCAATGCTTATACTTATAAAAATATTCCAGTTCAATGAGGATTCTTTTTTCATTTATTAGTTCATTACCCTCTTGCTAAAGGGATTTTCTGTTTCCAGTGTATTAGGATTTATGTGGGGCAACAAAAGAGGGTTTTCTCTTTTCTCCATTTTTGTCAAATGTTTGCTATGTTTAAAGCTAGTACAATGCCATTTTAGTTAAATCATATTTGCTTTTTTGTAATATAACTGTCATGTCAAAACTATTGCATTATTGTGGAAGTTAGTAAACACGAAAATTGCATTTTCAGAATAAAATGACATAAAACTCATTTTTATTTTATCCTTTGACTTTCCCTATGTATGGATCTTCCAGCAAAGTGCTACATTGCATTTTTTTCTCTTTAATTTTTCTCAGGGTCATTTGCCTATCTCTCCCTTCCCTGTACACAAGCACAAACACCTACCAAAAACAACCAATGAGTCCCTGGCCAGAGTCAGAGGCAACCCAGTCATGAACATTCCTGCTGAAAACCTAGTGCTTCAGGGACATGCTTGTCTCCTGCTCTCTCTAGAGGTAGTGAAAAATCCGAAGATGACACACATTGTAGGTCCCCAGAAATGGAAAAGCTTTGGGTCATTTAATCATCACATGCACATATGATATTGTGTGGATTCTTTTAATTGAATTTCTTTGTGGAACATTATACTGAGTGTTTGCAAATGGGAATGAACCCAAAGCTGTTTACTAGGGCATAATTTTCCCCCAGTACTGATGGACTCACACCAAGTGCAAGTACAAAAGACCAACTTGGGCCTTCATGCTACAGGGTTTCTTTAACGCGAGGGTTATATATTATAGATTGCAGTACATTTATGGGTGTTTGATGTGGAAACATAAAGAAGTATTGAAAACAACCTTTCAGTCTGTTGGCCAAAAAAATCTTAAAAGTTTAGTTCACCAGGATCTTTATTGGATTGGCTAGCAGTGTCTAAAATAAATGTTTGCTTTGTCAATTTTTCAGTGAATTTGTCAAAAACAAATAGAAAGATTTTCAGTGAGCTTTATTCTGTGTGTAAACACAGTGCTATTTATTCATGAAAGAAAACTTCTTCATGAAAACCAAATTACTACTGTGCCAACCAATTTTGTCAAAGCTCTCTTAAGGTCTATAAAATTTTTTGCAATGCATTTTGATTTTAGAGAGCTGATGGCAATTCTTTCCTCCAGATGATGTGGAAGTAATAGGCTATGATCTATATGACTACAAGGAAACATAAAGCACAGTTTGACCCTTCCTGGCCACCTCTAGTTTGAATCAATATTGCAACTATTATATAAACAAACATAATCAAATCATTTGGTGTTAGGCTCTGTAGGGGGTATAAGGGCTCTTTTGATTCTTTCAGATTGACTGGGGAGATGCCTCATCTTAATGATGCTAATTCAAACTGAAACCACTCCAAAAGGAGAGAAATAAGATATTAAGAAGCAGATGACCTTTGAATCTATTTACACCTCTGGGCAAAACCAGCAGTGAGGCTGTGAGGAGTTGTGAAGGCTATTCTCTAAAAGGAGTCTTGTGTCACCTGCACCTGCTTGAAAACACGGACAGCCTCAGGAAAGTTTTCACAACACTGGCCTTCTATTTTTCAGGCAAACTCTGCCTCCAAACAAAGAAACGAAAATTTATTTTGCTTTGTTTTGTTACATTTTTTAAGAATGCAATCATCTTATCATCTTTCTGTATTGTTGTCTCCAGTAATTAGACCCAGTGTCTGGGGCCTGTCAAAATCACTGTACTAGTTAGCCATCAAGTCACTTTAATTAAATTCAATAAATAAAGCAGTAAACATTGTTTATGGTTTATTAAAAGTGCAATTGATTGCATACTGAAATATTCAGAAACCTCCGAATAAATCAACCAGTTAGAAAATTCAATATTTTCAGACAGGGCAAATTTATCCTATAAGTACATGCAAAAGTAAAAACTATCCCCTTGTAGTCTTATGTGTACGACTTTATGGAATAAGCCAAAGACTTATAGGGAAATTTAGAGACATTCTTTATTCATGAAAGACTAACTTATTCCAGCTTAAATTGCCCATATCTTTAGTCTTGAAAGTTTCCCAAATGATTCAAATATCCTATTAACCTATCCCTATGTCTCATAAAAACAAGACATTCTTCTTATTTAACTTAAATCCTTTCTCATACAACTATCTCTAACCTTTGGAATGAAGGGAAATTGAGCCAGTAAGAACCATAATGAAAATGCTGTATATCTATCTTGCCCTCTATTTGTGCAATATCCAGCTCTTTTGGCTCTACACAGACAGGACTCTTGCTAAGGTCACCACTTACCTGAGTACATGCCCCCAAAAATAGACATTTGTTGGTTGATAGAACTAAAGTAAGATCTAAGTTCCCAATATCTGTAATGATACCTTAAATCAGTCTAATTGATCTGTTGACATTATCTTAGTATCTTTAACTGCCTTTCTGAGAAAGATGTCTGAGGTTGAAACCCAAGAGGCTGAATATTGCCAGCCTCTTTTGAATTCTCCTCTTATTTGATCTTATTGCAGAGCTTAACACAAATCACCCTCCCTCTTTACCAAGCTTCCCCAATCACTCCACATTTGGTTCTCTAATTGTTTCTTCTTACTTTCTTTTGCTTTTTCTGTCCTCTATCCTTAGTAAATTCAGGTAATTCTGTTCTCTTTTTTTCTACATTCTTTTGGTGATCTCATCACTTCCAATACCTTCATCAACCAGTTGACATTAACTCTTAGATTAATCACATGGGCTTTAGCTTTCCTCCTAAACTCGATACAATCTCCTACTGCTTACTAAAAGTACTAAGAGCCTACCAGGCATCACATCTAACAAGTTTATTTCTTTCCAAACGTGCTATGCCTTTATTAGTGACATCACTCCCCATGTAATGGAAAGCCCAAACCAAGGACTTCAGAGTCACCTTCATCACCCCTTACTTCCTTACCCTCTAATTATTTGGTAACCAGAATACACCTATTATGCTACCAAAATGTCTCTTGGTATATCTGCTCTTCTCTTTCCACTGCCACTGACTTGGTCCTCAGAGTTTCTTATCTGGCCTACTCTTATCTGAGCAGGTTACCTCATCATCATTCTTAAACCTATCCACTCTTCTTCTGGCATTTATGCCTCAGAGATCTTTTAAAAGTATAAATCCACCTTGCAAAACAAAAACAGAACTGACAAAATTCCTTTGATGGCTCACTTTTGCCTGCAGCTACAAATTCAACTAGCCTGTAGTGAGCACATTACACCCACTAGATACTGTAGTAGTTGTCACAGCATGCATTATGTCTAAAGAGCATCACATTGAATATTAGGAAAGTAGGTTCTCATCTCACATATGGGTCCATAGATTTCCTCTCCAGTCCTAAGTTTTACCTTTGTAAAGGGTTGTATTAGATGATTTCTAAGGGTCTTTCAACCTCAGATAACATTTTCAGAAAGGCAGTTAAATATAGTAAGACAATGTCAACAGATCAATTAGACTGCTTTGGGACATCACTACAGATATTGGGAACTTAATTCTTACTTTAGTTCTATCAACCAACAAATGTCTATTTTGGGGGTAATCTGTTTTGCGTCAGGCAAGCAGGGGGATGTAGAAGCATGAATCAGTTCTAAGCACCTAGAAACTTTTGATCTAGTTGTGAAAAAAAAAAAACAGATTGTGTTACTAACCAGGATATAAAACACTCATAGTCTATACTGCTTAAATCAATGACTGAATCAATCCATAAATAAAGAGAACAAATAAATCTTCCGTGCAGAAGCATCCCAAATACTCTGTGGACATACTTGCCCTCAAGGAGGTAGAGCGTAACTCCCCAACCATTAAATATGGGCTACACATCATGGCTTTCCTCCAAAAGTACAGTGTGACAAGATGGGGAGTTTTAAAAAAAGAGTAACTTTACAGTGGAGAAACCTGACAAACACTACCTAGGAGAGGTGATCAAGGTTAACATCAACAGTGGTAAGTTACATTGACAGTATGTACCTGTGACATGATGTGATAAAAATAGCACTTTATTTCTGTGGTTTCCTTCCCCAAAACCCATAACCCTCTTCTAATCATGAGTAAAACAGCACACAAACCCAAATTGTGGGACACTTTACAAGATACCTTACCAGTACTCCTCAGAACACAATCAAGGTCATAGCAAACAAGGAAAGTCTCACAAACTATCAGATTCAAGAGGAGCCTAAGGAGACATGATGACTAAATGCTATGTGTTATCCTGGATGGGATGCTAAAAGACAAAAAAACATTCGATAAAAATTAAAGATGGCCTGGGCACGGTGGCTCATGCCTGTAATCCCAGCACTTTGGGAGGCCGAGGTGGGCAGATCTTGAGGTCAAAAGTTTGAGAACAGTCTGGCCAATAGAGTGAAACCTGGTCTCTACTAAAAATTCAAAAAATTAGCTAGGCGTGGTGGCGGGCACCTGTAATCCCAGCTACTCGGAAGGCTGAGGCAGTAGAATCGCGTGAACCTGGGAGGCGGAGGTTTCAGCGAACCGAGATCACACCATTGCACTCCAGCCGGGGCGACAGTGTGAGACTCCATCTCAAAAAAAAAAAAAAAAAAAAAAAAAAACCTAAAGATATCTTAGCAAATTTCAAGTATATAATTAATTGTTTTCAACTGCAATCACTATGCTGTACATTAGGTCTCCAGGACTGATTCATCTTATAAATTTATGACTGCAAGTGTATTCCCTTTGACCAACATCTCCCCTTTAGCAAAGCTCTACACTCTTGCAAAGATCTACTCTTTGTACTGAGAGTAGATCTCAAGTCTTCTCACCACACTCACACACATGCACACACACACACACACAATGGTAACTAGGTGAGGCAATAAATATGTTAGTTTGATTGTAGTATCATTTTACAATGTATATGTATATCAAGATATCACTTTGTATACCTCGAATATAATTTTTATTTGTCAATCATATCTCAATAAATCTGAGGGAAAACAGAAAAAAATGAAATCTAACCATAGTATGGACTGGTATTGATAATATTGTGTTATCAGTTCATTAATTGTGACAAATGTACCATATTATGTATAATGTTAATAAGAGCAGAAACCAGTTATGGGGTATATGCCTGTCTATACTAGCTTCTCAATTTTTTGTAAATCTAAAACTATTCTAAAAGTAAAAGCTTATTTTAAAAATAGAACATTCATTCATTCAACTGACATTTTTTTTAATGTTCATATTGTTACAACCACTTTGCCATGCACCAAGGACAAAGAAGTAAATGGCATGGAGCATACTATATGATTAGACCAGTAACTGAGTGCAATGGTGTATTAGTCCATTTTCACACTGCTGATAAAGACATACCTGAGACTGGGCAATTTACAAAAGAATGAGGTTCAATTGGACTCACAGTTCCACAGGGCTGGGGAGGCCTCACAATCATGGCAGAAGGCAAGGAGGAGCAAGTCACATCTTACATGGATGGCAGCAGGCAAAAAAAGAGCTTGTGCAGGGAAACTCATGTTTTTAAAACCATCAGATCTCGTGAGACTCATTCACCATTATGAGAACAGTGCAGGAAAGACCCACCCCCATAATTCAATCACCTCCCACCACACGTGGGAATTGTGGGAGTTATAACACAAGATTTGGGTGGGGACACAGCCAAATCATATCAAATGGCAATTCAGAGGAAGGTGAGGTCACTGCTGGCTGCATGTTATAGGGGACTACTGGAGAGGAAGGACTTAAGAGTAGGCTACACTACTTTACAATATATGGGTGAGTTTTACTTATGTCTACAAGGCAAGGAAGTTTCCCTGATAAATAGAAAAGAAAAATAGAATAATCAAGCAAAACAAACAGACCATGCAAGTGGGAAAAAGTACTAAGGTTCCCTATAGTAGTGTCCCTCAGCAGCTGGTACACAACAGAGCCGATGAGTGGTTTAGATCCATGTTCACAAACATTGAATGTTTGTGTCCTCCCCCCAAAAAGTCCTATGTTGAAGACCAAACTCCTAATGTGATGTATGTGGAGGTGGGGCCTTTGGAAGATAATTAGATTTAGATAAATCCATGGGGAAGGAGAAGAAGAAGAAGCAGAGACCAGATCTCTTTTTTTCTCTTATATGTTAGGACACAGTAAGACACAGCCATCTGCAAGGCAGGAAAAGGACCATTACCAAGAACCTGACCACTCTGGCACCCTGATCTTGAGCTTCTCAGCCTCCAGAACTATGACAAATAAATGACTGTTGTTTAAGCCAGCCAGTATAAGATATTTTGTTATGGCACTCGAGGAAGATTAAATGATCAGTCAGCTGCCTACCAGCAACACTCATCTCAAAATCCTTGTGTTATGAGTGTCTTGGTTTGTACACCAGTTGGTAGAACTTGAGAAGCAATATTCCTTATGTCCCCTGTAAAAGTCTTTTAACTTATAATATACCCATGTTGTAACATTGCCTGAATAGTATCACAAAACAAAATCATCATGTTTGTCACTCCCCCAAAGAAGGTAAGTCAATTAGACAGGAAGCATGTTTGCTTCTAAGGAGGACAGCCCTGGGAGTGAAGGACCAGTAGTTGTGTGCCTAAGATCCCCAATTATTAAGTAAGAGATATGGAATGAGAATCTACTTTTCTTACTTCCACTGTGGTGCTTTTTCATGTTTTTGTTTTTTCAAAAACTTTTATTTTGGGTTCAAGGGTACATGTGCAGTTTTGCTATATAGGTAAATTGCATGTCACAGGAGTTTTGTGTGCAGATTATTTCATCATCCAGAAATAATCCGGATTATTTCTCCATCCAGAAATAATCCGGATTATTTCTCCATCCAGAAATAATCCGGATTATTTCTCCATAATAGTTCTCCATGGGTTCTCCATGGGTAGTTTTCCTATAGTTATCCATGGGTAGTTTTCGTATCCTCACCCTCATCTCACCTTCCACCCTCAACTAGGCCTCGTTATCTGTTGTTCCCTTCTTTGTGTTCATGTGTACTCAATATTTAGCTCACATCTATAAGTGAAAACATGCAGTATTTGGTTTTATGTTCCTGTGTTAATTTACTTAGGATAATGGCCTCACGCTTTATCCACATTGCTACAAAGGACATTATGTCTTTCTTTTGATGGCTGTGTAGTATTCCACAGTGTACATGTGCCACATTTTCTTTATCCAGTCTACTGTTGATGAGCATTTAGGCTGATTCTGTGCCTTTGCTATTGTGAATAGTGCTGTGATAAACATATGTGTGCATGTCTTTATTGTAGAACAATCTATATTCCTTTGGGAATATACCTAATAATGTGATTGCTGGGTCAAATGGTAGTTCTGTTTTGATTTCTTTGAGAAATCACCAAACTGCTTTCCACATTGGCCGAACCAATTTACATTCCCACTAGCAGTGTACAAGCATTCACTTTTCTCTGCAACCTCACTATCATCTGTTTTTTTTTGACTTTTCAGTAATAGCCATTCTGACTGGTGTGAGGTGTTATCTCATTGTGATTTTGATTTGCATATCTCTAATGGCTAGTGATGTTGTATATTTTCTCATATGCTTGTTGGCTGCATGTTTGTCTTCTTTTGAAAAGTGTCTGTTCATGTCCTTTGCCCATCTTGTAATGGGGCTATTTGTTTTTAGCTTGTTAGTTTGTTTATAGTTAGGTTCTTTATAGATTCCTGGATATTAGACCTTTTTCACATGCATAGCGTGCAAATATTTTCTCCCATTCTGTAGGTTGTCTGTTTACTCTGTTGATAGTTTCTTTTGCTGTGCAGGAGCTCTTAAGCTTAATTAGATCCCATTTGTCAATTTTTGTTTTGTTGTAATTGCTTTTGGAGTCTTCATCATGAAATCTTTGCTAGAGCCAATGTATAGAATGATATTTCCTAGCTTATCTTGCAGAGTATTTATAGTTTTAGGTTTTACATTTAAGTATTTAATCCATCTTGAGTTGAGCTTTGTATATGGTATAAGGAAAGAGTCCAGTTTCAGTCTTCTGCATATGGCTAGCCAGTTATCCCAGCACAATTTATTGAACAGGGAGTCCTTTCTACATTACTTGTTTTTGTCGACTTTGTTGAAGATCAGATGGTTGTAGGTGTGTGGCTTTATTTATGCCCATAAATATCTCCCTTTATTTATGCTGATAATGGTCTTTCCTTTCCATGTTTAGCACTCCCTTAGGAACCTCTTGTAAGGCAGGTCTGGTGGTTATGAATTCTTTTAGAATTTGCTTCTTTGCAAAATGATCTTATTTCTCCTTCACCTATGAAGCTTAGTTTGGCTGGATATGAAATTTTTTGGTTGGAATTACTTTTCTTTAAGAATTCTCAGTATAGGTCCTCAATCTCTTCCAGCTTATAGAATTTCTGCTGAAAGGTCTGCTGATGGATTTCCCTTTGTAGGTAACCTGCCCCTTCTCTCTAGTTACCTTTAACATTTTTTCTTTCATTTTGACCTTAGAGAATATGATGACTATGTGTCTTGGGGATGGTCATCTTGTATAGAATCTCACAGAGATTCTCTGCATTTCCTGAATTTGAATGTTGGCCTCTCTAGTGAGGTTGGAGAAATTTCCATGGATGATATTCTAAAACATGTTTTCCAGTTGTTTTCTTTCTCTCCCTCTCTTTCAGGGATGTCAGTGAATTATATATTTGGTCTCTTTATGTAATTCCATATTTCTCATAAATTTTGTTCTTTCTTTTATTGTGTTTTCTTTATTTGTGTCCGACTGAGCTATTTTGGAGAACCAGTCTTCAAGTTCTGAGATTCTTTTCCCACCTTGGTCCATTCTGCTGTTAATACCTGCGATCGAATTCTGAAATTCTTGAAGTGAGTTTTTCATCTCTAACAGCTTTGTTATTTCTTAAAGTCTAAAATTTGTCTTTCAGCTCCTATGTCATTTTATTGTGTTCCTTAGATTTCTTGGACTAGGTTTCAACTTCCTCTTGAATCTCAATGATCGTCATTCCTATCCATATTCTGAATTCTATTTCTGTCATTTCAGCCATTTTGGCCTAGTTAGAAATCAATGCTGGGAAACTAGTGCAGTTGTTTTGCACTAAGAAGACACTCTGGCTTTTCGAGTTGCCAGAGTTCTTGTGCTGGATCTTTCTTATCTGCATGGGCTGAAATTCCTTCAGTCTTTGAAGTTGCTGTCCTTTGGATGGCATTTTTTGCTTTTATCTTCTTTGATTCTCCCTTTCTTGGTGTTCATTAGGGGTCAGAAACAAATCCTGGTGCTTGGTAGCCCCTGTTGGGTTCCTCATTTCCTCCCACTTCACCCTAGCATCTGTGTCCTCCCTCCATCCATTCTTGATGCCTTCCTTCTGAATATCTGCTTGGAGTGTGGGTGGCAGTCTTCCCAGTGTCCCAGCTGGGAGGTCCTTCTGGCCGTGTCTAGTCAGCCATTTTCTCTTATTCTTTGTGATGCTCTTTGGATAAAATCATTAAATGCATTTGTCCTCTTTCCTCTCTCATCACCAGCCATTCCACCATCAGTCTCATCCAGACATTGAGGCAATATCAGGAGTGAAAAAAAAAAATTAAGAATTAGTAATGCTAGAAGAGTTTGGCTTCCAGGCACACTGGGATGTCAGAATTTGACATGAGGAACAAGAGCAAATGACTTGAAACCAGTCTGAAAAGCCGAGTAAGATTATCCACCTGCCCAGCACAGTTGTCTGAGGGTAGGTGAACTTGGGCTTGAGAAAGTTTGTCATCAAAATCTAAAGTCAATTCAGTTTAATACACAAGCTTAAAGGCATAAACATGGGTTCCAGGCAACAGATGAAGGCAAGTGGTATGAAAACATTGTCATTCAGTGCAGAAAAACAGGACGTGGAAGCCAACTAACTGAGATCTGGGCTAGAGTACGGTGAGGACAAAGTCCATGTTTCTCAGGGAGATGATCAGCCGGACCAGAGAAGGTGAGAGCACTATCCAAGCACACCAGAGTTGAATCAGCCTTCCAGTTCCTGCAGGAGAACTGAAATACTAAACCAGAACCTGAGACCAGACCAGGATTACTGAAGGCCAGGCTCTGTGAAGATGCAGCTGTGAGTTTACTTCAGTCACAGTAAATATCAGACTACATAAACATAGCTAACCCTGGACCCTGCCTATTGCTGGAGGTCCAGAGTTAGCTGGAAACCCCATGTGTTCTTTGGTCTGCTCAGCACCAATCAGATGCTTGGTAGGGCCAAGCCTAGGGAAAGAGGCTTTCTCTATCCACAGCTGAGCAAGGCTAGAGAAGTCAGAGGCTAGCGAACAGGGCCTGTGGCCGCACAGGAGAAGGACGAGTCCCAAGCAGACAAAGTAAATTAGATTAGAAAGTTTCCGTGGCCAGGCATATCTATAGCTCTCCCTAAGGACCCACTCCTATGGAAGAAACTTACATGAAATGAATATACAGTAAGATTTGGGCAAATAAAGACACAAGCTGGATTTTCAAAAAATATGTGTCCTGAGTATCTCCTGCTGAACAGATGGTACCATTTGCAAAATATTCAGTCTTACAAGAAGGGAAGGGGGAAGATCGATTTCTTTCATCATATAAAGGGAACTACAGAAAAGTGAGAGAGGATACATAGCTACCCTCTAATTTTAGTCAAACAGAACCTTGTTGTTTAGAACACTTTTTTAAAAATTGCCCTCAAAAAAGAGATTTCTCATCATATATCTAGTATATTGTATTCTGTGTTAAAGTATCAAATGAAATCCAACAACCTGAGGTCTCATTCAGTTCTTTTAAAATCAAGCCAAACACAATTATTTTTCAGGGCCCCACAGTGATTTATCCAGAAGGAATATTCCCTTGACTGAAAGTAAAATGTTCACCCCTGTGTGCCTAATTAGGTTTTCCAGGGCACCCGGCAGACAGTGGCAACAGCCATGCTGTGCAAGTGAAATTAAGAGTCAGATCGTTGTCTAGCAAGTGAGAAGTGTATCTGGCCAATCAAGAGAGTACTTTTGTTCCCACAAGTTCTAACTTTTTCAATAGACACTCTTCATTATATTCCCTAAAGAAAAATCCTTTTAAAAATTGGATTATATGAGACTGGAATGGTAGTGTGAGCCAAGGAATGGCAAGGCTGCTGGTATGGCAAAACCAGGGATAGGCAGGACATACTTTTTTGATCAATCCGCCAGTGAGGAGAAATGATGGCAGCTGTCATCTCATACCCCTTCTGCTGAAAGTGCCTGAAAGGCACAGACAGTTATCAGGGAGGTCACAGCAGCTCCTTAAAAACAGACCAGTTCTAGATGTTATCCTAAAGTACCTTATACGTTACGTTGCATCTCAAGGACTTTCTTACTTTTCATTTTTTTCACTGTGAAATAATTTTCTGTGAACTCTTTATTAGATCAGTTTGAAGACTTTTTCATTTTAAAGATTAAGGATATGGGCATTGGAGACTGCAGGGAAATGCTCTACTGCTGGTGCCTTCTGCTTTCCCCAATATATAGTGGTCAAATGTGTTCACGTTTCTGAAAGGGAGTGCATCCTGGAAAGGGAATGGAGAAGGATGATTTACTAGAGGGGGTAAAATAATTCCAGGCACATGGATTTATACCAGAACATCTGCTTTACAGACACTCTCCATAGAAAGCTAGAGAGTCCTGAAAATAAGAACACAAACTCTCAATTTGATCAAGAAGACACTTAAGCAGCTGTAGCTTGGGTATACTTTTGTCTTTGTTTTTGTTTTTCCCAAGGGATATAGAAAATAAAGAGAATATCTAGACTGTTCATCAACAAAAGAAACATCTACTGACCTATCTGCTATCTAAAGCATTATTTTTGTGGCTCTCCAATTAGCTGTGCATATTGCATATTTACCTCTCTTGCCTCTGCTCTTTAAGAACAGGAATCTCCTCTGGGAGAGATGAAGACATTTCTGATTCTGAGGAATATGTGCCAACTCCCCCAGCTAAGGACCTTG
Source organism: Symphalangus syndactylus (assembly GCF_028878055.3). Lineage (NCBI taxonomy): Eukaryota > Metazoa > Chordata > Mammalia > Primates > Hylobatidae > Symphalangus > Symphalangus syndactylus. Next base: position 105,016,738 of record NC_072436.2, on the reverse strand, counting down.
AAAAAACAAAATAAACATTTGCTCCCTTCACTCGATATTGTTCAGTCTCCCAGAAATGAAAGACTTAGATGCATTCATAAGCATGCAAAGCCTTGGATTTTGTCTTCTTGTGGTAGCATCTGTAAATCTGGGAAAGCCTAACAATTATTTATTTCCAAAAGAATATTTAATTCTGATTTCCCATTAATATATAAAAATATGATATTTACTTTGAAATACAGCTTCAAAGCTATAGGAATGAATAATATGAGTTCTTAAAGTACATAAGAGTTATGGATAATATTTATTTTCATAAATGAATATTACAACATAAGTCATTTTTAAGCCTATTTGTATTCTAATTTCCTCGATAGTTTACTCAAGAGATCAATTAGTAAATCTTATCTTCTAAAATTAGATTTTAGTTTCCATCTCTTTAAGAGAAGATGATGAATAATATAGATATTGATTTCCAAATTTGTTGATTTCAAGGAGAATGAGATGCAGAAAGTACCTTAATTTTTACATAATTGATTTTTAAACAACCCATTTCTACAAATAATTTTTGAAAAAAGATTCATTAAATTACATGAAAATAGTACTGACTCATTAGCATAAAATATATTTTGCAGCCTTAGGTAGTCATTATTCCCATCAAGACAAAATTTTTAAAATAAATTCTCAACACCATTGCAGAGTCAAATAACTTCTTAATCCAATAACCATTTACTCTAAATGCTGGAGGGGAAAATCTCTGCCCAGGTAGTTTGGAAAAGTAGTGGTTTTTTTTGCTATTTACTATGTGAGAAAAGCAGAAGGAAAAGGGGACATAGAAAAGGAAAAAAGGATCAGGAGTGGAGAATCTTCACTGGATTGCTGTAGGGCCAGTCTCTTTTAAACTCAAAAACTCCATGACTCTTAGATGCATTACAGTGGCCTTTTTATTTTTTTATTTTTTATTATACTTTAAGTTCTGGGATACATATGCAGAACGTGCAGGTTTGTTACATAGGTATACACGTGCCATGGTGGTTTGCTGCACCCGTCAACCTGTTATCTACATTAGGTATTTCTCCTAATGCTGTCCCTCCAGTAGCCCCCCACCCACTGACAGGCCCTGGTGTGTGATGTTCCCTGCCCTGTTTCCATGTGTTCTCATTGTTCAACCCCCACTCATGAGTGAGAACATGTGGTGTTTGGTTCTCTGTTACTTTGCAGAGAATGATGGTTTCCAGATTCATCCATGTCCCTGCAAAGGAAGTGAACTCATCCTTTTTTATGGTTGCATAGTATTCCATGGTGTACATGTGCCACATTTTCTTTATCCAGTCTATCATTGACGGGCATTTGGGTTAAGTCACTCAGATATACACCCACTCTCTCAGTAACCACCCGCCAACCCAGTTTTAAAATAATGTCCCTTTTCTGATTCTTTCCCTCCCTTAAGTTGCTGTTGTGGATTTCTAATGTAACAGTAAATAATCTGATATGCCCATTTCCATCAAATACTATGAATTAGGTTCTTGGTTCATGAATGGTGGCTAGATTTTTTATGAAGGCAGGAAGGAAGAAGGAGGGAGGTAAACAAAGAGAAAGAAAAAAAGAAATAAGGAGGTAAAGAAAGAAGGGAGGGAAGAAGATAAAGAAAGAAGGGAGGGAAGAAGCTAAAGAAAGGAAGAAGGGAGGGAGGAAGGGAAAGAAAGAAAGAAAGAAAGAAAGAAAGAAAGAAAGAAAGAAAGAAAGAAAGAGAAAAAAAAGAAAGAAAGGACAGATGAGGGAGGGAGGGAGAAAAGGAGGGAGGGAGGGAGAAAGGGAGGGAGGGAGGGAGGGAAGGAAGGAAGGAAGGAAGGAAGGAAAGAAAGAAAGAAAGAAAGAAAGAAAGAAAGAAAGGAAGGAAGGAGAGACGACGGAGGGAGGGAGAAAGGGAAGGAGGGAGAAAGGGAGGGAGGGAGGGAGGGAAGGAAGGAAGGAAGGAAGGAAGGAAGGAAGGAAGGAAGGAAGGAAGGAAGGAAGTCTCCAAAATCTCTCTCTATATATACGTGTGTGTGTGTGTGTGTGTGTGTGTGTCTGTGTGTGATTCCAGAAATTACAAAGGTGAGGTATATATGCAAAGAGTATGCGTTGATGGGGGATGGAATTTCAGAGAAATATTAGTTTTCTTTTTTGGTATTTCCTATGCACCCCAAGTAGATGGTGGCCCATTTTATTTAACCTTGCTGTGACTCTGGGACAAGACTTTTCCCTAACACAATTGGATTATTCTTTTACCATTTGCTAGCTATTTCTTTAGAATATATCTGAGGCACACTTAGCTCAGTTGCTTAGCTCTTTCCGAAACGGGGATATAGAAAACACGATTCTGATCTTGCCATCAGAAAACCTGAATTATTTCTATTACCAGCTACGTGACCTTGGTGAGTTACTTAAATCCTTCTGAGTCTCAAAACTAGTTCCTGTAAAATTCTTAAAATAAGACCTAACTCATAGGTTGTATGTATCACACCAGCTATGAAATTGGAGGTCATGAGGTATACAGTCTAAAGCAAAGAGGACAAATTAATTTCAACTCAAGGAACACATCTAGTTAAATTACAATAACTACCTGTAAAGCTTAGAAAGAATGTGAGCCATGGCCAAGCCCAGGAGTGGGAATATGAGTGACACATAAGTGCCATCCCTGATATCAAGTATTATTTATTATTTAACTTTCAAAGGACTATCTCAGGTGTCATCTCATTCCTTCATGATTCATCAAAACTAATCAGTCTGCTCCCTTAATATAATAGTCAGATCTGTAAGTTTACTTACTCAATGAGAACCTGTTTAAATAAAAATATCAATAAGTGTAAACAGTACTATGTTTCACCATCTTTTTTTATTCTTCAAAAGCAGATAGTCTATGGAAAAAAAAAAACACCAATCAAAGACATCTAGCAAAACTCTTCTTAAGATGAAAAAAAGTTTTTAATACTTCAATCTGTGGTTTTTGTTCTTTATGGGCAGAGGGCAACATCTGACATTGTTTTCCTTTTTCACAGTCAATGTGACTATTTGATTCAAAGAGAGGATTCAAGTGCAGTAGAATAAAGATACTAGAGAAATAAAGCAGGAAGTTTCAAATTAAAGAAGAATGGAGTGGAGATTGTGAGGAAACACAGATCAAAGTGACAGGGTTGAGGGGAGAAGAAGGGACAAAAGAAATGGCAGATAAGAGCAGAAAGACCAAAGCCAGGGTGAAGTGCAGTGAAAAGGAAAGAAGTCAGAAGGAAATATGTTTTCATTTATACTACTCCGGAAGGGTATTTTAAAAGGAATATGATGTCACTTCCATGTCGGTATAGCAAAGATATTTCATAATACATAATTGTATTCCTTTATGTCCATCAGGACCAAATTATTGCTTTCTCTAGAATTAATTTTTCACTTTTTAGCAGAGTTTCAGAGAAATACTAAAATGATTTCATTTTTTAAGAACTCATGTTTACTAACGGCACCCTGAAGAACATTCCGAAGATAAATATAAATGAATCTAATCTTACTCTCACAATGTGCGTCCCATGAAGTTTAGTCACTGAAATAGATGTACCACACAAAGGAGAATCAGTGCCAAACTTTTAGGAATCATAAATCTTTACTTTTTAAATGAACATTCAAGCAACAATGATGTCCCTGATACAGAAGTAATGTTACTTTAAAATATTGCATTCCTTGACAAGTTTGCAAGTATGAACATAACACTTGTGGATCTTACCAGTGACATAAAAGGAATTTGCAGTTACTTTTAGTTTTAGTTTTATTTGCATTTGAACATTACAATAGATTGGAATTTTGGAATTTGTCTAGACTATAAAATTTTGCTTAGGAAAGTACAGATATGTTTCCCTTGCCCCAAAGAATGAATTCCTACTATACTCTGTGATTGCTTGTCGCAAATGAATCTTTACAGAGGAAGACTCTCTGCATATGCCTATGTCTCACACAGTCAGCTCAGCATATGTGACCATCTCAGTCCTCAGCCTGCCTCCCAGGCAGTTCCCTAAGAGCGTCCCACAGGCAACTCTGGCCTCAACTAGTAACAGATTTTGCTAGATTGTTTCATTTCCCAGGAGTGTGATTCAACATGACACATGACCTGACTCATGTAATAGGTCTACAAATTTTTTACTAAAATGTGACTTATGAAACAGTGCAAACATTCAGTATAGATCAAAGGCTTAGCAAACTATACATTCATTAGATGGAATATTATACAGCCATCACAGATTATATTTAAACACATTTTTAAAAATATAATAATAATTTTAAAAAATCGGTATTCAAAATTGTATATATGCTATAATTGTATATGTAGTGGAAAAAATAAAATTAAGCTTGTATAAAAATAAAACTAAGCATGTGTAAAAAGAAATATACTGTAACTGTGACTAGGTAGCTGGACTGTAGTGATTTTTTGTCTATATTTCTATTTATTTTCAACATTTGTTTTAATGAGATTATGCTGCTTTGATGATGAATATGCTTGTATTTTAAAGTATTTGACAAAAAGGCTGATTTTGTTTTTGTTTTTCCTCTTAAATTTATTTTTTACTTTTTTTTTTTCTAATGAGAGAGGATCAAGGCAAAGCATAGCAAGGGTCAAAAACAGGAAGATTCAAGTTGGGCACCTAGGATCAGATATGGAAGCTGCCATAAAGAGATAAGAAGGCAAGTAAGCAAGTAAGCACAGCTGCAGGTTTATTGTTATAGGTCAAAGTTACAAACTGAGATTAGCCCACCAAGAGATAGAAAGAGGAACAGAAACTTAGCTCTAAGACCAGAAAAGGAGGAAAGGAAGAGGAGGCAACACCCTGGTATAGCATGGGACATCTCATATGTAACTCATTGAGTCTTCATATTTTGTTTCTTTCTTCATATTTCTTTCATGAATTTTGGAGAGAGCTAAGAACCAGACAGGACTTTAAACTTTGGAGAGAACTAAGAACCAGCCAAAACTTACGGCCCTTTAATCATTCAGTATAAATTCCTCCAGGGCCAAGCACCATCTCTGGCACCAGGGAAGAAACAATGAACAAAAGAGGATAGCCCCACACTCCTGGGGCCGATAGTCTTGATGGGGAGAGCTGACAAAAATATAGAAAAATTAATCAGTTATATAACTAGTGAGTGTCAGGAATGAATAAGGGCATGAAGACAATAAGATAGGATCATATGACCAGGAAGCGTACTTCCCACAGCCAGGGCAGGACTTTTTAAAGAGGTAACATCTGAATTGAAGCATGATGATACAAAAACCAGTAAAGACCTGAAGGAGGGATGTTACAGCTTTAGAGGACAATCTCACATCAAGCCAGCTCCTGCAGAACACAAGAACCTCAGTGAAAGGAGATAAACCAAGGCGGGGAGTCTCTGCTAAAGAAGACAAGGAGGACACTTGGTCTCATCTCAGCTCTGGGTGAAATAAATTGGGAGGTAGAAAAGTTTCCCTCAAAATTTATATTTACAAACTGGAACTCACATGGGTTATAGCCAGAATATACACTACTAGTATAGCGGGGAGGATATAAAGCTTAAAATTTAGTTTGAACTTAGTGTTTCCTTTTCAGAAACAAAAGAAAATTAACTTTAGAGGAAAGCAGCTTAAAACTGGTCCTCAAAAAAACTCCTACAGGTTATGTTCCATAAAACATGTGTTCACAGAAAACAAAAACAGCAGACTCAGAAAGACTGCCAATGTTAGGATTATCAAATGGGTAGCCTAAATAATTATCCTTAATGCAGTTATAAAAATTAAAGTATCTGTCTCAAGTATAATAGAGACAGTAGACTGAAAATAATGAAACCTACTTGGGAAAGAATTAAATAAAGCTTCTAGAAAAAAATCAAATAAATATTTTAAAAACTGAAATTAGAAAATCAACAAATGGATTAAAGAGCAGATTAGGCACAAATGGGAAAACACATATAAAAGTACTTTTTAGAGTAAATACAAAGTACTCAACAAAATTAGGGATTAATAGAATTATGCATGTAAAGCTAGCTATCCCAGATTACTACCAATAGAATGTTAGAGAAGAGAGTTTTCCTAGAGGTTAGCTTATCAAGCATCCTCTCAGAAAAAATTCTCCCTGGAGGCTCCTTTTATTCACAGTGTGAGCTCCAAGACAGAACGGACTGGTGTAACTTATTCACCAGCAGATCTCCAGCATTGGAAATAGTTTTTGGTTAAGTGCTCAATACATATTTGTTAACCAAATGAGTGAATAAATGAATAATGACATATTTAACAATAGTTGGTAGAAATCCTACAATGATATTTGGAGACATTAGTCTAATTCTGGGAATACACATCTCTAAAGCATCTAGTTAAAAAAATGAAAGATTCAGCCCACTAGAAAATAATTTTTGTACCCAATGCCAAATGCCAAGAGATTGACATATAGAGATTTGAGTTTCTGCATATCACTGAATGGTTTGACAGTGGTTCTCTCTCCTTATGCCCTTATTTAGATGTTGTCCTGACAAAATTCAAGCAATACTCCACCTCCACAATCTGTTTCATCTCCCACACTCCCTGCACATTTTGAGATACTGAATCTAAAATTTGTAAATGTTAGTGAATGAGGCTCTGATGCAGTCTTCAGAATTTGAAAACTCTTTATCAATCCTAGCAGATTAGCCCAAGCCTATCTCTAATGCAGCGTATCAGCTGAGGAGGTGGCAAAGAAAATAATACGTAAATAATTTTCACTGCTAAATCACTTTCAGTTCATGCCATATTGTATATTGCATGCCTACTCTCCTCTGTCCACAGTTAGTTTTTTCTGGTGCTCAGGCAGACGTGATTCCATCAGTACAAACTAGCTGAAAACCCAGCCATTTCATCTACACGGCAATCTACAGATTCACAGATATGATGCCATCCCACATGATCAACTTTATGCTGGGCATTTAATCTACAAGGCTACCCCCAAGTTACAAAAGGAGGCAAAATGGCAGCTCTCTGCATATGTATAATGGACTCTCAGTGCTCCTGCTTTTAAACAGGGTCATTTCTGTTCAAATGAATGGAATAGATTTTCTGAAATGGTTAGAATCCTAGAAAAATGACATAACGACCAGGCTCTGCAAATCAGCTGTAATCGTTATACCCTGAAAACCTAATTGAACTAAAAAACTCAAGAGTGATAACCAGAAGTCAGATATGTATGATAAGATTGTAACCAAATTACTAAAAAGTTGGCATTGCCATTTTTCATGCCCAGCTATAAATGCCTATGCAAGAAGCCTTACACAATGTTGCACTCTTTTCTAAATGCTACAAGCTGAAGAATACTATCTCCTTCCTGCATAGAATGTTATGAAAGAAAGAAAAGTTAGTCTAAAGTCCAGGCCTGCCCTAAAAGAGCTCCTGAAGGAAGCACTAAACATGGAAAGGAACAACCGGTACCAGCCACTGCAAAACATGCCAAATTGTAAAGACCATCGAGGCTAGGAAGAAACTGCATCAACTAACGAGCAAAACAACCAGCTAACATCATAATGACAGGATCAAATTCACACATAACAATATTAACCTTAAATGTAAATGGGCTAAATGCTCCAATTAAAAGACACAGACTGGCAAATTGGATAAAGAGTCAAGATCCATCAGTGTGCTATATTCAGGAAACCCATCCCATGTGCAGAGATACATATACGCTCAAAATAAAGGGATAGAGGAAGATGTACCAAGCAAATGCAAAACAAAAAAAGGCAGGGGTAGCAATCCTAGTCTCTGATAAAACAGACTTTAAACCAACAAAAATCAAAAGAGACAAAGAAGGCCATTACATAATGGTAAAGGGATCAATTCAACAAGAAGAGCTAACTATCCTAAATATATATGAACCTAATACGGGAGCACCCAGATTCATAAAGCAAGTCCTTAGAGACCTACAAAGAGACTTAGACTCCCACACAATAATAATGGGAGACTTTAACATCCCACTGTCAACATTAGACAGATCAACGAGACAGAAAGTTAACAAGGATATACAGGAACTGAACTCAGCTCTGCACCAAGCAGACCTAATAGATACCTACAGAACTCTCCACCCCAAATCAACAGAATATACATTCTTTTCAGCACCATGCCACACCTATTCCAAAACTGACCACATAGTTGGAAGTAAAGCACTCCTCAGCAAATGTAAAAGAACAGAAATTATAAAGAACTGTCTGTCAGACCACAGTGCAATCAAACTAGAACTCAGGATTAAGAAATTTACTCAAAACCGCTCAACTACATGGAAACTGAACAACCTGTTCCTGAATGACTACTGGGTACATAACAAAATGAAGGCAGAAATAAAGATGTTCTTTGGAACCAGCGAGAACAAAGACATAACATACCAGAATCCCTGGGATACATTTAAAGCAGTGTGTAGAGGGAAATTTATAGCACTAAATACCCACAGGAGAAAGCAGGAAAGATCTAAAATGGACACCCTAACATCACAATTAAAAGAACTAGAGAAGGAAGAGCAAACACATTCAAAAGCTAGCAGAAGGTAAGAAATAACTAAAATCAGAGCACGACTGAAGGAAATAGAGACACAAAAAACCCTTCAAAAAATCAGTGAATCCAGGAGCTGGTTTTTTGAAAAGATCAACAAAATTGATAGACCGCTAGCAAGCCTAATAAAGAAGAAAAGAGAGAAGAATCAAATGGATGCAGTAAAAAATGATAAAGGAGATATCACCAGTGATCCCACAGAAATAAAAACTACCATCAGAGAACACTATAAACATCTCTACGCAAATAAACTAGAAAATTTAGGAGAAATGGATAAATTCCTTGACACATACACCCTCCCAAGACTAAACCAGGAAGAAATTGAATCTCTGAATAGACCAATAAAAGGCTCTGAAATTGAGGCAATAATTAATACCTTACCAACCAAAAAAAGTCCAGGACCACATGGATTCACAGCCGAATTCTACCAGAGGTACAAGGAGGAGCTGGTACAATTCCTTCTGAAACTATTCCAATCAATAGAAAAAAAGGGAATCCTCCCTAACTCATTTTATGAGTCCAGCAGCATCCTGATAGCAAAGCCTGGCAGAGACACAACAAAAAAAGAGAATTTTAGACCAATATCCCTGATGAACATCGATGCAAAAATCCTCAATAAAATATTGGCAAACTGAATCCAGCAGCACATCAAAAAGCTTATCCACCATGATCAAGTGGGCTTCATCCCTGGGATGCAGGGCTGGTTCGACATACACAAATCAATAAATGTAATCCATCATATAAACAGAACCAAAGACAAAAACCACATGATTCTCTTAATAGATGCAGAAAAGGCCTTTGACAAAATTCAACAACTATTCATGCTAAAAACTCTCAATAAATTAGGTATTGATGGGATGTATCTCAAAATAATAAGAGCTATCTATGACAAACCCACAGCCAATATCATACTGAATGGGCAAAAACTGGAAGCATTCCCTTTGACAACTGGCACAAGGCAGGGATGCCCTCTCTCACCACTCCTATTCAACATAGTGTTGGAAGTTCTGGCCAGGGCAATTAGGCAGGAGAAGGAAATAAAGGGTATTCAATTAGGAAAAGAGGAAGTCAAATTGTCCCTGTTTGCAGATGACATGATTGTATACCTGGAAAACCCCATCATCTCAGGCCAAAATCTCCTTAAGCTGATTAGCAACTTCAGCAAAGTCTCAGGATACAAAATTAATGTACAAAAATCACAAGCATTCTTGTACACCAGTAACAGACAAACAGAGAGCCAAATCATGAGTGAACTCCCATTCACAATTGCTTCAAAGAGAATCAAATACCTAGGAATCCAACTTACAAGGGATGTGAAGGACCTCTTCAAGGAGAACTACAAACCACTGCTCAATGAAATAAAAGAGGATACAAACAAATGGAAGAACATTCCATGCTCATGGGTTGGAAGAATCAATATCGTGAAAATGGCCATACTGCCCAAGGTAATTGATAGATTCAATGCCATCCCCATCAAGCCACCAATGACTTTCTTCACAGAATTGGAAAAAACTTCTTTAAAGTTCGTGTGGAACCAAAAAAGAGCCCGCATTGCCAAGTCAATCCTAAGCCAAAGAACAAAGCTGGAGGCATCACGCTACCTGACTTCAAACTATACTACAAGGCTACAGTAACCAAAGCAGCATGGTACTGGTACCAAAACAGAGATATAGACCAATGGAACAGAACAGAGCCCTCAGAAATAATACCACATATCTACAACTATCTGATCTTTGACAAACCTGACAAAAACAAGCAATGGTGAAAGGATTCCCTATTTAATAAATGGTGCTGTGCAAACTGGCTAGCCAATGTAGAAAGCTGAAACTGGATCCCTTCCTTATACCTTATACAAAAATTAATTCAAGATGGATTAAAGACTTAAATGTTAGGCCTAAAACCATAAAAACCCTAGAAGAAAACCTAGGCAATACCATTCAGGACATAGGCATGGGCAAGGACTTCATGTCAAAACACCAAAAGCAATGGCAACAAAAGCCAAAATTGACAAATGGGATCTAATTAAACTAAAGAGCTTCTGCACAGCAAAAGAAACTACCATCAGAGTGAACAGGCAACCTACAGAATGGGAGAAAATTTTTGCAACCTACTCATCTGACAAAGGGCTAATATGCAGAATCTACAATGAACTCAAACAAATTTACAAGAAAAAATAACCCATCAAAAAGTGGGTGAAGGATATGAACAGACACTTCTCAAAAGAAGACATTTATGCAGCCAAAAAACACATGAAAAAAATGCTCATCATCACTGGCCATCAGAGAAATGCAAATCAAAACCACAATGAGATACCATCTCACACCAGTTAGAATGGCCATCATTAAAAAGTCAGGAAACAACAGGCACTGGAGAGGCTGTGGAAAGATAGGAACACTTTTACACTGTTGGTGGGACTGTAAACTAGTTCAATCATTGTGGAAGTCAGTGTGGCGATTCCTCAGGGATCTAGAACTAGAATTACCATTTGACCCAGCCATCCCATTACTGGGTATATACCCAAAGGACTATAAATCATGCTGCTATAAAGACACATACACACGTATGTTTATTGAGGCACTATTCACAATAGCAAAGACTTGGAACCAACCCAAATGTCCAACAATAATAGACTGGATTAAGAAAATGTGGCACATATACACCATGGAATACTATGCAGCCATAAAAAATGATGAGTTCATGTCCATTGTAGGGACATGGATGAAGCTGGAAACCATCATTCTCAGCAAACTATCGCAAGGACCAAAAGCCAAACACTGCATGTTCTCACTCATAGGTGGGAATTGAACAGTGAGAACACATGGACACAGGAAGGGGAACATCACACACTGGGGCCTGTTGTGGGGTGGGGGGAGGGGGGAGGGACAGCATTAGGAGATACACCTAATGTTAAATGACGAGTTAATGGGTGCAGCACACCAACATGGCACATGTATACATATGTAACAAACCTGCACGTTGTGCACATGTACCCTAAAACCTAAAGTATAATAAAAAATAATAATAATAAAGTCCAAGCGATAGTTTTTCAAAGACCTCTGAGATTTAAACCAATTTCTACAGAACATTTACTAAATTCTCGTTCTTTACTCACGCACAGCCCAGTTGCTTCACACAGTTTGAAATTTGATTGCCAGTTAAGAAAAGCCTCAGTCCATTTGTATTTGGCTCAGAGAGATTTTTAATAATGTTTACAGTCTCAAACACTGTGTGGACAAGTGCTGGAGAGAACCAGCATGTGTAGCACTCTCCAGCAACAGGTACCAGAAAATGCCTGCAGACATAGGGGTGAAATATCCTCTCTTGAAAGAAATAAATAAGTGTTGTGGGGCAATCTCTCAACAAGCTTCTCAGTGTTCGACTATGAAGCAAATAAGAAACCTGGTTTGCAAGTATAAGTTTCCAAGCATCTTTCACAGCTATATGACACAAACTTCACAATGTCGTATAAGAATGTGCTGTTTCAAATATTAATGACTTTGCAACTGCATGCAAAGGGACGAGTATGTATACATTGGAGGCAGGTTGACCAGAAAGGTAAATGTGTGCCCAGTTCTGATTGCATTTATGTTTGTACTACAGCAAGCTCTTGGAATAAATGACTAGAATGATTTGAAAATTGCTTTGACGCTATAGATATTGGTGCTGATAACATAGGAAAAGGTTTATTACTAAACTCTACTGGGCCTAAAATTATGCTGGAAAGAATGCAAATATGTGTGAGATACATGAAGATGTATTAACAGAACATTCTAGTATAAAGCTGAACATCAACCATGACAAATGTTGGGTCCCAAGTTTGCCAGAAAGTAAATTATTATAGACAGGAGAATATACCATTAGGTTGTACAACATGGCAGAAGTGCACAACATTTTCTACAAATATCTTTAACTATGAAGGTTTATTCCCATCCCTGGCAACTCCTCAATCAATGTGATATGTTCCTCTGGAATTGATACAGCATTCTAAAGTTTCTTAAACCTACATCAGCACCCTGGAGGTTAGCATCGGGAAGGTTCATTTTCTTAAGGTGTATAGAGCACTTAGGGAAGGTAGAAAAGGAGTCATCTTGGCTTGGGATTTGGCAGCATGACATTAAAGTAATGGAAATGAAGGGGGATTTCTGTCAATCATCTATGTGCTTGATATATTCTCAAAACAGAAAACCTCTAGACATTTAAATTTTTTTTGCATTCTGAAGTCAAAAAATCCAGTCTCTAGTCTGAATTTTTTATTTCCCTCACCACCCAGATGTTTTGAAGAGGCATAAACCCAGATTTAAATTAAAGCCTTGAATCACGTTTCAAAAATCATAGGCAAAGAATTTATCTACGATTATTTTTCTCCATATTAAAAATCATATCTATGATCTAAGCTCATAAAGGTGAGCAACTTCACCCTTTTCTTCACGATATGCTTCATTTCTGAAGAGAGAAAACATGACTATTTTAGCATCACCTATAGTTTCATGCTTGAAACATCACCTACGGTATATTCATGAACCAGAAAAGGCCTTATTACTGTTATACAATTCCATTTTGGCATCTACTCAGCCATGAAAGCAGTTTCATTTTTATGTGAAATGTGCCAGATGGCATATGTACTGCATGGTTGAAACAAACACTCAGAACTCAATTCTGCTGCAAGTTATTTACTGGAGGGAACATCTGGTCATGTGTTTATAACTCCACATGGTACTTTAAAAGTGACCGAAGCCCTATGTTAGGAAATACTTTTGTTCACGTTATTTCATTTTTTTCTTAATTTATTTTTGGCAAAAGAGGAGTGTGACTTTTGGAGTTGTTGAGAATCACCCTGGTGATTACTGAAATGTCAATTTGTATTGATGTGTGAAATCTGGCCCAAGCATAGCTTCTAAAGAAACCATATTTTCCATTTTAAAAAATCATATGCCAGCTAATACAGGTAGAGCAGGTTGGGAAAGACACATTAGATTGTCTCTGGATGGAGAGTAAAATCTCTAGATCATTAAATTGAATGGCACAGGATTCATGAGCTGGTAGAGTTCTTTCAATATTGATTTTTTTTTAAAGGAGAGATAAATTCAAACATACCTTCCTTCAAAGAAAAATAAGTGTTAAATGAATAATATTATGATATCTATAAGCAAGAAAAACATTAACATTATATAGTATACTATATAAGAGACATACACATACGTGAGATAGACCATTGTATTAATCTGTTTTCATGCTGCTGATAAAGACATACCCAAGACTCAGTGATTTATAAAGAAAAGGAGGTTTAATGGACTCACAGTTCCACGTGGTTGGGGAGGCTTCACAATCATGGCAGAAGGTGAAAGGCACATCTTACATGGCAACAAGCAAGAGAGAGAACGAAAGCCAAGTGAAAGGGGTTTCCCTTATGAAATCATCACATCTCATGAGACTTATTCACTACCACGAGAACTGTATGGGAGAAACCACCCCCATGATTCAATTATCTCTCACCAGGTCCCTCCCACAGCATATGGGAATTATGGGAGCTACAATTCAAGTTGAGATTTGGGTGGGAACACAGCCAAACCATATCAACCATGATGACATTCAATGAACGTGAACAAATATTGACCACATGCTACCTGCCCGACATTGTGCCAGGTGAGAAAAGAGACATATGACCTCATCTTGCTTATTATTTTAGTTGAAGAATACAAGAAAGCAATCCCATTCACGATAGCTACCAGAAATTAAAATAAAATAAAATACCTAGCAATAAATTTAACCAAAGAGTTGAAAGACCTCTATAAGGAAAACTATAAAATACTAATGAAATAAATTGAAGAGAATATAAACAAATGGAAAAACCTCCCATATTCACAAATAGGAAGAATTAATAGTGTTAAGATAATCATACTATGCAAAGCAATCTACAGACTCAATGCAATCCCTATCAAAATACCAGTGACATTCTTCGCAGAAATAGAAAAAAAAATCCTAAAATTCGTATGCAACCACAAAAGACTCCAAATAGCCAAAGTAATCCTGAGAAGAAAGAACAAAGCTGGAAGCATACCAAACTTCAAAATATATCACAAAGCTATAGTAACCAAAACAGCATGATACTGGCATAAAAACACACATAGACCAATGGAACGAAACAGAAAGCCCAAAAATTAATCTGTACATCTATAGCCAAAGGAACTTTTACAAAGGCCTCAAGGACATTCATTAAAGAAAGGATAGTCTTGTAAATAAATGGTATTACGAAAACTGGATATCCATATGCAGAAGAATGAAACTAGACCACCACCTCTCACCCTATACAAAAATAAACTCAAAATGGATTACAGACCTAAATGTAAGATCCAAAACTATAAAACTGCTAGAAGAAAACAGGAGAAACACCTCAAAACATTCATCTGGAAAAAGATTTCATGAATAAGAGCTCAAAAGTGCAGGTAACAAAAGCAAAAATAAACAAATGTCATTAAAACAAACTAAAAAGCTTCTGCACAGAAAAAGAATCAATCAACAGTATGAAAAGAGAACTTACAGAAGAGGAGAAAATATCTGCAAACTATTTTGAAACTATTCATTCAAAAAAGTATTAATATCCAGAATATACAAAGAATTCAAACATCTGAATAGAAAAAAACTAAACAGTCTGATTTAAAAATTGGCAGGTGACCTGAACAGACATTTCTCAAAAGAAGACATACAAATAGACAACAAGTATATGAAAAAATATTCCACATTGCTAATCATCAGGGAAATGCAAATCAAAACCACAGTGAGATATCATCTCACCTTAGTTAGAATGGCTATTATTTTTTAAAAAGACAGAAAATAACAAATGATGGTGAAGATGCAGAGAAAAAGGAATTTGTCTGTAGTGGAAATGTAAACTAGTACAGCTAGGGAGAACAGTATGGAGGTTGCTCAAAAACTACCGATAGAACTACCACATTCTCCAGCAATCCCACCACTGGCCATTTACCCAAAGGAAAGGAAATAAGTATATCAAAGAGACATCTGTACCCTCATGTTTATTGTAACAGTATTCACAATCCAAGATATGGAATCAACCCATGTCTAACAACAGATGAATGGATTTAATTGTGGTATATATACACAATAAAATGCAATTCAGCCACACAAAAGGATGAAATCCTGTCAACAAGATTTAACTGTATAAAATAAAGCTAAAATTGAATACTATATTGTCAAAACATGAGACAATATGGTGATCTTAGCAGCTCTCCTCCCAGTAAGCTACTACAAATCCCTGTGGAGATTTGAGGTGAGCCTCACCTCTCTGCCTACCAGAGCTCTATTGCCATTTCTTGGGATTGGGTCAGAGGGGATCTAGCCTTTGTCCTTGCATCAAAAGTTGCTATTTGCCAGGTGTGACTCATGCCTGTAATCCCTGCACTTTGGGAGGCTGAGGTAGGTGGATTGCTTGAACCCAGGAATTCAAGATCAGCCTGGGCAACATAGCAAAACCTCATCTCTACTAAAAATACAAAAAATTAGCTGGCATGGTGGCATGCATCTGTAGTCCCAGCTACTCAGGAGATTGAGGCAGAAAGATCCCTTGAGCCTGGGAGATCGAGGCTGCAGTGAGTCATAATTACACCACTACTCTCCAGCTTGGGTGACAGACCAAGATCCAGTCAAAAAAAAGAAAAAAGAAATTGCTATCATTTTGAGCTAAACTTTGAGCCAGCCTGTCCTGAGCTCACCTGTCCTAAATCCATGTCCAATCTGCCCACCACTCCATCCACTGATTAATAACTTAACTTACTTCTGCCTTCCGAGTTGTATATTCTTTGTAGACGAATACAAGTTCGAATTGTCATTTGTCATGTCTATACTGATGAAAACAGGACTCAGATCCCTTGCAAGAGTAACGGAATAAGGAGCCCACAAAGGCACCTGAAGTTTGAAAGAGCTGAAAGAAAGACTCATTAACAGGAAAAAGGGAACCAAAATAAAGAGGATAGGCTGGCAGCAAACCTCACTCACAGGATTACCCAGAGCAGGTTCCTCTATTTTGCCCCCAAAACTAATCAAAAACCTGATGATGAGTAACCACCAATGAAAACATTTCTTCTTTTTCTTTTTTTTAAGACATTTCTTAGACTCAGAACCACGTGGCTGAAAAGGACCTTGGAGATCATCTGTGTATTTTCATTTTGCAGAGTCAAAAATAACTCACTTGAGGACATGAGCTTGAGTGTCGGTGCTCTTTCTAATGTCATATGATACTTCTTGGGACAGACCTGTGCTGGACACTGTAGGTGGATGCACTTCCTGTTGGAGGAAAGGAGGTAAACCTAGCAGCTCTGCTAAAGAATCAGTTCTTGGGTTTTTTTCTGATTTATTTTTAATCCCTGAGTAGGTACTATGCTGTCTAATTTTCTAATTTGATGACTGTGTACTTCTAAACCAGCTTATAGCATTTCAACAGGGTCAATATGAGGGTGAGGCAAGAGAGATGCTTATATGATCCTAACAGTGACTGTCTCCTTAAATTTTGCATCTTAGCTGTCTTACTCACCACACATTAGACCCAGCCCTGCATTTTAACACATCTAACAAACTGCAGTGCCTGCTTTATTTGTACAGGTCAAGATAGAGAATCGAGGAGCCAGCTATTTAGATTATTAGGCAAAAAACAACAAACATATATAAAATGAAGCTGTTACTTAATTCATCACTTTTTCCTGAATACTGATTATATTAGCAAAACAGAGATGGAGCCCCTATGGCTAAGAACTATGAAAATATGGATAGTTAACTTGAGTATGTTAAAGGATTCCAAACCCAAAGTAATCACATCTCCAGCAGACTTAATTTAAGATACTTCCAAATTTCAATACCTGACCTCACCTATGGGTTTTAAATTTAATTTGAAATACAATTTTTCATCTAAATTATGGAAGTAATAATTATCTTAAAGGGGGAAAAACTGCTAGTGCTATTGCCATACGACCAATGGAAGAGAATAATAAGTAAATGGAGAATTGGCAGAAATCAAAAGGGCACATATAACATATGATCATTTCTTGGAATATATAGCCTTTCAGCTTTTGAAATATAGACTAGGTTAGGGTGTGACTTCTCCTTTGGATAAGCGGTGGTGTTTGAAGTAGAGCACTTAACTCTGCCAGCACCAAGGGCTGAACTGATCAATAATATACATCTCATGTTGTACTGTAATGAGCCCAATCAGTCTTTTGGGCTGGGAGTGTTGGGTATAATGCTTGACAGAATAAGTACAGCTCATGTGATGGACAACTCTTAGTCTCAGTCTCACAAGAGCCTGAATGTAAATGTCAAGGAGGAGTCAGAGAGTATAGTGACAGTGAGAAGTCGGAACTCATTTTGTTGCACTATTAGAAATCCAAGGCAAACCCAAACCAGCTTAAACATCCAAAGGAAGTTGGTTCACTCAGGGAATCCAAGGTAGGGTTGAATAATCAAAAACTAGAAAGACTGGGGATGTATTTGGGCCTCAGGAACAACTAGGGCTAGAACCAGGATCATGAATGTCATAATGTCATGAACTTCTCTCCCTCTTCCCCCACCCCCCCAACCTCCCTTTCTCTTTCTCTCTTTTCTTTGTGCTCTTTGTGTCTTTCTCATATTGGATCCCTTCTCTCCCACTGCAGACCATTTTTCTCCAAATATGAGAAAATTTATCCTGGAGAACAAGGCCAGGTAAGAAAATGACATCTCTAAAATAGCTACATTGAAATTTCATTGAGAAAAGACTAGGCAAAAAAAGGGGTTGCTAGAGAAATAATTCCATAGATGTCCTTTTAGCAATCATTCTAAATGTTACATAAAACCAAAGACCAGTTTACCCTTTAAAGAGGAAGATAACCCCAACAGATGTGGTGTTAGAATCTAGGTATTTCCTTATTTTACATAATTTAAAATTTAGAGGGAAGAGAATGAGGACATTTGGGTTACTTTTAGAGATTACATAATATACTTGTGTTTATGTGCCTACCTTTCCTGTTTTGGGGAGTCTAACTTCTTCTTGTCATGAAGGAAAAATAGGAACAGGAAAATATTGGGTCGCTGATAACACTTTCTTGGCCCTAGTTTCAGGAAGATAAACTCGAAGAGATGGTGCGGCACTCCGCTGATTACACCATCCCAGAGAAGCATCCTCCATGTTTCCAATAGCCAGTGGGAGAAGCAACGTTTGAGGCAGTGTAGTGTTGTTATTGTTATTATCGTTGTTAATTTTATTTGGAGGAGTGAGACAGCAGGAGGCCTATTGCTGTAGATCTTAACATAATAAAATTTCTTAGAACAATGCTCCAAAGATACTTCTCCCCTGCCCTGATTTGAAGTAGTTCCATAACCTGCTTAATAGACGATAAATACATTAATTATTTACATTAGTTAATGTAAATAATTGCATTAATACATTACAGTGCCATTGCACAGCCACAGAACTTATTAATTAATCCATTAAGTAATTATTAAATTTCAAGATTGACCTGCACATGGGAAATAGAGGAATGTAAACTATAGAAACCTTCTGGGGGACAATTTGCAAATATTCATTAACATTCTTAAATTCGATCAGTCAGCAATTCTCCAAAAGGATAGAAGAGTTGACTCTACTTTCCTAATCATAATAACAGCAATAATAATGAAACAACCAAGCAACATCAACAATAAGTATTATTACTTGTAAATCAAAACAACTAACATTGACAGTTTGCAGTACAGAAGTACAGTTCTGGAAGAGTCATGTGCATATGATCACTCCACTTTCCTTCCAAATAACAAGAATTCAGTTTCCAACTGAAGCATATATTCTTAAGACCCTCAAAATCCAGCAAGGCATGCTTACAAAAATCCAGCCTATTAATTAATCTAATATATTCTTAAGACCCTCAAAATCCAGCAAGTCATGCTTACAAAAATCCAGCCTATTAATTAATCTAATAGTTAGGCACATAATAAATATTTAAAATTCAGTATTTAAACAATAGAGACTCTTCACTCTAGACCACAATTTCCAGAATTCTGCTGCCAAGTGTTGTCAACAGAAAGAAGGAAAGTATTTATTTGCTCCCTCAGGTACTCTAGGGTTTTCCTGTGTGGCAGTGATTCCTGAATAGCAGCAATTTTGTCATATGACTGAACAAATTCATCAATTTAGTCATGAGGTATTCTTAACCAATAGTACAGTCTATAGTTACTATCACACCAAAAAAGAAAAAAATCCTGAGTTAGTCACATCCCCCACATAATCCATTTTCTGTAAAGAGATTGCATTCCCTTTGCATTCTTTTTCCATTTCAGAAAGTGGGCCTTGTCCTTTTGGGTTCTTCCTAGATTTCAAAACTTAATTCAAAAATATTTATTTTGTGCCTATAAGGACATATTCCTTGAATGAGCCAAAAAAATAAATGTTACACTCAACTGTGCTTTGCCTGTGGCTCTTAAGATTTTTCCCCTTAAATTAGTAAAACATACAAAATTCAGATGGCAGCATATGGTGCCTTCCATGGAAACATTTCCTTTAAATTATTGAGAATTCTGCAATCTGATTCCACTTTAATAAACACACGAAAACTACCTCTTACGTTATAAATGTGTAACTAACTAGATTAAGTATTTTCATATGCTTTGCTGATTTTTCCAATACCTTCAGGAGTTAGACTAAATGTTTAATGTTTAATCGAAAGGTATGATGCATGCTATTTATCGTCTATTAAGCATCAACTTAAATATTTCCAAAATATGAAAGGAAGTGACCGTCTGCATCCAGGCAGAGCAAACAACCCAGCCCTGAGGCTTAATACATTACAGTGCCATTTCACATCCACAGAACTTATAAATTAATCCATTAAGTAATTATCCTTCAAATTTCAAGATGAACCTGCACATGGGAAATACAGGAATGTAAATTACAGTAACCTCCTGGGGGGAAATTTGCAAATGTTCATTAACATCCTTAAAATTGTCTATTTGAACCAGAAATTCTACTTCTTAGAATTCGCCTTAAAGAAGCAAAGAAATACACAAAAGAATTTATATTTATCACAGCATTATTTATAGCAGTGTAATGGCATGCTCCAACCTTTGATTTTATAATAGGGTAAAATTTTCAGTCAATACTCAAATTATGATGCTTATGCAGGAAGTTGCTTATGCAGGAAGTAAGCTGACCTGCATAAAGTCTCTCGTATATGTATGTGTATATGTATATGTACACACCAAAATGTTAGCAGTGATTAACCCTGGATGGTTGAGTTACATACAATTTTTGTTTTATTTTTAATATTTATCCTGCAGTTTCCAAATTTTTAACACAAATTATTATTTCCATTATTTTAACCAATTAATACAGTACATATTATAAAAGCTATCAAGGTAGTAAATATGGGCTGTTGCCCAGCCTCCCACCAATGACCTCCTCATTCAGAAAATGTATGCTTGAAAACCTTGGTTTTCTGCTTGCCTAAGAAAGCTCCCAGGAAGCTTCTGACACCAGCTTTTTAAACTGTGCAGTGCCCCTCAGTTGTAATATTGTGATCTACTCACATCCCACATGCATTACTCCTACTTGCTCATTTTATGAATGAAAACACAGATGATGGGCTCGCTGGCAAAGTCACACAGGTGCATCATCTCAGGTAGAATTTACATTTGTGTCAGTTAATTGTCAAGCTTGTTTATTCAAGAGTCGAATTTTGCAGATTCCATTTCTCTTCAGAGTGGAGGTCCCCATTAATGGAATATGGAGTCTGCAAAATTTTTCACTTTATCCTAGAAATGACTGGGTTCAAGATAAATCCAGATAGGCAGCATCCTACCCACCCATATGTATAAGGAGCAGTTCAAACTAAATTTTTAGAGACTCTCCTGATAGCATCCCGTTGCCCACTCAATGATTTTCAGACCTCTTACCCTGACATTTTTGATTTTCTATATACGCACTGTCCTCAAGACCATGGCTGGCTATATTGATTTCTATTTCCAGATACGATTTTCTTTTTACCCATTTTTACTTACAATAATATAAACATATACAATGTTTTTCAGTTTTCATGCATTTTTATGCTGCTGCCACTGCTTAAAATTCCCTGCCCCATATGGATTATGTCCACCCATCAAATACCATGTCTTGCTTTTACCTGCATCTACATCAGACCCAACTAGCCTAATCTAATTTCTGGTTCTGCCGGAACCCGATCAAAGCTGCCTACATTTTTTCTAAACTTCTCAAGTTTTAAAATATATTTCCTCATTTTCTATGAAAGCAATGCCTGCATAATAATGCTGATATTATCCTAATAAAAACTTAAACATCTGTATGTAAATTATGCTACACCATCAACAGGATTCCAAGACAGAAAGTAGGATTTGAGAAGGGAAAATGGGCAAGTAAATTCTCATATCTATTTAATTACAGAGCACTCATGTAAAATTTCCTTTGGCTGCCTCCATCAACATAGCAATGACTTTCATACCACTTTGACAGGGCAATTTCATCTACTTGGCAAAGTAAAAGGGAAAATAAAATATCATCAATCCCTTTGATTTGATTCATTTCTTCTTTCATTTTTAGCTTATTAGTTTGTATGCATTTCTAAGAGCCACCCAAATATAATGACATAAAAACACAAGAAAAATCAGAGAAAGGCAGGTTGTGGCCAGTTGATGAGTGACTTTTAGGTCAAGCTATGAAGTTTGAAAAATAACCTATAGGCAAAGGGGATCCTCATGGGTATTTCAGGGGACTAACCTGATCGGATTTGTTTCTCAGGAAGATGTACTAGTATTGATGGAGAAACGAGGTATGGGGACCTATGGCGATAATCAGGCAAACAGTGACTTAAGGTGTAGAAAAGTTGGAAGAAGGGGTAGGGATGAAGAATAGAGGTCACACTATAAATGGTTCTGAAAAGCAGCATGATGATTGTTTGACTCTAGGGAGTGTTGTTCTATGTGTATTGTAGAAAACTGGCTTTTAAAGAATATTGTTGAAAACAAACATCAGAATTTTTAATGTTGTATGTCTATTATCACCTATAGAAAAAAAAGCAGTAGATGCAAACCACAGCTAGCTCAATTCTAATGCCGAGAAAGAAAGTGAGCACTGCAAATTGTTTCCCTGTCTCCAATCTGCCCATCTGTGAGTTTGAAATGACAAAAAGTGAAAAAGAAGTCTCCTCTAGACAGAATAATTTGATAAAGAATGATTTCCTAATAGAAACAATATAATACATAAAAAGAGGAAGCTATAAAAAGCAGAGAGTTAAGTATCCAGTAAGTTCAAATGCCGAATGTTGAGTTGCTAAAATAGAGGAGGGTTACTGGAGTTTTTCCTGAAATGAAGCTTTTAGACTGCTTGTCAATTCCTCCAACAGCAGTTTATCACAACATAGGCTGACAGATCACACCATATTTTAATATTAACTCATCCACAGCTCCAAACTCAGGTGCTTCAAGAAGTCTAAAGCCCAGGGATGCTGTGAACAGGTTTAGCTGCCCAGGTTTTCTCAGCCTTGAAGATTAACTCCCATGCCCTTGATTCATTCTCATGACGTGCAGAGGAGAGGAGTGTTGGTGTCTCAGTAAGTCCCTTTCTGCGCATGTAAGATGATAATCATCAAAAAAATTGAAAGCTGGGCACTTTAATTTTCTACCATCTGTAATCATATGCAAACTGTGGTAAAGCCAAAAATGAAGTCAAGGTACTAGGGCTTCTAACATGTTATTTATTGTGTCATTTTTTTTTTGGACGATAGATCTGGAGAAAATAAGCTGTTTGCAACAGGGTAATTCAGTTATATGATGCACTCATGCAAAATCCCATTTTAAGTGACAGGTCATCATTATAGAGGAACCACATGATATGGATAGGGGCTGGCACAGATTCTAGTGAACAGCCGTACTCCTTTATTTGGGTGGTTACATCATAAATCAGAGTGGACCAAAGTGAAGATGAACCATTTTTTATGAGTAGAAACCCCATGCTCACTCAGAGTAGAGGGCTGCGCAGGCAAGCTGACAGCTTCTGTAGACCTTGGATGGGGCTGTCAAGTTTCCGCTAGGTGGGAATTTCTGATGCAATAAATGACACACCTAAAATAATAACTGAATCTAAAACACTACCCCCCTAAAAATGCCTTTAAAACATGAAACTTCTGTAGGATAATAAATCATACAGGAACAAAGTTACAATTCAAGCTTATATGTGTTAGCAAAATTAGGTACGATATAGTCCAATTTAAATGTTTATCTAATAATGAATAAGCCTAATATATTGGGTTACATGCATACATTTAAAATGTGAGAACTACTCTAGGCTCCAACTAGAGCTAGAAAATTACCTGCTTCTATGTTATAGTAACTGCAGTTTTTAAAGAAGAAATTCTGAACACTTCATTTCTCAGCAAACCAACAAGATGTAGTGGAATAAACACAAGCATCAGAGGCAGATGTGGCTTCAAACTCCACCTCTACTACTTAGTGAGAATATGACTTCACTGGTTGTAAATGTTGGATAACTATATTGGCTTCATTGGTTAAAGTAAAGGTAACAGGTAGAAAACACCTCATAGAATTCATGTTAATTTCCATCTCCCTTCCTCCATTTTTTCCCTGCTTTGAAATCAAGCAAAGCTCTTTCAGCCTCCGAAAGGATCAATTATGGCAGTGGTTGGTCCCAAGCAAGTCTGTGTGTTAAGAGGCATCCCACGTGGTTTCTTGTTCATTTCATTCAGGGCGCCTTCACTGCAGCTTCCTTCCATTTTCTGACTCTTTAAAGATAATTTGTGCTTCTGCCTGGGATACAAATTGCTTGAGTTGCACTTACGTCTGGTCCTGACAGCTAAGATAAAAGTTTCATGGAGAAGTGGATTGTGCCCAGGCAACAGCAAAGAAAATGCAACCTCTCGAATTGGCTTAATTGTACTATTTTCAAAAAACTATTGAAACTATTACCTCCGTTTCAGTTTTTAAAGCTTTGTTTTAAAAAAAAAACCTCTTGTTGGTCCTATAATTTATACTTGCACAGAAGAGATCTAAATGTATTTCCTGAGTATATTTTATAAAAATATCAGGGATGACAGAAATATCAAGGATGGGCTCTCTAAGAGAAAAACAGAAAGTTCTCACTTCTGTGGTTTTCATTCCAATATGATACTAAAGTTTTGTGCCTGATTTTAAAGAATTAAAACACCCACATTCATGCAAGTAGCACAAAGAAGGGTTGTCCCTCTGCTTAGTTCCTCCTAAAACAGATTCTCAACATCCAGGGCATCCAGAAGATGGCAGAAATTCAGTCTGGGAGTTCTTTCCTCAAGTGTTCATCAAGGGCCCTTCAACCCAACAGTGCTTAGACTTCCACTTTCGCAAAAGGAAGGGCACAGAGTGAGCTTATCCTGGCCTCATCTAAATCTATAAAAGGTGCTCCATGCTGCCTAGCTAATTATTCTGGTATCTTGATTATGCAGGAATAAAGCACAGGGAAAATTTTCTCATTTTCTTGGTTACAAAATATTAACGATGAGATTAAACAATGGATTAATAGACTCTTAGATGTGATGCTGAGATGAACTGTTCATACACTGAGAGTATTCGTCCTCTGCTTCCAAGAAGGTTTCTTCCTCCTGCATTTTGAACATGAGGACAAAATGAGAGAGTACACTCATAGTTTATGTTCATAGCTCTGATAAGAATGTGATATATCATGAAAGAAGACAAACTTATGCCCACAGTTCAAACTATAAGACAGAAATATTCTGTCCGGGGGGGCAAAGCACAGGTGAAAGGGGAAGAAGAGAGAAAGTAATAGTAGCCTATACACAATAAATACTCAACAAATATCAATTGCTTTTTTTTTTGTTATTGTTGTGATCATTGGTTGGTTGTCATCATTACCGAGGGTAAGTACTGGGTAAGTTGAGTAGATGGCGGTCAAAACAAAATAGAGAGAAAAGAGGATAAAGAGACAAATATGAAGAGATATTTGAGAAAATTTTAGAAAGGAAGATGAAAAGGAAAAAAGATAAGAGGACATATAAAGAAATAGAAATTAGGTAATTAGGAATGCTTTGGAACTTTATTAAATAGGTAAGTATAGGTCCATGTCAGCCATAAGGCACTGAGTGCTTTAGAAGAAAATTGATTGCATAAATGAGAGGTTATTTTGTTCTTAAGGGACAACACGTAGAAAATTCACAGAGTATATAAAACTTCAGTCTATCTTTCTAAATGGACCTCTCCCAGGGCCTGTTTCTCATTTCGTTCTGAGCTGTGCAGAGCACATTTAAGTACAGGACTTCACATGTGTTGACTTCCAAAGAAGAACTTCACTTCGGGAGCTCTTCAGGGACTACAGCAAGATGAGAAACAGAACTTGGGTGCTTTTCATCTTTGTCTGAACAGTCTGCTCTTCTTTCATTGTCACAAACACACAGTGCCCATTTTTCAGATGCTACAATCTCCTATCCACAGCAGCTGACATACAGAAGAGAAACAGATCTCTTAAGAGTCTTTTCTGAGGCTTTTGTTAAGCATGAAACTTTTTAAGAACAACTTAGTTTTCTCAGAATTAACTCATAATTGTATACGCTTAATGTTTTTAATGATAATTCTAGTATAACAAAAAAAGTTTAAAACTGTGTCATATTGAAACTTTAGTTCAATTTAGCCAATTACCAGATCAGCCCTCTATTTTCTCCTTCCAAATGCATGGCCCTGTAATATCTGACCTTGAGTTCATAGAGGTCGTGTCTCTATAAACAACATACACTTGAAATTTGCCTAATCATGGAATGCCACATGTCTTACTACCCAAATTGTGCTCACCATTTCACTGAACTGTTTTTCAATTTCAAGCATATTGTCAGCTAGTGTGATATTTACTGTTCAGTAAGTTAGTTCTCTATCATACAAGAATCAATCCAACCCTCTAAACATATAGAAAAGTACACAATTGCTCTTCTGAAGTGAGAAAATGTACATGTATCCATGGCAGATTAGCACACTGGTGAATTTAACTGTGGCCACAATTCAAGTCCGGGCCATTTATGTGGATAAAGCCTCAATGCACACTCAACAGTCATCATCTGTTACGTGAATGAACCAACTAACTCACTAAACCTTTATTATTAATGTTGCTCACAATGTTTTAGACACTATGCTATAGGATTTGCATGTGGTGTATGTTTTATTTTCAGAAACAACACAATGAAATCAATGAATTACACTAGGCAAATTTACAGATCAGGAAACTATTGCTGAGAGAATGAAGTCACTCCCAAAGCCACACAGCTAGCTCATGTCAAAGTCAGATTAGAATCCGGGTCTTTCTGTCTCCAGAGCCATGCTCAGAAATACTCTTCACTAGCTTCAGTGCACATATCACCTGGAGGCAATTTCTTATTTATTTCTGTACCCTCTTGAACTGGAAATGCCTTCTGCTTTGACCAATGGAATACAGTAGAACTGGTGTTGCACTAGATGCAGGCATAACCAACCATAGTCTGGAATCATTTGCTTCCTGTCTGTTTAAGCCAAAAGGCTACCCTGACACCATCTGTCCATGAGAAGCCCAGAATACAGAGAAAGGCCCCTAAGGTTAAGATAGCATGTGGGTGTGGGGGAGGGGGGAGAAAGAGAGAGATTGAGAGAGAGAGAACCAACAACAGACTACCAAGTACTAACATGCCATATACAAGATAAGATGCTACCTCAGAGGCTTTGAGGTGGATCCTCCCACTCTGGCCACCCCAGTGGGCACCATGTTCCGCAGAAACGCACAAAGTTATATGCAAAATAAATGGTTATTTCAGGTCCTAAGCCTTGGAGTCATTTGTCATGGAGTAATAAATGACTAAAATATACTACCATACATAATTATAAATATCTATATATATAAACCTATATACTGAAAACAAAATAAAAAATGCTTTATGCAGAATAGAATTTTAATAAAATATCAGGGTAACTGAGTAAAAGTTTTTCCTGGAATTATTTGAAAATTTTCTTGTTTTCTCATTTTCACCTTCAATGTGTAGATACGGCCATAGAATTCTGACTCTGTGGTCAAGCTTTTATAATAGTTTATATATTTTAAACTTCAACATATTTGATGTACTGACATTTCCTACAGGGGTATAAGGTACATGCAAAGATCTACATTCCCCTCTTGTGCACCAGATTCATCTGTTCAGAGATAGAAGTCAGTCTAGGTTATTAAATGGATTTGTATATGTTCTGCTCTAGAAAGCTGAATTGGTACAGGAAATCTTCATTATCATAGGTTTCCAGATGAACACAAATCCAGAGTGAAATTTAACAAGTTTTTAACTTGCATAAGCAATAGTTAAGTTTTTGGCATTATTCCATATTCATGCTGGAGATGTAATGGCATCTTATCCTTTAACTCTCATGCCTAGACACTCTGCACAGAAAATCCTGCCTTGATCATTAAAACTGATGCACATACCAAATCATTGAATAATTACATCTATCCCCATCTGCTAGGGAGGCACAGTGCCACATAGATGTGCTCCACCAGGACTTTTGAGGCAGAACAATCAACCGAAGATGGGATTAGACATAAACCATGCTGACTGCAACAATAGTTCTGCCCAGTCCAACTTTCTGTTTAGCCCTGGGCAAAATATTTCAATAAAACATTATGGCTGTTGTGTGTGGACATAATCAATTACAAAGGCTTAGTGTCTGGGTCAAACTGATGGAAATTATATCTAAAGTTTCTAAAATTTCCCACCATGTAATGATGACCTTTCCCTTCACTATCAATGGCCATGTTACCATCTGCAATTGGAACACTGTGTCTTTCCCCTTACCTAAGTTGGACTCTACCTTATCCTAACCCACAAGTGCTCCCTCCTTGGCTTTCTTTAGTTTATTTCTAAGTGAAATTTTCATAAAATCTGTGCCAACCTACCTCCCATCCCTCAAATCTTCAGCTCTACTTTCTGTCCTAATCCCTCATTCAGTTTCATGGTTTATCTACAGTTTATAGCCAATCACTTCCTCTAATAATTCAGACTCATGTACCCAACTGTTTGGGGGGCATCTCCACCTGGACATACACAGGCACCTCAATCCGAATGCATCACAAACTGAATCCACTATCTTGAACTCACCAATTCCCATTTTAAGGAATGGCAATATCATCCACCCAGTACGACAAATCCTCTCCCTTTCTCCAAACCTTCCATCAGTTACCAAGCCCTGCCATGTTTTATCTCCTCATAAGTCTCAAATTCAGCCCCTGCTTGAAATCCTTCTACCACAGCCTTAGTTCAAGAACTCATTAGCTCTCACTTCAACTATTGAAAAAGCTTTCAGTCTTCACACATTAGCTCCTCTAAAGTAATAGCAGTTAACATTTATTGAGTGTTACCAGGACTCAGGTACTTTCCAGGTTTCTTATACATATTAATAGGTGCTTTTATGATTCCCTATTTTAAATATTTAAAAAATGAGGCAGAGAGATTAAGTTACTCACCCAATATCACATCTAAACACGGTAGAAACAGACTAGGAATCCAAGCAGTCTGGCTAAGCTTTTAACTACTCTACTCCACTACCTGTTCTTGGCTTTCATTTGTTTGAAGTGGCTGCCAATCACTCACAGACATAAAAGCAGGCTCCCCAGAAAAGTGTTCAGAGCTCTTTTTAATGGAACTCCTACCTACTGCTCTCATGTATCTCCAGGCTTTCCCCCTTCTCTGGTCTTTGCTTTCTATGTGCAGATCTGCTCAGGACTCTTCAGTCAACTCTGTCACCACTCCAGGTTTCTGTCTTACCTCTCACTTTCACACATTTCCACTCTCCATCCTTCCATCAATCACTCTCCCGTTAACCTTTTGTCCTCAGGCTTCCATCATCTTTCATCTGAACATGCTTTTTCAGAATCACCAAGGCCTCTCTGGTGATTGACAAACGGAATGTTGTGAAATGTACAGTCAAACCCCTTTGAGCTCTAGCCCAGCCTCTTTCTAGCTATGTGATCTTCAATAAGTTATTTAACCTCTCTGTGCTAGTAATTATATCTCTTTCATCTACTCTTCTCTAAAGTATATCTACCTTCCTTCTATCCTGACACTGTCAAGCTCCCTCCCTCCCACTTTTATCTTGACACTCTTGTCTACACCTGTTTTCCTTAGAGAGCACCTGTGCCCCAGGACTTTGCCTCTGCTTCTCCCCTTCCACCCAGTCCATGCTTGGTCACTTATTGACTGCATGGTCTTTGACATTTAACTTCTCTGACAATGGATCGTCACTTATAATATGTGAGCAATAATAACTATCCTCATACTTCAGTGTACTGTATAAGAATATATTATATATGAAGCTATGTTAAAAACTCTGAAAAGCCACTCACATGGTAATGTGGTTGTATGAAAGTGTGTGTATGTGTGTGTAATATATATATATAATTTTAAGACAACCTTAAAGAAAAATTGCAAGGGTAGCATAAGGAACATTTTTTGAACCATGTGAAAGAATAATACCAAATTTATGCCCCAATCACAACCTAATACTTAGTGTATATTTCCTACAAACAAGAACACACCCAACATAATAACAATACAACCAACAAAACCAGGAAATTAACACTGATATGTTACCACCATCTAATTCTCAGATCCTTCATGCATTTCCAAATGTCCCAATAATGTCCTTTATAGCAAAATCATCCAATTCAGAATCACACATTACATTTAGTTGCCATTATTCTTTAATCTCCTTCACTCAGATTAGTTCCTCAGCTTTTCGTCTACTTATATGACATTGAAGAACTTGAAGGTTAATGAACAGTTATTTTGTTAAAGGTCTGTCAATTTCAGTTTGTTGTTCTCCATGATTTGATTCTGGATATGGGTCTTTGGTAGAAATATCACAGAAGTGATGTTGCATTTTTCTCATTGCATTCTCTTAGGGGTGCATGATTTTTACTTGTGCCCTTATCAATGATGGTAACTTTGATCACTTCATTAAGGTGATGAACTTACTTTTTCACTGTGAATTTACTTCCCACTCCCACCATCAATACATATTTTGTGGAGAAAGTTCTTTGTGGAAGAGGTTCTTTAAAACTTACTGTCTCATCAAAGTTGCAATTTATTTATTTATTTATATCACTCTGAACTAACGATTTCTTATTTTATTCAATGTCTCATTTATTTTGAGGCTTAAATAGCTCAACATTTGGCCAGTGAAAGCCAAAATATGGCATTTTAATATGCTTCTCTTCTTTTTGCACTCCTTACTTTATGGTCCAAAAATCTGTTCCAGGCTCATGTTATATTTCCTTGTCCCAGCTCTGGGTCAGTTATTTCTGCATGGAAACCTTGTTCCTTTTAGTGCTTTGAGTGGAGAATGATGTTTTGAAGCCAACGTATCGGCTCTAGCTGTATTGCTTGCTGGAGTGGGGATTGCTGTTCCAAGACCTTCTTACTGAAGAGAGTTAGGAAACATACCTATTATTCCAGACATACACACACACACACACACACACACACACACACCAAATATGGACAAGTTTAAGAGAACATTCTCTGTGAATTCCCTTCCTGAATAATTCCATCCCAAAGGCATTAGGTGGGGCAAAGCAAGGGAGACATCCACATGGAAGACGAGGCTACTGTGAGAAGTTGGAGTCCAAGCAGGGTGAGGAGTATGTCCATGTGGAAGAGGGGAAGGCCCCAAGTGAGATGTTGGAACCCAAACAGGGCATCCACGCATGGGAGTAGTCTGGCATGGGTGTCACAGCATGGGCTGGGTGAGGACTCTGTCCATTCAGAGAAAGGACTTGGTGAGGAATGTCAGAGCCCAGGCGGGATGAGCAGCGTCCACACTAGGGAAGGCTACACGTGGAACGTAGGGCCTCAGGGTGAAGATGGCATCAATGTATACAAGTGGTGTATCCGAGTTTGAGCATGGTGAACAGGGAGGTGTCCATGTGGGATGGGAAACCTAGTATGGGATGTGAGAAGGGCATCCACAGAGAGGAGTGGATGGTGGTGGTGATGGCTGATTAGTTACACACAGGAATATTAATTGAATGTGTGACAGATGCACTCCTTACCCTGCTTGTGTGCCAACATCTCACACCAGACCAGACCTCCATGTGCACATTTTTCCTGTTTGAGCCCACCCAATGGCTTTGGTACTGAATTGTTCAGGAAAGGAAAAGGAAAGAAAAAAGAAAGAATTGTTGTACTATTTTACTTATCTTATTTTTTGGCATCTTTTCTTCCATTCACAGCCAATATTCTCTTACAAGTTATTTGTCCATATTTGCTGACTTCATTTTCTCAGTCTTTACTGATTCCTCAGCCCACTTCCATCTGGCTTTAGCCCTCATCCCTTTCCAATGTGACCAAGTCATGGATGACTTCCTTATTTCTAAATCCAAAAGACGTTTTTCAGTCCTCGTGCTGCTTGATCTGTTTGAGGCATTTGACACGTTCACCTCTGAAAATAGCCTATTCCCTTGGCTTCCATGACACAGCACTCTCATGATATCCTCCTACCTCTCCGGCTACTTCTCAGCCTCCTTAACAACCTCTTCTTCCTTTGGCCATCTCTCAAATGTTGGCACTACTAAAGGCTCAGTCCCAAGCCTTCTGCTCTTCTCACTCTTCACACTCCCACATCTCAGTACTGCCTTGGCTCCAATTCTTATCTCTATGCTAACATTTTAGAAATCTTTATCTCTATCTCTGCAAGTCTGACTTTGAGCTCCAAAAACATACACCCCACTGTCTATCGTACATTTATTCGACTCAGCAATATTTACTGCTCACCTGCTACTCATCGTGTGCACTATTCCAGGTTCTTACCAACTCCATGTATATGTCTTTAAGTCACCTAAAACTCAACACACACGAGATAATGTTGTCTTAACCTCTCCTCCATAGCCTACGCACACTTCCAGCATTCTCTATCTCAGTAAATGCCATGATCTCTTCCCCACTGCTGAAGCCAGAAATGTCTGACCCCTAGCCACTCCAACTTGAATCTAATCAATCAAGAAGTCTTACTGCTCCTACCTTTTACATATTTTCCTAAGTCTGTTCAATTCTCTCTGTCTCCACCATTATTTCTAAATTACAGTCTTCTAACTGGCCTCCCTGCCTCCAGACTTCCCCTTTACAAACACAAACTTTCAGTCTAATCTCTACATGGCAGCTAGAATATTCCTTCTTTTTCATTGTTGGTGTTTGTCTGTCTGTTTTAGAGACATAGTCTCGCTCTGTCACCCAGCCTGGAGTGCAGCGGCACGATCTCGGTTCACTGCAAACTTCACCTCCCAGGTTCAAGCAATTCTCATGCCTCAGCCTTTTGAGTAGCTGGGATTACAGGCATGTGCCATCACCCCCAGCTAATTTTTGTATTT
This sequence comes from Symphalangus syndactylus, assembly GCF_028878055.3. Taxonomy (NCBI): domain Eukaryota; kingdom Metazoa; phylum Chordata; class Mammalia; order Primates; family Hylobatidae; genus Symphalangus; species Symphalangus syndactylus. Next base: position 104,983,790 of record NC_072436.2, on the reverse strand, counting down.
TTAGTAAAGACAGGGTTTCACCATGTTGGCCAGGGTGGTCTGGAACTCCTGGCGTCAAGTGATCCGCCCACCTCAGGCTTTCAAAATGCTGGTATTACAGGCATGGGCCACTCCACTAAACCAGAATATTCATTTTGAAATACAAATCTAGCCAAGAAAAGTGGTGAGGGACTGTGCTACCAGCCCCAGGTACTAGGCTTTTCCCATGGATTTTTGCAATCCACAGATTAGGAGATTCCCTCCTGAGCCTGCGCCACCAGGGCCCTGGGTTTCAAGCACAAAACTGGGCAGCTGTTTGAGCAGGCACTGAGCTAACTACAGGAGGTTTTTTTGTACTCCAGTGGCACCTGGAACTCCAGAGAAACAGGAGAACCGTCCACTTCCCTGGAAAGGGGGCTGAAGCCAGGGAGCCAACCAGCCTCACTCAGCGGGTCCTACTCACATGGAGCCCAGCAAGCTAAGAACCACTGGCTTGAAATTCTTGCAGCCAGCACAGCAGTCTGGAGTTGACCTGGGATGACCCAACTTGGTAGGGGGAGGGGCATCCACCATTACTGAGGCTTTAGTAGGCTGTTTTCCCCTGACAGTGCTAAGTAGACTGGGAGGTTTGGACTGGGTGGAATTCACCACAGTGCAGCAAAGCGGCTGTGGCCAGACTGCCTCTCTAGATTCCTCCTCACTGGGAAGGGCATCTCTGAAAGAAAGGCTTCAGCCCCAGTCAGAGGCTTATAGATAAAACTCTCATCTTCCTGGGACAGAGTACCTGGTGGAGGGGCAGCTGCTGTGGAAGCTTCAGCAGACTTAATCTTTCCTGCCTGCAGGCTCTGAAGACAACTGCAGATCCTGACGAGGGGGACTCCCCCAGCACAGTGCGCTAGCTCTGCTAAGGGACAGACTGACTCCTCAAGTGGGTCTCTGACCCCTGTGCCTCCTGACTGGGAGACACCTCCCAACAGGGGTCAACAGACACCTCATACAGGAGAGCTCCAGCTGGCATCAAGCCAAAGCCCCTCTGGGACGAAGCTCCCAGAGGAAAGAGTGGGCAGCAATCTTTGCTGTTCTGCAGCCTCCACTGGTGATACCCAGGCAAACAGGGTCTGGAGTGGACCTCCAGCAAACTGCAGTAGACCTGCAGAAGAGGGGCCTGACTGTTAGAAGAAAAACTAACAAACAGAAAGCAATGAAAACAATGACATCAACAAAACAGACCCACCCTACAAATACCCCATCCAAAGATCATCACCCTCAAAGATCGAAGGTAGGTAAATCCACGAAGATGAGGAAAAAACAGCACAAAAACGCTGAAAATTCCAAAAGCCAGAAAGCCTCTTCTCCTCCAAATGATCGCAACTCCTCTCCAGGAAGGGCGCAAAACAGAACAAAGAATGAGACTCATGAATTGACAGAAGTAGGCTTCAGAAGGTAGGTAATAAACTCCTCTGAGCTACAGAAGCATGTTCTAATGCAATGCAAGGAAGCTTAGAACCTTGCTAAAAGGTTACAGGAACTGCTAACTAGAATAACCAGTTTACAGAGGAACATAAATGACTTGATGGAGCTGAAAAACACAGCTCAAGAACTTCATGAAGCATACACAAGTATCAATAGCCAAATTGATCAAGCAGGAGAAAGGATATCAGAGATTGAGAACGACCTTGCTTAAATAAGGCATGCAGACAAGATTAGTGAAAAAAGAATGAAAAGGAACAAGCAAAGCCTCCAAGAAATATGGAACTATGTGAAAAGACCAAACCTATGATTGACTGGTGTGCCTGAAAGTGACAGGGAGAATGGAACCAAGTTGGAAAACACACTTTAAGATGTTATCCAGGAGAACTTCCCCAACCTAGAAAGACAGGCCAACATTCAAATTCAGGAAATACAGAGAACACCACTAAGATACTACATGAGAAGATCAACTCCAAGACACATGATCATCAGATTCACCAAAGTTGAAATGAAGGAAAACATTTTAAGGGTAGCCAGAGAGAAAGGTTGGGTTACCCACAAAGGGAAGCCCATCAGACTAACAGGTTATCTCTTGGCAGAAACTCTACAAGCCAGAAGAGAGTGGGGGCCAATATTCAACATTCTTAAAGAAAAGAATTTTCAACCCAGAATTTCATATCCAGCCAAACTAAGCTTCGTAAGTGAAGGAGAAATAAAATCCTTTCCAGACAAGCAAATGCTGAGGGATTTTGTCATCACCAGGCCTGCCTTACAAGAACTGAAGGAAGCAATAATATGGAAAGGAAAAACTGGTATCAGCCACTGCAAAAACACACCAAAATATAAAGACCAATGACACTATGAAGAAACTGCATCAACTAGTGTGCAAAATAACCAGCTAGCATCATAATGACAAAATCAACTTCATAGTTAACAATATCAACCTTTAATGTAAATGAGTTAAACACCCCAATTAAAAGACACAGACTTGAAAATTGGATAAAGAGTCAAGACCAATCGGTGTGCTGTAATCAGGAGACCTGTCTCACATGCAAAGACACACATAGGCACAAAATAAAGGGAGGGAGGAATATTTACCAAGCAAATGGAAAGTGAATTAAAAAAAAGGAGGGGTTGCAATCCTAGTCTCTGATAAAACAGATTTTAAACCAACAAAGATCAAAAAAGACAAAGAAGGGCATTACATAATGGTAAAGCAATCAATGCAACAAGAAGAGCTAACTATCCTAAATATATATGAACCCAATACAGGGGCATCCAGATTCATAAAACAAGTTCTTAGAGACCTACAAAGAGACTTAGACTCTCACACAATAATAGTGGGACACTCCACTGTCAATATTAGACAGATCAACAACAGAGAAAATCAACAAGGATATTCAGAACTTGAATTGAATTCAGCTCTGGATCACGTGGACCTAGTAGACATCTACAGAACTCTCCACCCCAAATCAACAGAATATACATTATTCTCGGTGCAACATGGCACTTATTCTAATATCGACAACATAATTGGAAGTAGAACACTCCTCATCAAATGCAAAAGAACTGAAATCATAAAAAACAGATGCTCAGACCACAGTGTAATCAAATTAGAACTCAGGATTAAAAAACTCACTCAAAACCACACAACTCCATGGAAATTGAACAACATGCTCCTGAATGACTCTTGGCTAAATAACAAAATTAAGCCAAAAATCAAGAAGTTCTTTAAAACCAATAAGAACAAAGAAACAATGTACCAGAATCTCTGGGACATAGCTAAAGCAATGTTGAGAGGGAAATTTACAGCACTAAATGCCCACATCAGAAAGCTGAAAAGATCTCAAATCAACATCTGAACATCATAATTAAAAGAACTAAAGAAGGAAGAGCAAACAAATTCAAAAGCTAGCAGAAAACAATAACTAAGATCAGACCAGAACTGAAGGAGATAGAGACACAAAAAACCCTTTAAAAAAAATCAGTGAATCCAGGAGCTGTTTTTTTAAAATAATAATAATAGTAATAACAAAATAGACCACTAGCTAGACTAATAAAGAAAAAAGAGAGAAGAATCAAATAGACACAATAGAAAATGATAAAGGGGATATCACCACTAATCCCACAGAAATACAAACTACCATCAGAGAATACTATAAACACCACTATGCAAATAGACTAGAAAATCTAGAAGAAATAGATAAACTCCTGGACACATACACCCTCCCAAGACTAAACCAGGAAGAAGTTGAATACCTAAATAGACCAATAACAAGTTCTGAAATTGAGGCAGTAATTAGCAGTCTACCAACCAAAAAAAGCCCAGGACCAGACGGATTCACAGCCAAATTCTACCAGAGGTACAAAGAGGAGCTGGTACCATTTCTTCTGAAACTATTCTAAACAACTGAAAAAGAGGGACTCTTCCCTAACTCATTTTATGAGGCCAGCATCCTGATTCTGAGAGGTGACAGCGTGCTGGCAGCCCTTGCATCCCTCGCTCACTCTCAGCACCTCCTCGGCCTCAGCACCCACTCTGGCCACGCTTGAGGAGCCTTTCAGCCTGCCGCTGCCCTGTGGGAGCCCCTCTCTGGGCTGGCCGAGGCCAGAGCCAGCTCCCTCAGCTTGCAGGGAGCTGTGGAGGGAGAGGTGCAGGAGGGAACCTGGGCTGCATGTGGCGCTTGCGGGCCAGCACGAGTTCTGGGTGGGAGTGGGCTCGGCAGGCCCCGCACTTGGAGCTGCCGGCCCCAGGCAGTGAGGGGGCTTAGCACCTGGGCCAGCAGCTGTGGAGGGTGCACTGGATTCCCCAGCAGTGCCGGCCCACCAGCACTGCACTCGAATTTTCACCAGGCCTCAGCTGCCTCCCTGCAGGGCAGGGCTCGGGACCTGCAGCCCACCATGCCTGAGCATCCCCACTGCCATGGGCTCCTGCACGGCCTGAGCCTCCCCAACGAGCACTGCCCCCTGCTCCACAGCACCCAGTCGCATCGACTGCCCAAGGGCTGAGGAGTGGGGGCATACGGTGCGGGACTGGCGGCCAGTTCCACCTGTGGCACCGGTGCGGGATCCATTAGGTGAAGCCAGCTTGGCTCCTGAGTCTAGTGGGGACTTTGAGAACTTTTATGTCTAGCTGGAGGATTGTATATGCACCAATCAGCACCCTGTGTCTAGCTCAAGGTTTGTAAACACATCAATCAGCACTCTGTATCTAGCTAATCTGGTGGGGACTTGGAGAACCTTTATGTCTAGCTAAAGGATTGTAAATACACCAATCAGCACCCTGTGTCTAGCTCAAGGTTTGTAAATGCACCAATCGGCACTCTGTATCTGGCTAATCTGGTGGGGACTTGGAGAATCTTTATGTCTAGCTAAGGGATTGTAAATACACCAACCAGTGCTCTGTGTCTAGCTAATCTAGTGGGGGCTTGGAGAACTTTTGTGTCTAGCTCAGAGATTGTAAACGTATCAATCAGCAACCTGTCAAAACGGACCAATCAGCTCTCTGTTAAACAGACCAATCAGCTTCTGTAAAATGGACCAATCAGCAGGATGTGGGTGGGGCCAGATAAGGGAATAAAAGCAGGCTGCCTGAGCCAGCAGTGGCAACCCGCTCAGGTCCCCTTCCACACTGTGGAAGCTTTGTTCTTTCGCTCTTTGCAATAAATCTTGCTGCTGCTCACACTTTGGGTCCGCACTGCCTTTATGAGCTGTAACACTCAACACGAAGGTCTGCGGCTTCACTCCTGAGCCAGTGAGAACACGAATCCACTGGAAGGAAGAAACTCAGAACACATCCGAACACTGGGAGGAACGAACAACACCGGACACACTGCCTTTAAGAACTGTAACACTCACCGCAAGGGCCCACGGCTTCATTCTTGAAGTCAGTGAGACCAGGAACCCACCAATTCTGGACACAATTCCAAAACCTGGCAGAGACACAACAAAAAAAGAAAAGTTCAGGCCAATATCCCTGATGAACATCAATGCAGAAATCCTCAATAAAATACTGGCAGACCTAATCCAGCAGCACATCAAAAAGCTTATCCACCACAATCAAGTTGGCTTCATCTCTGGGATACAAGACTGGTTCAACATACACAAATCAATAAACGTATTCCATCACATAAATAGAACCAATGACAAAAACCACATGATTATCTCAACAGAGGCAGAGAAGGCCTTCAATAACATTCAACATCCCTTCATGTTAAAAACTCTCAATAAACTAGGTGTTGATGGAACATATCTCAAAATAATAAGAGCTATTTAGGACAAACTCATAGCCAATATCATATTGATTGGGCAAAAGCTGTAAGCATTCCCTTTGAAAACTGGCACAAGACAAGGATGTTCTCTCTCACCACTCCTATTCAAAATAGTATCGGAAGTTCTGGCCAGGGCAATCAGGCAAGCGAAAGAAATAAAGCGTATTCAAATAGGAAGTGAGGAAGTCAAATTGTCTCTGTTTGTAGATGACATGATTGTATATTTAGAATATGCCATTGTCTCAGTCCAAAAACTCCTTAAGCTGATAAGCAACTTCAGCAAAGTCTCAGCATACAAAATCAATGTGCAAAAATCCCAAGCATTCCTATACACCAACAATAGACAAGCAAACAGCCAAATCATCAATGAACTCCTATTCACAATTGCCACAAAGAGAATAAAATACCTAGGATGACAGCTTACAAGGGACATGAAGGACCTCTTCAAGGAGAACTACAAACCACTGCTCAAGGAAATAAGGGAGGACACAAACAAATGGAAAAACATTCCATGCTCATGAATAGGAAGAATCAGTATCGTGAAAATGGCCATACTGCCCAAAGTAATTTATAGATTCAATGCTATTCCCATTAAACTATCATTGACTTTCTTCACAGAATTAGAAAAAACTGCTTTAATTTAAATTTATGGAACCAAAAAAGAGCCCGTATAGCCAGGACAATACTAAGCAAAAAGAACAAAGCTGAAGGCATCACACTACCTGACTTCAAACTATACTAAAAGGCTACAGTAACCAAAACAGCATGGTACTGATACCAAAACAGATATACAGACCAATGGAACAGAATAGAGACCTCAAAAATAACACCACACACCTACAACCATCTGATCTTCAACAAACCTGACAAAAGCAAGCAATGGGGAAAGGATTCCCTGTTTAATAAATGGTGCTGGGAAAACTGGATAGCCATATGCAGAAAACTGAAACTGGACCCCTTCCTTACACCTTATACAAAAATTAACTCAAGATGGATTAAAGATTTAGATGCAAAACCCAAAACCATAAAAACCCTAGAAGAAAATGTAGGCAACACCATTCAGGACATAGGCATGGGCAAAGACTTCATGACTAAAACACCAAAAGCAACTGCAACAAAAGCCAAAATTGACAAATGGGATCTAATTAAACTAAAGAGCTTCTGGAAAGCCAAAGAAACTAGTGTCAGTGTGAATAGGCAACCTAAAAAATGGGAGAAAATATTTGCAATCTACCCATCTGACAAAGGTCTAATAGCCAGAATATACAAGGTACTTAACAAATTTACAGGGGAAAAAAAAAAACCTCATCAAAAAGTGGGCAAATGGTATGAATAGACACTTCTCAAAATAAGACATTCATGTGGCCAAGAAACATATGAGAAAAGCTCATCATCACTGATCATTAGAGAAATGCAAATCAAAAGCACTATGAGATACCATCTCATGCCAGTAAGAATGGCCATTATTAAAAAGTCAGGAAACAATAAACGCTGGCAAGGCTGTGGAGAAATAGGGGCACTTTTATACCGTTGGTGGGATTGTAAATTAGTTCAACCACTATGGAAGACAGTGTGGCGATTCCTCAAGGATCAAAACCAGAAATACCATTTGACCTAGCAATTCATTTACTGGCTATATACTCAAAGGAGAATAAATCATCCTACTATAAAGACACATGTACACATATGTTTATTGCAGGACTACTACAATAGCAAAGACATGGAACCAACCCGAATGCCCATCAATGATAGACTGGATAAAGAAAATGTGGTACAGAAAATTGAGAGCCAAGATGGCCAAATAGGAACAGCTCCGGTCTACAGCTCCCAGCATGAGCGATGCAGAAGATGGGTGATTTCTGCATTTCCATCTGAGGTACTGGGTCCATCTCACTAGGGAGTGCCAAACAGTGGGTGCAGGACAGTGGGTGCAGTGCACTGTGCACAAGCCAAAGCAGGGTGAGGCATTGCCTCACTCAGGAAGTGCAAGGGGTCAGGGAGTTCCCTTTCCTAGTCAAAGAAAGGGGTGACAGATGGCACCTGGAAAATCAGGTCACTCCCACCCTAATACTGCACTTTTCCAACGGGCTTGGAAAACGGCACACCGGGAGATTGTGTCCTGCACCTGGCTTGGAGGGTCCTATGCCCACAGAGTCTCGCTGATTGCTAGCACAGCGGTCTGAGATCAAACTGCAAGGCGGCAGCAAGGCTGGGGGAGGGGCGCCCACCATTGCCCAGGCTTGCTTAGGTAAATAAAACAGCCAGGAAGCTTGAACTGGGTGGAGCCCACCACAGCTCAAGGAGGCCTGCCTGCCTCTTTAGGCTCCACCTCTGGGGGCAGGGCACAGACAAACAAAAAGTCAGCATTAACCTCTGCAGACTTAAATGTCCCTGTCTGACAGCTTTGAAGAGAGTAGTCATTCTCCCAGCACACAGCTGGAGACATGAGAATGGACAGACTGACTCCCAAGCAGCCTAACTGGGAGGCACCCCCCAGTAGGGACAGACTGACACCTCACTTGACCAGGTACACCTCTGAGACAAAACTTCCAGAGGAGCGATCAGACAGGTGAATTTACGGTTCATGAAAATCCACTGTTCCGCAGCCACTGCTGCTGACACCCAGCAAAACAGGGTCTGGAGTGGACCTCTAGCAAACTGCAACAGACCTGCAGCTGAGGGTCCTGTCTGTTAGAAGGAAAACTAACAGAAAGGACATCTACACCAAAAACCCATCTGTACATCACCATCATCAAAGACCAAAAGTAGAAAAAACTACAAAGATGGGGAGAAAATAGAGCATTAAAACTGGAAACTCTAAAAAGTAGAGTGCCTCTCCTCCTCCAAAGGAACGCAGTTCCTCACCAGCAATGGAACAAAGCTGGACGGAGAATGACTTTGACAAGTTAAGAGAAGAAGACTTCAGATGATCAAACTACTACGAGCTACAGGAGGAAATTCAAACCAATGGCAAAGAAGTTAAAAACTTTGAAAAAAACTTAGAAGAATCTGTAACTAAAATAACCAATGCAGAGAAGAGCTTGAAGGAGCTGATGGAGCTGAAAGCCAAGTTTCAAGAACTACGTGAAGAATGCAGAAGGCTCAGTAGCTATTGTGATCAACTGGAAGAAAGGGTATCAGTGATGGAAGATGAAATCAATGAAATGAAGCGAGTAGGGAAGTTTAGAGAAAAAAGAATAGAAAGAAATGAACAAAGCCTCCAAGAAATAGGGGACTATGTGAAAAGACGAAACCTACGTCTGATTGGTGTACCTGAAAATGAGAGAGAGAATGGAACCAAGTTGGAAAACACTCTGCAAGATACTATCCAGGAGAACTTCCCCAATCTAGCAAGGCAGGCCAACATTCAGATTCAGGAAATACAGAGAATGCCACAAAGATACTCCTCGAGAAGAGCAACTCCAAGACACATAATTGTCAGATTCACCAAAGTTGAAATGAAGGAAAAAATGTTAAGGGCATCCAGAGAGAAAGGTGAGTTACCCACAAAGGGAAGCCCATCAGACTAACAGCTGATCTCTTGCAGAAACTCTACAAGCCAGAAGAGAGTGGGGGCCGATATTCAACATTCTTAAAGAAAAGAATTTTCAACCCAGAATTTCATATCCAGCCAAACTAAGCTTCATAAGTGAAGGAGAAATAAAATCCTTTCCAGACAAGCAAATGCTGAGGGATTTTGTCATCACCAGGCCTGCCCTAAAAGACCTCCTGAAGGAAGCACTAAACATGGAAAGGAACAACCGGTACCAGTCCCTGCAAAAACATGCCAAATTGTAAAGACCATCAAGGCTAGGAAGAAACTGCAACAACTAACGAGCAAAATAACCAGCTAACATCATAATGACAGGATCAAATTCACACATAACAATATTAACTTTAAAGGTAAATGGGCTAAATGCTCCAATTAAAAGACACAGACTGGCAAATTGGATAAGGAGTCAAGACCCATCAGTGTGCTGTATTCAGGAAATCCATCTCACGTGCAGAGACACACATAGACTCAAAATAAAGGGATGGGGGAAGATCTACCAAGCCAATGGAAAACAAAAAAAGGCATGGGTTGCAATCCTAGTCTCTGATAAAATAGACTTTAAACCAAAAAAGATCAAAAGACACAAAGAAGGCCATTACAGAATGGTAAAGGGATCAATTCAACAAGAAGAGCTAACTATCCTGAATATATATGCACCCAATACAGGAGTACCCAGATTCATAAAGCAAGTCCTGAGTGACCCACAAAGAGACTTAGACTCCCACACAATAATAATGGGAGACTTTAACACCCCACTATCAACATTAGACAGATCAACGAGACAGAAAGTTAACACAAGGATATCCAGGAATTGAACTCAGCTCTGCACAAAGTGGACCTAATAGACATCTACAGAACTCTCCACCCCAAATCAACAGAATATACATTTTTTTCAGCACCACACCACACCTATTCCAAAATTGACCACATAGTTGGAAGTAAAGATCTCCTCAGCAAATGTAAAATAACAGAAATTATAACAAACTGTCTCTCAGACCACAGTGCAATCAAACTAGAACTCAGGATTAAGAAACTCACTCAAAACCGCTCAACTACATGGAAACTGAACAACCTGCTTCGGAATGACTACTGGGTACATAACGAAATGAAGGCAGAAATAAAGATGTTCTTTGAAACCAACGAGAACAAAGACACAACATACCAGAATCTCTGGGAAACATTCAAAGCAGTGTGTAGAGGGAAATTTATAGCACTAAATGCCCACAAGAGAAAGCAGGAAAGATCCAAAATTGACACCCTAACATCACAATTAAAAGAACTAGAAAAGCAAGAGCAAACACATTCAAAAGCTAGCAGAAGGCAAGAAATAACTAAAATCAGAGCACAGCTGAAGGAAATAGAGACACAAAAAACCCTTCAAAAAATTAATGAATCCAGGAGCTGGTTTTTTGAAAAGATCAACAAAATTGATAGACTGCTAGCAAGACTACTGAAGAAGAAAAGAGAGAAGAATCAAATAGACACAATAAAAAATGATAAAGGGGATATCACCACTGATCCCACAGTAATACAATCTACCATCAGAGAATACTACAAACATCTCTATGCAAATAAACTAGAAAATCTAAAAGAAATGGATAAATTCCTCAATAAATACACCCTCCCAAGACTAAACAAGGAAGAAATTGAATCTCTGAATAGACCAATAACATGCTCTGAAATTGTGGCAATAATCAATAGTTTACCAACCAAAAAGAGTCCAGGACCTGATGGATTCACAGCCGAATTCTACCAGAGGTATAAGGAGGAATTGGTAACATTCCTTCTGAAATTTTTCCAATCAATAGAAAAAGAGGGAATCCTCCCTAACACATTTTATGAGGCCAGCATCATCCTGATACCAAAGCCTGGCAGAGACACAACAAAAAAAGAGAATTTCAGACCAGTACCCTTGATGAACATTGATGCAAAAATCCTCAGTAAAATACTGGCAAACCGAATCCAGCAGCAAATCAAAAAGCTTATCCACCATGATCAAGTGGGCTTCATCCCTGGGATGCAAGGTTGGTTCAACATATGCAAATCAATAAACATAATCCAGCATATAAACAGAACCAAAGACAAAAACCACATGATTCTCTCAATAGATGCAGAAAAGGCCTTTGACAAAATTCAACAATGCTTCATGCTAAAAACTCTCAATAAATTAGGTATCGATGGGATGTATCTAAAAACAATAAGAGCTATCTATGACAAACCCACAGCCAATATCATACTGAATGGGCAAAAACTGGAAGCATTCCCTTTGAAAACTGGCACAAGACAGGGATGTCCTCTCTCACCACTCCTATTCAACATAGTGTTGGAAGTTCTGGCCAGGGCAATCAGGAAGGAGAAGGAAATAAAAGGTATTCAATTAGGAAAAGAGGAAGTCAAATTGTCCCTGTTTGCAGATGACATGATTGTATATCTAGAAAACCCCATTGTCTCAGCCCAAAATCACCTTAAGCTGATAAGCAACTTCAGCAAAGTCTCAGGATACAAAATCAATGTACAAAAATCACAAGCACTCTTGTACACCAATAACAGACAAACAGAGAGCCAAATCATGAGTGAACTCCCATTCACAATTGCTTCAAAGAGAATAAAATACCTAGGAATCCAACTTACAAGGGACGTGAAAGACCTCTTCAAGGAGAACTACAAACCACTGCTCAATGAAATAAAAGAGGATGCAAACAAATGGAACAACATTCCATGCTCGTGGGTTGGAAGAATCAATATCGTGAAAATGGCCATACTGCCCAAGGTAATTTATAGATTCAATGCCATCCCCATCAAGCTACCAATGACTTTCTTCACAGAATTGGAAAAAACTACTTCAAAGTTCATATGGAACCAAAAAAGAGCCCACATCGCCAAATCAATCCTAAGCCAAAAGAACAAAGCTGGAAGCATCACGTTACCTGACTTCAAACTATACTACAAGGCTACAGTAACCAAAACAGCATGGAACTGGTACCACAACAGAGACACAGATCAATGGATCAGAACAGAGCCCTCAGAAATAATGCTGCATATCTACAACTATCTGATCTTTGACAAACCTGACAAAAACAAGCAATGGGAAAGGATTCCCTATTTAATAAATGGTGCTGGGAAAACTGGCTAGCCATATGTAGAAAGCTGAAACTGGATCCCTTCCTTACACCTTATACAAAAATTAATTCAAGATGGATTAAAGACTTACATGTTAGACCCAAAACCATAAGAACCCTAGAAGAAAACCTAGACAATACCATTCAGGACACAGGCATGGGCAAGGACTCCATGTCTAAAACACCAAAAGCAATGGCAACAAAAGCCAAAATTGACAAATGGGATCTAATTAAACTAAAGAGCTTCTGCACAGCAAAAGAAACTACCATCAGAGTGAACAGGCAACCTGCAAAATGGGAGAAAATTTTCGCAACCTACTCATCTGACAAAGGGCTAATATCCAGAATCTACAATGAACTCAAACAAATTTACAAGAAAAAAACAAACAACCCCATCAAAAAGTGGGCAAAGGACATGAACAGACACTTCTCAAAAGAAGACATTTATGCAGCCAAAAAACACATGAAGAAATGCTCATCATCACTGGCCATCAGAGAAATGCAAATCAAAACCACAATGAGATACCATCTCACACCAGTTAGAATGGCCATCATTCAAAAGTCAGGAAACAACAGGTGCTGGAGAAGATGTGGAGAAATAGGAACACTTTTACACTGTTGGTGGGACTGTAAACTAGTTCAATCATTGTGGAAGTCAGTGTGGCGATTCCTCAGGGATCTAGAACTAGAAATACCATTTGACCCAGCCATCCCATTACTGGGTATATACCCAAAGGACTATAAATCATGCTGCTATAAAGACACATGCACACGTATGTTTATTGCAGCACTATTCACAATAGCAAAGACTTGCAACCAACCCAAATGTCCAACAACGATAGACTGGATTAAGAAAATGTCACACATATACACCATGGAATACTATGCAGCCATAAAAAATGATGAGTTCATGTCCTTTGTAGGGACATGGATGAAACTGGAAACCATCATTCTCAGTAAACTATCGCAAGGACAAAAAACCAAACACCGCATGTTCTCACTCATAGGTGGGAATTCAACAATGAGAACACATGGACACAGGAAGGGGAACATCACACTCTGGGGACTGTTTTGGGGTAGGGGGAGGGGGGAGGGACAGCATTAGGAGATATACCTAATGCTAAATGACGAGTTAATGGGTGCAGCACACCAACATGGCACATGGATACATATGTAACAAACCTGCACATTGTGCACATGTACCCTAAAACTTAAAGTATAATAATAATAATAATAATAATAATAATAAAAGAAAATGTGGTACATATACACCATGGAATACTATACAGCCATAAAAAGAATGAGATCATGTCCTTTACAGGAACATGGATGAGGCTGGAAGCCATCATTCTCAGCAAACTAACACAGGAACAGAAAACCAAACACTGCATGTTCTCACTCATAAGTGGGAGTTGAACAATGAGAACACATGGACACAGGCAAGGGAACAACACACACCAGGGCCTGTCAGTGGCAGGGAAAGAGGAGGGAGAGGATTAGGACAAATACGTAATGCATGCAGGGCTTAAAACCTAGAGGATGGGTTGACAGGTGCAGCAAGCCACCATGGCCAATGGATACCTATGCAACACACCTGCACAGTCTGCACATGTAACCTCGAACTTAAAGTAAAATAAAATAAAGTAATAAAATAAAATAAAGAAATACAAGTCTAATCATGTGACTCCGCAGCTTTTAAGTCTTTCATATGGGTTTCCTTTGCCTTTGAGTTAAAGAGAAAATATTTCAACGAAGCTGTCCGTAATTGAGTCTGCTTAGGTCTTCAGACACACTACTGCTCTTTCTGTATACTCAACCAACATCTGCAGGCCCCAGATGGTTCTCTCTGTCCTATAACCAACCTCCGACTATCTCCTGCTACCTGAACCTAGAAACACCTTATCTCATGCACTTTGACTAATGAACTTCTACTCACCCTTCAGGTCTCAGTGCAAATATCGTCTCCTCAATGAAGACTTCTCTGATACATAACCATGGTTAGATCATCTGTTCACTGGAGCATCCTCATCATATCACACAACATGCTTACTCCCCAGTAATTGCTCCTTTAGAGGTTTGTTTTCTCAAAAGAATTGAATGAAGTCAAGGATCCTGTCTATTTTCCACCATCTATGCCTCACACAGTGACAAGTGCACAGCAAGAGCTCAATAAAAATTTGCTAAATGGAGGAATGAATTACTGCATCTATAAAAACAAACTAGATCCTATTAATGTTAGGTTGTCCTTTTACAATCAGAAACATCATGAACTGATTTTAATGCATTCCATTCATGTCAATAGATTAATATGTGATACTATATGATGTAATTGTTGAGGACAGAGTTCAGAGGAAGCCTGTCTTCTTTCAAATCCAGCCTCTCCCCTACTGACCGTGTGCCTTGAGCAGCTACTACCTTTCCTGCACTTCTGTTTCCCCATCTGTCGTATGTTGTGTTGAAAATTAAATGAGACAGTATGTGTAAATCAGTTAGAATCATGCCTGGCACAACTTACAGACACATCGTATAACTGAAAGTTATTATTATTATCATTGTGATATTTTTAAACAAGAGCCTTGCCTTTCCTCCCTTGATCATTAGGAATAAACTTGAAAGATAAGATGTTTTAGGAAGGAGACAGAATAGTAAACAAGATGGCCCAGTCTAAGCCTGCTGTCTGGGCACAATTTTGAACAGCACCTCCGTGTGATATCAATAGTGTCTCAATGCTGTCTATCTCAAAGTTACCCTCAGTAGAGGATAAGTTGTCACGTCAAACCTAAGCAGAGGGGACTCCAGAGCCTCTGCATGTGTTGTACGCATCATCTCCACTCTGGCCCTGCAGCCGGAAACCCTGATCCCTCCCTTGCAGAACTGTCTAAGGCTCACCATAGCAACACATACACACTGAGACTTCCCACTCACATCTGGGGATCATGCATTGCTCAAGGCTGTGCGTGATTCCTCCCAAGTGTCACATTTGTTCTAAATGGAACTTAAGTCACTGGAGGAGACACCAGAGGAGACACAGAAAGTGGCCAGCGTAGCAACAGAAGCGCCTTTATACTTGTCCTATAATCTGTTCTCTGTTGATGCCATATTGATCCCCAAATGAAGACGGCTGTAAGAACAGTGGAAATGTAAAATGGACCATGTTCTTAAAGGTTACTTAAAAATGCCTGGCACAATATTAAATGCATAAACAAAAGATATTTACATTGTTTAAATGGCCAAAAAAAAGGAAAATAAAAAGTAAGATTTAGAAAGTAGTTAAAAATTGGCCTATAAGATAGAAGTTTAGCTTTTTTTCTTTTTGGTTTTAGAAACTTATGACAACTGTTTTGAAATGTAAAACCAGCTTTTCTCATAGAGAGGTTTTTAAAACTTTTTTTTTATATATACTTGAAGTTTTAGGGTACATGTGCACAATGTGCAGGTTTGTTACATATGTATCCATGTGCATGTTGGTGTGCTGCACCCATTAACTCATCATTTAGCATTAGGTATATCTCCTAATGCTGTCCCTCCCCCCTTCCCCCCACCCCACAACAGTCCCCAGAGTGTGATGTTCCCCTTCATGTGTCCATGTGTTCTCATTGTTCAATTCTCACCTATGAGTGAGAACATGCGGTGTTTGGTTTTTTGTCCTTGCGATAGTTTACTGAGAATGATGGTTTCCAGTCTCATCCATGTCCCTACAAAGGACATGAACTCATCATTTTTTATGGCTGCATAGTATTCCATGGTGTATATGTGCCACATTTTCTTAATCCAGTCTATCGTTGTTGGACATTTGGGTTGGTTGCAAGTCTTTGCTATTGTGAATAGTGCCGCAGTAAACATACGTGTGCATGTGTCTTTATAGCAGCATGATTTATAGTCCTTTGGGTGTATACCCAGTAATGGGATGGCTGGGTCAAATGGTATTTCTAGTTCTAGATCCCTGAGGAATCACCACACTGACTTCCACAATGGTTGAACTAGTTTACAGTCCCACCAACAGTGTAAAAGTGTTCCTATTTCTCCACATCCTCTCCAGCATTTGTTGTTTCCTGACCTTTTAATGATGGCCATTCTAACTGGTGTGAGATGGTATCTCATTGTGGTTTTGATTTGCATTTCTCTGATGGCCAGTGATGATGAGCATTTTTTCATGTGTTTTTTGGCTGCATAAATGTCTTCTTTTGAGAAGTGTCTGTTCATGTCCTTTGCCTACTTTTTGATGGGGTTGTTTGTTTTTTTCTTGTAAATTTGTTTGAGTTCATAAAACTTTTAAATAATGTATACATAAAATGAAAAGTACCTGGAAAATAATATATATTTCTAAAAAGAAAATCTAGATTATTTGTTTTAAATGATAGAAAATGTATTTTGTATGCTAAAAATAAGCGTTATTTACAACCTATGTGGCAAATCTACTGGATTAACAGAGAATTAGTAAGGAAGACATTCTTCCTTACTTCCAGCAAATATGAGCATAACAAACCTGGATGAGAAATTAGACATCAATCCGCCTAGACTAAATCCATACACAATTTCTATCAGCATCCAAAATGTGGCATAGAATCGGAACCTGAAAAGATCCTAACAATAAGTAAGGCAATGACCAGACACCAAATCACTGCATTATCTAGGGATGAAGAGGAGTACTTTGGTCAAAACCCAGGCTCCTTCACTTAATCAGTTTCTTAATCATATACATCTCTGTTTCCTCATCTGTAATTTGGGTATAAAAACATACTTACCTAAAGGGTTTTTGTGGGTGCTAAGTTAGCTGATATTTTTAAAGTGCTATACAATGCCTAGCACATGATAAGCCTTCATAAGCCTTCAGTGAATGTTAGCTATAACCATATTTATCAAATTAATTTCCACTGCACTCTAACTAATGCTTTCCTATATGCCAGTGAACATGGACATCATTCCTGGAATTGTTTGAGATTCGGGTTTACTTGCATTTATGCCAAGAAGGAGCTTTAGCTTCACAGTTAACAAAACCTGAGAAACAATTCCAGCTTCTTCATTTGCAGGTAGTGAAACTTTAGATGAGCAGTTTAAATTTCCTTTGCTTCAGTTTCCTCATCTTTAAAATGGAATAACACCTGTCTTATTGGATTGTAATAAATGTTTAGTGAAATAATCTGTGTAAAGTACCAAACACAAAATCACGTTTCATAAACAGCAAACAATATTATAGAAACTAAGAAGAATGAGGACAACTATTCCATTGATATTTTACTGGGATATATTAAAATGGAAATTCAAGGCCAGGCATGGTGGCTCACGCCTGTAATCCCATCACTTTGGGAGGCGGAGATGGAAGGATCACTTGAAGCCAGGAGTTTGAGACCAGCCTGGCCAACATGGTGAAACCCTGTCTGTACTAAAAATACAAAAATTAGCTGGGCGTGGTGGCGCACACCTATGGTCCCAGCTACTCAGGAGGCTGAGGCATGAGAATTGCTTAAACCCAGGAAGCAGAGGTTGCAGGTGGAGGTTTGCAGTGAACTGAGATCGTGCCACTGCATTCCAGCCTGGGGGACAGAGCAAGCCCTTGTCTCAAAAAAAAAAAAAAAAAAAAAAAAAAAAAAAAGGAAATTCAAGCAAATAAATAATGTTTCAAATTCATGCCAGTTCAGCAAGCAGAGGAAAATTCCTAGAGAAGTGATTCTATGTTGTCCTTCCCAATGATTGGGAGAGTCTGATGTGCTAATTATTTAATACCTAGGTCTTTTGTGGGTTTTGGCAACATAGAAAAAAAGCCTTACTTGGTACGATTTGCTATAATGGAATATTTCTCAAAAGAAGCTAACTTTATCCACTACAGAATGCTTTTTGATGTCATTAACCTACAGAAATGATTTTAGGAAACTAATGAAAAAATATCCAAAGGGTGAGGTGACAAGAAGCTTTCTTTTGCTCCTAAAGACTACACTGATTAATGTAGCAAGCAACAGTCCTCTGGAGTCCAGAGAGTAAGTAATCAGAGAGCACGTGAAACAAAGGCCTTCAAAAAGTCTTCAGATCCCTTATATTAATCACATTAATACTGACTCTCAGAAGACACTGTGTAATTATTAAATAAGGTGACTTCTCTGCAAAACTACAAAATCTATAGATCTAAAAATCTAAGTAATATAAATCATGATCAACGTGCTCCCTGTTGACTCCGGAGAAAATAGTTTAATAAAAAGAATATTATACTTGTACTCATGACACCCAAGTTCAAAATTCTACTCTGCCACATACAGATACATAGACACTGCGGCTTACCCACCTGCCCAAGTCTCAGCTTCCTCCTCTGTGGAATAAGAATACACTGACTTCACCCATTCACATGTATACATATGTAACAAACCTGCACGTTGTGCACATGTACCCTGAAACTTAAAGTATAATAATAAAAAAAAAAGAATACACTGACTTCAGCACATTGTTGTGAAGGTTGAATGAGATAAAGCACATTCATTGCTGACTCAGAATAAGATCTACAAATACACTAATTCAACTAATCATTAAATCAATTCGGTTACTTTTAACATTAAATGAATAATCATTACATTAGTTAATATTTATTATTTATTTACTATGTACCAGATGCTAGGTTAAACAATTTTTATTAATTATCTCATAGTTTCTCACAAGTCTATAAAAACAGTTCTATTACAATCTCTTTTTCTCATTTTAAGAAAAGAAGATTGAGAGAGGTAAAGTAACTAGTCTATATTTACACAAGAGCTAAGTGTTCAAACCAGGATATGACAGGTTTTTCTCACACCAAAGCCTATATGCTTCCAAATTATTGGTTTTTAAATTATTTCTTAATAGCAGAATACTTTCTTTAAATGGCATATTTTGTAAAGGCTAAACACATACCACAAGTAAAGGCTGGTCTACCTGGATTCAATCAGGGATGGAGAGCTCTACTCTGGCAATGGCCTTAGAAACACTTCAGAGGAACCCTGGAACTCAAAAAACACAGTGCTCCACAAAACACATTATTACCATGATGATCACATCTTTTTCACATTTATGATTTTGACAGTTTGAAACCCACTGGAAAGATCTATGACAAGTAATAATTTATCATGTTTCTAAGGCATTAATTTGAATCTTGCATGGCAAAACTGTTGGGAGCAAGTCACTTAGTTGGTAAGTGAGCTTTTTTAGAGTGTAAGAATATGCACAGGTTATGCGTGATTTATGATACACCTGTGATTTGGGAGAAAGCCAGGAGCCTGGATAAACATTTCCTAGTTTATGAATTAGGGGCTTTCTAAACAATTTAGGGCATACTATTAGCAAAATGTCTAGTTTCTTCAGTTCCTGGTTACTGCAGATTAGTAGAATATGTCTTTCATTTTAAAAAATTTGTATTGATACATATTTGTACATATTTATGGTATACATGTGATATTCTGATACGTATGTACAATATGTAATAATCAAGTCAGGATATTCAGGATATCTATCACCTCAAATATTTATTGTGTTAAGAATGTTCCATATCTTCTCTTCTAGCTATTTTGAAATACATAACATATCGTTGTTAACCATAGTCACCCTACTGTGCTATCAAACACTAGAAATTATTCCTTCTATATAACTATATGTTTGTACCGATTCACCAACCTGTCTTCGTGTCTCCAGTCCCCACATCCTTCCCAGCCCCTGGGAGCTATAATTCTACTTTCTGCCTCTACAAGATAAACATTTTTAGCTCCCACAAATGAATGGGAAACATGAGATACTTGTCTTTCTGTGCCTAGCTTATTTCACTTAACATGATGACCTTCAGTTCCATCCACATTGCTGCAAATCACAGGATTTCATTCTTTTCATGGCTGAATAGTATTCTATTGCATATATATACCACAAATTCTTTATCCATTCATCCACTGATTGACTGACACTTACTTTGACTCCATATCTTGGCTACTCTGAATAGTGTTTCAGTAAACATGGGAAACAAGCATCCCTTTGATATACTAATCTCCTTTCCTTTGGATAAATACCCACAAGTAGGATTGCTGGATCATATGATAGTTCCACTTTTGGTTTTTTGAGAAATTTCTATACTGTTTTCCATAATGGTAGTGCAAGTTTACATTTCCATCAACAGTGTGTGAGAGTTCATTTTACCCCACATCCTTGCCAGCATTTTTTATCTTTTTTATAATAGCCATTTTAACTGAGGCAAAATAGCATCTCATTGTGGTTTTGATTTGCATTTCCCTAATAATTAGTGATGTTAAGTATTTTTTCATAAACCTGTTGACCATGTGTATGTCTTATTTTAATAAATGTCTATTCAGATCCTTTGTCCACTTTTGAATGGGATTATTGTTATTATTTTTATTGTTATTGTTATTGTTAAGTTCCCTGTACATTCTGGGTATCAGTGCCTTGTTAAACGAATAGTTTTCAAATATTACCTCCCATTTTACAGGTTGTCTCTTCACCCTGTTGGTTGTTTCCCTTGCTGTGCAGAAGCTTTTTAGTTTACTATAATAAACTACATTGAAATACAGAACATCCAAGACATTATCATATCATCATGGAATTTACAATAGTAAGGAAGTGTAAATTTTGAGTTAAGTCACAGCTGAATTCTAGGAATTAGAAAACAAAAACTTCAAAAAATGGAAAAATATAATTTCATGACTAAAGAATTTATAAGTGAAAATATTTACAAAAAATGAAAATGTTTTCACTATTCTTTACAAATCATCACTCTAATTATGAATAACATAATTAAGAATAAAAAAGTAAGATATTAAAAAAGAAACATATCCAGTGAATACTGACAACTCTTTGATGAACTCAGTTTCAGTGTGCTCAAAAATGTAGGTTTATATAAATCAGTAGACACCTAGTCCTTTAGACAGCTTGATTCCTTTATGAAGAATTTTTGTTGTTGTTCGTCCTGAGTGAGTTTCTCGTAGCCCAACAATAAAATAATTTTAAATTACCTACAAATCAACTTGAAAACATTGAAAATCTTGCTGATTTTTCTTTTAGTTTTGGGAGGAGAAGTGAAAAAGCTTGGTTTCTTGAAGAATATTACTTGATCCACTACTAAATATATTTTTATTTGTTGTGGTTTGTAGCTGCTGAGAGTTGCTTACTTTCTTTATGTTTTTTCTCTCTTTATGTTTTTGCTTTCTTTCTAACACCACAGGCATTCCAGTATTCCCTTTGTTGTATGTAAGTACTTTCTTTCTTACCACCACAAGCCTCTGACATCAAAGCTGAGCAATAACATGGTTTTGAGGTTGATTTTCCTCCAAAGCAAAGGCAGGTACAGAGATGAAAATATGTTTGCATCAACATGTATTTACTGGGCTTCAGTTATGTAGCTCAGCTATGTAGCTCAGTAGGTTTAAGGTTTGATACTGAAAAATAAAAGACATTAAAAGATAGACAACAGCTAGAAATCAGTTCTACACTAGCTGAGCCTTTCACATCTCTGGATTATATTTTAGACCCTGCCCTCACCTTACCTCGTAGAGAGAATGTTAATGAGAAATGTTCACATGAAATTTTCTTCTGCATTTTATAAAAGTGCTGTCAATGACATTTTATTTTTTATCATTCCATGTCCCCTTTTGGAGTTCCCACATAAAAATCATCTTAGTACCTAGACACATGAAGTGCCTAAATGTCTAACAACAGGACAATGCATATGTAAGTTATGGTATTTCCACATGACAGAGTATTATACAGGTATTAAAGTGATAATTTTGAAGACTATTTAAAAGCTGGAAAATATTTATAACAAAAGTGTCATTTTTAAATCAATACAAAATGACATCTCCATTGTGAGCACATGTATAAAAAATATATTCAAAAAAGACTAGAATGAACACTGAAATGTAAACAATGTACTAGGAATGGGATTATAGGTGACTTTTCTCCTCTTAAAAATACATTTTTTGAGTGGTGTCAAAAAATATATAAGTATGATAAATGTCCCTTCTCATAACACTTGGTATTTATTTCTTATGATTCTTTTTGTCTTGAGAACAAGGAAGCTTAAAGCTACATATGATATTCAGTAGCACATTATGTGAGCGTCTATGGCTAGCATTTGTTCTTCCTTTTCAAGACCTTGATTTTACTCCTTATCTTCTTTTTAGAAGGACTAAAAATGAAGAAAAATAAACACATGTGACATCCTTATCTTCAAATAGCTTGCCATATGCTTAGAGATACATTTTATATGGGTAGAGATGTTAAGAAATGTGTTATGATTAGATTGAGGCATTGCGCTGTTTGGAAGAACATCATAGAGAAGATGAGCCCCCTTCAATGCATCCTATTGGGGATTACATGACGTTGATACATGTTACTGGAGCTTCTTTGGTTAAGGTGGTGTCCCCAGGTTTCTCCACTGTAAAGTCACTACTTTTCCCTTTGTAAGTATTGTATCTTCAGAGGAAGATACTTTGCGACCCTGCAAATGTTCTATTTCCCTCAAACTTTCATCTACTGATTTTTAGCACCCGTTAGTGGATCTCAACTATGGCAATTTTTAATTTGATTTTTACTCATTCTAATGGTAATTTTTCTACTCCCTTCATTCCTTTAATATTTATTATTTGGAATTCTTCTAGGAAATTATGTCCCTTCTCCCCCATTGTTATATTTATTCAGCTATTTGTTAATATAAGGATATTTATTTTATTCTTTGGGTTATAATCCAATATTAACATTATTTTGTTGCTCAAATTATTGCACATTTGGCCAATGGGGACTCTTTGGGTTCTTGTGCCATTTAGACGTAAACCTAACCATTGTTTTTTTGGGTTTTTTTTGTTTCGTTTTTTTTACTTCTTTGCTTTATATTACCCCAAGATACTCCAGGGTCATCCTGTATTTTTCCTATTCTAGCACTGGAATGGACCACTTCTCTAGGAAATTAACCATTGTTTCTTTTATTGAAGATTAGTATTTAGAAACCAGGATCTGAGGACTAGGTGTGCTCATTGCTACTGGGTGTCATTGCTTCTAGAAACTCTCAGTAGACTAAGCTTCTCAGGGATACTTCTCCTTGGCTGTAGTTATGAGCCCAGCATATTCCTTATACCCCAGGAACGCAGTCCTCCCACCACCATTCTCTTCCCCCCACTATAATGGGTTTTTCCAGTGTACAATAAACAACTGCTTGTTGCCCTTTACCGTACAGATTGATGCTTCTATTTCAGAAGAGAAATTAATGAGAGGGGACCAGATGGGATTCTGTAGCCCTCCTCCAGCAGCTGCTTTTCTCATAACTTCACTTTTAAGGGCACTTTCCTAGGACTCTCTACAACCTCTTCTGCAAGTGCTCAGTAGGGTTTATGGAGACAAAGCCTGCAGAGATTGTGGATACACCCAATTTCTGTGGTTCCTAGTGGCTTCACCACTGCATATCCAGCCTCTGCCAATTCTCTAATCACCCCAGTGTATCTCTTCTTACCAACGTCTACTTGTGTCTACACCAGGCAAGTCATTACTCATTTGTCTCTCCCTAAAGTGGTCTCTCCCTTCTTATACTTTGGGACAGGTAGTTATCCTGTGACAGTTCTCTGGCAGATTCAAGAAAAGTCATGAATTTGCAAGTTGTCTAGCTTTGTTTTCCATTATAAGAATTGGAGAAATACTCTTTTGCTCTCTGCCTCCCTAAGCAGAAATATGTTTTATTTGTGAAATCAGCCCTGCTATATTTACCCAACTATTTTTGGAATAGTTTCAGTAGAAATGATACCAGTTTTTTCAGTAGAAATGATACCAGTTATTCTTTGTATCTCTGGTAGAATTCAGCTATAAATCTGCCTGGTCCTGGGCTTTTTTTTTTTTTTTTTTCATTGGTAGGCTATTTATTACTGCCTCAATTTCAGAACTCATTGTTGGTCTATTTGGGGATTCAATTTCTCCCTGGATCAGTCTTGGGAGGTGTAAGTGTCCAGGTCTTTATCCGTCTTATAGATATTCCAGTTTATATGCATAGAGGTGTTTAGTATTCTCTGATGGTTGTTTGTACATCTGTGGAATCAGTGGTGATATCCCTCTTATCATTTCTGATTGTGCCTATTTGATTCTTCTTTTTTATTGTCTAGCTAGCAGTCTATTTTATTAATTTTTTCAAAAAACCAGCTCCTGGATTTGTTGATTTTTTTTGAAGGATGTTTTTGTCCCTATCTCCTTCAGTTCCTCTCTGATCTCAGTTATTTCTTGTCTTCTGCTAGCTTTGTGGTTTGTTTGCTCTTGCTTCTCTAGTTCTTTTAATTGTGATGTTAAGGTGTCGATCTGAGATCCTTCCAGCTTTCTGATGTAGGCATTTAGTGCTATAAATTTCCCTCTTAACACTGCTTTAGCTGTATCCCAGAGATTCTGGTATGTTGTCTCTTTTCTCATTGGTTTCAAAGAACTTCTTGATTTTTGCCTTCATTTTGTTATTTACCCAGGAGTCATTCAGGAGCAAGTTACTCAATTTCCATGTAGTTGTGTGGTTTTGAGTGAATTTCTTAGTCTTGAGTTCTAATTTGAATGGACTGTGGTCTGAGAGATGGTTTCTTATGATTTCAACTCCTTTGCATTTGCTGAAGAGTGTTTTAATTCTGATTATCAGTTTTAAAGTAAGCGCCATGTGGTGATAAGAAGAATGTATATTCTGTTGTTTTGGGGTGGAGAGTTCTGTAGATATCTCTCAGCTTCACATGATCCAGAGCTGCATTCAGGTCCTGAATATCTTCATTAATTTTCTGTCTCAATGATCTGTCTAATAATGACAGTAGGGTTTTAAAGTCTCCAACCATTATTGTGTGTGAGTCTAAGTCTCTTTGTAGATCTCAAAGAACTTACTTTATGAATATGGGTGCTTCTATATTGGGTGCATATATATTTAGGATCGTTAGATTTTCTTGTTGAATTGAACATTTACCATTACTCTCTGGGTCTCCCTTCAGGGTCAGCAGCTCAACTGTTTCCCTCTGGATGCAAGCAAGCCAAGCTATGGCCCTTTTCCATCTGCAAAGACAGACAGCTCTGGCTCTCTCTCTCTTTCCCTGGGCACAAGCACACCTGTAAAGTGTCAGCAGGGCAATTATACCTTTTACAAACAATAGTGGTGTAGAGCCAAGTGATAGCCTTCCCATGTTATGGCTACATAGCTGTGTTTACATTGTACACAGAACTGTGCACCTGTGCTACAAACTCCCTGAGTCATGCAGGATGTTTACCTCGGCCTATCCTGCTTGACTGCAGCGCAGCCATGTTCCTTACACCTTGGTTTTTCCCTTAACTGGAGGTAT
Organism: Symphalangus syndactylus; assembly: GCF_028878055.3. Lineage (NCBI taxonomy): Eukaryota > Metazoa > Chordata > Mammalia > Primates > Hylobatidae > Symphalangus > Symphalangus syndactylus. The sequence continues at coordinate 104,958,103 of NC_072436.2, read as the reverse complement.
CACCAATTAAGCCTGTGAAACAGCAAAGATGCCAGCCTGCTTCTTCCTCTGGGAACTCCATCCCAGGGTGGGTACTGACTTGTTGCTGGCCTGGACACTCCTGTAGGTGTCTGGAGACCCCTGTTGGGAGGTGTTACCCAGTCAGAAGGGACGGGATCAGGAGCCTGCTTAAAGAAGCAGTTTGGCTGCTTTTTGCTAGAGCAGATGTGCTACACTGGAGTTAACCCTTCCCCATCCAGACCACCTGAGCTCTCCAGAGCCAGCACCCTGGAAAGGCCACAGAGACATCGGCTGCCTTTTTCTCCAGTGGCTCCGTCCCAGGAAGAGATCAGAGTTCTGTCTGTATAACCCTGGCTGGAGTTGCTGAAATTCTCACAGGGAGGGCCCTCCCAGTGAGGAGGAATGGATTGGGATCCCCCTTAAAGAAGCAGTCTGACCACGATTTGGCACAGCTGTTCTGTATTGTGGGGAACTCATCCTTGTCAGGACCACCTGGCCTCCCTGGAGCCAGGAGGCTAGAACTTCTGAGCTGACTAAACTGCAGAAATGGAGGCTGCCGCTCCCCTTTGGGGCTTCATCCCACGGAAAGATCAGAGTTCTTTCCATATATCCCTGGCTGGAGTTGCTGAAATTCCCACAGGTAGTCCCCTCCCGGTGAGAAAAGATAGATTGGGGTCCCACTTAAAAAAGCAGTCTGGCTGCAATCTGGCATAACAGCTGTGCTGCATTGCGGGTGTTTCCTCTTCGTCCAGACCACCTGGACTCCCCAGCTGGCTAGAATGGCTAAGTCGACCTAACTGCAGAAATGATGGCTGCACCTCCCCTGGGAACTTGTCCATCTCAGGCAGTCTCTAGCTGGCTGGAATTCAAGCCAGTGGGTCTTAACTTGTGAGGTGTTGTGGAAGTAGGTCCCACAGAAATGATGCTGCTTGGCTCCCTGGATACAGCCCCCTTCCTAGGGGAGTATAGGAATGGCTCTCCCACCTTGCCGGGATTCCCACGACCGGAGTCTGTAAAACTCCTGGGTTGCTGTGTGAACCTGAGTGACTGCTCTGCTGAGACTCTGCACAGCTTTGTGTATCAGACCCAAGGCTCTGATGGCATGGGCTCACAAGGGGATCTCCTGATCCATGGGTTGCAAACATTTGTGGAAGAAGCCTGGTTTCGCCTGGCGGGGTTGCACACTCACTGTGTCCCTTGGCCGAGGGTGAAGGTTCCTTTGGCTCCACACCACTCCCAGGTGGGCCATCGTCCACCCTGCTTTTCTTCGTTCTCCATAGGTGGAGCCATCTACCTAGTCAGTCTCAATGCGAGAACCTGGATATTTCAGTTAAAGGTGCTGAATTCACTCACTGTTTTCATTATTCTCCATGAGAGCCGTGAACTGCACCTGTTTCTCATCAACTAACTTGGCCACTCCATCCCTCTGTGGATAACTTTAAAGCTCAGAAAACAACCTTGCCATCTTTCCCTCAAGAAAAACAATATCCCAATTATGGATCAAGATTCTGGAAAATCTGGCAGGTAGAATAGTCCTTCTGTGGAGGAACCAGGACTAGTTAATTTTCTTGAGCCTTAGATCCTTCAACTAGGTTAAAAAATGAAAGCATTGACCTAATTATGTCTAACCTATGGGTTAGAGCATAGGACTCAGTTAAGGTGAAAATGTTTTTCAGGAGAGTTGTCCTCCTTAATTTATTAACATTTTAGAAAAATTCTTAAGACATTATCTCTAGGTCTGAGACATTACAACACACAGAGGTATGCTTTTGGCAGGAAAGACAGTCAACAGCCAGAAAATAGGGAAAGAACCTTTGAAGAACTGGGCTCCTGAGGAAGGTAATATTGAAAGGAAAAAGATGCCTACAAAAAGACAGCAAGTAGATTTGACAAACAAGCATGGTCTACTTCAAAATGTTGCAGAGAATAAGCAGGAAGACCATTCATTTGTGAGTTTCCATTCTGACAATTTTTGTTGGACTTCCAATAGCTCAAGTCCTAAGGAAAGGAAAACATTTTCTGAAAATTATATATCTGAATGACAGCAAAAACTACATTCGTTAGTGATATGTAGAGCAAGGACAGAATCAGTAAAGAATGGAATTGACTATTTTGATTTGAGTCATAGACAGGACTTATGAACCCTACACAAATCATTTGATGAGAGTGACTAAGATCACAGTCTGGAAGGAAAGCCACGTAGTCAACCACTCATCTATTTGAAGTATGATTGTAATAACAAACAACATACATTTTGAATCTCTGAAATCAATTTTTAATTTTTCCCTCACCAAAAAATTGGGGGAAACCTCTTATCCCAGAACCACTAAGAGAAGATGTCTTTCTTCCAGTCATTTCTTGCCTTTGCTGTTGTGATTATTTTTTCAGGCTCACGTCATTTCCATGGTTTTATTCCACGCCAGCCAGCACTGAAAAAGTTTTTAAATTTCCATCACAGCACACGGAAAATTGTCAAGTCTCTGTCCTTCCACTTGTTTCCAGGACTAAGATATACTTAATGACAATTCTAAATGCAATTGGACCCTTCAATAGACTCTGAAAAAATGCATGTTTTCAATTACATTAGAACACAAAACAATGACACTTTTTCTGATGTGCCTAGCCCTGCAGTTCTCTCTGATCTCAGCATTCTGAATTCTAGGCAGCTATTTTGAAGTTAGTGATCAGCATTATGTCTAACATGTCATTTGTTTTGGTTAGAAGAGTAACTCGCTGATTAGAGTTTGAGCTGAAAATAGATTTCTTGTTGGGAAGAAACCATTACAGAGATTCAAACACTACTAAACCCCTTCCCAAATACAGTGAGATTCAAGAGTTTATCATCTCACAGACACATAAAGACATGGCTTTTTTAAAAAGCAATAATAATATCGCTACCCATCTAATGAGGCAAGAATCTCTGTAGATATCTTTACCAATCCTCAGACACCCCAAGCAATTAGACAGGACTTAGTAACTCCACAGTTCAGGTGAAATTAGGTTCTTTGATACAGTGGGAATGCTAGAAAAAATACATATTTTGTTAAATCTTCTATAACAATGCTTCTCAAACTGCAGGTTATAACTCAATTATTAGTGAGGTCTGAAATCAATTTAGTGGTTTGTAATCAGCATTTTCTTTTAAATTAGAGTGGAACAAAAAAAGGAAAGGAAAGAAGAGAAGAGGAAAGGCTAAAATGCACACGTAAGAGTAGGCATTATTTCATGGACCTTTTGACTGTTATAAAGAATAATCAAGCACTTCACCTTTTCATTCAGTAAGCATATTTTAGGTAACTCCTTTAAACAGTTTAGTGCACATACAGATGGCAGCTGAAGTCTGAATCCTGTATCCATTCACATTCTACAGAGGAATATCTCTTCTTCCTCCCCCCTGCCTAGAAATATCCTTCCTATGAAAGATGTGGGTCTTAAAGTTCAGCAAGTTCTGATTGTACCACACAGCTATTAATAGATCCAAACTCCGGGTCAAGTTGTTCACGTCCATCCAAGGCCATTAAAGATCCTGAAACATTGTCGCAGCTGAGGGCTGGAGTTTATTGAATGGGAAAAGGGAAAGCAAACAAAACACAGAGGAGATTAGTTTAAAAGAGATGGCAACTACTTATAATATCATACTATGAAAATAATTCTTCATGTCTGCTGAACAACATCTCAGGTTCTCCTTTAAATCAGGACAAAGAAACTAAAGGAAAACAAGATAAAAAAGCAAATTCAAATTACTTGGAACTAGGCAGAGAATGCCAAATAGACCGACAAATAGCAAAGCACTGTTCAGTGACGGAACTACTGGGATCCCCAGAGGGGCCAAGCTCTCAGGCAATGATAATTAACACCCATGTGCCACTGTGAGCTCAACCTCATGCTGGCTGTCTTGTACACTTACCCTAACCAGAGCACAGTCTTTTCATCCACCCAATAAAACCAGAGCAAAGATCAATCTCTGTCAGAGGGTCGGTGACCCCTGAAAATCTGGTCATGTCGTCTCTTTATTTGAAACTCTCAGTGTCTCTCTAATACTCTTAGGAAAAAGAAATACAAATGCCTTAACGTGACCTACAAGCTCCACTTGTACTCTCCCTGACTCCCTGACTTAACTTTTCAGTCTCACTCTCTTCGGCTTCCATCTAACCTCTACAATTATCCCCAATGAACTTATTTGCCAAACATTTTCTGAACAGCAAATTTGGGCACATGCTCTTCACATTAACTGAAACACATTTCCCATCTTGTAAACTCAACCTTCAGTTCTTACCTCCCTTTCTCTGCTAAACCTTCATTACCTCATGCTTTCTCTTGCCGATGTTGCTGGTCCTTCTCCTGTGTCCCTATAATACCCTGTCCTTCCAGACTATAAATTTTCAAACTATATTCTAGTCACCTGTTTTCTTTCCTAGGAACACAGCCCCACATCCCATAGGGTACAAACACTGCAACAGCAACTAGGTCTTTCTAGTTCATGGTGCTTATCTCTTGATCTTTTCTTTTCTTGCTTATCCCCAGATCTTATTCAGTGATGGGCAAAAATAAACATTTTATGATCTTTGTTGCCACCATTACTGTGTTCTCAACGTGTATTGAACTCTAGGTCTCCTCTGGGGCTGGCTTTTCACTCACTATATATACACCTTCTTTTTGCTTAAATTTGATCATCTGTGAAATGAAGGTTATGGATAGGATTACATGAAATAATGAAGATAAAACCCTCAGTGCAGTTCCTGGCATGTAAGCATCCCATTCATGCTAATTATTAGGTTGATGCAAAGGTAATCGCGGTTTTTGCCACTGAAATTGTAATGGCAAAGTACTCTGCTGATGCGAGTACTTTTGCATCAACCTAACATTTTACCCTTTTCACTGTTCTCTAATGCCTGTATAGTGACACCTGTCTCACCTAATTACAACCATTCCTCTGCCCATCCCCTCCACCTGTCTAGGGAGAACACCTGGGTACTGAGAACATCTTATGCATTCCTCTTGGCCATCGCTACTGACTAAGGTAAAATTCTGGGAGCCAAGTTAGACAAGATCTTTAGAAACTGCTCAAAAAAAATTATATGGATTTCTGGATTTTAAATATCACCAGCCTCTGAAGAGGCTGAGTCCTTTTCTGGAGCCTGAGTCCGTTTCTGGAGCTACTGCGGATACCCTGACCAGAAGTTGTTGTATGTAGAAGACGTCTCTATTTAGCCAACCCCTTGGGGCTAACTGAACTGGATGTTCACCTTCAGTGAATACCTTCTGTGTCTCCAGACTGTTGTGGAGGATTCTGTTGTGGCAAATGCACTGAGAGATGCAAAGATCTGTATTCTAGTCCCTGATCTGTCACATAGTAACTGGTGACTTTGGACAAATTCCTTAACATGTTTCCACCTCAGTTTTATCATCAGTAAAATCTGAAGGATTGAACAGATCATATTCTATGTTCCTTTGCAGCTAAAATATTCTTTGATTCTGTGATCCTGTGCTTGGGGTATGTTTTAGTCTGAATTCTAGAAAAAAAAAAAAAAGCCAAATAAACAGATGGCACTCTCAAAGTAGGTACTTGAGGAGAATTTAATAAAAGGACTATTTATAAAAATGTTGGCAGGATGTAGGGAGACCACAAAGCGTAATGTAAACCCCAAGGCTAGTAATGGCAGAGAACCTCAACCATTCATTCACTTTCCAGAGCCCGGAGAGGCAGGCAAGGGAAGGGTCCCCCGACAATAGCAGTGGCTTTGGCATGGAGGAAGCCAGGCTGCGGTGATCCCCCAGGGAGGGAGTCAAGGGACTATTCACACGCCCAGCCCCCACCTCCCATTTGGGCTCCGCATTAGCCAACCAAATAGAATCCAGAGAACAAGAGGGCTCACTGATGCAATCCATAAGGTCAGCCACACAGAGCACAATACAGGTGGAGGAGGCTAGAGAGGGACAATCAGAAGATGACAGCATCCAGAGATGCTGATGACACAGTGATAGAACCTGGGTTCAGAGAGTCTTTTTGCACATGATGAGTTGTAATAAGGCAGACAAAAACATTTTTATTGTCTGAGTTTTGCCAGACCCTTGACATTCTAGTTAAGCATAAATCATTTGCAATTCCTTTAAAGAAATGGCAAAGTTACCACCAGCTATATCAAATAAACCATACGTTAGTGAAATATGAAAAATTTGTATGTTACCATACAGTCTTTTTGGAAAGTAACTTATGGCAATATGAAATGCTTAATGTCACCTAATAACCTATGCATCTTATTATAAAAATACTTTTGATTAGATGATCTGCAGAGTATCCTTTTGAGGGCAGTCTAAATTATTATTATCCAATTCTTATGTAGATTTATAATTAATCTAACAACTATGATCTGACCATGAATATGCCTTTGCCATCTGGTGTCTTTACCCTAAATTTGATCATGAATAATACATAACCATCTGACAGCTGAATCCAATCCATAATGCAGCCATACATGATGCAGATCCATCCATAGTATACTAATTTGCATTCTCCATCATTTTTGTCTAATTCTTACCCAGAGCTTTTTCATTGAGTTTCAGCCACCAGGGGAACAATCCACCTACAGACTTGGCCATATGGGATGCAGTGCATATTCTCCAGTGTCCTGGGTCTTATTCTAATTGTCACCAGCCGAGCCAAAATGTGTCACTCCAAACGTGGGCAGGGGTGCTCTTGGGCATTCATAAGATGCTTAATGGGGCTTTCAGCACGGTGTTGCTGACAGTGTGTGTTTTAATTAGACTTCTAAGTGCACATTTATTTTTCCCACTAGACAAGTCCTACATGCAGGTGAAAGAGACAGCCACATGATTGTAGGTGTCAGACAGTTGTTGTTGAGCACGGCCACCTTAAAATAAGTGAAGTGTAAGTATTTTAAATTATAAGGCAAACAAACCGTTCCCCACCTGACCTCATCACCCCACCCTTCTCTGCTGTGACATCTGCAATTTTCCAGGGAGCTGGTACTCATCTATGACTTCTTCTTTGAGTAGGCACATCTGGATTGGTGGAGGCTTTAAAAATCTCTGCTTCATGTCTCCCATCTATGTACATTCTAATTCAAGTGTGTATAAAACACAGTGTTTGCCAAAATGAAAAACTTTTTTGTGGGCCCAGTTTGGCTAGCAGACCACCAGGTCATGAACTTTGTTTCATATGATTACTAAGCTATTTCTCTCCACCAATCTTGAGCCTGAAGCATTCTAGCAAGTAGGACCTGGAATATTTGCAGTTCACAGCCAAGATCTATTCCCCTTAACAAATTAGTTCTATACTTCCTATAAAATCTCTATTACTATGAGCAGAAATAAAGGCTTGGAGGGTAATTTAGTGCTGAAAGAAATCTGAGGTCTGGGCACGGTCACTCATGCCTATATTCCTAGCACCTTGGGAGGCCAAGGCAGGTGGATCACCTGAGGTCAGGAGTTCAAGACCAGCCTGGCCAACATGGTGAAACCCCATCTCTACTAAAAATACAAAAATTACCCAGGCAAATTACCTGGGCATGGTGGCAGGTGCCTGTAGTCCCAGCTACTCGGGAGGCTGAGGCAGGAGAATCGCTTGAACCTGGGAGGCGGAGGTTGCAGTGAGCCGAGATCACACCACTGCACTCCAGCCTGGGTGACAGAGGGAGTCTCCATCTCAAAAGAAAAAAAAAAAAAAGAAAAAAAGAAAAAGAAATCTGAGTTAAATTTCGTAGTTGTTGAATTTGAAGTGAGAGTAGGCCCACTAACCTTTACATTTGAAGATAGTACCACCTGAATTTAAACGTGACATAATCTATATGTATAAATGTGATGGCAAGTGTTTTAAGTGGTTATTTATTTACTCCACATGGTTTACTTACCAAAATTGGTATTTGATTTTTTTTTTTTTTGAGACAGAGTCTCGCTCTGTCACCCAGGCTGGAGTGCAGTGGCCCAATTTTGGCTCACTGCAACCTCCACCTCCTGGGTTCAAGCAATTCTCCTGCCTCAGCCTCCCAAGTAGCTGGGACTATAGGCATGTGCCATCACACCCGGCTAATTCTTTTGTATTTTTAGCAGACATGGGGTTTTACCCTGTTAGCCAGGATGGTCTTGATCTCCTGACCTCGTGATCTGCCCACCTCGGCCTCCCAAAGTGATGGGATTACAAGCATGAGTCACTGTGCCCAGCCAGTATTTTTTTTTTAACTATGACTGTAAATAGCAGATCCTGTAGTTCCATTTCCATTGAACCTTCTTATTTCAGCCAGAGTCATTGTTGAAAATCCACTGCATTTGTTGCTGGAGCTTTGGCCCAGTTTGTCTCGCATAGGTCCACCTGCTCTGTGCTTATGACCACATTTTTATGTCCACAACTAACTGAAAGGAGAAGGACCTAACTCAAGGGTATAAGGCAAGCAACCTTCAAGTCAGCCAGTGGCCCACCAAGTGGGCTAGTACCAGGGCTTTGGCCTTCAGGGAATGAAGCCCATGGGCCCAACTGATCAGAAATACATTCTTGGGCAACTTGAATATGAGATGTAGAAATTTGGCAGTTGTTGATGGGGGAAGAAGCTGAGAGACTCTCAGAGAAAGCAGTAAACAGAAACTAAGAGTGGGCAGAAACCATGACATAAGCAGAAGAGTAGCAGGAGCAGATGGAGTTGAGACAGAATTGGAGTCATCCCATAGTGGATGGAAAGAGGCAGGAGAATGGGTGCATGCTGCTTGGTGAGGGAATGAGATAGCCAGGTGCTAAGCTGGGGTTCTAGTTAAATTGCCAATTTCCATATTTATCTTCTCTGTCTAACCCCAAATAGTACTTGATTGCAATCCTGTCCAAAAAAAAAGCCTGTTTAATCATGGAATTTCTGAAAGATTCTGAGAAAATTAATAGGTTTAAAATGGAATAAAATTCGTTTCTGTATTATCAAATTAAGTCTCTTTAATGACCAAGAGTGATGCATACCTATAATTCTTATATTTCTATTTGGAATCTACTCTTTCTGCCCTCTACTTATATAATTAATGTTGCTGAATAGGGTATGAGACTTTGAGAAAGGTAATCCTTCATTGAGTAGCTCCTGTGCATTGCAAAGCATTTAGCATCATGGGCTCAATGAATGCCTAAAGTGACCCTCCCTCCTTCCCATTGAGACATTTAAAAATAAATCCACACATTTTCAAACATCCCCTGGGGAGTAGTACCGATCCCAGTTAAGAACTATTGATCCAAGGCTTCCCATTCTTCCTGGGACAGCTCAAATCCCACCTTCTCTTTATTTCTTTGATTGTTCGAGACTATGTTGATTTCTGTACCTTCTTTGAATTCCAGCTGCACTTAGAGTCAATAATGCATCATTGAGTTCTTAATTATGTTCTAATTGTTTCATGTATGTTGGTTTCCCTTCTCAGCTTGCTCATAATTTCTTTAAGAGCAGCAACAGTGTCCAAGATATCTGTCGTATCACACGTAGTGCCTAAGTACTGAGTGCTTAATGAATTCTAACTGGCTCATCATAATTTAGTCTCTGCTTATCTCTTCAACAATGTTTCCTACCATATCTCCACCAACATCCCTGGCCCTTGCCCCTCCAGCAGCTAGAAGAAGCTCATTAGAGTTTCCTAAACATACCTTATTGGTTCAACATTATGCCTCCACATAATGCTGTACTTTTTGCATGTAAAATGCACTTCAATTAACTTTCTTCTAAGTAAAATCTTATCCAATCTTCAAATTCCAGCCTCTCTGGTGAATTACTCCCTTCTCTGTTGTTTTTATAAACTTGTATTGATGAATAACTTCTCTGTTTACTTGGTTCTTGCTCCTAAAAAGGGCAGTAACTGTGTCTAATTGATTTCCTTGACTCCTAGCATGACAACTGGCACTCACTAGAAGCTGAATAAATGTTGGTTGATTATAGCTGATTATACCATATTTTTAACATTCATAAGCATGAGCCACACCATAAAGAATGGAGAAGAATGTTGGTCACTAAATAGAGGCAGCTATTTCCTTTTCCTTCACTGCACCTTGCTTTTTGCTAAATAACTCTAAGAAATAGAATGCAGGTGCCCCACTGCTGCTCAGAGCTTGATTCCAACTTACATATATTAGACAGTTTCATTAATGTACCTGAAGCAGTCAACTTGGTTGTGCCTTATTTAATTTCTCTCATTTGGTTTGCTCCTTTTTACAACTGTAATTATAATTGCAATTGTAAAAAGGAGCAAAGAAATACTGAAGACACTACATCAGCTGTTATCAGCGAGAAATTTACTCAAATTGAACACTCAACTGGGAGGGAAAAAAAAACTGTGTTTTATTAGAATAGATTGTTTCATTCCTATTTAGCACTTGACTTGGAGAGGCCTCCCCTGTGACTCCCCTGTCATAGAGAACAGTGATAGCCATATGATTATAAAGAATGTCATACAAAATAATAATAAAAATAAACCTATGGGAAACACTGTCAGCTAATACACTATTAAAGAGAGAAGCATTTATAGATACACGTGAATTAACAGGGGTTCTGGACTCAGAACTCTTTTAAAAAAACATAGCCCTGGTGAGGAAAGTCTGGAAATCAGCCGTGGTCTCACTTGGCTCCAGGAATGACTGATGGAGTTCTGGTTGATAAGGAAAAGACAAAGAAATGAGTCAGGGACATACTAATTGCTGATGGGCCAAAGACCTGGATCCTGTGAAGTGCCAGGGCCTTCATCAGGAATTGAAAAAGACACTGCCTCCATGTCACTCTGTGAGACTTCTTCATATCACCAGGGACCACCAAGGTGGGTGGGACTGGACACCCACAGACACTAAGAGAACCAGAAGCCACAACCTCAACATCAAGAGGAGACTGAGTGAGGAATGGAATAGAGAAGAATTCCGCAAGCTGAACTGCAGTTCATTGCTTTCCTGATATTTCTATTTCTAGAAACTAAGTTTCCAGCAATTAAACAAGTTGTTGACTACGCCCCAAATTTAATAGAAGTTTCATTACAGAATGCCTGGAAGTGGCAGCACAATGTATGAAATGGATTGTTGAGGGAATTCTATTAGAAGAGAGATGTCTGCCTTTGACAACGCTTATTAATATGCACACATTTTATATTAACTTCTTTGTATAAATTGTATTTGTTTTATATTTGGCATGTTGGCAGGGACAGGTAAAAGGGCATCAGTCATTTCTTTTGTGAAACTGAGATAATAGTTCCCTTGCAATGTTGTGGTATGGAGTAGAAATAATAAATGTAATATATCACTGCACCAGACACAGACGAAGGGTGTAGTCAATGGTTAATGTTATGATATACATCAAGGGTTGAAGGATAGAGTATCACTGTCTCACCAGACTAACATACCACTTAACTAAATATTTTGATCATACTAAAAGTTATTCAAAGGGATCAAATAAGCCATTTGAATCCTTTTCTCAAAGGAGAGCCCCTAAAATTACATTTTGCCTCAGGCTTACTCACTTGCTTAGCAATTAATTTCTTTTCCGAAATTTAGGAGCACAGATTACAATTCTGGTATCCCAAGAAATATTTTAAAACAGATCATTGCCATCCACCCACCTGACAGCTTCTAGATATTTCTTCCCTCATCTTTTCCACGGGCTTTACTACTCTTCTGGTCAGAGAAGGAAGCACCATGATGTAATGGAAAGGGCTTGACCTTTGGTATTAGAAAGATTTGAGTTTCAATACAGATTTTTTGAATTATTGGCCATGAAATATTGACAGGTTACTTAATTTGCCTGAATCTCATTCTACTTATCTACAAATCAGTGTAGGTGGGTGTATGTAGTATTGGGGAGAGATTATAGATAATGAACTAGAGATTTGCCAGAACAAAAATAGGATTAATAGTCCTAGTACATGCTACATAAGTAATGAATTCTGTTTGTTATTGTGTTATTGCTACATATCTTCTCTCACCCCTCCCCCAAAATTATCAGGTTGGTGCAAAAGTAACTGAAATTTTTGCCATTAACTTTAATGGCACAAAGCTCAGTTACTTCTTGCCAACCTGATAATAGCTCAACAATAATTTAGGGCAAGAATATTAGATTAGGAATTATAAGCCCTTCATTTTGATACAAGTACTATTTATTTCCTCTAAAATATTTGGCAGTTTGATTTGTCTCTCTGAGCCTTATTTTCCTTTTCTGCAAAAATGAGTTGGTAAATTGGGATTATGTAAAATGTCTCTTTTACCCTTGAAATTCTGTTTCCATCGTTAATTTTGTTTCCTTCCTGAGGCTATCACCTCATTTTTTGAAAAATCTCATGTTGTTCTGTTTTGGTTTTAACTATTAATATTGAAATAATATTAGATATACAGAAAATTTTCAAAACTAATGCAGAGTTTTCATATATCCTTCACCAAGATTCCCCTAACCTTGGTACAATACTGTAAACTCAACTATAGGCTTCATTCACTGTGATGACTAATTTTATACATCAACTTGACTAGGCTCAGAGATACCCAGAGAGCTGGTAAAACATTGCTTCTGGGTGTGTCTGTGAGGGTGTTTCTGCAAGAGATTAGCATTTGAATCAGTAGATTCAACTGAGTAAAGGAGATTGTCTTCACCAATGTGGATGGCCATCCAATCCACTGAGGGCTCCAATAGAACCAAAAGATAGAAGGAGGGCACATTCTCTCTTTCTTTTTTTTTTTTTTTTTTTTTTTTTATTATACTTTAGGGTTTTAGGGTACATGTGCACAATGTGCAGGTTTGTTACATATGTATCCATGTGCCATGTTGATTTCCTGTACCCATTAACTCGTCATTTAGCATTAGGTGTATCTCCTAATGCTGTCCCTCCCCCCTCCCCCCACCCCACAACAGTCCCCGGAGCGTGATGTTCCCCTTCCTGTGTCCATGAGTTCTCATTGTTCAATTCCCACCTATGAGTGAGAACATGCGGTGTTTGAGCTGAGACGTTCATCTTCTCCTGCCCTCAGACATAGATGCTCCTGGTTCTCAGGCTTTTGCACTCAAACCAAGACTTAGACTTCTGCACTCCCAACCCCTTAGTTCTCAGGCCTTCAGACTTGGACCAAGACTTATGCCATCTGCTCCCTGCTTCTCAGGCTTTTGGACTCAGACTGAATTACACCACCAGCTTTCCTGGTTCCCCAGCTTGCAGACAGCAGACTGTGGGACTTCTCAGCCCCCATAATAGCACTGAGTGAATTCCCATTTTAGATACATAAATATTATATTGGTTCTGTTTCTCTGGAAGACCTTGACTAACACATTCAGATCCTCCAGTTTATTCCCTAATGTCATTTTCTGTGCCAGAACCCAATCCAGGATCCTACATTACATTTAGTCATCGTGTCTCTTTAGTCTCCTCCAATCTGTGACAGTTTCTCAGTCTTTCCTCGACTTTCACAATTTTGACACTTTTGAGGAGTGTTTGTCAGATATTTTGTAGAATAACCCTCAGTTGGGGTTTGTTGGATGTTTTCTCATGATTAAACTAAGGTTGTGGGTTTGGGGAAAGAATATTGCAGAGATGAAGTACCCTTATCACATCATACCAAATATATGATATCAACATGACTTGTTACTGATAATGACTCATTATTGGTGATATTGTCACCTTGACCACTTGATTAAAGTGGTATCTTCCAGATTCCTCCACTGAAGAGCCACTATTCTTTTTCTTTACATTATCTATTCTTTAAAGCAGGTCACTGAGTCTAGCCCACACTCCAGAGGAGGAAAATAAAACTCTATCTCCTGGACAAAGCTGTATCAAAGAATTTTGTAATCTCCTAATTATAAGCTATTTGGATGGAGCTTTCAGACAGCAAGAAGAAACCTTCCAAATACCCAGAGGCAGTATTCGAATACATTACTCTGGGTTCCCTAATTATCTACCATGACAGAATAAATGTTTGACTTCAACTGAGCCTGTAAACACTCTTGATAATTGACCAAATCCCAGGTATGCCATATACCTACCAAAAAGACATACAAGCTAATATTGGGAAAGTATAGAAATAATTATTTCAAGTATTTTGGAACTATACTGTGGTATGTATTAAAAGGACAAAAAATACCTTTATCTCAGCACCAACTTTACCAATGAAATAATCTCTAGACAAAAAAAAAAAAAAAAAAAAGCAATGCTATAGGGTAACTATGTTGTTTAAGGTAAGCATATGTCTCTGATGGCAGGTATGGGGTATGGGAGAGACAGCTGTGTGTTCATAAAATTCTGTTATTTATGATTTTTCCTCCCTGGTACACAGAGAGGCCAAACTTTCCAGCCCATTATAGTTAGATAGGAGCATAAATACCAGATCTGACCTCTAAAACCTCCTGTGTACTCCCTCTTTTTCACTTGTCTGCTGACTGAAGTTAGGAGCTTCATTGGAGGCCTCTGAGGTCCTATGGGAGGGAGAAGGCACTAGCTAGATAGAGCCTATGTCCCCAAATGGCTGCAAAGACCATAGCCCCTGCTGACCCTTACTGAACTATGAAGTGAATGAGAAATGAGGCTCTCTTGTGTTAACCCACTGAGATTCAGGGGTTGTTTGTTATAGCCATCAGATTCACCTGACCTAAATAGATGGAAGTCCCCAGAGGGTAGAATTTGTTTCCACTAAATTGCTTGTCTAGGGCCTAGCACAGTCCCATGTGCAGATGGGACCTAAATGCCTTTGAAGATGAAGAAAAGAGAATATCAAATCCCGCATCACTACAGAGAGGTATTTGGTTTGCAGGAATAAGTACAGCTAAACTCTGCACCTGGTTTTCTATGAAGTTTTCACAAAGGTTACCTGCAAAAAAAAAAAAACCAACCAAAAAAAATGGAAGGATAAAATTCCACTGAAGATGGTGGCAGAAGCCATATGTAGAAAGCTGAAACTGGATCCCTTCCTTAAACCTTATACAAAAATTAATTCAAGATGGATTAAAGACTTACATGTTAGACCTAAAACCATAAAAATCCTAGAAGAAAACCTAGGCAATATCATTCAGGACATAGGCATGGGCAAGGACTCCATGTCTAAAACATCAAAAGCAATGGCAACAAAAGCCAAAATTGACAAATGGGATCTAATTAAACTAAAGAGCTTCTGCACAGCAAAAGAAACTACCATCAGAGTGAACAGGCAACCTACACAATGGGAGAAAATTTTTGCAACCTACTCATCTGACAAAGGGCTAATATCCAGAATCTACAATGAACTCAAACAAATTTACAAGAAAAAAACAAACAACTCCATCAAAAAGTGGGCAAAGGACATGAACAGACACTTCTCAAAAGAAGACATTTATGCAGTCAAAAAACACATGAAAAAATGCTCATCATCACTGGCCATCAGAGAAATGCAAATCAAAACCACAATGAGATACCATCTCACACCAGTTAGAATGGCCATCATTAAAAAGTCAGGAAACAACAGGTGCTGGAGAAGATGTGGAGAAATAGGAACACTTTTACACTGTTGGCAGGACTGTTAACTAGTTCAACCATTGTGGAAGTCAGTGTGGTGATTCCTCAGGAATCTAGAACTAGAAATACCATTTGACCCAGCCATCCCATTACTGGGTATATACCCATAGGATTATAAATCATGCTGCTATAAAGACACATGCACACGTATGTTTATTGCGGCACTATTCACAATAGCAAAGACTTGGAACCAACCCAAATGTCCAACAACAATAAACTGGATTAAGAAAATGTGGCACATATACACCATGGCATACTACGCAGCCATAAAAAATGATGAGTTCATGTCCTTTGTAGGGACATGGATGAAACTGGAAACCATCATTCTCAGTAAACTATCACAAGGACAAAAAAGCAAACACCGCATGTTCTCACTCATAGGTGGGAATTGAACAATCAGAACACATGGACACAGGAAGGGGAACATCACACTCCGGGGACTGTTGTGGGGTGGGGGGAGTGGGGAGGGACGGCATTAGGAGATAGACCTAATGCTAAATGACGAGTTAATGGGTGCAGCACACCAACAAGGCACATGGATACATATGTAACAAACCTGCACATTGTGCACATGTACCCTAAAACTTAAAGTATAATAATAATAATAAGAAGAAGAAAATGGTGGCAGAAGCAACAGGCTTAAAAACAGCTCAGGTTAAATGAAAGTTTCCCAGAGGTTTCTGATTCACAATTTTGAGCCAACATAGTAGCAATTATTTCAAGTATTCTTCAATTACACTCTGGTGTGCATTAATAGCACAAAAATCTTTTTATCTCAGCACCAATTTTACCAATGGCAAGTTAGATAGGAAATAAAGCATAATTAAACTTAGTGAAACATAAATTGAGATACTTGACTAGATTTCTATAGCTTTCTAAGAAACTGCCTACCTGGTCATTGTAAAGACATTAATTCTAACAACCCTACATACGAACACCTTCTGAGAGTTAACATATTGATATTGAAAATACTTTCTCCAGGCATTTGGAAGCTTTTATCTTGCTGTCTGAAAGCTCTATCCAAATATCTTATAATTAGTGGATTGCAAATTCTTTGATATAACTTTGTCTAGGAGGTGGCGCTTTCTTTATTCCCCTCCTCTTGAATGTGAGCTGGACTTAGAGACTTGCTTCTAAAGAATAGAGTGTGTTAGGGAAAAAAATAGCAGCATTTTAGCAGAGAAATCTGGCAGACACCACCTTAACCAAGTAATCAAGGTGACAGCATTATCAGTAATAAGTCATGTTGATATCATGTACTTCTTGATATGATGTGATGAGAAGGGACTTTACTTCTGCAGTATTCTTTCCCCAAACTCATAGCCCCAGTCTAATCATGAGAAAACATCAGACAAACCCCAACTGAGGGACATTCCACAACTCCACTTCATCAAGAGTTGGTGCTTTTCCATTGCCATATATCCCATAAAAAGCCCCATTCTGCTGTATTAACAATAGGAACCCAGTTTTTGTGATCAAACCTCAACACTTTATATTTCACTGAGAACATTATTCTTTTCCTAATTTCATTGTATAGTGAGACTTAATTATAGCAACTCTATTTTGCTGAAGTTTCATGTGTAGTCAACACCGAGGTCCATCCTGGCTTCCCTCTCCTCTCATGTCCTTGAGAATATCCCAAAGACACAAGCTTTTTGCTCTGACCTTGAAGAACTTGTGACCAACAAGAATGAATTCACCAAAAACTTCTGGACTGACTATGATTCTCACATTTAGTATGTCTATATTTTGCAAACACTGAGCATTTTTAGTGGGCCTGCAGAGAAATGTTGCCACCCTCACCGTGGCAAGTTACATAAGGAAGTTTGTAGCTTCCTGCCTTCTCTGGTCCAGCCTTCGGAGGACTGACTAAGAACGGCTGAGCTTTATGCATTATAACATGGTTCACTGATATTGGAGAGGACTCCATGTCATCATGTATGTAGCTGTAGTTGTTTTAACTATGAAAAGACAAAACCCAACACATACTTCAGAAAAAATGCAGAGGAAAGACATAGCTAAGAAAGGACTAGCTCCCTTACGAGAGGTAATTTAATCACCAATTCATTAATTTAATAGCTGCTGTGGACTCATTCATTGATGACCAACCCCATGCGTGAACTCCCTCTGAGAACTGACATATTGATATTGGCAAAATGGATTCATGTTGACTAAAATAAGCTGTGAACAAATTCTACTAAATTAACTCCACTCCATGTCACGCAATTCCTAATATTTAGGGCTGGGTTCCAGCGCCTGGATGGATATTAAAGCAATCCAGACATGATTGGAATTCACCTCAAATTTTCTCTGAGGAAATCAGTCTTTTATCCTAGCTGTTGCCTTTGGCAGAGTAAGCTCAATGAAATGCCCGCTTTGGAGTAGTTTTTACTCAATCTAATTATGCTGCCTAGTTTGTGGATCCTGCTGTTTTCTATTTGGTTTCTCTGTTTTCCTTTTTTTCTGGGTGTGAGGGGTGTTACTTCCTTAGTATTCCTATTACAGAACAAGTTCTCCTCAACCCCATTCATCTCTTGTGGATATAAGAAATCGTTAGCCTAGTGCTTCAAGGGCCTTCAAGTGGGTTTAGTCTTACCCAGGGATTAACCATTTGGCTGTCTATGTAAGGGTGACTATATACTTTATCTCTCAAATTGGGACACTTTTTAGAGAGCTATTATTGATTATGCATAGACAACAGGCATAAACCAGGGCTGTCTTGGACAAACTAGGGCATATGACAACCCTACTAGGAATTCAAAGTAGAGCTGTGTGCTCCTATGTCTCAGATATTATAAAATCATCCACAAGACATTTATTTCGTTCAGGGGACTTACAAAACAGGCCTGTTTACATTACATCAGCTAAAGACAGTGTAGTATAGTTGTTAAGCACTGGGGCCCCGGCACCCCGCCCACCACCACCACATCACCTGCCCATAACTTTTGAATGGTGCTGTCCTATCTCCCAGCTATAGAACCAGATCTCCTGGGCTCAAATTCCAGCACTTTCATCTCTGAGACGTGTGACTTTGGAAAGTCACTTAGCCTTCTGAGTCTCAGTTTCCTTATCTATAAAATGACAATAAAATTTGAAAATGATTCATAAGATTATGAAGAATAAGTGAATCAATAAATGTAAACTAGTTAGTCAATTAGTTTGAGTGTAAACACTCAATTATATATTGTCTATTTTAGCAATCTTTTTCTTCATGAGAACATATCATGGGTGAGGGGTGCCTTCCAGTCTTGCCCACTTGTAAATACTTGATTATCCTCCCTGTTTGGTCAGGCAACCCTTCTGACAAAGTACTCTGTGCTGATGTGACTGGTTATTTTGGGCTCTGACTATTGCCTAGGCATTTTTGTCTACCCATTATTTCTTCAGACACTGGCTCCTTTTAATTTTCAGTATTTTTATAAAGTTGCCTCAAGCCAAGTACACTGAGTACCATTTCACCATTCAAAGTCACTTTATACAATAAAGTGTTAAAGAGCACACCATAATGAATCTGCAGCTTGACTTTTAGTGACACATTACTCTGTCTCCATATCTTCATGTCAGGCATTGGTTTCTAGCCTATTACAGCCTGAAAGTTACAGAGGAACGCATCTTTAGAACAGTCATTAGTATCTTCTGCTAGAATATGCACGACTCTTTGTGACAATTTAATAAATCTTACATGAAAATTACAATGGAGCCACATTTTATCAAAGAAATGGTGAAAAAAGGGGTGTGTTCCAGGTCTCGTAAGGAACATGATCATCATTCTTGCCGGAGTCTTGTGCCCCTGGATACATCTCATCCAATCTAAAAACAGAAAAAAGACCTACCCTGATCTCTCAGTAGCGTGAAGTCGAAATTATTTATGTGAATCATTATTAGAGGCAAGAGAGAAACAAATATGCTACATTGTGCTCTGAAGCATTTTGTTTATTTACATTCATTTATTAAGCTAGTTAGACTTAATTTCAACGTCGTATTTTTAACTTTGCAGGAATGGGAGGGAGGCTAGAGGAGAATAGTCCTCACAGCCATAGAACGCATACCCCTCCTCCACTCCATAATCATCATTATCATCATCTTAATTGCAATCAGCACCAACAATTACTGAGCATCTCTCCACTTCTGGCATTTTACATGCCTAATCTCATTTAATCCTTAAAATAATTCTAAGATATAGGTTCTGTCAGCAGCACCACAGTGCATGACGCAGTATGAGGAAACAGAGGTATATTAAAGTTAAATGACTTGGCAATCCACAAAGTGAAACATAAAACCAGGTCAGGATAGATTTAACACTCACATTAACTACAAGGTTATATCTTGTGTCTTCATGAGAGGAGATATGGGATAACTATTCCTGTCAAATGTACAAAAAGCACATGTTTACTGACTGTAAGTCTGTACAAATATTTTTAATTCATGAAGAGTAGCATGTAAATATCACACCTCTACAATACTATTTTACCAAAGTATGCAATTAGTGAGAATCCTAGTATGCTATTGTGTGCTTTGCAAGACAGATATCTTGGAATTTGAAAGTAATAACCAGCTAGTAACCATCTTTCTTAAAGCTATTTTATTCCTCTGTCCAACAAAGTATATGCCAAAGTTCAAGACCAAGAATGCTTCTTCACAGAGTTGCACCCTGCAGTTGTTTCATTGATGAATGACTTCCATGTCAAAGAGACTAGGCTAACATTCTGGAGTGTTTCACTACCATTATGCCTTAAATGTTTTAAGATTGGTTACATCTGTACTCTCATACTGAGGGAATTTTCTAAGGAGCAAATGATATGTTCTGGAGACTTCAGTATAAGACTAAGCATAAAAATCATCATAGTAGGCCAGGCACGGTGGCTCATGCCTGTAATCCCAGCACTTTGGGAGGCCGAGGAGGGTGGATCACAAAGTCAGGAGATTGAGACCATCCTGGCTAACACGGTGAAACCCCGTCTCTACTAAAAATACAAAAAATTAGCCAGGCGTGGTGGTGGGCACCTGTAGTCCCAGCTACTCGGGAGGCTGAGGCAGGAGAATGGCATGAACCCAGGAGGCGGAGCTTGCAGTGAGCCAAGATTGCACCACTGCACTCCAGCCTGGGTGACAGCATGAGACTCTGTCTCAAAAAAAAAAAAAAAAAAAAAAATTAATTTAATTTTAAAAAATCATCATAGTAACATGTAAAGCACTTAATAGGTCCTAAGTACTTCATATATATAAACTTATTTCATCATCCCAATAAACTTATGAAATAGTGGCAATTTTAGTGCCATGTTACAATTAAAGAAACTGAAAGGTAGTCACTCTAAGTGGTGGGGCCAGGATATCTTGGGGCAAAAAATATCTCAGCATTAATCTGTGTCCTTGATTCCAAACCAGGGCAGAGCTAGGTTAGCACCAGAAATATGAAACTAGACTGGACTGGCTGTCATTTATTGAGCATTTACAATTCCTTGGCACAGCACTAAGTACAATAAGAATAGTATCTTACTGCACCCTCACTTAAATCCTTCATGGTAGGAATTATCATTCCAGTTTTACAGAGATGAAACCAAGATTCACAGGGTTTAATTGCTTGTTGTCACACAATGATAAGTGGCATAATCAGTATTTAGACCCAGGTGTATTCATTTGTAAGTCTGTGTTTTAACTTCCACGACATAGAGGAAACCCTTATATAGATCAAATTTTTTTCTGCCACTTGAACGTTACATTTTTTGCTTTTTTCCTTCCAGAGATTATTCTTAACTTGTTAAGTCCTATTCTTATGCATAGTTTTCTCTATCTATGTTTAAGTTTATTGATATCCATGTCTCCCAAACAAGTAAAAAACTTGAGCACATATTTCCTTAAATCTCCTTTGCCCTTGCGTTGGTAGTATTATCTAGCATGTTGATTCTTTACTGATAAAATGATACAGTTTTTTAAAAATCATTTAAAAATCATTTTTAAAAACCATATCTCCTTCAGACATTAATAAGCTTGATCAACTTCTTCATAAATGTTTTATTTCCCATATCCATTTCTCCATACAAATTGACTACAATGGACTGAATGTTTGTATTTCCCCAAAATTTACATGTTGACATTCTCTTCCCCAAGGTGGTGTGATTAGGAGGTTGGGCCTTTGGGGGGTGATTAGGTTATGAGTGGGGAGCACTCATCAATAGGATTAGTGCTCTTATAAGAAGGACTCCAGAGAGCTAGGAAGCCCCTTCCTCCATATGCATGTACAAGAAGAAGCTCTCAGTGCAACCCAGAAGAGGGCCCTCATCAGATCCTGACAATACTGGCACCCTAATCTCAGACTTCCAGCCTCCAGAACAATAAGAAAAAAGTGTATATTGTTTATAAGCCACTCAGTCTATGGTACTTTGTTATAGCAACCGAAGTGGACTAAGACATTGATCTTGCCTTTTGACAGACCACGTCTCCCAGTAGCATTTCAAATAAGTTCTTTTCTTTTTTTTTCCTTCAACTTTTATTTTAAGTTCCGGGGTACATGGGCAGGACGTGCAGGCTTGTCACATAGGTAAACATGCGCCATGGTGGTTTGCTGCACAGACCAACCCATCACCTAGATATTAAGCCCAGCATCCATCAGCTACTCTCCTTGATACTCTCCCTCCCCCAGCCCCCACACAGGCCCCAGTGGGTGTTGTTCCCTACCATGTGTCCATGTGTTCTATCATTCAGCTCCCTCTTATAAGTAAGAACATGTGTTGTATGATTTTCTGTTCCTCCATTAGTCTGCTGAGGGTAATGGCTTCCAGCTCCATCCATGTCCCTGCAAAGGACATGATCTTGTTCCTTTCAAATAGAATCTTTGAGTGAGAAACTTTCTTAAACTTTGTAGGTTTGAGAATTTCTTTATTAAAATGGTAGTTAATCTGGGTGGGTTTTTCCTGGAAAACACTGAAGACATTATTTGCTGTTAAATGTTGAGAAGCCTGACATATTCTGGCATTTCTTAGGGTCTTTTCTTTTGACCTAGAAGCTTTTAAAATTTTCTCTGTTTTTATGCTCTTAAATTTTGCTATAAACTGTCTGGATATTCATTTTTGTTTTTCACAGTCTTGTTTAGTACACTATTAGCCTTTTTATCCTGAGGTCTTATCTTTCTTTAATCCTGAGAAATTCTTGTTCATATTTCTTCCTCTGTTGGTCCTTTTTCACTTTCTGAGAATTCTATTTTATGGATTTTGACACATTTATTTCTGTGTTTCATGACTCTCAACACTTCTTATGGGTTCCAACTCTTCCTGATATTTTCCCTTCCGAGTATCTTCCAGGTAGTTTTGTGACCCAGCCTTTCAGTTCACTAATTTGTATGTCAGCTGTACCCATTCTGCAATTTCAACTGTTCCTCTAATTTTTTTTATCTGAAAAGTTATGTTTTCAAGTCAAATTTTTTAATTAATTCTTCTTTTTCCTGCTGCTTGCTTTCAAAAACTCCCCTTATCTCTCTGAGAATGTTCATTTAGGACCATTTTACATTCATATTCTGTTTCATTAGCTCTGCTTTCTCCGGAAAGGCCTATTAACTTCAGTTATCAGTCTTATTTAGAAATATTTAATCTTTTTTTTCCTTGGGAGCACTTCTTTTATTCCTTTAGGCAGTGGCTTTGGCCCTAGCTTGGGTGTCTTCAGAGGCTGGAGGTGCTGGGGAGTTGCCTTGGGGCAGAACACACTTCTAGTGCTGCAGTCTGGACTCAGCTCTTCCAGTCCGGCTACCCAAGTTCCCTGTTGCCCCCAGTCTCACAGGATGCCTTCCCTGGGCACTGTTCTCAGCATCAGTGGGGCAGCCACCCCTTGCTATGCTTGCCTGGTGTAAGAGGATGGGGTAGGAATGGAGGGCACACACAGTGGCCAGTTCGCCTACCTGATTCCCTTGCCATGGGCTTTCCACCCTAGAAAGACAGCGACAAGTTCCTGTTAACTTGCGCTATGTGTGTGACAAGAGGCAATAAACTGCTGTGACCCCACATTGAATTTCCACGTTCAGCCCCACCAGGAAAATATGAAGGAAAGAAAAGCATTATTTATAAGAGAGAACTTCACAAATTCTCTCCCATCATCTTTCTTCTGTTTCCTGCCTCTGCTCTCCCACCAAAAATAAAAGACCAGTCCTCTCTTTCTTTCTAAGCAACTTTTGATTTTGTGTTAGTTACTGAGATTCTCATTGTCTCTGTATCTCCTGTGTTCAGCTTCATGGGTGAATGACCTGTGTGGTTACACAGGATCCCATGCTTACGAGGGCCCCACACATAGTTTAATACTCTTCTGCTACCATCTTGAAATTCTAGATACTTCCTGAACAGGAGGCCCAGCACTTTCATTTGTGGGATGCACCACAAATTATGTAGCCATTGCCACCTGTGGCATTTCCAAGTTTGACTTCAGCAGCTTGTATTGAATCACCAAATTATCCAAGACTAACTAAAGTTATATTTCTAGAGAATTCACTCCAAAGTTCCCTCTACATAGTTAAGCAGTGACTATTTCTTCAGCTTTAACAAAGTTCCAACAAATTACTTTTGGAGGAACGAGGGATGGTTCAGGAGAGCATCTCTTGCTAGCTAAAAGAAGCAGCACCTTTAAGCCACCTGCCTCAGATATTGAGAGGAACTGGAGGATCCTGAAATATCCACCACCACTACCACCACCCCTTTTTTGTTTATTTTGGTAAATCTGAGTTTGGGAATCACAAACTTTGGTAGATGAAGCTTCATGGTTTATTGTAACCCAAAATAGTGTATAGATGCATGCAAAACCATGCACATGCATCTAGACACATCTAGAAAAATATTTTCCTGGAAATAGGGCATATAGTTTTTACAGATTATCAAAGACATTCAGATAAAGAAAAGGCTATAAAGGTTACTGTAATCCACGGGTTCTCTGTGTGTGTGTGTGTGTGCCTGTGTGTGTGTATGTGTGTGTGAAAGACAAAATTCAGTTTTTCCTAGAGAGATGCACACATATGCAGAGCACAACACATAAAAGATTTTCTCACCAGAGACTATATTGTCTTACCACCAAGGTATGATCTAATTTTTGATGAGATATACTTGAGATTAGGATATTCTGCATATTTTTTGCTTTTAATGTCAAATTAAAAAGGATCAACAAACACAAATCCCGCTCACAATGATTCCCTTCTTGTTAATCCTCTTTCCAGGTTTCCTTTCTTTGCAGCTTTCTAATTGCAAAAATCCAAATGATAATTATTATTTTTATAATTTTCCCAATTGTGTGTGACAATGATAGAGGTAATTTATTGCAAGGGTTTTCATTTATGCTAATTATAATATGTTAGAGTTGTCTATTAGCAAACATCTCTTTAAA
The DNA here is from genome assembly GCF_028878055.3 of Symphalangus syndactylus. Lineage (NCBI taxonomy): Eukaryota > Metazoa > Chordata > Mammalia > Primates > Hylobatidae > Symphalangus > Symphalangus syndactylus. The sequence goes on along the minus strand of NC_072436.2, from coordinate 104,933,269 downwards.
GTAAGGAAAGGCCATTCACTTTCAGTGTTACTGAATCCACTGCTTTTCCTTCCAAATTTCCCTTCCTTCCCAACCACTGCCCTGTTCCACCTCAGGGGTGCAAAGTCCTGACCACTCCAATTAATTAATAGCTTTCAACAAAGAGAAGAAATAAAATTCATGGCTTATTTTTTTTCTAGCTCACATTGATAATTATCAGTCGAAGGTTAGAAATGTACAGTGATGGGCATTCTGATGCATTCCCTAGCATTAGAGTCAAAGATTAGTAAAAGCTTATAGAAGAAGAAAATGAAGAAATAAATACACACTAGTAACAATAGCTGACATTTATTGTGTTTTATTTTCCTGATGATATTTTACAGATATTTTCAAACAACCTATGCCTAAAGAGTTATCATCACCCCATTTACACATGAGGAAATTGAGGCACGGAGAAAAAAATTATTTGACCACCATCAAATAACTAGTCAATAGAGGATTCAGGACTTGACCAGGCAGTTTGATTCTAGAAGTCCATGCCTATAACCACGACATCATATCTGCTTCCAGAATCAGAGCTTCTTGTTATCATGAGAACACCGGAGCTACCACACATCTCATGTCATTGTCAGTTTGGGTTGCTATCACAAAATACTATAGACTGGTGGCTTAAACAACAAGCGCTGATTGCTCACAGTTCTGGAGGCTGGGGTGACCAACATCAAGGTGCTGGCAGAGCCAGTGTCTGGCCAGGGCGTGCTTCCTGGCTTGTGCACAGCTGCCTTTTGCATCTTCACATGGCAGAGAAGGAGAGCAGGCACACTCTCTCCTGTCTCCATTCTTGAGAACTTCACGGTCATGCCCTAATCACCTTTCAAAGGGCCCGTATCCTAATACCATCACATCTGGGGCGAGTATTTCGATCTAATTAATATAATTCCAACTAATAGCAAACAAATTAGATCACATGATTAGTCTATGCAGATTTATTAAAGGTGAACATGAAATATCCTATAGGATTTTTGGAATAATGAAAACATGCTAAAGAGCCCCATGAGGCCTGCAAAGAATGCAGGAAATGCCAATTTGGGGAAGCACAGACCTACTCTTTTCCACGGAAGCAATGCCCTGTTTCCTACACCCCTCAGCTTATAACCCGTGTCCAACTTATAGTTAGGATTGAATAAACATTTGCTGAATTGAACTAAATTATTATTATTATTATTGAAATGGAGTCTGGCTCTGTGGCCCAGGCTGGAGTGCAGTGACGCATTCTCCACTCACTGCAACCTCTAACTCCTGGGTTCAAGTGAGCCTCCTGCCTCAGCCTCCTGATTACAGGCGCCCACCACCACGCCTGGCTAATTTTTGTAGTTTTAGTATGAGGTCACAAACTCCTGACCTCAAGTGATCCGCCCACCTCTGCCTCCCAAAATGCTGGGATTACAGGCATGAGCCACCGCGCCTGGCTAAACTAAATTAAATATAACCTTGCACTAGTCACATCTCTGAAGCTAAATTTCTCCACCTGTAAAATGAAAAGGTGAATCTAGATCAATGGCTTTTAGCCCTGGCTGTACATGAGCATCACCCAGAGAGCTTATAAGAAGCATTCATGTTCCAGCTCCTCCCCAATATTTTGATCTAAAGTAGGTTACACACTGTCCTACCCTTTTTGAGGCTTCCAGTGATTCTAACATGAGGCTAGAGTTGAAAACCACAGACTAGTGATTCTCAAAATTTGTTGTCTGGACAAGCAACTTCAATCCATCAATAACTCAAGGTCACACTGAAAATAGCTCTCCTTTATCGTGCGTAGAGGTGTAGACAGATGAGAAATATTTTTTCCCATAGAACAACTGCTTGATTAGCTAGCATACTTAATTTCTTACAAACCGTTAGATGCATGTGTTACAGTTGGTTCCAGTGCTGCTACCTGGTGGAGACCCCTAACCTAATTTCCCAAACCCCTTGCCAGCCACTGCAACCAAATCTCCTGGGAGGTGGAGTTGATCAATATGCTTGAACTGAGAGAGTTACATCCCAGCTATTCTCTTTTCCCCTTCTTGACTTCTAGCAGCATTCATTTTTTTCCAGCAACTGTCATTTTTGAAGTCTCTTATTCAAGGAAAATTTAGAAAAGGGAGCTTCAAATTGAAGTAAATGGAGAAAAGTTTAATTTTCCTCTCCTCTGATTAGATACTCAAATTTGGAAATTTATAAATGTTTCCAGCTCCAACATGCTTTTTTAAAGTCATTTACATAATCCTGTTGAGAATGCCACATGAGTAGTGGATCAAAGGCTGAGACGTCACTCTTGTGACTTTCCTCCCATCCCGAGATTAGCTTCCTTAGCATGCTCTGAGAGCTAATGGACGCTTTCCTCTAAACCTAATGCAGCACTAATAATGTTTTTCTCTGTAGATTTGGAATGTTAAATTAAAGATTATGCAACCACTTTTTTTAGAAGAAATTTATTTGGAGGGCAGAGTGCTCTGTCTTAGGTTAAGCAGTTTCATTTTCAGCTATTTTGCTAGCAAGAAGAGATAATGCTTTCTAAGAACAAAAATGTGTGCATCTTCCATACCACTGTGCCTCTCTCATTTTGACTCAGATGAGATTCTCAGTCTCATTTCTGAAATAGGCCTGAGGGAGTTTTTTAAATGTTTCCGAGAACAAACAAATCTCTGGCATTATAGTCGAATTTATCATATTTTTGCACTTTGTAAAAAAAGGAGATAAACAATTACCACAGTGAAGAAAACAAATATTTTAAACCCACAAATGCACGCATGTATAAATATGAATCTGCCTGTGTGCATTATGAGTAGAATCAGAGAAAGCTTAGCATGAGTCCAGGTTCTGTCACTTACTAGTTGCATAATTGTGGATAGGTTATTTTACCTGACATCATTTCTGTTTCCCTTCCGATAAAAATGATAATGTAATAATAACTTCATGAGCTATTGTCAGTATTAAATAGATCACTCAGAGTCCTTATTTGAACAATATAATGAGACCCTGTCTCTATAAAAATAAAATTCTAGCCAGGTGTGGTGATGCACGCCTGTAGTCCCAGCTATTTGGGAGGCTGAGGTGAGAGGATGGCTTGAGCCCAGAAGGTAGAGGCTACAGTGAGCTATGATCATGCCACTGCACTCCAGCCTGGGCAATAGAGTGAAACCTTCTCTCAACAACAAACAAAAAAGTCCTTATTGCTGTGCCTGAATAGGTAATTTTTAAAAATTCAGTAGTTTTGGGGGTACAGGTGGTTTTTGGTTACATAGATCAGTTATTTAGCAATGATTTCTGAGATTTTATTGTACCCATCACGTGAGCAGTGGTGTACACTGTACCCAATATGTAGCCTTTTCTTCCTCACCCACCTCCCAACCTTTCCCCGCTGAGTCCCCAAAGTCCATTATATCACTCTTATGATTTTGCGTCCTCATAGCTTAGCTTCCACTTATAAGTGAGAACATCGATATTTGGTTTTTCCATTCCTGAGTTACTCCACTTAGAATAATGGCCTCCATCTCCATCCAAGTTGCTGCAAAAGATATTGTTTCATTCATTTTTATGGCAGAGTAGTATTCCATGGTGTATATATCTAAATAGGTAACTTCTTAATCAAGTCTGTTAAGAGGTTGGTAGTGGTGGTGGCAGTTCTTATACATGTGAGTTTCTTTTTTTTTACATAATTTCAATTTTTATTTTAGATTCAGGGTGTATATGTGCAGGTTTCTTACACGGGTATATTGCATGATGCTGAGGTTTGGAATACAAATGATCCTGTCACCCAGATAGTGAGCATAGTACCCAACAGTTACTTTTTCAACCCTGGCTCTCCTCCCACCCTCCCGGCTCTAATTAGTCCCCAGCGCTTATTGTTGCCAGCAGGTGTGAGTTTCTATGCACTATGATGGTACCACATACCACTGTGAATCAAAGACATCCTTTGATTAATTATTCTAGTGGTGGTGATGAGCTTCACTACCTATTCACATTTATCTATTGATGTGCTGGTAAATATTCAGTAACTGGCCCTTGGGGGTGGAGGATAGAGAAGCCCTGATTTGTAGCATTTTTATCGTGTAAATACTCTCTCCGTGGCAAATTTCAAGCCACCAGCAAAGGGTGACATCAGTGAACAACGATTGGGAAGCACCGCACATGACTGGCTCTTGGGTTCTGGCTCTAGCACACTGCTGCTCCATTTATCAGACAGCTCTGGGTACCAGCAGCACAGGATTGTTCAGTGTGACTACAGATTGTCCTCTCTCAGAAGAAATTAAATATTTCGCAGGGATTAAATTAGTCCATGCTTATATTACACATGAAGTCGCTGAATAAAGTACCTGACAACTATGTCTAAGGCTCATCTTGGAGAGTCTTGGTCAAGAGAAGAACTGTATAATATTAGAGCAGGAAGGTGCCAGAGATACCATCAAGCCTCCAATACAATCCCCAATTCTGAAAAGGAAAATTGAGCACCAAGAATTATGACATTAGGTGACCCACCCACATTGCTACTGCTGTTTACTAATAATAGTTGGATTAAAAACCGTATCTGTTTGCCTCCTGGTTCTTTTATCTACTAGTCCTGCCAGCAAGGCTTGTACAGTCTCAGGCCACTCAGTGACAGAACTCAATAACAGGGGAAGAACACGTATTTATTTGCTGTGATTCATCTCGGAATACTATGCAATTTTAATCAATCAAGAAAAAATGCTCAACACCACTATTCATTAGAAAAATGCAAATCAAGACCACAATGAGTTACTATTACACACCAGTCAGAATGGCTACTGTTAAGTCGAAAAATAACATGCTGGTGAGGTTGCCAGGGGTATGGGGGGAAAGGGAACACTGCTAGTAGGGAGTGCAAATTAGTTCAGCCATTGTAGAAAGTGGTATGGCAGTTTCTCGAAGAACTTAAAACATAATTACCATCTGACCCCAGCAATGCCATTATTGGGTATATACCCAAAGGTATATAAATCATTTTACCATAAAGACACACGTATGCATATGTTCATCACAGCACTATTCACAACAGCAAAGACATAGAATCAGTCTAAATGCCCACTAACAGTAGACTGATTTTTTTATTATACTTTAAGAACAGTAGACTGAATTTTTAAAATGTGCTGTATATATACACCATGGAATACTATCCAGTCGTAAAAAAAAGAATGAGAACATGTCCTTTGCAGCCACATGGATTGAGCTGGAGGACATTATCCTAAGCAAACTAACACAGGAACAGAAAATCAAATATTGCATGCTATCACTTATAAGTGGGAGCTAAACAATGAGAACACATGGACACAAAGAGGGGAACAACAGACACTGGGATCTACTTGAGGGTAGAAGATGGGAGGAGGGAGAGGATCAGAGAAATAATTACTATGCTTGTTACCTGGCTGATGAAATAATCTGTACATGAGACCCCCATGACACAAGTTTACCATGTAACAAAACTGTACAGCCCTGAACCTTAAATAAAAGTTAAAAGAAAAAAAGTAAATGAAATAATAGAAAATATAGATAAAAAGCAAAATAATAAAGCATGGGTTTTTGGGTGTTTTTTTTTTTTTTTTTTTTTTTTTTTTACAAAAAAAGAAGTCGTTTCTCAAACAACTACAAAGGCACTTAGCTATAAGACTGGCCTTGGGGAGTGTACTTTACATGAGGTAGACTTAATGAGATGCTCTGGGCATTATCAGAAAGGAGTCCTCTTTTAAAATAAGCAAACATAGAAGGGCCTTACAGGAGAGATCAAACTATGACAAGACTTGGATGTCTTACTATTTTCCTTTTAAAATTAATTTGTTTAAATTTTTTAAATACGTGAGCAACTTTATGTGCCAGACATCACTTTTCTAGGTACTGCAGATGCAGATGAACTAGGCAGATAAAGCTCTTGCTTTATGGAGCTTATTTTCTGGGTGGGGAGTGGGTGTAGGGATTAAGGAGAACACAAAATAATTAATAATGTATCTTATAGTTGCAGCAACTGTATATGCAAAGAAAAGAAAATCAAAGTAAGAAGAAAGAACAATGGCAGGTGGTGGAAGGGGATGCCACTTGAATATGGATATCAGAGAAAAGACCTTTCTGAAGAGATGACCTTTTGACAGAGACCTGAAAGAAATAAAGATCTGGAGGAAATTTGCCACAGCAAGAGAAAAAAACTAAATGTTAAGGCCCCAAACAAGCTTCTTGTGTTTGAGGAATAGCAGATGGGCTGAGGAAAGGTTAGTAAGAAATGAAGATCCTGTAGGGCTAGCATCATCATAGAAATTTGTTTTGGAATTTATTCTAATTATGATGGGAAGCCTTAAATGAGGGAAGTGACTTCCTCTGGCTCTGGCTGCTGCATGAATAATCGGGCTTGAAAGAGCTAAGAGCAGAAGCAGGGATTTGGCTCTAGCAGCAGTCCAGTTGAGAGATGATGATGTCTTAGACTACCATTGTTGTGGAGATGCTGAAATATGATTGAATTCAGGACAGATTTTGGAAATATTGCTATCAAGATTTTTCTGGCAGACTGGACATGAGACATTAGGGAAAAGGATGAATCAATGAGGACTCCTAGTTCTTAGGCCTGAGCCCCTTAATTTCTGGAGCTCAGGCCCCATCATTTAATTTATGATGCTGCCAGTAATAGAATGGGTAAAACTGAGCAAAAGGCAAGTGGAAGAGGACAGGAGTAAAGAGTACTTCTTCAGACATGCTAAGTTTAAGATGACTAATGAAAATCTAAAGATAAATACAGATGGTGAACTAAGGGAAGAAGTTTAGTCTAGAAATACAAATGTTAGTGTCATTGACACTTAATTGACAATTAAAGTCAAAGGATTAATAAAACAACCAAATATAGGATTTAGAGAAGAGGTCCAAGAGCTCAGTCCTAAGGTATTCCACTGTTTAGAGGTCTGAAGAAGAGGAAGGCCCCACCAACAGCCTGACAAAGGGTATCTAGGGTAGGAGAAGAGCAACAGGACATTGTATAATCCAGAAACCAAGTGAAGAAAGCACTTTCAAGAGGAGGTAATAACTAATGATGTGTCTGTTGGAATTTGAGTAAGGAGACAACTTGGAATCAACCAGTGGGTTCTAATAGAGGTCAATGGTAATACTGCCAAGACAGTTTCAGGGTAGGAGTAGGGAAGAAAGCCTCACTGAAGAGAATTAAGGGGAGAACAGGAGATTAAGAAATGAATACAGCAAGAATTGACCACTCTATTTAAGAAAATTGAATTTTTTGAGATGGAAGATATTTCAGTATGTTTGTATGCTCATGTAAGTAATCTAGTGTAGGGGGCAAGAGTTTATGTTGAGGAAAATATAACCATAGTTGTAATTCACTTGTGCAGATGAGAGAACATGGGCCCAGTGTAACAGAGGGACTTAGACAATTTCAATAACAGTTTGCCCATTATGGCAGGAGGAAGACAGAGCACATGGGCAAAATGTGGGTAGGTTGGAAAATGCAGTGAGAAGATATGTTGAAGCTTTCTACCAATAACTTCTATTTTCAAAACTGAAATAAGATCCCAGATGACCAGCTAAGAGTGAGGTTGATTCAAAGAGTGTGAAGGTTTCATAAAGAAAGAAAAAATGTGACTATGGTAGTAACTGGATGACGTAGAGTGGAAGCAAGATCATCAATCTTGGGTAGAGGGAAGGGCATGGGAGTGCATTGTCTATGTAAATAGTGATGTTACCAAGAAGATGACAGAATTTGTGGGAGAAAAAAGACAAACCAGGCATATAAACATTTAATGAATTAGGGAGACTGTCTCAGAGGGAAATTGTTGATTCCAACATGGAGGGGTAGTAGATGGTATAGTCTGAAGCAGGTATGTCAGAGAGCCTGTGCAAACCAAAAGTCAGGAAAGTAAAACTATTTACCTAAAATAAAGTAATAAAATGGCGCATAGCAAACACACACAAACACATACACACATAAATACACAGGTGCACATACACATAGAAGTACACAATATACATACATGTACACAACTAGAAATCTATACACCACATCTCAATCTTCCTATCCTCTGCATAAGAATACGTTTATAATCTCTAGCAACTCTGTAGACCTTAAAACAGTTTAATCACCAAGAATTTGACATCACACATATATGAAGAAATTTGAAGACATAAGATCAAAGTGAATTTTCCTTCATTCCTTTCTTGCCCATTTAGATTTTACTTCTTCTTTCTTTGCCTTTCTTTTTGTCATGTAGAAAACACAGCCACACTCTACACATCCTGAATCCTGAAAAATCAGAAGACTTAACCTTAATCAAGTGCTGTTACCTCTTCTGAGTTCAATTCCAAGTAAGTAGGGAATTTGGGAGCACCAGGTAGAGGGATGCCTTGTTCCCAGCTCAATTCTAGCTGGCCTTCCTTTCTCTACAGAGTGCAGAGGCATGACAACAAGGAAGAATACAGTACTGAATCTACAGCATCGTGGTTGTCAGCTGCAGGTCATGACTGTTCAGTAGATTGTGAAATCAACTAATTAGGTCTTGACCAGCACTTCTTTTTTAAATAAAATGCAACAAAAAATTAATTTTTTAAGAAATGGAATGAAAAATTATGAGTGCATTAAATGTAATGAGGGTAAAATTTGGAGAAAAACATAGCTTACATGAAAATTATATATAAATGTATACGAATATACATTGTGAAAATATTCATATGCATGTCTCTACTGAGTAATGATGTAAAATATATTTCTTAATATGGGTCTTAGTCAACAATGTTTGAAAGCAACTGCCTTAGTGAATCCTATCAACTCTGATAGATACTGAATTCCAACTTCTTTACATAAAAAAAAAATGGATTCCAGAAACTGTATCTCCTCCCCAATCCTCTTTCCATGTCTCAGTTTGTATGCCCATCTGCCTGCTGAATATCCCACTAACTCCTAAATTCAAGTTGCTCTTCGATTACCACCTTCATTTCAACCCAGAGACTCTCCTCAGTGTGATTACGTCTCTAAAGTAATTCATCCATTTGCTCATGCAAACCTTCAGAGTTAGCCAGGCAGCTGCTAGGATGTTTAGACTATCTTTCTCAGCTGTATCTGTTCCAATTTTGTCCTATCCATCTAAATGCCAACATCTTAATTTACCCCCAGTACTGCTGCACTATCCTAGCACCAGATGTACCAGCCTATAATCTAAATTGTATAGCCCATATACCACAGCCAATTCCATCCTCTAAAACGTCATGCTAATAAAAGGTGCCTCTGATCAGAAATATTCAGTAGTTCCCCAAAATTTATCAAATAAAACTTAAATATACATTTTCTTTTCTTCTACTTTTATTTTAAGTTCCAGGGTACATGGGCACGATGTGCAGGTTTGTTACATAGGTAAATGTGTGCCATGGTGATGTGCTGCACAAATCAACCCACCATCTAGGTGTTAAGCCCAGTATCCATTACAAACACACCTTTATAGGCAGTTGAATTGTTGGGGCCTGGAGCTCAGAGATCTTGTGTTATAGATCTTAGTATCACTCTTTCCACCTAACAGGGTAATTATATAAAGCAGGAACACAATAAATGTTTGAAGAATGAATAATAAATACAAAACAGTGTTATGAAACCATCAGCCTATAAAATAAAAACAGAAAGCTTTCCCTATTAATAATTATATTAATCGGAATTTCTTCACATGATCCAAAACCCTCAAATTCTTAAGAATGCTAAAAAAAGATTAGGTCAGCTGACATTATATTCCAAGCTACCTAGATAAATACCACTCAGTCAATGCAATATACAAAGGAGCATGGCATTAAAACTGAATGAACGAATTCATTTGTATAAACAGATAAAATGATTTATGTCCATGACATTAGCAGTATATAGATTTTCATTAAATTATGGTTAGTTCTAACAAAGAGCACAAAATAAAGGTTTTTATATAAGTAAGTAAATTAGACTGTTTGAAACAGATGACTCAAGTCTCTCTCTATATATTTCTCATACGTATGTCCAAACTATGCAGAAATGATGGACAGGATGGCCGAAAATTACTTCTACTCTCATAAAAGCACATATTAAACAATAATGGGAAAATAATCTCAATGTACCAACTATACATGAAAACTAGGCTGAAATCAAAACTGACAGCTCAGTCCCAAAATGCACATTCAATCTAATAGGAAAGAGTGTCAGCAGAAAATAATTACCCGTTACCCTCACCCTGTTTCCAGCAAAATTAACACTGAAGTGTTTCAAGTTGTTGTTGGAGAAAATTTCAACACACAGGTTAATCTTATCTTTAATTATAAAAAAAATGGTGCACACATTTTTAACATGCAAATTCAATCGCATATACTGAGTTTGAGGAAGGTTTGCCACCATGGAGAAAATATCTTTCTTTTGGAACAATGGTACCAGGTGCTAATAAATGCATTTCTATTTTCGGTTGTAATTTAATTCTACTCACAAAGGAATGTGTAAGACAGAAACAAAGACAAGAGAAAATTACATCTAAGTTTTGTTTAGTTTTAGCATTAACTATCTGGATACATATGAATATTTGTATAAAAAGAATTCTAACTTTACAAATATATTAGGAAGCATCATATTTGCATAGTATTTTACAGTTTATAAAGCATTTTACAGGTGTTGCCACACTCTCCCTACAAAACTTTTAGGGCTATTACATTGGCGTGATGCTATAATATTATAATGTCATCAAAAATGATGTTGTAGAAGAATATTTGTGCACACAATCATATGGATGTTAATATTAGAGTAGGAATGACCCTTCAGAATGGCAGAGAACTTTCTAGTTAATTCTTTCTTGCATTTTCCTGCTACTTATTTGACATTAACTCCTTCAACTAAAATGGCTCAGTAACACAAGGCAATTGCAAAAAAGTTTTGCCCTAGTTGTCATTGTTGCACCACAATAACTACTTTCCATAGAGTAAGCGCTGTGATTTCTCCCCAAACTACCAACTTAAGTAACTGTGCCTCAAGGAGACAACATAGTACAATGGCCAAATATTATGGATAGATCTGGGCTGCCTGGGTTGAAAGTCGAAAGTTGGCTCTGCCATTTACTGTGTTCTCAGGCAAGTTTCTTAACTGTTCTCTATAGATGCATAAAATGGGGATCAGAATTTCTCCTATAAAAAACAAATTTTAGGCCAGGCGCAGTGGCTCATATCTGTAATCCCAACACTTTGAGAGGCTGAGGGGGGCGGATCACTTGAGGTCAGGAGTTTGAGACCAGTCTGGCCAACATGGCGAAACCCCATCTCTACTAAAAATACAAAAATTAGCCAGGTGTGGTGGCACATACCTGTAGTCCCAGCTACTCGGGAGGCTAAGGCAGCAGAATCACATGAACCTGGGTGGCAGAGGTTGCAGTGAGCCGAGATTGTGCCACTGCACTCCAACCTGGGTGACAGAGCAAGACTCCATCTCAAAAATAAAAAATAAAAAAAAACCCACAAATTTTATGAGTACTTCTGATTCTGAACAGGATGGAGTAGACACACTTCTCCCTATTCTGCCTGTAAGATAAGCTAAAACCCTGGTCTACAAAATCAAGATTCATAAAAGATCAGTAAATAGTACTTTATGAAAATTAAAAGTTTAAAAGTTAAACTTCACACAAAGTTTTTCTGTGTGAAGAACTCTGTGAAGGGGATTAAAAGACAAGCTACAGATTGGGAAAAACATTTACTAGCCACATTTCTGAGGACTCATATCTAAAAAAGTAAAGAACTTTCAAACTCAACAGTAAAATATCAAACAATCTGTATTAGTTCATTCTCACATTGCTATGAAGAACTACTTGAGACTGGGTAATTTATGAATAAAAGAGGTTTAATTGACTCACAGTTCCACAGGCTGTACAGGAAGCATGACTGGGAGGCCTCAGGAGACTTACAAGCATGGTGAAAGGGTGAAGGAGAAGCAAACACCTTCCTCACTCGGCAGAAAGGGAGAGAGAGAGCAAAGGGGGAAGTGACACACACTTTCAAACAACCAGATCTCATGAGAACTTGCTATCATGAGAATATCAAGGGGGAACTCTACCCCCACGATCCAATCACCTCCCACCAGGTCCTTCCCCAACAGTGGAGATTACAATTCAACCTGAGATTTGGGTGGGGAAACAGAGAATTGCTACAGGAATCTATACATCAAAACATGGCATAGAAATACACATACACACTGCACCATGTCAATTTACTGATATTACTGTTCTATATTTATGAAAGATACAATCTTTGGGGGAAACTGGGTAAAGGATCTCTCTGTACTAGCTTTGCATTTTCTTATGATCTTAATATAATTAATGAGGATCTTATAATCTGAAATTATTTAAAAATAAAAAAGAGAATCTGACTCATAAAAAAAAGAATATCTCCTACCTCAGAGGACTGCTTTGAGGATTAAATAAGATAATACACATAAAACATTTAGTAGGCGGCAAGTAGTAAATAGTTTTTTGGCTTTTTTTTTTTCCTTCAAAGTGCAATGTCAAATCTACGGGTGGCATCATAAATCATGGATTATAAAGGAAGACAATGCATTTCTTGTGTTAAAACCACGGGAACCTCTCCTCATGCCTTTCTTGTTCTATGAGTGTTAGGAGGGGCACAATTGTGCAGAGAGTGGAAAGCATATTAAAGTGTAATGAACACTAAAGCTTTTGAAATCTTTGTGAAAGCATGTCTCTTTCACAAGTAGAGTGAAGTTTACACCAAACCAAGGTTAGGTAGAGCCTGCCTCCCACAATATGGTACATGTCATACGGCCAGTGCAATCTACTGTTCAGCCAACCAATCACTGTCTCACTTTAATTAGTTGGAGGAACTTATAGGGCCACAGTGACCGGAAAGAGGGAGATGCCTCTTAGCAGCTCTAACAGTGGAATAACGTCCTAACATATTGACAAGTAAAAAAGCAGCTTAAAAAAATTATAGAGTTAGACAGCATTTTAATAAAATATTAGCAATATTGAGTGATGAGATGTGAATTTTGGGGGTGAATAATTTTAGATTTATGGAAAAGTTGCAAAGATAGTAGAGAGAAGTTTCCATATTCCTTTCACCTAATTTCCCCTAATGTGAACATCCTATGTAACTATAGTGCATTTTTTAAAACTAAGAGATTGATATCATTACCTCTTTAATAACTAAACTCCAGACTATTTGGATTTCACCAGTTTTTCCACTTGATGTTCTTTTTCTTTTCCAGGATCCTGCGTTGCACTTAGTAGCCATGTCTCCTTAACCTCCTCTTATCTATGGCAATTTTTAAGACTTTCTTTGTTTATCACGGCTGTGATCGTTTTGAGAAGTTACTGTTCAGGTATTTTGTAAACTGGCCCTCTGTTCGGATCTATCTGATTTTTTTTTCTCATTATTAGACTGGGATTATAGGTGTTTGAGATGGATACCACAGAGGAGAAGTGTCTTTCTCAGTGCACCAGATCAGGGGATATAAGACCTCAACATGACTCATCCCCCACGATATTAACCATGATCACATGGGTGAGATGAGATCTGCCAGGTATCTCCACTGTAAATGTACTATTTTTCACGTTCTATACCAAGATCTGAGGGCACGTATGCTTGTTGCTGTTGGGTTTTCACAGTTTCTGGGCTCTCCTAGAAGACAGAGCTAGTAAAAAATATGAGTGGTTGTTATTTTCCTCTTTTGTCTTGTCTATATTTTCTAAATGTCTAAATCTCTGTTTCTTCTTGCTGCTGCAGCAAATTACCACCAACTAAGTGCCTTAAAAGGCACAAATTTATTATCTTACAATTTTGATATCTGCCATCTGAAGTGGGTCTCACTGGCCAAAATTAAGGGGTCTGTAGCTGGGACTACAGGTGCGTGCCACCACGCCCGGCTAAAGTTTTTTGTATTTTAGTAGAGACAGGGTTTCATCATGTTGCCCAGGGTGTTCTCAAACTCCTAAGCTCAGGTGATCCACCTGCCTCAGCCTCCCAATGTGCTGGGATTACAGGCATGAGCCACCACACCTGGCCCAGTTTCTAGGTTCTTAATGTTATCTTAGTAGCACTGTTATTGTGGCACTACATGGTAATATGGTATTGTTCCTATCACCAAAAAAAGGGGACACAGATAAAAAAAAAAAGGGACGCATATAAAATGTTGAAGATTATGAATATGTTTATTACTTGGATTGTCGTGTTAATTTCTTGGGTTTATGCATGCATCCAAGCTCATTAAATTATACACATTAAAATATGTGCAGGTTTTTAATATCAATCATACCTTAATAAAGCTGCTTTAAAAATGCAATAGACCTAACACTAGAATTTTCATTCCACAGTGGTTCTCTACAGTTGTCACCCTATGTTCTTCAAAGACAACAGAAAACAAAGCCACTGGACCCCATATAAAGATGCTAGAAATGCAGATTCAGGAAATTTCCAGTTTTCCCACTAAATCAGGGGTCACAGCACCTCTCTTTTATACCACCCCACTCTGCCACTACCACAATCTCAGAGCTTAAAATAAAGATTAGATTTTTTTTCTGTCACACTATCAGGGCAATTATTTTTAAAACTCCCAGTGACAAGTAATAATGGAAGGAAGTGTACTGAGAATGATGTTTTCCAGTTTCATCCATGTCCCTACAAAGGACACGAACTCATCATTTTTTATGGCTGCATAGTATTCCATGGTGTATATGTGCCACATTTTCTTAATCCAGTCTATCGTTGTTGGACATTTAGGTTGGTTCCAACTCTTTGCTATTGTGAATAGTGCTGCAATAAACATACGTGTGCATGTGTCTTTATAGCAGCATGATTTATAGTCCTTTGGGTATATACCCAGTAATGGGATGGCTGGGTCAAATGGTATTTCTAGTTCTAGATCCCTGAGGAATCGCCACACTGACTTCCACAATGGTTGAACTAGTTTACAGTCCCACCAACAGTGTAAAAGTGTTCCTATTTCTCCACATCCTCTCCAGCACCTGTTGTTTCCTGATTTTTTAATGATGGCCATTCTAACTGGTGTGAGATGGTATCTCACTGTGGTTTTGATTTGCAAGGACAAAAAACCAAACACCGCATGTTCTCACTCATAGGTGGGAATTGAACAATGAGAACTCATGGACACAGGAAGGGGAACATCACGCTCCAGGGACTGTTGTGGGGTGGGGGGATGGGGGAGGGACAGCATTAGGAGATACACCTAATGCTAAATGACGAGTTAATGGGTGCAGGAAATCAACATGGCACATGGATACATATGTAACAAACCTGCACATTGTGCACATGTACCCTAAAACCCTAAAGTATAATAAAAAAAAAAAATAAATAAATAAAAAAAGAAACAGAAAATAAACTTCTGAAAAAATAAAAAATAAAAATAAATAAAAAAAAAATAATGGAAGGAAGTAATAGAAACTAAAACAGTATGTGGTTGGTAAATAAACCTTAATAAGGCAAAATTTAATAAATAAGCACAAGGAAAAATGTTCACTTTTACTAGTTTGTATAAATTGAAGCAACATTTATGAAGCATTTTAAAATAAGAAAAAGGCTGAGATTTTTTAATAGCTCACAACTTTCAGGGTAGTTCCTGTAGAATTTGAATACTCATTTACTGCTGGTTGGCACTGGAAATTGGTACAACCATTTTTAGACAGCAATAGGAAAATTACCAGAACCATACAAATTTTTGAGAATTTTGATTCAAAAAATTCTTCTCCTGGGAATTAAGAAATAAATTATTCAACAACATTAAAAAATCTACATGCATAAAATATTTATTTTCAAAAACCTAGAAACACCCTAAACACACAACAATAGCAAAATGATTTAGTAAATTATAGTACATCAACTTGATGGAAAATTGTGTAGTCATTAAAATAATTATTATAAAGTAAATGTAGAAATACAGAAAATATTTATGGTTTACAGTTTGAGTAAAAAAAGAATATAGAGAAGCATGTGTTCTATGAATGTAACTGTAAAAATATCTATTTGTGTAGAAATATACCACATTTTCTCAATTCTAAAAGGCATATTTTTAACACGTCAACAGCTATGAAATAAGGATACATCTTACAATCAATATAGACTTGTGTTTTAATTGGAAGAACTTTTTCTTAGTGGTGATAAAATAATGATACATCTTAGAGTAGATGAAAGATGATACCAGAAGAAAATATGCAAACATGAGACTGTTGTGTTAAACTTGAGAAATTCTAAGTGTTTCATTTTGCCTTTGTTGAAAATTAAATTTTTTTCAGCAATAACTTTTAAAGAATAACGAATGGATAGATTTAAATGCTTTTGACAGGTGGTGGAAAATTCTAGAGGTTTACGCATCTGTAAAAAAAGTGTCATGCTCAGTGAGTAAGCCTTCTTTTAGGAGGAAGAGTATGGAAGGAATTCTAAAGGAAGGAGTCTATTTTTAGCAAGAAAGAGGAGTGAAGGGAAAGGGGACTTCAAAATGTTTCCTAATCTACCTTGTGATTTGTGGGATGTAGTTTTCTTTTAAATCTAACTTCAAAAGGATCAGGAATCTTGTGCTATGGAGAAAAATTTAGAAACTGAAAATAATTAAGTGACTGTCTTCCTGATCACCTTTCATTAAAAGTGATTCCAAATTAAACATAATTAAATTTGGCATGAGGGATTTGAAAGTAGTTTTAGTGTTATACAAAAATCTTGCCAAAAACAATGATATAAATTTACATGGGGTCAAAAATACTCCTTAGTTTTCAAAATACAAGTAAACGGTGAAGACTACAAATGTAAAAAAAAAAAAAAAAAGTATTATTAGGAAAGGAACAGATGCCACTGTATTTCGTGGTAAAATGTATTATAAGCATGTTGAGTTTTTAATCAACTATAATTAGAGTGAACAAAATAAATGAGATGTCAATAATTTATTTTTCTTTTATTTTTTTCTATAAGAACATATGAGATGAGACTTATTTAGATTTGAGGTCAAGAGTAGGTGCAACCCAAGAAGGGTAGGCTAAGTGAGAAAACTAAGTTGGAAAAATATCTCCTAAACCTGTAATCATCAGAAACTAGAAATTCTAATTATGTGTCCCAAATTATGTATCCGTAGCTCATAGACTACCCATATCCATCCTCCATTTCTTCCTCAGTGGCGGAGCTCCTGCTTTTAGTGGGGCACATGACACCAGAAACAGTATCCCCTGCAGTCTTGTAGCTAAGCTCAGGGTAATATGATATAACCCAAAGATTTTTATGACCCACTGGACCCCTCTTTATACCTCTCTTAAAAAGGAGGCATGAGTAGACCTTCACCCTTCCTCAGTTTCCCCTGTTGTCAACCTGCACTGGGTATAATGGCTGGAATTTTAAGAACTGTCTCAGTTCATGAGGCTGACAAAATGACTAGTAGCCAGTTTTAGAACTGATGGAGCTGAAAAGATCTTCAAACCTGATGACTCCATGGGTGTGCTCTACCAGCTTTGAATGGTTTACCCCTAGATGTCCACTACACATGAGAGAGAATAAACATCTGTCTTGCTTAAGCTACAACTATTTCTAGTATTTGGTACTTACAGCTGAACGCAATTCTTAACTGACATATCAAATATAAGTTATTTTGTTCTAGCTTTATCAATAACTGTTATAACATTCCTTAGAGAATATGCAGGGTTTTTTTTTTTTACCTGGTTTCCCAAATTGAAGAATTAATCGATAAGTATCAGTACCCACTATACCCACTAGATGTTCTATCCCATGCTCTACCTTTTTTTTTTTTTTTTTTTTTTTTGAGACAGAGTCTCACTCTGTTGCCCAGGCTGGAATGCAGTGGCATGATCTCGGCTCACTGCAACCTCCACTTCCCGGGTTCAAGCGATTCTTCTGCCTCAGCCTCCCGAGTAGCTGGGACTATAGGCAAACGCCACCACGCCTGACTAATTTTTGTATTTTTAGTAGAGACGGGGTTTCACCATATTGGCCAGGCTGGTCTCAAAATCCTGACCTCATGATCCGCCCTCCTCGGCCTCCCAAAGTGCTGGGATTACAGGCGTGAGCCATCGTGCCCGGCCCTATGCTCTACTTTTATGGATTGGCATGAAGGGAAAACAAGATGAGAAGGAACTTCGAAACAAAAAGGATGTAGCTGGATACGGTAGTGAGGAAGAAGAGAGCCAAGAAGTGCTGGATCCTCTCTTCCGTGTCTAGTATTAGTCGGGTTTTAGATGTGTCTTTGGCAGACTTGAGATCGGGGAAGAAATCTCTTAAAGCTTTCAATTTGAGTTAGAAAACATTCTTAGTCTTGGCTCTGTGATATTAGAATCTTTCTGGAGCTACTCTTGGATGCTTTCCATACATAATCATATAACAATCTCTACTAGGTGGGACATCTTCGGATAAAATGAGATAAAATTTGTGGAAATGTCCATTTTTATCATTTTTGTGGGCCTGGACTTCTTGAAATAAGAAGGTTAGACATGCTTTCCCTATCAAGACTTCTCCTAAACACTGCTCTTTGTCTAGAATTCATTTTATGACCATCCCTTCATCCCGTCATTTTAAAACTTTCTGAAATTCCACTTCCAGGATACAACATTTTTTTTTTTTTTTTTTTTGAGACGGAGTCTTGCCCTGTCACCCAGGCTGGAGTGCAGTGGCGCGATCTTGGCTCACTGCAACCTCCACCTCCCGGGTGCAAGCGATTCTCCTGCCTCAGCCTCCTGAGTAGCTGGGATTACAGGCGCGTGCCATCACGCCTGGCTAATTTTTGTATTTTTAGTAGAGACAGGGTTTCACCATGTTGGTCAGGCTGATCTCAAACTCCTGACCTCGTGATCTGCCCGCCTCGGCCTCCCAAAGTGCTGGGATTACAGGCGTGAGCCACTGCGCCCGGCCCCTGGATACAATTCTTAAAACCATTTTCCCCTCAGCTGCCAAACAAGGTATTTCATGTGTGTGCACTTGATTATAAAAAATTCTGCTTATCTCTGAATACATTTTTGGTGCTTACTTAATGGTCAACTTCCAGAGAAAAATAAACTTGGGGCTTATTTTCAACTGTTCGTTCAACTCATGTGTAATCATTGACCATGTGCTTATCACTGTGGGCATTAAATAGATATTTTCTGAGGACAGAAGTTATGTTGGTGGAGATGCTAAAGATAAGAATAATGCAGCACGCTATGTGACTAAGAGTCAATTAATAATTAATAATGTACTCTCAATTAATAATGGAGACTCACTCATAAAAAATGCAAGCATGAGTTCTGTGCTTTCTACTTCATATCCAAAGCCTGCTGGAAGAAGAAGATATTAATGGAAGACCTTTTGGGATGTAGTCTTTCCATTTTTTTTAGCATTTCAGATTTTACCCTGGAATCAAGCTAACCCCTCAGAAAAGGACATATTCAGCCTGAACAATATTGGCCTTTGAGATGGGACTCATCTCTGTCACTTACTGAGGAATGATACTAGAGTCACACAGCTGCATGTGGTGTTTTGGAAAACGTCATCCACTGCCCTTACGGGAAGTTCCACGCTAGCAATTTATTTAGATTTTAATCTAATGAAGTATTTGTTTCTCACCAAAATTGGTATGATTATCCTCCCTGGACATTAAAACTATATTCCAGGCCAACTTTTTGTTGTCACTTTGGCTGCCAAAAAAAGGTAGAGTCCAATTTCCTCTTCATCTCTAACAACTAGGAAGACCCATCCAATAAGAACACGTATGGGTCTTATGATCTTCTCCTTCCTCCCATCTCCCAATCCCAGTCTTAACTTTCCTCTTACTTGCACTTATATTTGCCCTAATTTTAACATTTTTTTGCCGCTCCTATTTACATCTCATTGTTTTGAGGTATGTGTTTCTCATTAGCAACTTAAAATAAGTTATGGAACAAGGCAAAGAATACCTGAGTATTTAAAATAAATTTAAAAATAAAATAGAAATCCAAGTTATATGTAATTCAGACAAACAGTGAATGCCTTGAAGTATTCTAAGGACTTCACTCCTAAGGTCTATGTCACCCTGCACCATGCCTGCCTGTCCAGACATGCCATCCTAATACTGTGTAGTTTTCCCACCACAAATCAGATCCTGTACAATACTCCTCTGGAAAATATCCCTTATTTTGCAGAGTTGGAAACATTGACCAGAAAAAAAAATCCCTTTTCTCCCAAGGAAATTGGTAGAATTCCATCCAACAAGAGCTCTTGGAGGTCATCGAGCTCTGGTTTTACCATGTTATTGAACTGGTCTCCATAGATGACCACAAGAAAAAGTACACTTTTGCACCAGAGCCTTTTCCAAGAAAGTTGCCATATTAATGCAAGTCTCAAATTATAAAGTCATTTGCTTAGTTTTTTAATTTGATAAGACAATTAAAAAGTTGACAATTGGCTGGGAGCAGTGGCTCACGCCTGTAATCCCAGCACTTTGGGGGGCCGAGGAGGATCACGAGGTCAGGAGATCGAGACCATCCTGGCTAACATGGTAAAACCCTGTCTCTACTAAAAATACAAAAAATTAGTTGGGTGTGGTGGTGGGCACCTGTAGTCCCAGCTACTTGGGAGGCTGAGACAGGAGAATGGCGTGAACCCGGGAGGCAGAGGTTGCAGTGAGTGGAGATCGTGCCACTGCACTCCAGCCTGGGTGACAAAGCGAGACTCCGACTCAAAAAAATAAAAAAAAAAAAAAAGTTGACAATTGAGTTCAAGCCGGTTAATAGCTGATCGGGGTAAACTATTCCATAACAAACGTGTACTCTGTCAGGTAATAATTAAACATTAACTAAGCTTCTAAGATTTGCAAGCCGCTGTACAGGAAAAAATATAAATATGTCATAAGTACAGCACTTGAAAAGCTTATAATGGAATGACAAAGAGTAAATGAATACTCAAAAGCCCATAAATATTACACAGATAACTCATTCTTCAAATGCTATACAAGAAGTGTAAAGTGCTTCCATTAAGTGGAATAAGATTTCATGGAAGCCATGAATTTTGGGAGAATTCTTGTAATGTGTATAGCATATTAGCAGGTAAACAGAAGTATGACAGGCAAGGGGAAAGAATGAGAAAATGGTAGCCAGCCCAAAGGTAAAGCACTTGGCTCATCATGCTGTAAAATGCTGGAGAGTAAGATTAGGGAAGAACATTGGCATAGACTGATAAAGTTTGTTCTTCAGTCCCCATATTCTCTACAGAACAGGGAAGGCCTTTACATACAGCCCTCAAATGTCATTTCCAAGGCTGGAGACTGTGTAAGGCTAACCTAATGTGTGTGTGTGTGTGTGTGTGTGTGTGTGTGTGTGTGTGTGTGTGTGTTTGTGTTGTATTTTACGTCGAAGTAAAACTGCCAGTCACAAAAAGATGGCTATTGTATGATTTCACTTTTATGAGATACCTAAAGTAGAAAAATTCATAGAGACACAAGTAGAATGGGGGTTGTCACAAACTGTGGGGAAGGGAGAATAAGAAGTTGTTGTTTATGGGGTTCCAGAGTTTTCATTTTCCAAAATGAAAAGAGTTCTGGAGATGGATGGTGGTGAAG
Organism: Symphalangus syndactylus; assembly: GCF_028878055.3. NCBI lineage: Eukaryota > Metazoa > Chordata > Mammalia > Primates > Hylobatidae > Symphalangus > Symphalangus syndactylus. Next base: position 104,911,731 of record NC_072436.2, on the reverse strand, counting down.
ATTTCACAGTAATGTGAATGTTCTTAATGTCAATAAACCTCATACTTCAAAATGGTTAAGATGGTAAATTTTATGTTTATTTTACTACAATTATAAAAACAAGTGTTTGAAAACCACTGATCTCAATAAACAACAAAAAAGTTTTAAAATGTTTTTGTTCTTAATCCAGTAGAAAGTGAGATATTCTTGAATGCTTCCAAGAAAAGGAGTGATGACATCAGACATTTATTGAGAGGTTTAATCTGGAACCAGAGTGAGGGGTGGATTGCAGGGGAGAAAGAGGTAGTTGGAAAATAAGTAAGAGACTAATCCAGTTTCCTATATGGGAAGTATTTATTTAATACCTTACTGTACAGCAAATGTTGATTCTGTACCTATTATGTACACTGCATACAAAATCACACACAAAATCACTACTAATAAACAGAATAATTTACTAATGAAACTTAGCTTTGATAAGGTCTAAACAGGTTTATGGGATACAGAAATCTATGATCATAGCATAGTTTAACTATCTCAATCATTTCAGTTGAAAAGAAATCAAAGATTTCCAACAGTGTCTTTGGACATTTTTTTACTCTGGCAATCACAGCAGCAAGCGGTCTGGCTTTCTGAACATCAGTGAATGGAAGTGTTTACTTTAGTAAATCCAGCCCTTGCTTTCAAAATTCAAGTGATTCCCTTCTAACCCACTAAGGCTTTTGCTCTATGGCCACACATCTGAACAGCAGAAAAACCTTCAAAAAGGTGATTTCTGTCACACTTGGGACCAATCTGAAATTTAGACCTAATGCAAAAAGTAATTTGTTTCGTGCTTTTCCATAGTTCTATTAAAAATGCAATTAGCCGCAATCATTGTGCATATCCAATTCAGCAAATTTTTACTTAGAATCTACTTTGGGCACATTGTTTAAAAACATTTTGCAGTTCCAAGTTTATTTGAATGTGTTGCTAAGGAGTCATTTCTGGATGCTGCTATCCATTTATAGCCCCATATTATATGCCCTTGCATGTCTTATCACACATTCCGTCGAAGTTAACCCTCTGAAACCCTTTTAGGATCAGCTATCCCTTACACCACCATACAGGAAGGTTGATCTAAAATGTTTCAAATTTCTCCATTTGTTAAGTAATGGTGATTTATTTTGTCAATGATATTTTTTGAGAACTTAAAAAAAAACTCAAAAAATAAAATAAAAAATCTGTTCCTGCCCCTCTCTCTCTCAAACACACACACACACACACACACACAAAATATGTTAACATTTTATAAATATGGGGGTTTTTTTAATCAACATTCTAAATCAAATTAAAGCCTCTTTCTCACCTACCCTCTAACCAGGTTTCTTCCCTCCTTCTTGGAAACAACTCTTATCAGTGGTTTGCTATTTAACCTCCCAGTCCTTTTTGATACTTGGATACATACGCATGTATCCATAAATACTACAAACTATTACTTTTGTGTTGATTTTTAATATTAAAACACTTTGCATCATAAAATCATATTGTTTTGTGATATTTTCACTTAATAGTATTTTTTGAGATCCATCCAGATTTAGGTGGAGAGGTTGTATTCATTCCTTTTTACCACTGGATTGTATCGCAGTGTATGAAAAAACTCTATGATATTTATTCTCTTAGGATATTTTATTATTGTTTACATTTAGGTGGTTTCAAAGATGTACTTTCACAAACACTTCTGAATGAGAGGCAGCTTTGTGAAGACCCACTCATGCATTAAAAGAGTTTCTTCAGCGATTAAAAAATAAAAACATCTTTTTTAGAAAGAAGAGTTTCTTTAGGACACAGAAGTAAAACACATGTGTACTTTTTCATGTTCGTTAATTTGTTTTGAAACTTCCAAATCACTCTACAAAATGGCTATATCATTTATACCTCACTTACTGTTTCAGTACTTTTCATTTTGTGATACTCTGATTGGTGAAAAATGTGACTAATTATTGTTTCCATTTGCATCCCCACGATCACTAGTAAGGAAGCCTGAGTGAAGAAAGCCTCCGTGACCATGACATAAAGAGATGACAGCATTGTCAGCAGCTCTGTCTTTGCAGGAACTTGTGTCATGGTGGATTGCATACCCCCACAGGCTCAAAGAGGTGCCAGAGTAAGATCTCCAGTCTCCAAAAAGTCCTGCACAATGTACTATGTCTAGCAAGTCTTCCAGTGTCACATAAAAATATGAAGCAAAGAACTTGCCTCCTGTGTGGAGTGACAGAGTGAAGAGCAGCCTAAGTATAACTGTCTACCCAAGAGTCACATTTGAAAACATAGAAATGTTCTGTTAAAAGCAGTAGGCACCAGCATGCCTCACTGAAGTAAAAGTTTGAAATGGGGCCACACATGGTGGCTCATGCCTTTAATCCCAGCATTCTGGGGGTCAAAGCAGGTGGATCACTTGAGTCCAGGAGTTGGAGACCAGCCTGGGCAACACGGTGACACCCCGTCTCTACAAAAAAAAAAAAAAAAAAAAAAAAAAAATTAGCCAGCGTGGTGACACATGCCTGTAGTCCCAGTTACCTGGAAGGCTAAGGCAGGAAGATTACTTGAGCCCAGAAGGTCAAGGCTGCAGTGAGCCATGATCGCACCACTACTCCAACCTGGGCAACAGAGTGAGATCCTGTCTCAAAAAAAAAAGTTTGAAATGGGCCTGGTTTATAATTTGGGTTCTTATAATACTACTTCAAGCACATCTCCCCTTTTTTTTTTTTTTCCTGTCTTCCTTAATGCACCATGAAACCTCCCTCCTTAGCCTAGTACTCCATGGTGAAATAAGAAAACTAACTAGAAATCAGATGTTAGCCCTGGGGCCAGCATTCCTGGTAAATTAAATAATGCAACACCTTGGTTAAAACATTTTTTCTGCTGAGTCTTTTCTTTTTTATGAAAGGATAAAATGATGCCAAAGGCCATAATCTAGGACTTGATGACTCTCTTGGTCTAGCGTTCCCTTCCTCACCTCTAGCTAAGCTCAGGATTTGGTCCTGTCTGCTGACCTCCACCTGTCTGTGTGTGTGTCTCACACACACACTCACACAACCATTACCTGTCTCAAATTGCTTGCTTATTTATCACACCCCATGGGAGTCAGATGGCTCCATCATGGCCTCAGTAAGACTCGGCCATTGCCCTCCTCCTCCCTTTACAGCCAGGCTCCCTGTACCTTCCTTGGTGTCAGTTTACCCACCTTTTGCTGATCCCCTCTATGGGAAGCAGGTGAACTAGGGAAAATCCCAGGACACCGTTCTATTTCCCCATCACCCGCAACAGTTGGTGCTCCATCTGTCATTAATTCCACAAGGAACTAGGCTAGGCCCTTGAGACACAAAGACACAAAGAATTAAGTAAGACACAGGTTCTACCAGGGAAGAGAAAAATCCATGAAAATGTGATTTGTGTAGATTACTGTAATGAATTTGTCAAGCAGTATGTTCAGAGCACTACACGAATGCAAAAGCTTTACTTTACAAAGGAAGAAGAGGGTCCTTCCACTGGGGAAAAAACAGGAAAGCACAGGAAAGGGGGTTTCATATGCAAAAGGTTGGAACCAAAAAGAACATAGCATATTTAAGTTTGTACTGCTAAAGTAAAGGAGACATGGAGATAAATGGTAGAACTTTATTATATCAATTATTCTAATGGAAGACTTTCAGCCCATACAAGCAACAGAGAATTAGACAATAGCAGCTAGTGGAAGGTTTTCTAGAAAGCCTCAGCATCATCAGTGAGGAGCCTTCACTGAAGAGGGGTAAAATATACCAGAGGGTTCAGCACCAGAGACAGAGCAGCAATAAATCTACAAGTCTATGAAGAGCAGCTTAGAAAAGAAATATGGCCTTGAAATTAATCTGTCTAGTCAAAGATTAGACCATGGGCAATCACCTCTACCCCTTGGTCTAATTCTACTATAGGGAAACAGAGGGAACTTAGTGTAGCCCAAGAAATCCTATAGGTTATTTTTCCCAAGTTGTGCACATTGAAAAATTGTAAGTATACACATATTTGAAAAGGCATATACCAACATTCTAGCCATCTCTTAGAGCAGCCCTCAAAATACCATCTCCTCAACATGCCATGAGTATTTCTGGTATGTGGTAGTGCATTACTGGACCTCCAAAATATGACTTTGATGGTTATTATTTAACAATCATTTATCCAAGAGAAATAAAGACATGTCTACACAAAAACCTGCATGTAAACTTGGAAGCAGCTTTACTGATAATTGCCCCAAACTGGAAACACCTCAACTGCTTAATGAAAAAACAAAATGTGGTACATCCATAAAATAAAATATTAGTTAACAATTAAAAGGAACAAATTATTGACATGTGACAATTTGGATAAGCCACAAGGGCATTATGCTAAGTGGGGATAGAGGGGAAGCCAGACTCAAAGGAATTCTTACTATGTGGCTTCACTTACATGACATTCCAGAAAAGATAAATTATACTGCTGCATGATATGAGACTGGTTTTTCTCCCTTCACCTGTTGTGACAGATGCTAAAATAGTACTGCTGTTCCCACTGATGGATTGAGGACAGGAGCTTGTCTGGTTGGTCAGGAGAAGACAGATGACCACCAGATGACCACAGTGGGAAGATGATGGACAGATGGTGCTCTAGGGAAAGCATATTGAGACCACCTGCCTCAGAAGAGAGGAACCAGGGCAAGTTGTAGCTTTACCTATTAAGAGATGCAGTGTTTAACCATGATGAAAATGCAAGACTGCTCATATGACAGGTGAGAGCTAAGAACAGCATGTGAAATCGGGAAGTGAGGCAGAAGATGTGGGTCTGGGGAATGTACTGCACCGGAGCATTTTCAATTACTATTGAACTTTTTCACATTCCTCTTAGGTGGCAACCAAATCACGTGCAGGAATCTCTCTGGCACAATGAGTAAGGGAGAGCACAAAAACCACCCAGGTTTTGCCTAGACATTTGTGTATGTGTCTGTAAAGTTAGGGCATAGAGAGTATGGCAGACAGACTGGCTCTATGACCCCTGCCTCTTGGTATTCACAGCCTTGTACTATTTCCTCCCTTTGAGTATGGAAAGGATCTGTGACCAATAAAATATGACAGGGGTAACAGGATGTCACTCCTGTGATTACATTATGTTATATAAGAATCCATCTTGCTAGCCAACTTTCTCTAGGGTTTTTGCTTTCCTTGCTGGCTTTGAAGAAGCAAGCTGCTGTCAGTCTTATAGCCATAAGAAAGTGAATTATTCCAACAACCTAACTGAATTTGAAGTGGCAGAGCCTCCAGAACCCCAGTTAAGCCTCCAGATGAGAATGCAGCCTTGATGGACACCTTGATAGAAGCCTTGCAAAGGACCCAATTTTGTGGACTCCTGACCCAGAAAAGCTGTGAGATAATAAATATGTGCTTTTTACACTGTTGAATATATAGTAATTTGCTACACAGCATAGAAAATTAATGCAGGTGGGTGCACTTCATTTGTGGTTTCTTACACATCCAATACAGTAAAAAATAATTTTTGAATCCTATATACAGAAAGAAAAAGCTCATACCACGCTGGTTCTTTCAGCCCCACAACAGCAAAACACTGCATAGCCTCTCTGCTCTGCAGATAAGAGACCAAAATCCTAGACAGATGAGTCTGCAGTACGTGAAACCAGACTAGTCCATGATAGACAAGACCTGAACACCCTCAGGTCTTGTCCATGGGATCTAGCATTCACAGAAGAAATTGGTGAAACAAATTATAGGTGTTCAGAAAATTAAATCATCAAAGCAAAGCATGTTTCTGCTTTCCAACCTAGAAAGAGATTTTAAACACTAGTCTCCGCCTACTGTTTCTGATTCTGATACAACTCAATCAAGCGAGGCTGCTGCAGGTGAATTCTCACTAGATCTACTGCAGAGACAGAATGTTCTCACTGTGGGCTACACAGATCCTATATAACCATCTTGTCCCAGATTTCTATACTCCTGTCACACCTTTTAGTGTTAGTGCTCACCTTGCTTCCTCTTGCCATGAGGCATTTGCACATGTTGATCCGTGACATGTTTTTTTCTCTGATTTTCACATAGTTAATTTATTCCTCAGATCTCAGCTCAGGTGACACTGCCCCAGAGAAGTCTGCTCTTACCTCTGGAAGTAGAGCTAATGCCCAGTGACAGGTCCTCAGGGTACGATAGATCACACCTACTCAACACTTGTCACAGCTTAACCGTCCATTGGCATGTGTGATTACTTGCTTAATGTGAGCTTAGTGACTAGCCTCTTTCTCAGCCACGTGAGCAGGCACAAGGACAGATTTTGACTTCCCATTGACTTTCCAGTAACTCGTCAGCATTGAGCTGAGAGCTTGGCAGATAGTAAGGTTCAATAAGCATTCATTCAATAAAGAAAATAAAATATGTTTGTCTAAAATGATTGAAGAAAAGATGAGCCCATGCCTGAAAGTCAGGAGACCTGGGTGTGAACCAGCTTTCCACTTCTGCTCCTCAGCCTCCCCAGTGCCTTGTGAGTTCTTTAGATCTCTGATTTCCTCATAATATCATCAGCACAATTAGTTACTTGTTACTGACGTTGTCACCACTGTCCTTTTCTTCACATTGCCTCTTCGAGGAAACAAAGATGGGAAGACCTTTGAAATTCTGTTTCATTTCCTCAGATCTCCACACATTTTCAACAAAAATTTCTCAAAAGGAATCCAGGCTGCATGCAAACCACAGAACCCATTGGGGCCTAAAGTTAAAAGGTCATGTTGTGTAGAATGGTCCTCTTAGTCATCTGGGAACAATAACTAAAACATATAAATTACAGAACCGTGATGGCCGGCTGCCGTATCCATGGAAACAGATGTTGGTTTGGCCAAAGTGCTTTATAATGATTATGATTAATCATCCTTGAAATCACTATTATTTATTGGCGTATAACTGATGGAACCATGTTGGAAGGGCTATATTGCACAGTTTTACAAATTTTCAGTTGTTAGAGCTAGTACCCTGACTATAAAATAGGAAAAATGTTCTTTAAAATGTACTCATTAAATATCAAAGAGAATGGGAAAACTTAAAAGCCATAGCTTGGAATAATAGTCAATAAAAACATTGTGCCAACACGAGTCACTATGTTCAAAATAAATTTTCTTCCATGCTCCATATAAACTTGGTGCTAAAAGAATGTTTAAATAAGTGGGAGCCCTGTTTTGTGAGTTCTTTCTAAATCTTGTTCACAATTCTGCTTTATCTGTGTTTAAGTCAGAACCATAAGCCTAGCAAAAGGTTATGAGTTCATTTATTGTTGGCCCTTCCTTTAGCCAGTCTTCTTTGTTACTAGTATTTTTCCATTTTTGTGAAGTTGTAGATATTCTGAATTTGGATCCTTTTGCACCACACTACTTAAGTGTGATTTATTTTAATTCATTCACATTGCACATGTTTAAAATTATTAAAGTTTGACAATAATTTGGAAAGAGTCTTCATTCAAACTTTTTTTGGATGGAGCTAGGGGGCACTTTGTAGAGACAGGAAGCATCTTGTTCTTCTAGAGCTTTCTTAGCTTCTTCATCTTCTGTCCTGATTCCCCATTCCCACCCTGACCAATAAGCCCAACAGGCACCTAACAAAGCATGCACAACCTTGACTTTTCCCCACATATGCGGTGACGTACACCTGAAACAGGAAAAGACTAAAGGGTGTGCCAATAAACCCCGGGGCCACTATGAGCTTGGGTGCATTCCTGATGCATGTTTTCCCAGAACACGTCCATACTCCTCAAATCCATGTGGCATTGTTTTCAGTGACAGTAGAAGGCTGTGAGGAAGGGCCAGAGCCTCGGGTGCTGTTAGTACAAGTCTTTCCTAAACACATCCAAAAAAGCTACTGCCATATCATTCTTGATCTAGTGCCACAAATAAACAGCAATGCTTGGGCCCTAGGCAATGCTCTTTGAACAGCTCTGGGATTGTTCTGAACAATGCTCTGATTGTCTGTGGGGTGGGGCAGCTAGAGAGAGTGGGAGTGGGTGCTTGGAGTCTGCTATAGCAGCCATGCTAGAATAAGTTCCAAGCGCCATTAGTAATAGCCACTGCTAACATGCGGAGAGGCTCTGAGATGTGTGTATGGCCACTGTCCCTGCAAACCTTCTGTCCTGCTATATAGTTAATAGACCTAGAAAGTGACTCACAATGTTTGTGCAGCTGGGATTGATAAAGAAACCTGGGTAAATTGGAAACTCGTAAACAAAATAAAAACATTTTAAAGGAGGCAAGATTTGTGACTATTCATTACTAATTTTGACTAAAAATTTGTATATTCACCAGTAATTTGACTAAAATGTCCTTTTACAATACATCATAGAAAGACAAAAGTGGAGATTGTGGGCTAAGTATTTATACATGCAGGCAAGGAGGAGGGCTTCCCCAAGGAGGCATGCAGGGCTTCTGTGTCTTCAACCCAGAGAATGCAGAGATACCTCAAAAGGTAATTTGACCAAACTCTCTGACCATTCCAGAACTGATAATTACCGTTCTCTGTTTTTAATTGCCTCAGAAAGAAGACTATGATCTCATTTCAAAGTATAGTCAAGAGATGTATTATAAAATATAATGAAGAGCAGTACTATTTGATATAAATCTATCCCAATGGTTCTAACTGGGGATGATTTTGCTCTCTGGGAAACATATAGCAATGTCTAAAAACACTTTTTATTGTTACAACTGGTGAGGAAGGCAGATGTTCCTGATGTCTAGTGATAGAAATCAGGGATGCTGCTAAACCTCCTATAATACACAGCACAGACTCACACAGTAAAAATATATCCAGCCCAAAATGTCAAAACTGCCAAGATTGAAAAATACTGATATAGACAAATAACTGATGTGGCTAAATTATTCCTCTCTGAAACAGTTGAGTAAGGGCAAAAGATTCATAGTTTCAGTACCTGGAATAACAAAGGCATCTGCATATACAATGCCTTGGTCCCAGAATACTACATTAATTTCATTGAAGGATATTACTGATAATTACTCAAGTAAAATGAACAGACATTTTTTAGTGCCTACCAACATGCAGGCAGACTCTGTCTTCATAAGGGCCACTATTTGAGAGGTAGGGAATGATGTGCATGTGAAACTCTGTCTAGGTATTTTAGAGAGGGACGCAATCCACTAGTTTGAGTAATTGTAACATGGGAAATTGACTTTGAACTCTTAAGCTAGTTATGCATCACTTTCTAATAACATACACTTGGTCATAGTTTGGAATTCTTGATTTAATTAATACCACTCACTATTCTAAATACTTTGCATTCCTTATTTTATCATACTCTCCAAATAACTCTATGAAGTAGGAACTGTTATTCTCATCTTATAGATGAGCCAGAATTCTAGCAGGGACTATCTCCAGAGTAAGTGTGCATAACCACCATGCCACACAGCTTTTGTAGAAATGAGGGGACAAATGATTTTGGTCAAAGGACACCTTTCAATCACTGGCCACTGACCTCCAACGGAAGGAGCTGATGGTCTTTCATGTCCTCTTAGCACCAGTATTTATTATTCTAGCACCAAAAGGAAGACCATTTTTCAACAAAATAGTCGTCTTGGCATTTACTTTCACGCTGTGGAGGTAAATTTTCAAATTATCTGTAAAACTGGTAATCTAGGATATTGACTCTAAAAGCCATTTTATGTTTACTTACATTCTTTGAATAGGATATCAGTCCTTGTCATCGCCTCCACAAGGTCAATTCAATTTCATCTTTATTATAAAAATATAGTCTACACCTCATATTCATTTAATTCATTCATTCATTCAACAAGTATATACTGATTTTCTACCACATGCTGGTCAATAGGCTGAATACTTAGGATACAGTGGTGATCAACTACACATAAACCCCTAACTTCATGGAACTAATCAATGAAAATAGAGCCTTGAAAATAAAATATTTCCAGGTAAATAAGGTAGGCATAATGTTTATCTTTGAATTATTTGAGTTTTTGCCATCCTTATTCCCCTAAATTCCCAATTTATACCTATTCTTATCATAAGGTATAAAGTTTTTCCACATTTGTTTTTCAAACAGATATAGGCATAACCCCTGGAAGGCATGAATAAAATTGAAACAATGCTGTTATTTAACTCTTTCTGAAACATTTAAATAACATAAAGATGTATTAAGCAAAAAGATACTAACATGTTTTTCTTACTGCAATGATTTTTTTCCAGAGATCTTCTAGGTTTCACTCAAATGTAAATCAGGCCGGGAGCAGGGGCTCACGCCTGTAATCCCAGCTCTTACGGAGGCCGAGGCGGACAGATCACAAGGTCAGGAGATCGAGACCATCCTGGCTAATATGGTGAAACCCCGTCTCTACTAAAAATACAAAAAAATTAGCCAGGCGAGGTGGCGGACGCCTATAGTCCCAGCTACTCGGGAGGCTGAAGCAGGAGAATGGCGTGAAACTGGGAGACGGAGGTTGCAGTGAGCGAAGACCGCGCCACTGCCCTCCAGCCTGGGTGACAGAGCAAGACTCAGTCTCAAAAAAAAAAAAAAAAAAATGTAAATCAATGAAAATATTTTCACAAATTTATACCTAAAATAAAATGTATCAGGCTGAGACATTAAAATCAATTTATTTTTATACAATGCTCCTTTTTCCATGTTCTATTTTAAAGAACTCAGTTGAGCTGCTTTGTTATATCACCTTAACTATGATAAAGAAGATTTTTTTTCTATCAGATCCCTTATCAAAACCATTTACTCTTCCTTTATATGTTTTTCATGTTGCTCCCTGCACCTGGAAGCCCCTATTTTTTCCTTCACCGATAGCAGCAGCATTCACTTCAAAGCCCTATTTGAGATTATTTCATTTATGTATATGTGTTTATTTTTATACTTTGATCTAGCCCAAAAATATTTGAAGTAGACAATAATAAGACACGTAGAAGATGACCCAATAGCATCAGTTAAAAGTGGGGCAAGAGAAGAAAGTAAAACAAGAGTAGAGATGAAACAGAGCCAGGAATGAATCTAAAAATGCATATTACAATAGCCCGCATATGACCAATGGGTGGGCCATAAATCCGGCCCTAAATTTTCTGGCAGCCAGAAAAGAGAAATCTTATCAGTTATACAATTCATAGCAACCATGATACACTAACAATCCAAATTTCCCAAGGAAGTCTAATTATTCTTTGTACTCAGACCAGACAAAAACTCTCCCTGAGATCGTCATAAGTGGGTGACATAATGAACAATCACCACAGCTTCCTCACTGTTCATACAAGATCTACAGGGCCGATTATTAAGATGATTCTTGAGGTAGACTGGCAGCACATGCTCAAACACTGTACAGGGAAAGAATGTTTTTCTGGAAAGAAGGAAAGACAGAAATGACTAATACAACCAAAGCAATGTTCCAGTTTCCAATGATCAGCTTTGACCTAGCTATATAATTTAGAATATATGGAGGCAGATAAAACTTAGCAATCTTCTCCTAATATTGTTCCTCTTAGCTTTTGATCAATACTATTTTGGTGACAAACTTGTTATTAAATGTGGCAAATGCATTGAAAATGGCTGTTCCCTGTGCCATTGAGTCCATCCTCCAGTATCTGAATAGACCAAGAGCTGGGCTAGGGTTCTATCCTCTTGCAGAAGCTGGGGAGTTCATAAAGGCACATATCCAATGGACAGCTGGGCCACCCACCATGAGGTGAGCAGAGAGACTACTTAGGATTATTTTTAGAAAGTTATTTTGAACCCACTGCAGACCCAGATAAACAGTAGTTGAGGCCCCAAAATTCTATTCCATTTAGTATCCCCAAATAATATGCCCATTTAGTATGCCCAAGTATTAGCCCGAATAAGCCAAAGGTAATTAGACACTGCTCTGGCCAAAATAAAAATCAACATAGCACTGAAAATATCGTTATCTTTGAGCAGAATATTTCCTATTGTGTGTCTCAAGATAAGCCATTATGAAATGCACATCAAGGAAATAGCAATAAGTTGTATGGGATTGTTAGTTATTTATAAGCCAGCTAAAAGATGAGAATATCTAGCAAAGACAATCACTTGTTTGGAAAAAGAAAAAAAGAAGAAAAGGCTAAAAGGCTTATCAGTGGCCTTTCTTTTGGACAATAATTGGCCAGCAGGGTCAGAGGCCTATTGAGGTCACTCCTTGTTTAAAATAATAGAACCATAATATTCATGGAAAAAAGAATGTGCTACTTTTCTCAATACCAGGAGAGGGAGGGGTTGAAGTTAGCTCAACCAGATCATTAAGAACCAAGTCTGAAAGAGGGAAACCTACACACAATCCTTTGTAACCCCAAAGACAATGGTCTGCTGTGTCAAAAGACTATTTCTATTGGCTCTGCTCCCAGAAGAATCATAATAGGGTCAGTTTTATGAAAACAACTAAACCTGGGGCTCTGTCTAGATTACACACATACTCTTCAAGCAGCCAAATCTTGTACACAAGGATCAAGACCAAGAAACTGTCAATAAATTCAGTAACAATGTGATATTTCCAGTGTGTTTCTCTAGAAGGGAATAAAGAGGATAGCAGCAGGCTATAAAAGAGTAAGCTTTGCTTTGTGCTTTCTGCTCCTCATACAAAACACTGGCCTATGAAAACTAAACTTGTAATTTGACAATCAAATACCTGGCATACAATTTAGGGCCATTGTCCAATAATGAAAGGCTATAACTTGGAATAGGTATTGTCCTTTTAGAATACAGAATAAATTAAACTATTCATTTAATCAGATGAGGCTGTCCCTGTAGCATGAATAATGGTAGGAAAGTTGGTGAAAGTGGTCCTTGATTTGGAGGAAAAAAATCTTCCCTAGCATCTAACAACCTTGCCTAATGCAATGACTTAGCTCAGATTCTGACATAAATTATAGTTTTAGGTAAGTATTTTGAGGTAGTGATAAACTTGAAAAAGGTTTTCAATTGTATAAGTTTCCAAGTGGTCATGTGAGATTTTTGTTTCATGTGATACCTCATTAACCTCACTGCAGAGGGTTTAAGTTGTTCCACTTTCTGCTGATATTGGAAATGAGGTACCCTCTTGAGAGTTTAAATAGTCCTCAGCTAATAAGAGGCCACTTCACGCACTCAAAAACCACTCTCAACCTGTATTAGTTCCCTAGGGCTGCCATAACAAGGTAACTTGATTATTTCCATAAAGGCCCTGTTTAAAAATAAGGTCATATTCTGAGATACTGGGGTTAAGAATTCATCATATTTTTTTTGAAAATGAAACCAACAACACAATGCCAACTGACCTATTCTGCAAGATCGAAAAAGATTCTTCAGAACGGACTGCTTTCAGCAGTGATGAGACCTTGCTCATCCAACAACAAGTGATCCTGAAACTAAGGAACAAAGGACAATGACCCCTCTGCTCCCCACCAGAAAAGGATAGCTCTGTCACTCCTTTAGGAGCTGATATGAACGTGATATGTGCCCTTCTTTTCTTTTCCACAGATGAGAGGTGGTATGGGGTTGTGACTGAGGCAGAAAAACTGGAGCCATGAGGCCTGGGTTCAAATTCCAGCACCACTACCTATTAGCAGTGGAACTTTCAATAAGTCTTTTATCATCGCTGATCTGCACCTAATTAGTCTTCAAAATAGAAATAATAGAGCTTACCTCCTGGGGATCTTGTGAGATGTAAATGACTCGATAGATAGATAGATAGATAGATAGATAGATAGATAGATAGATAGACAGACAGATAGATACAGAGAGAGAGAGATATATAGAGAGATATATAGAGAGAGAGATAGATCTAGATATATAGGTAGGTATATATCTATATAGATATATAGATATCTCTATATAGAGATATCTATATATGTATATGTATATACATATGTGTATATATGTCTGTATATAGACATACATATATAGATATATGTATATCTTTTATATGTATTATATATATATATATAGATAGATATATGTATATCTTTTATATGTATTTTTTTCTTTGTCATTTGTGTGTTTATTGCCTGATACTGTTTATTATAATTTGAGCTGTGACACATTATTCTTAATGGCCTGGAAGTGATTCTGATGGACCACAAGATTAGACCACATCCCATGCATATCACCATCTCAGACAGCACACACAATAGTAATTCACTGCAGTTCCCAGCCCTGAGGGTTGGCTGTTGCCATTTCCAATTTAAGACTATTTCTTGGTACATTTGCAGATGCTATCTACACCCTGGGTACTGGATGTAGAATCCACCAAACTGCCACTTTCCCTGAAAAATCTGGGACCACACATCTCCACCAAACCAAGATTTATCAGGAGGTGGTCTCCTTGGGCTGACCTTTGGCACTATAGCCTTGACCTTCTATGGAGTCTTTAGGTACTCTGTGTGAAAGAAAGAATGGCTTTGCGAGAATGGACACCTGTTCTCTGTGTAGCTTTCTCTCTCAGCAATGCACACAAAAGCACACCTTCAGTTCTTACTCTCATTACTCTATGATGCTCCCTGACTGCTCTGAGTCTGTGTGTTTCTGAGCATGATAGTCCCTAGAAAGGCTAGGAAAAGATGCAGTTTTCTTACTTGCATTCAGCAGAGTCCAGATCTTTTTCTCTTCTTCAGCTTCTTGGAACAACATTTCTGCCAGTGTCTATATATGTATGTCTATATATAGACATATAGATCTATATATAGATAGATACACCTATGTAGATATATATCTCTATATATAGAGAGAAGCATTTACATATATATATATACAGTATTTAGAACAGAAATTGGCACACAGTCAATTAATGCTAATGTAGGTGTTTTAAAGTCAGACAGTTTAAATAAAGACATTATTTTTAATTATGAGGATTAATGCTCACCATCTCAACAGGAGACTGATTATCAAGGAAGCTAGATTTCCCCAGGCACCCCCTTAATGATTCTCATTTCATATCCTCTCTACTCAACTGTGATTCCTTTTTTATGCCCTTCCTCAATTAAAAATTATAACAAAGAAGTCTCTCAGTCTCATTCCACCTCACTCTGATCAACTTGCTCAATTTGATCAACACATCAATATTAGAAGGCAATTGCTTTCTTAGACTAATATCTTCATCTCTGGACAGCTTGCTTCCTCCAGATTACCATAAGAAAGTTCCCCAAAACTTGCTTGTTTTCCATTTCATCTACACCCTATAAAACTTACAGGAGTGTGATGCACATAAGCAAGTGCTAGGTAAATCTCAAATAATTGGAAGGTAAATACAAACCAAACTTAAGTAGTAGGAAGAGGATTCTTTATTGCAAACAAATTTCTATATCCAATTACCATTTTTTTGAACGCTTATTGTTCACAAATGTTCAGAAAACTCCAGCAAGGGCATAGAATGAAAACCTGAGGAAAGATGATGGCTGGAAAAGATTGGCTTCATGCCTAATGTTGCTTTATCATGATTCTGGCAGGTAATCAATAGGAAACTCTGTTGCATAGACATAAATCATAATTGAGTTTTCATCAGGCCTGTGCCAAATCTGTGCCTGTATGAAATCTAGGATCCTGGTGCCAAGATGCCTTATCAGTCCATATGCAAATATGCCTTTTGATGACATCAAAGAACAGTGGAATTCAGACAAGATTGAAGCCTTGTGCTGCCAAAGCCAGGTAGATACTTAACTCTTCCATTGGCCAATGACTAAACAACAACCACAGCCTTTCTCAGACGACGTTGTTCCTTAGATGCTCAAGGGGATTCAAAAATGGGAAGAAAATCAACCATAATGGCAATTCCCCCTAAGAACCTATGAACAAGGACCTTTCTCCAAAATCCCTGAAAACTTTATTTGAAATATATTGAAAGGCCATCAACTGACACTGAAGAAAAGCACATTGTTTTCTCAAGGCAAAAGAGAAAACACGGTATTAAAGACTAATCTCCTCTAAATGTTAGCAAATAGGATGAAATTTCTAGACTTTCATCCTTTTCTCAAAGATAATACATCTGAAACTCAAGTCAATTTAAAAGGAATAAATTTAGTTCTATTCTTATTTGAGGGCAGATGATTACATTAAGATGCATAACTATGCTTACAGGTTTATAAAGATCAGTACTTTTGAAATTCTTTTGAATATTTCTTAAAATACACTTTTTTAAAGATCAACCTTCAGAACTTGTTTTAAACCCACTGGCAAGTGACTAGCCTGGAAAAAAATTATATCTAGGTATTTGTTCAACCATCCAGACTGCCCTCCATGCTTTCCCACAACACACACACAGAGAAAGATTCCCCAGATCCATACTGTCCACTATAGTAGCCACTATACACAGGTGGCTATTTAAATTTAAATTAACTAAACATAATTAAAATACAAAATTCAGTTCCTCACTCATGCTAGCTACATTTCAAGTGCTCAATACTCATGTGGCTAGTGGCTCTCATGCACTGCAGGCAGAAAACATTTACATAATTGCAGAAAGTTGTGTTGAACAGCTCTGTAAGACTACACCATTCCCTTTGCTTGCAGAAAGACCTGAGCTTTGTCCCATCATAGAAGGTGGGGATCCTTTTCTCTCCAGGTTCTCCAGAGAAGCCCAATCTCATTAGCAAATAATGTGCCCCCACAGAAAGGGCCACAGTTTTCTTTCCCTGAGCCTGGAAGCATAACGAAGGAAATAACAGGATTTTGGTTAGGCTAGCAATTCTCAACTGGATTGAGGAAGGAGAGGCAAATCAGACTTGCTATGAGTATTTTTCCATACACAGACACATTTGAGAATTTCTGCATATTACAAAACATTTACCAATAGGGCATTATTGTACTCGTAAAAGATATGAGTGCTAAAAAAGCATTAGAAACTACTGACTTAGATGACTGATAATTATCATAAGAGCAGCTCTTTACAGACATTACTATTTTCTTGAAACTGTACAGGATGATTTTTACATATTTTAGTATAATTTACCAAAAAAACCTTTGAGATAGGTATTACTGTTATCACTACTTTACAGGTCAGAAAGGCTGCCCAAATTACACAAGTGGTACGTGGTATAGGCAGGCTTAATATCACGGCTGGATGATTCTAAAGCCCATGCTATACATTCCTCTAAACCTGCTCTGTGATGTGGAAACTATGGATCATAAGCCATAAACAGCTTACCTGGAGTTTGTATATGGTCTGCATGAAGTTGGGAGCCTTTTATTTTCCTGATAGAGAAATTCAGGCCCTTGAATAATCTAATTCAAACATTTCCAGCCCTGTCCATAAGCAATTCCTGCCTGCTCCCTACACTCCCACACAAACCTAGTCAGACCTTTTTCTGGTTGGAGTCTTTGATGCTCTAGCCATCAAGACTGACAGCCAGGGCTCCGGCTCTTGGGCCAATGGTTGTGTCATATCCCTGGTAAGTGTGTCAGTGACTTGCCATGGTGTGAGTCAAACAGGTAATTTCCTAAATATCACATATATTTATATGGATGCAACTAGGAAGAGACAGAAAAGGCAGATGAAAACTATTTTTCATATAAAAGAACCTACTGTGTCCTTTCTGTGTACCAAGCATGTTGATCCTTTCCTTGTTTGCAATAGAATGTTTTTAAAGAATGAAAAGAGGTTATTGGAGAAAAAAAGCATATTTTGCAGTTAAGTAACTTAGAAGGTAGATCAAATGAAAAAATTGCCCTTTTCAAAAATATTCAATAACAAAAATTGTTTCTATATGTAGTATTACAATCAAATCCTATAGAGTGTCTAGTTATATATTTTCTGAAATATTTACTCAAACAAAGGAAAGTTTTAAATGATAAGGAAATGAAATCATGCTTAACCATTGTTTCCAATATTGCATTCTCTGACTTAAAAGATCATTTTAAATTATATATGTGTGCATGTGTGTGTATTAGCCCTTCTAACATCATTTATTTTATTTTATTTATTTTATATAAGCTTTATGCTTTATATAAGCTTTATGCTTAGAGATGCTGAAAAGAATAGCAAGCGAATAAGAAAAAAAGATAAAAATGTAGATGGTAGGGAATGACTACTTACTATTATGTAATACAAAAGACAGCACTCACTAAACCTTGTTGACCTATTTTTGGTCAAATGAAATTAAGCAAAAAGTGCTGAAGCAAAAATCAACAGAGGCAATGATGTTCATAAAAAGGTTAGCACCTGTTGTTTGGTAAGCAGAACAGACTGTGAGAAGTCATATTGTTCTAGTTAACTCCAAGATGTTTGATTAACAGGAATTGCAAACTAAAATGCCCATAGGAATGAGGCAGATACTATAATGAGTGAAGAAGGCTGATAATACAAAAAATAACAATGTATTTGCAATGATTATTGGCAAAAAGATTTGTGTGGGAAGATGTCTCCTAGAGCTTGGCAAGCTTTTCCAAGTCCTACCTGACATCTCATCATTGGGATGAGGTTGATATTCTGTTTTGTTGTTTTTAAAACTGGAAGGATGGGTGACTGCCAAAATTCTATTCCAGACTTTTGTTCCTCAAGACCAATCAAGTTTCCTAATTTTTCTTGAAGTTAAGAGCAACTTGGGGAGATAATCATCTGGAATGCTGACTCCATGACCCTTTTTCTGGTGAAACAACCATAACCAGCTCAAATTAATTTTTAAAAAACGTTTTAAATCTCTGCAAATAGTGCTAAGGTCATACAATACATGGTGAACTATTTATTGAGAAAATAAGAACAGTGATTTTGTAACATTTGAGCCATAACCTGTTCTTCCCCATACCAGATCAGCAGGACCCAGGTAAATGCAGCTAAGAACATAGGATTCCCTCTTCCCTTAGCTCCCAGTCTAAGGTGACAGTATCCCCCCCAAAGGGAGAAGCCACCAGCCTTTTTATACTCCCTAGCTCTGTGCTACAGAAGCTCTAATCCAGACCAGAGTAGCTGAGAGATCTGGAATTCCCCTCCTAAACTCTACCCCTCATCATAAGGCAGAAGCCCTCCCCTAGGCATACCATAATGGGAATAGTGAGCCCTGATCAACTCCAACTGAGCTTATTCATAGGGCAGAGTCTCCGTACCAGTAAGACCAGATGCTATCACTCCAATACAATATCCCTTTTGTAAAGCAGCATCATCACTCTGAGATCAGACCACTGTTCTCACCTCCATCTCTAAAGCAGTGGTACAAATATTTTTCTCAGCCGGAAAGGAAGGTCTCAAGAAGAAAGCATTCTGCAGATATTCCTAAAAAGAGTGACTTTACTTGGAACAGAGCATGGGAAAGTTCAAGTCTAAGGAAAATGTCCAAAACAATGGAAATTTTGGTTGTAAGCAACTAGGAGGGATTGGAAGCTCCATGGTAGCAACAAGCTAAACCTTATACTGCTGTAAGTTTAATAAAAAGAACCAGGGAAAGAGACATCTAAGAAGAGCCTTTGTGGTGTCAAAACAAGCCTCAAAACTGGCCTCAAGGATTGCCCCTGTTACAGGGGACCGAATTTAATTGAATCAGACAGTAGAGCAATTCGTGCCCACAGTGTATGTTTTGCTATGACATCAAAAGCACAAACAACAAAAAAAAATAAATAAATACATTGGACTTCATCACAATTAGCAAGTTTTGAGGTGGGAGGATTGCTCAGTTGAGACGAGGAGTTCAAGGCCACAAATGGGCAACAAAATGAGACCTAGTCTCTAAAAAAAACAAACAAACAAAAAACCTGTTTACACTTCAAACGACACCATCAAGAAAATGAAAGGGAGAAAATACTTGTCAAATCATATATCTGACAAAGGACATGTATCTATAATATACAAAGAACTCACACTCAGCAGTAAAAAGACACATAACCCAAATAAAAATAGGCAAAGCATTTGAACACACAGCTCTCTAAAAAAAGATATATAAATAACCAATAACACATGAAGACATGCACAACATCATTAGCAATAAGGAAATCCAAATCAAAACCACAGTGAGATACCAATTCTTAGTCACTAGCATAGCTATAATAAAAAATGTAAAATAGTGTGGCCATTTGGGAAAAACAGTTTAGCAGTTCCTTGAAGTGTAAAACATGGATTTAGCATATGACTCAGCAATTCCAATTTTAGGTATATGCCCAAAGGAAATGAAAACATATGTCCACTCAAAAACTAGTACATAAATGTTCATAAAAGTATTATTTATAATAGTCCCAAATTGGAAACAACCCAAAATGTTCATCAACTGATGAATGGATAAATACAATTTGGTATAGCCATGCATTGGAATATTATTCAGCAATAAAAGTAATGAAGTATTTATACATGCCAAAACATGGATGAACCTTGAAAACTTAATGCTAACTTAAAGAATCCATCTAGAAAAGATCACATATTGTATGATTCCATTAATACAAAAATTTTCAGAAGATGCACTCTCTACAGAAAGACACAATAGAGTGGGTTGAGGGAAATAAGGAATGACATAATAGGCATAGAGTTTCCTTTTGGAGTGATAAAAATGTCTTAAAATGTATTGTGGGGATGGCTACACAACTCTATGAATATATTAAAAACCACTAAATTGTACACGTGGGGTAAGTTTTATGGTATGCAAATTATAATACAATAAAACTGGCTTCTGTTTTTGTTTAAAATACACAGCAATTCAGGATTCTAAAATAAGATCACTTTTTAAATGTTTAAAACAACCTGGAGATGTAAATATTCTCTCATACAACTTAACCATACTTGCTCAGATAAATGGACAAAATTTTCAGTAATTTTGCAGAAGGCCAGAGAAAGGAATATATATTTAGCTTAATCTTTTACAAACTGACTACAACAATTAAATTTTGGCTTTTATTTCTTATATATTTAAACATGTTTAATGCAATGCTTGAAAGAAGTTATGTAATTCAAAGAGAATTGATTCTACAATGACACTAGAAAGTGGCAGATTAACAAATATACTTCGTTCATGTCAACTGTTTTGTAGCTTCCTTAGACCTCTATCTTGAGAAATGAATGAGCTGGCATCAGGTTGTGCAGTAAAAAGCAGGGCCTTTCAGGGTAAAAGTTCAGAAAGGACACTTTATATTCTAAGACGGCCTAAAAATTAGAATATTTACATTACCTCCGAGTTTATAACACAGTCATGGAAGTATGAAAGCACACTGTTAGGATCAAAAGAATGTTCATCGTGCATCTTGTGATGATTTGTTTTACATATCAATGTGACTTGGCCAAAACGTGCCAGACATTTGGTCAAATATTATTCTGGCTGAGCCTGTGAAAGTGTTTCAAGATGTGATTGACATTTGAATCAGTAGACTGAGTAAAGCAGATTGCCTTCCCTAATGTGTGTGGGCCCCATCCAATAAACTTAAGACCTGAATAGAACAAAAAGGCGAAGTAAGAGGGAAGTCATGCCTGGATGCTTGAGCTGGCACTTTGGACTTCTCTGATGTCCAGACTCAGATTAAAACATCAACTCTTTTTTGGTCTCAAGGCTGCCTGTTTTCAGATGAACCTAATCCCATTGGCTCTTCTGGTTCTCAGACCTTCAGACTCAGATTGGAACTACACATGGCCTCTTCTCAGTCTCCAACTTACTGACTGTAGATCTTGAGACATCTCAGCCTCCATAATTGTGTAAGCCAATTTTTTATACTAAATACCATTATTTATAGGATGATTATTTTTATTTTAATAAAAATAATAGGATATAGAGAGAGAGATTATTGGTTATTTTCTCTAGAGAACCTTGACTGATATACATTTTTAATTTTCTGCTATACTACCAGATCACAATTCTTACAACAGTCTATGAATAAATGTTGTTGTCAATCCTTTGATTATATTGTTAGTAGTGTGTTTACAACACATTATATAGTGTTAGTGGTCTATCAGTGTTGAAAATGTTTTTCACTAAAGTAATATTTATAATATCTTACAATTTTTGAAACCTTATTTTGGCTTCCATAGAAGTTTTAATTTCTAGAAGTGTTATATAATAGCAATGGTTCAATTTTTTTTCTCAAGCCTAGAAAAACTCTGGTGGAAAAACCTGGACCATTGGTCAGAGCACTTAGCTCCCCACTAACTTGTAGTACCATGACCGATCTTAAACTCTGCTTATACCTTGGAGTAATCAAATGGATGTTGATGGTGATCATTCCCATCCTTCTTTGCCAATAGGGTTTATATGAGGATCAAATCAGATAAGAAATATAGAAAATGCGTTTAAAGAAGGCAAGTATACAATAGTGATATAAATTTACTAATTTACTATGTCGAGCAAAGATATAAGAATAATACAATGGACTTTGGGGACTCAGAAGAAAGGGTGAGTAAGGGACTACACATTGGGTACGGTGTACACTGCTCAGGTGATGGGTACACAAAAATCTCAGAAATCAGCACTGAAGAAGAATTTATTCATGTAACCAAACACCTCCTGTTCCCCAAACATCTATTGAAATTTTAAAATAATTAAATTAAAAACATAGATGAATAAACATAGATATAATTTTTAAAATAAAAAAACAGTTTACTGTGTCTAAGTAGTTACATGTTATTAATATTTTAGTATTGACTGAAACATTTTCAAGGACAATAGAGAAAACATAATGTGCACCTGAAATAAAATGAAATCCATAAATGAGAATAAAATTTGAGCTTACTGCATGTGCATAATGCAAAAAAATGCTAGATCATTTTCTGCTTCTTTGATTTACAGTACAAATTTAGAATGAGAAGTAAACTTGCTATATCCATGCAGCAGATGAACTATTAAATTAATTTCATGAAGCCAAACCTCATAAGAAACAGTATTGTTTATTGACATGGAAAGGCACTCCACTTAGACTATGATACAGATGCTTATGAATATAGTGATTTTCATGTAATACCACCAAAGAAAAGCCTGTTTCACAGAGAGAATCATGTTATTGGAAACTGCCAAAAACTTTGAAGCCCAGTGCCAGGTATTGCATAAGTGCCTCATTAATATTTGTTGACTGATTAGAGGGAAAAAGCACTTATATATAAATAAAGACATGGAATATAGGAACATGGAGATAATTCTTTCACTCAGTATTTCAATACCATGTCATTTGGAGCCTGAAACATAAGTGAATAGAGAACTTGGAGAAGTTCCAGAAAAATGCAATGAAAATGATTAAAGAGTTGGAAAATGGGATCTATAAATCATGACTACAGGAATTGGGAGTTATTTAACCTGAAAAGAAAAGCTACACGAATGCACCAGATTCATGTGTCTGAAACTTAGAGGGTGAGATTTGCCATGACCCATCCACACAGGTGTACAAGCAGAAACAAATTCAGAAGCAACAAAGATTTTTTTCAAAATATTCCTGTTATTTCTGTAATTATCTATTTCTCTTGTGTTTTCAAAGAAACCAACAGCAGCCCTGGGACAAGGGCTACAAACATTTTACCAGGTGCCACTGAGGGCCAGGCACCTTGCTAGGCATTGCAGAGAAAAAGGAGTAGGGCATGGTCCCTAACCTCCAGGATTGTGGGGATCAGTGGAGGAGACAAACATGTAAAGAGACTGGCAGGATGTCTGAAAACCTCCTGTAATAAAAGAATAGGCAAAGTTGTTGAGTGGTTCTAAGATGGGTATAATCAAGTTTATGTGGGATGCTGGGGTTGAGGAGGAGCTGTTTCACCAGAGTCTTCAAGCTGGGAGCGAGCTTGCTGGGAAGAAGCTGGCAGGAGGATGGTAAGGCTGTTCTCTAAGGGTAGGAGGGCAAGTGCAAAACATCCATGTGAAAAATAGAGCCTGAACCAATGGGATTAGGAAGAGCATATACAAGAAATGTTACCACCGCTCCTTTGCAGATGAAGAAATTGAGGTTCAAGGATCTTGGTAACTTGTGAAACATTAGCAATAATTAATACTAGAGCTGGAATTTGAATCCACAATTTCTGATTTTCTACAAATCCCTGTTACTCATTTAGTCATCCTAATATTCCATGGTTTAACAGACAAGCACTTCTTTCCATTGGAACTGAAGTTGTTATCAATAGAAAATCCATCTTATAGAGTAATTTGGTGGTGGGGGGACAGAAATGTCATAGGCACACACACACACACACACACACACACACGCACACATGAGTTATTTGTAAATATAAAGAAGTATAATTTAGTCAGTCATTTAAGAAATAAAGCATCTTATCTTTATTTGTTCTGTCACACCCTGCATAGTGAAGAGATATAAACTGAAATTAGATCATTTTCAACGTGTTGTTTGAAGTCAAAATAAAATGCGGTATCGTACTTGCACTGTTAGGAAATACTTTTTGTTATTGCTCCTGCTGCTGCTTCACGTCACTTCTTTTCTTTGTGTTTTAAATTGGACTGTTTTGTGGGCCTTGAATCACTATAATAATATTTTTTGAAAAAATTCTAGATTAACACCTGCAAAATACAGGAGAGGCAAACGACAGGACCAAACAAGAGAGTGTATTAAGGAGTTAGTAATTTAATTTATTTTATTATTTTATATGTTTCTCCATAGTCTGAGCCTGCCTAATAAAATTACTCCTGAATTTCTGCATTTTAAGAATCTAGCATTATTTAAATCTCAGTTTTCTATCTCAATAACTGACTGAAATGAAGAAAAAATCTGGTCCCATTCTTTTTATATCTATTTTGAAAGTTTAAGTATGATAAATTTCACAGGAAAAAAAATTGGCAAAAATAAAACAATATTTTGAGACATCCTGCTATTTCTTAGGAAGTTCTCGGGCAATCTCCCAGTTAAAGAAGTTGTTCTAGAAGACCTCATACCAATATTCCTACCTGACCACATCTTCAAAATGTCCTGCTTTTATCCCGCCACATGTGATAAAATCACCTCAAAATTTAATATTAGAGGATGAGCTCTCTTTGTTCAATTTCCAAGTGTCCTAACTGCAATTCTATCCCATTTGTGGGTAGCAGCATGAGGACATGAATGCTGCCCCGTTCCCCACACTCGCTCTTCCGCCTCTCCTTGCACAGAGCTCTATAATAAATGAAGAACGAACAATCAGGCCCGGGGTTCCCATCTGCTTGTGATTACCTCTATGCACTTGCCTGGAGGAAGACACTGGAAAGTCACTGAAAAGCAGAGCAATTTCTTCGTCATTTGTTTGTAAGAATCGTGGCTGCCCTGATATGATTTAGAACATGAACACCATGACCTAAATGTTCTCAGAGGGTATTAGTCTCACTGCCCTGCCCCTTTTGGGGAACTCCTGGGTTATTTTCCGAGAAAGAGTGAATGCTTCTAAAAGGTGATAGTTCAAAGTACAAGCTTTAGTACACATCTGAACTCTTGAATGCATGTCAAGCTAACCTAAAAAAATTGAGAAATTCTATCGTATCCTATTAGCAAACACTGATCATATCTGACACTACTGAGGAGAGAGTTAAAGTTTAGAGACTTCCAGGAGGTGATGTCCATACACTGGCAGAGAGATCACACAAGCTGGTCTCTGCAAGGACAGGTCTCCCACGGTGAGGGTGGGAGGCAGAAGCTGCAGGTGCATGAGCCAGAGGAGCAGTATGAGCTCATATCCTAAGAAAAATGGCTCAGGTTAATTGGAGACATGCATTTGAACACATCGTCTAGGTAAAGAGATCCTGGGGTAGGAAACAGGACCTGGAAAAAAGAGAGAGCAAAGGAGGGTGTTTAGGAAAATTGCATCAACAGGATTATATCCATTCTCAGTGGTGTACAGTGCGGATGGGCTAGATTTATTTCGAGGTTCATGGTTGGAGTTGAACTTGCCCCATGAGACCCTCTCCCCTATCGGGGCTGAGTTTACCTAAACAAGAGTACACTCCTAAATCAGAGATGCGATCTCACACTGTTATTGAGGCTGTGTTCTTTCTGGGTCCTGGATGAATGGGATCCAAGGAACTATTTCAAGCATATTCCAGCTGCCCCTAAGAAGTAGATGTGAATTACTGGGTTCTATTGGAATTAGTAGGGTTTCAGCAGTGAGGCCAGGGGCTGGTAAACCACAGTTGTGATGCACATGAGGAAAAGCGATGGAGTCAGCTGCCACAGGTACATCACACTCATTCTTGGCCCCCAGCAGGTAGTGTCTGTGTGTCAAAAGAAAGAAGTCACAGAGCCTTTAGGGTGAGCTGAAATTCTAGCAACTGCCAGAGTAATGGTGAAACCCGGAGGTACAGAAGGAAGTGGAAGGGCTACCCAAGAGATTAAAAAGCAGTGGAGTTTCATGTGCGAAATCCACAAGGGCTGCTGAGTGGACCAGTCATGTGACCTTTAAAATATATAGTTTTGAACGTATTCCTCTCAGATCAGGTTGATAGGCTTGCTCTCGTCTTTAGTCTGCAAATTTTGGAAAGGTGAATGGAAGCATAAATGAAAAGCATCCTCCAAACTGGGATGTAAGTGGTCCCTGGCTGTCTTAGGATCCAGGAGTTTTCCTAGATATACAGAGCATCCGGACATGGTGCCCCTGGTGGGAAGGATTGGAGTAGGGAACAAGCCTTCATTTGATTTGTTATGGAAGATGCCTGCATCAGAGAAGGCTAGGACATGAGGTGGCAAAAACGATGCCAAGATCTGAATGGCTTAAAAGAACAGAGTTCATTTCTCATGCAGGCTGTATGTCCTTTGGGGGTTAGCTGGGGCACAGGAAGAAGCACTGTACTTCATTCTCATTCAAGGACCGAGACCAAGGGAGATTTCCTCTGTGTGCTGCTACACTCGCCGTGGCAAGAATAGGAGAATGTGGCAAATCATGCACCAGCCCTTAAAACTTCAGCCCACGGCCAGGTGCAGTGGCTCACGTCTGTAATCCCAGCACTTTGGGAGGCCGAGGTAGGAGGATCACCAGAGGTCAGGAGTTCAAGACCAACCAGGCCAACATGGTGAAACCCCATCTCTACTAAAAATACAAAAATTAGCCAGGCACGGTGGCAGGTGCCTGTAATCCCAGCTACTCAGGAGGCTGAGGCAGGAGAATCACTTAAACCCAGGAGGCAGAGGTTGCAGTGAGCCGAGATCATGCCATTGCACTCCAGCCTAGGCAACAAGAGTGAAAGTGCATCTCAAAAAAAAAAAAAAAAAAAACTTCAGCCCACAGGGGATATGTGTCATTCCTGCTCATATTTCATTAGCCACAGCATGTCATGTGGCCCTATGGGGGCAGTGAAGTGCAATATTTCCACGTGTCCAAAAGAAGGGCTAAAATATTTCATAAACAGCACAAATGACTACCAAAATGTATACTTCATTAGGATGGCTCTTGGTTGGCGGGGGTGGGTCTGAAATTATAGTGTGGCTGAACAGTTCAGTAATTCAACAGACAAGAGACAGTAACTCAGGCGTTGCCACCCTCACCTGACCACCTGACCTCAGTCCTCTCCTCAACCTGGGAATAGATTTTAAGTATCAATTTCTCTGATAAGCTGAATAATGCCACCCCCAAATATGTCCACATCCTAATCCACAGAATCTGTGACTATGTTACCTTATATTGCAAAATGGACTTTGTATGGGGTGATTAAGGATCTTGAGACAGAGAGGTTATCCTGAATTATCCAGGTGGGCCCCATGTAATCCACAAAAGCCCTTAGAAGAGGAAGACAGGACTGTGTGTCAGAGAAGGGGATGTGATGACAGAGTCGGAATAAGAGAGAAATTGAGAGATGCTGCACTGCTGGCTTTGAAGAGGGAGGAAAAGGTTAGAATCCAAAGAAGGCAGATAGTCTTTAAAACCTGGAAAATGTAAGCAAATAGATTCCTGAATACAGCCTCCCAAAAGAACATAGTCCTGCCTACACCTTGATTTTACT
This sequence comes from Symphalangus syndactylus, assembly GCF_028878055.3. Classification (NCBI taxonomy): domain Eukaryota; kingdom Metazoa; phylum Chordata; class Mammalia; order Primates; family Hylobatidae; genus Symphalangus; species Symphalangus syndactylus. Next base: position 104,883,922 of record NC_072436.2, on the reverse strand, counting down.
AGTTAGAGCATTTCAGACTCCTGAACTCCAGAACTACAATTTGTTCCAGTAGCAATTGGAAATGAATACAATGTCCCAGAAAATATGATGTAAGATGTAGACGATCAGATGACAGTCAGAGCCTGGAATGGGCAAAGTTAGATGACCTGAAGCTCTGTTGCAAAGATGCAGCATCTATATATGATAAGTATGAGTTTCATTCCCAGCACTCAAACCTATTGATCTGGGAGAATAAGCAGCTCCAACTCCAAAGGTAGTTCCAACAGGAAAAGTTACATTTGAAATGAATAAAACACAACCTCAAATGTGCAATAAAACATGCTTCTTCTTGCTTTTCTTCCTCCTAACCTTCCCCTCTTCACATTTTCTCCTCTCAGCCTCAATTCCTTTCCATTTTAGTTGAACCCAGCAGCAGAAGCCAAAGCTGATGGGGGTGCTTCCATTATTCAAACACTTTCAACTGCAGACTATTGCATAGTTTGAGCACTGGAGAGGATATTTTAAAAGTAATAGGGCCAACCACACATCCAAAACTTAAATCTGCTCCAAGATTAATAGCCAAACACCTCTGATGAGTGGGAACTCACTGCTTCTCAAGATAGTCTTGAGTGGCTTGATAGAAATCTCATCTTCAGATTAGTTCGTTTTCATGCTGCAGTAATGACATTCTTTTGATGAAGAGGATGGAAGAAGATTGAGACCTAGACATCTCCCAGGTACTAGAGGTCCCTGTAAAAATAACCTACAGCGCAGGTACCAGGATAATGAAGGGAAGGGAGGAGAAAACAGACCCTAGGAAGTAGGAAGTGTAGCACATCCCAGGAAAAAAGCAAGTCAGAATTGCTCTTGACCTGCTCCAGTGTGTTTCTTCGTAACTGTGTAAGATCAAAGAGGCTACCTTTCAAAAATGTGTCCTAGAATAAATCAGCCCCATTGTTAAGTTATCTCATATTCAATACATAGCAGCCAAAGACTTTGAAGTAACTGCTGTTGTTTTAAGAATTGGCCCAAATCTTTATTTTCTTTTTTTTTGAGATGGAGTTTCACCCTATTGCCCAGGCATGATCTCAGCTCACTGCAACCTCCACCACATGGGTTCAAGTGATTCTCCTGCCTCAGCCTCCCAAGTAGCCGGGATTACAGGCGACCGCCACCATGCCCAGCTAATTTTTGTATTTTTAGTAGAGACAGGGTTTCACCATGTTGGCCAGGCTGGTCTCAAACACCTGACCTCAGGAGATCCGCCCGCCTCGGCCTCTCAAAATGCTGGGATTACAGAAGTCAGCCAGCGAGCCTGGTCCCAAATCTATATTTTCTATTTACTTCCAACCAAATCCATTCCAGACCATTCTTTGCTCTGGGCTGGGTCTAACCCGGGAGGCTATCCTGGGAGGCTAACCCAGGAGGTCTTAGCCAGGAGGCTAACCCCAATGGCCAGCATCACGCAAGATCACTTGTCCTCTGGTTTCTGGTTGGATTTGACCAATGGCAGACCCTTATAGAAGATAATAAAGTGGGAGGAGATGAGATTGGGTGATTTATTATCCTGCCTGGGCAAATCAATTTTGATAAATCACCCAGTTCCTCCCCTGTGGCTTCAGTTAGCCTCTTGGTCCATTAACAAAAATTCCTTTCCCTACTCCTTTAAGTCCCAGGATGGTAACAATTTCCTGTTGCTGCTCTTCCCCAGGTGCTTAAACATCCCTTAGTAGTTCCCTAAAAACTGCCCACACATTTGTAAGTTGCTCCTTTATTGAATTCTCTCTAAAATCCCCGTTGAATATACCTTCTGTTTCTTATCAGGACTCTGGCTAATAGACTGGTCTTTCTGCTTGCACTGTTGCCATTCTCCTAAAAAGTTATCATTTTAAAACATGAGCTGCATCATGTCATTCCTTTGCTCAACACACTCCAGTGGCTTCTCCTCTCACCAAGACTCCTAACAACGACATATGGTCCCTATCTCAACCTTATTTAACCAATCACAACTTTATAGAACAAATGTTTTAATTGTCATCAAATGAAAGCACATATTGATATGGTTTGGCTGTATCCCTAACCAAATCTCATCTTCAGTTGTAACTCCCACAACTCCCATGTGTCATAGGAGGAGCCCAGTGGGAGGTAATTGAATCATGGGGGCAGGTCTTTCCTGTACTGTTCTCGTGATATTGAATAAGTCTCACGAGATCTGATGGCTTTAAAAATGGGAGTTTCCTGCACAAGCTCTCTTTTTGCCTGCTGCCATCCACATAAGATGTGACTTGCTTCTCCTTGCCTTCCACCATGATTGTGAGGCCTCCGCAGCCATGTGGAACTGTAAGTCCAATAAATCTCTTTCTTTTGTAAATTGCCCAGTCTTGGGTGTGTCTTTATCAGCAGCATGAAAACAGACTAATTCACATATTATGCAACATACCTAAATATATAATTTCAAAACATATTAATATAATGGCCTGAGGAATAAAAGAAAAACATTTGTAATAAAATAAATTTCAGTTTCAAAATACTCAAGCACAACTACAATAGAAGACAAAATAAAGTGGTCAGAAGGTTGCACTCATAGGTAGAACCACCAAAAACAAATACAGACATAATTAAATGGCAACTGACAAACTGGCAAAGACAAATGGATTGCCATCAGTGACATGATTTTTCTTATATGGTTGTGCCAGTGAGTAGTTCATTGCCTTTCAGTTCCAAATCTATCCTTCATTGCCTGCTCCGTGAAAGTAAAGCTGAGTCCTTTAAATATTTTTTCTTTTTATAATGTTAACCTATGTCAGTAGAGGGTACAGCAGGTAAGGGATTTCCTTCCTGGTTCCCTTGTGCTACTCTTTGCAAGATCCTATAGTGTTTTGGCTTTTACAGCACATAGTTCTTACAGCATGGGCAGCTTCTTCAGTGCCAGCTTCGTGTAGCATGACTGCTTCTCTGGGGTCCAGATCCTGCAGTGCATGCAGTTTCTTCATCACCCAACTGCTGAAGTGCCTGTAGCTCCTCCAGTACCAGACTCCTGCAGCATGACCGCTTCTCTAGCATCCAGCTCTGCAATGAATAGTGGTCAGCAGCACCTAGCAGCCAATAGTTCCTTCAGCATACCCCTCACTCAGTGTGTGTGTGTGTGTGTGTGTGTGTGTGTGTGTAAAGTTGGGGTCTTACTCTGTCACCCACGCTGTATCCCAGTGATGTGATCATAGCTCACTGCAGCCTCCAACTGCTGGGCTCAATTCTCCTGCCTCAGCCTCCCAAGCTGGTAGGACTACAGCTGTGTGCCATCACACAGGACTTCTTTTAGTTTTTGTAGAGACGAGGTCTCATTATGTTGCTCAGACTGGTCTCAAACTCTTGGCCTAAAAGGATCCTCCTGTCTCAGCTCCCCTTAAGTGCTGGTATCCTGGGGACAAGCTACTGTACCCCACCCTCTCACTCATTTTATAGTCGATCATTTCTGAGAAACATTTCCCAATGACTGGCTTTCCCTAACACCCGATTTTTTTTAATGTCCCAAGGGGTGGATTTTCAGTGCTGAATCCCAACAACTTCTTTACCATCTAATGAGCCATGGCCATGCCCTCTCCAACAAGTACTGGCTCTCAGTATGCATCCAGCCTGCGTGGGTGGGCCTTCTTTGCATGTTCTCCCTCAGCCTTAGGGATAGTGGTAATCATATCTGTCATTCCTGTATTCTTTAAGATTCTTTTCCTACTAATATGTCCCTTATTATTCTAATTCCATATTATAGTTAATAATAAATTATATTAAATTTTTCCTGTTTAAATTACCATGTGATTTATTTCTGATTAGATTCTGACATGTACAATTGTGAATAACTCTTAGTTAAGTTTCTGAGAAAATAAAACCATTTTCTTTTATATGCATAGTAGTTGCATTCCTAAGAAATTCCATAATTATAAAATACTACCAAAAAAAACCCCTTTGTGTTTATATGTAACATACAGTTAGGTTCTAGACTCAGAAAACTTTAGTTTTTCACCTGCATTCAGGGATTCCACTTATAGCTATATAGATTGTGCTCGACACAATCTCATAGAGCCACCATGCCCAGCTGATCCCTAACAATGATGCTTCCAAAAATTCTGCCATCTACATCTGCACAAGTATATGTAGCACCTCTATAGTACACAAATACTCATCCATATATTTGAAAGTTACATGAGATATAAGACAATTCTTCACTGCAGGACTGTCCCACCTATTTCAGTACATCTAGCGTCCCTATTCTCCACTCATTATGACAATAGCACACCCCAATCATTCTGACAACCAAAAATCCTCCACAAATTTACAAATTGCCCCTCTGGGAACAACAGCCAACCAGCCAACACGTGCTTCTTTTTTTAATTTTAATTTTTTTTTTACCGTGGTCATAACACTTAATGTGAAGTCTACCCTCTTAACACATTTTTAAGTACACAGTACAATAACTGTAGGCACAAAGTTCTACAGCAGATCTCTATAATTTATTTATCAGGTCTCATCTTTTAAACTCTCATTTTTGCTTGAATTATACCAAACTTCTTGGGATTTTTTTAAACAGTCCATGTTCTCTCCTTCCTCAAGAGTCTTTACAACTTACTGTTTCTCTGCATGGAACAGTTTTAGCCTTAATCTCCAAACATTCCTTCACTCCTTCAAATCCCTCCTCAAACATTACCTTATCAAAGCTATATAAATCAGTAATTCTATATCCATACCAGTACTTCTTTTCCCTCTTATTTTGTTTTATTTCATGACATCATGATCACTGTCTATAGCAGCATTTATATTTGATGTATTTATTTTCTGTAACCCCTCACTAGCACTTAAGTTTCATGAGGCCAGGGACTTGACTGTTATGTTCACTATGGTATCCTCAGCACCTAGAATAGTGCTATACTTGTGCTAGGAGCCCAATAATTATTTGTGCAATGAATAATGACACATGCTCATAACACTCATAATAACATACGCTCAGTAGCAACTCTTTTTCCATTTTTTCATGTCAATAAATTCACTCACTTCACTTCCTCTATCCCTTCCCAAAAGAAGAAAAGATCAGAGAGTTGTCGAGTTCTGTTTTAGAATATTAGATTACATTGATTTCTTGTATGAGAAGATGAATGCAGAGTAGTTTTCACATGAGAAGATGTGTACTCTCACTAAGTTCATTTAAGATAAGCGTGCTTCCATAGAGGTTTGGAAGGAAAAGACAAGGATGTAAACTGATTCTGGCATGACACAGGCATTTGACATGCAGTATCGTATTTAATCTGTATAGACATCCTGAAAAAAAAAAAAAAAGAAACTAAACCTACTTCATCTAAGAGAAAATTAAAGCTCACTGATATTAAGTAACTAGAGTGAAATTCAAAACCATGTTCGTCGGACTCCAAAATCTATGGCCGTTTTACCACATGACTAGAATGAGACAATGAAATGCTGAACATAAATGTAATTTCCCCAGAATTTGGGCATCATTTTAAAGGTCACAATTTGGCCAGGCACAGTGGTTCACGCCTGTAATCCCAACACTTTGGGAGGCTGAGGCAGCCGGATCACAAGGTCAGGAGATCGAGACCATCCTGGCTAACATGGTGAAACCCCATCTTTACTAAAAATACAAAAAAAATTATTAGCTGGGCATGGTGGCATGCGCCTGTAGTCCCAGCTACTTGAGAGGCTGAGGCGGGAGAATCTCTGGAACCCAGGAGGTGGAGGTTGCAGTGAGCCGAGATCTTGCCACTGCACTCCAGCCTGGGTGACAGAGCGAGACTCTGTCTCAAAAATAAATAAATAAATGTCATAATTTCTAGATAAATATCCTGATTTATTTCCAAGAATATATATTCCACATCATTTATGAATATTATTTAGAAACACTTGAAAAATAAAGTCAACTCGTCCTTTTCTTTCAGTGAATTATGCAAGATTTTGGCTTACACATGGCAAACTTTTGTTTAAAGTCAATTTATTAATTAAAGCACCTATTCTTCTGAATGAATTGCTCTGTTGATACTATTAACAGTTTATATTCTGCCTACTTGATTACCGTGTTCCAAAATAATAAATTTCTTTTGGCATACCAAGGCCAAGATAAAATTATGAGACAGATAGATTCTTCCATGCTCCTCTTCTTCCTTCCTTGTTAGAATTTGGCTCAAGGAGAACAGAAATACAAAGGGAACACAGACTGCAAGGAGAGCTGCCTACTCAACAACAGATCTGACCCCTAAATGGTAGTAACCAGAACCCAGGTAGACCAATATCCATTCCAGTAGCCAGTGCTCATGTCTTTGGGCCAGTGTTCTTATCCTTACAAGTCAAAGAGATATTAATCACTCCTATGTGGACCATATTGTGTGTTTTCTACATTATTATTTAATCTTCCCAACATAAAGATTTATTGTTAGCTCTAATTACAAATAAGAGGTTGAGAACCTCGACTAAACTTAGATATAAATGAGCTGGAAGGCAACCCAGGTCCATCTGACTCTAGGGCTCATGCCCTTGGCCACTGTGGTACAGGATAAGAACAACCCATGCCAGAGAGGGAGGAGCGTCACAATTCCCAATGGCCAGTTTTTGGAAGCATGATCCTTAGCCAGTGGCTACATAGGAAAGGGCTAGAATCTGCACCCCCACGGAAGAGCAAGACACAACCAAGTGTACCCAGGCCCCAGCTACGTGTGTTAGGGTCCAGGGCAGGCTCCAAATCTCATCCAGGAGCTGGAAGGCTAAAGCAAGAAACAGACTCAGGGCAGGACACAAGAGTAAATCAGCACAACAGGAGTAAAGAAATGCACGTCAGGTATATGAATGCCTAAGTCTCTTCCCAGGTACACCACTTCCCCGGTAACATATTTAATCTGTGATTCCACAGGCCAATGAATCTCCTTCATATAAGGCACTGAGCGTGGCAGTTTGTGGATGGAGCTCTAAACAAGGGCAATCCTGTGAATAAAAAGCTACAGAAAACGATATTTCAACCCAGCAAAAATCATCAAGACCTTTAAACATGTACCTTTTTGACTTGATTCACTCAACTAACATTTCTTGAGTACACACGATGTACTAGACACTTTTTCAAGTTTAGGCTTTTGAGATTCCACTCAAATTCTAATAGTCTAAATATACATTTTTGCTCATCCTCTTTAGATTTGCACTTATTTGTAACTACCTATATTCCTGAGATATATATCCTGAAATTTAACCTAGTAAGGGTTTTCCAGATAGAAAAAGAGAAGGAATGCCAGGCCAGGAAATATGTGGTATGAACAAATGTCCTGAAATGTGAAAGATCTCTATCTGCTTAGGGAAAGGTAGGATGTACAAAGTGAGTGGAACATGAAGTGGAGGAGGTGGTGCTTGGGGATTACAAAGTCGCCATCTTTATTTTATTCTGTGGGGAATTTTCTGGTCATGGAGGAAAATGATGTAGAAATAGCTGAAGTCAGGTGGGACTTGTACTATACCTCATATTACACTCATTCTTCCTGTCACTTTAGCTTTGCAGTTAATGTTACTCTGTGGAGGAATGTGCTTTGAAATCCAATCACTTCAATTTAGGATCTCTTCCAAGGAAGGTTTGATTTCTGTGAGAAAAACCTGGATGGATTCCCGGCTTCTCCTCAGTCTAGCCTTCATTCACAGCACGGTTTCCTCATTCTCTTTGATCATGAATTTTCAGAACATCAGATATAACCAATATTCAAACATGAGCTCAATAAACCCATCCAAAGCCAAATTAAAATGCTTTCACAATATTTCTCATCTTAGATTGGCCATGTCTTGAACTTATTCACTCACCAGACTGAAGAGTCACCTCCTTTTGACCATCAGACCTGCCATTCATTGCCCCTGAACAAGAGTGTGCAACAGGGAAGAAAAGTGGAGGCTAAAGTCCAGCACCAGCTCTGCTCTTGAAGTTGTGTAGTCTGAAAAAAAAGGCAGTGTACACCTCACAAATACAGCATCTGGTTTTTCCTATATGAAGAAACTATTTAGGATACTAGAAGTTATAGGGCTCACCAGAGAAAAACAGGTTTATCTGACACATTTACTACTACTATTTCAACCAAAAAGAACAATGACAAAAGAGAAATAGTTTGTCCAGAAGAAAATGAGTTGAACTCTAGGACAATAACAAAAATGTAATTTTATATAAAATAATACAACATATGTAAATAAGTGCCTGTTATATCATAAGAGCAATGATGGTTACTTATTATGATTGGTAATAATGTTTGTATCATTATTATCATTTTGAGGGTATTAGGAGTATTTATGTAATTGACTTTTTTAAAAGTTGCAAATGAATCCATGGCTACTGTGCTGTTATTTCACTGTAAATTGAATGTAATGTTTCTGATCTATTAAAGAATACTTAAACTCATGATTTTTTTAAATCTGACATAAATATGGCAATGTCTTATCTTTTGACAGAACTGGGTGGCAAGGTACCCTCGAGTATTATTCTTGTTCATTTTCAGGATGCCTGAAATGTTTTATAATTTTAAATAATATACATATACTCAAATTTCCGCTGATAGAAAAGACAGCCTTGATACTGGAAGTGGGAGCAAGGAGTCTCTGGCACTAAGTTAAGTACCTGAGATCTGCTCCCGTTTACTACTTGCGTGACCTTGAGCTGGTCAATTTACTACCTCTCTGACCAAGAGTTTTCTCACTTATAAAATACAAGAATTGGACTGGATGATATCTCAGGTTCTTTACTCTCAAATTTTATGACCAAGTCTATTTTTTGACAGCTAAAAAAGATAGGGCTAATTTTAATGCATATTGTCTGTCCTTATATCTTGCATATAACTGATTGCAAATGCCTAGAAGCTAAAATGAAGGGTCAAAGAAGTGCCATCTGCTTCTATTACTGATTATATTATGAAGCTGCCTCAAGTTTGTTTTTTGTTAACATTTAGTGAGAAACAGAAGTTGGCAAGAAATGTGTTGTAAACAATGTTGCCCCCACACATTTATTGAATAATTCATAACCAGTATATGGTAGAAGCATAATTTTTAAAATGGCGTTTTCCCCAATACCTGAGTGTTCTGACATCAGTAACAAATGATTTCTTTGGCATTACTTTGAAAATTACAGTGTTTAAAGATGGTGTCTCAGATTCAATTTATTTTATTCTTATCAATTGTCATTGAATCAATTTTGCTGTATTATACTGGAATAAAATATTTGCCATAGTTGACTACCCCTCCTTATTAGTTTTTATGTATAGTTTTTCATTTTTTCCAGCTTTATTGAAATATAATTGTCAAACAAAAATTGTGTACAATTAAGGTGTGCAACAAGATGTTCTGATATATGTATGCATTGTGAAATGATTACAATTAAACTAATTAACACATCCATTAGCTCACCTGGTTACCATTTGTGTGGGAGGGAGAGAACAGGACACTTAAGACCTACCACCTTAGCAAATTTCAAATATACAATAGAGTATTATTAACTGTGGTCCTCATGTTGTACATTAGATCTCCAGAACTTATTCCTCCTGCATAACTGAAACTTTGCACCCTTGAATTAATATCTCTCCTTTTCCCGCAACCCCCAACCCTTGGTAACCACCATTCTACTCTCTGCTTTTATGAATTCTCCTTTTTACATTTCACATATAAGTGAGATCATACAGCATTTATCTTTCTTATCTAATATTGCACTATGTCCTCTGGGTATATCCATGTTGCTGCAAATAGCAGCATTTCCCTCTTTTTGAGCTGAATAATATTCCACTGTATATATACGCCAGATTTTCTTCATCTATTCATGCATCCATAGATACTTAGGTTGTTTTCCTATCTTGTCTATTCTGAACAGTGCTACAGTGAGCATGGGCATACAGATATCCCTTCAAGATTCTAAACTCACTTCCTTCGGATAAATATTCAAATGTGGAAGTGCTGAATCATATGATAGTTCTATTTAAAGTTTTTTTGAGGAAATCTCCATACTGTTCTCCATAATATCTGTACCAACTGGTATACCCACCAACAGTGTACAAATCTTCCCTTCTTTCTACATCCTTACCAACATTTGTTATCTTTTGTCTTTTTGATAATAGCCATTCTAACATGTATGAAGTAATATCTTGTGATTTCTATTTGAATTTCTCTGATCAATGATGTCGAGAACATTTTCATAGTCCTGTTGGCTATTTGTATGTTTTACTTGGAGAAATTTCTATTCAGGTTCTTTTTTCATTTTTTAATCAGTTGATTGTGTGGGGGATGTTATTATGTGTCATTTTGTTTTTTGAATTTTTATGTATTTCAGGTATTAACCCCTTATCAAATACATGGTTTGCAAACATTTTCTCCCATTCTATACCTTGACTCTTCACTCTATTGTCTGTTTTCTTTGTTGTACAGAAGCTCTTTAGTTTGATGCAATCACACCTGTCCAATGTTGCTTTCGTTTCTTGTGCTTTTGGAGTCACGTCCAAAACATCATTGCCTGTAGCTATGGCAAGAAGCTTTTTCCCTATGTTTTCTTCTAGAAGTTTTACACTTGCAGGTCTTACATTTAAATCTTATTCCAGTTTGAGCTGATATTTGTATGTGCATGAAATAAGAGTCCAATTTTATTCTTTTGCATGTAGGTATCTAACTTTCCCAATGCCATTTAGTAAAAAGACTGTCCTTTCCCCATTGTGGGCTCTTGACACTCTTGTCAAAGATTATAAATAGGTGTCTATTACTGTAAACTTCTGACTTAGAACTGCTTTTGCTGCATCTCATAAGTTGTGATGTTGTATTTTTATTTATTTATTTTTGAGATGGAGTCTTGCTCTGTCACCCAGGCTGGAGTGCAGTGGCAAGATCTCGGCTCACTGCAAGCTCCGCCTCCTGGGTTCATGCCATTCTCCTGCCTCAGCCTCCTGAGTAGCTGGGACTACAGGTGCCCACCACCGTGCCCAGCTAATTTTTTTTTTTTTTTTTTGTATTTTTAGTAGAGATGGGGTTTCACCGTGGTCTCGATCCGCCCACCTCGGCCTCCCCAAAGTGCTGGGATTACAGGCGTGAGCCACCGCTCCCTGCCAAGGTATTCTTTTATTTCTCTTTTGATTTCCTCTTTGATGCATTGGTTCTTCAGGAGCATGTTGTTTAATTTCCACATATTTGTGAATTTTCCAAGATTCCTCTTGTTACTGATTTTTATTTTCATACCAATATGATCAGAAAATAAATTTGATATAATTTCAACCTTCTCAAATTGCTAAGACTTGTTTTGTGGCCGAACATGGTCTATCCTGGAGAATGTTCCACATGTGCTTGAGAAGAATGTGGATTTTGCTACTGTTGGATAGAGGGTTCTGTGTATATTTCCATTTGGTTTCTAGTGTTATTCAAGTCCACTGTCTCCTTATTGATTTTCTGCCTGGATGACCCAACTATTGTTTAAAATGGTATGTTGAAATCCCCTACCATCATTGTATTGCTATCTATTTCTTCCTCCAGTTCTGTTAATATTTGCTTTATATATTCAGATGCTCTGATGTTGAGTGCATATATACTTACAATTGTTATATCCTACTGACGAATTGACTCCATTGTCATTATATAATTACCTTCTTTGTTTCTTGTTGACAGGTTTACTTAAAGTCTTTTCTGTCTGAAATAAGTATAGCCACCTCTGCTCCCTTTTGATACCATTTGTATAGAATATCTTTTTCTATTTATTCACTTTCGGTTTATGAATCTCTTATAGGTAGCATAGCGTTGGATATTGTTTTTTTATCTGCTCATCCATGCTATTTCTTTTGATTGGAGAATTTGACCCATTTATATTTCAAGTAATTATTGATAGGTAAGGACTTATCATTGCCATTTTATCAATTATTTTCTCATTTATACTTCCCTTGTTTCTTCTTCCCATTCTTTCTATGTGATTTGATGTTTTTTTTAAAATAGTGATATACATTGATTTCTTTTCTTATTTTGTGTATCTACTGCAAGATTGTTTTTATTGTTTTTCATTTGTTTTTGCATTTGTGGTTACCATGAGGCTTACATAAACATCTTATATTTGTCTATTTTAAGCCTATAACAACTTAACTTCAATTGCATAGATAAACTCTGCTTGTATTTCTCCATACTCCCCAGATTTTATTGATGTCACAAGTTATATCTTTTATATTGTGTAACCATTAACAAGTTACTATAGCTTTAGTTATGTTTAATACTTTTGTTTTTTCATTTTAACACTAAATTTAAGATATGTACCACCATTACAGTATTAGAGCATTCTGAATTTGACTATATACTTACCTTTACCAGTGAGCTGTAACCTTTTATATGTTTTCACATTACTAATTAATATCCTTCTGTTTTAACCTAAATAACTTACTTTAGCATTTCTTGTAAGGCAGGTCTAGCAGTAATCAACCCTCTCAGCTTTTGTTTGTCTGGGAAAGTATCTCTCCTTCATTTCTAAAGGACACTTTTGTATAGTATTGTTAGTTGGCAGGGTTCTTTTTCTTTCAGCATTTTAATGTGTCATCCCACTCTCTCCTGGCCTGCAAGGTTTCTGCTAAGAAATTTTCTGATAGCCTTGTGATGGTTCCATTGCATGTTATGAGTTTTTCTCTTGCTTTTCTATTGCTGCTTTCAAATCTGTCTGAGTGTTGAGAATTTGATTATAACGTGTCTCAGTGTAATCATCTTGGGGCTTATCCTATTTGAGATCAAGGTTATAAAAAGTTATAAAATCTGGTAAGATGCTAAGGCATAAAGTTATTATATAAAAGATGGTAAAGGACTAAGGCCAGTCCACAAAAAAACTATTTAACTGGCAACAAAATTCCATGTTGTTAAATGACTCCAAAGCTCTTCTGGGTCCTGCATGTCTTAGTACTTTCAGAGACTTAGTTCCCAGTTCTGCTCTGAGCTGGGGCCCCCCTGAGCTATAACCCCAATCTCTGCAACTCCAGGCTGGAGAGCTGAGCAGCTGTTGGGAGTAGCGCCTGTGGAGGCTCTGTTGCTAGGCAGCTTACACCTCAGGAAAGCAAGATTTAAAACATGTGGACACATCAGTAATATTTACTGCCTTAATTTTCCCTCTTGTTTATACTCTAAGAGTCTAATTTTATAACACCTGATATTTTGCACTCTTAATGTCTTTCTAGTATTTTTTTTTTCTGAGTCTTTAAGTGGCCAGTTTTTTAGAGCCAATCTGAGGAATTTTAATACGCAATTATAAACCCACAATGGTCCATATATTTGGTTCCTCCTTTTCTGCCACCAACAAATTGAACCCTGGAATCACCAATAATCCACTAGAAACATAAGTGTTGGTGATTCAATGTGAATGAAAGAAAAGGGTAAAGAAAACTCAGACATATTGAAGTCACAATACCTTGAAAATGTGTGCATTGCAGATCTCCATTCATTCTTTTCTGGTTCATTCTCAGCTCCAATGTAATCTATTCGCAGAACTTTTCCTGATCCCACCTCCGTCTCCAGGTTTGTTATGTGAGTCTCCTCTGTGCTTCTGTATTTCCTATGTCTCTCTCTATAATCGTTTTTACCGTATGGCATTAAAACTATCTATTTATATGCCTGTCTCTTCCATTAGACTATAACCTTCTTGAAGGTAAGAACTTTGACTTATCTGTCCTTTAATCCCCAACACCTAGCACAGTACCTATATTTAGTAAGTGCTCAATACATTTTTATGAAAAAATGAGTGTCTATGAGGCACCAAACATTATGTTGGATATCTTATAAATATTTGGATGTATATAATATTACAAAGTATAATCACATCTAATTCCAGCGAAAACCTTACGAGATAGGTATTCCTATAGCCAGTTTAAAGGGGTTACCATTGAACGGATCCGAACTGGAACTGAAATCCAGGTGACAGAAACTCCAAAGCCCAGTGCCTATCACCACTTCCTATTGCTTGTGTGAGCTATTGCCACTGCAAGATGCTGCATTATTCACTTTTTCTTTCCCAGAATAAGCCATCCATTTGTTCTCCTCCATTAATAGGTAATCAAGAATCAGTAAGATTTGCTTGCAATTCTCTTGTCTTAAACATTACACTTAAGAATCTAGTCAAGTACCCATTTGTCTATTGATGGGCAAGTGACAGCATTAGCCATGTAGCTTCGATATAATAACTGAGACATAACTCTTAGAAATCTCATGAGCCCTTCAGTATAAGTTGTATAGGCTATATATGTAAAGCCCTGTCTTTTTTTGTTACTTATAAAATCTTGTTTTCATCTGCTGTATAAATAAATGGCCTGGAGATGATGTAAAGATTCATCTGGCCATTGTGGGCACCATCGTCATGAATTAATAGATGAAATATAGTCTGCACACATACTTGGAAAACACCACTGTTTGTATTCTCTATAGTCTTATATTTTCCATTTACAGGCTACAGGATCAGAATGGAAATCTGGAATCATTACAAATGACAGCAGAAAAGCAGAGCTCATTCATTTCCAAATGGCAACAAATTGATCAGGAGACCAAGTTTCAGGACCCTGGTGCCCTACTCCTGAGAGTGAAAAGATTAAAAAGGATAAGACATTGCTGCTAAGGAGAGGAACAATCTCAGAAAACTTGGAAAGTGACTCCAAGACATATGGTCAAAGCATGGACTTCTAGTCAATTTCTCTGGTCCAGATGCAAGATGAGGTCATCCCCAAGGATCAAGATGAAGGCTCTGGGTTGGCATAAGAGTATGAGACACCTGGAAGGATACCCTGGATTGCTGTCTCAGGCAGAATTTGCTTTCATGGAATCTAAGGTCAAACAAAGCACTTTTATTCTTGGAGGCCCAAGTTGAGTCCACATATGTGGGCCATTAAAACATTATTGTTAGAAGGGAGTCATTCATATCAACCAATTTTCACCCTTTGAATTTTTGCCTTCAGTATCCTCCATGGGATATTAGGGCCCATTTGGAGACTACAAGTAGGAATCCATGTTTCTAGATGATCTAGGAACCTCACCCAAATAAAAGATCTTCATCCTCCTCCTTGGCAATTCAAACTCTGGTGACAAGCCCAAATTCAAGGCTCAATGAAGGAAGTTGTTTCTGTCTAGTTCCCTTGCCTTGCTGTAAACTTAAAATCTGGCTCTATCGAAGAGTAAACAGTAATTGGACTCTTTAGATAAGTAAAACTTCTTTTTAGTTTTAGTGATTATTTTAATGAATATGAAAATTTCTTCTTTAGTCCAACAGAAAGTAAGCACCCTATCTCTCCCTCACCTTCCATCTTCTTCTCCTCCTCTCTCTCTAATTCTTATTACTTTTTCTCATAATACTGTGTAAGTGACAACAGGTTGAAGAAGACAGTGCTTAGCAATACCATATATCTGCAGCTTAAGGTGTCACAAATTCAAACAATAAAAGAGGTTTTGTTACCAATGAGAAGAAACAGAAAAAAGACTCACCTAAAAGATTCAAAAAGATGCATATTTTACTAAAATTTTCTGAATGCCCTACTATGTTATGCAAAATGCTTTAAGTGTTGTGATGACGAAAACGTTCTGAGTTGCACATAATGGCAACAGAATTTAAACTAACATATGCAAAGTCAAGGGAGTTTATTGGAAAACCTCTGAAGGGTTGCACCGAAGCCAGAATAAAGGATTCAGACTAGCTCAGGAATACAGCTGAGACTGGGGTATCTTCCGACCCAGAAGGACCAAATAGTGCATTAATCCTTTCCCAGGGAAACAGAAAAAAATTTCTCTTCTCACAGTAATTTATTTCTTTTTTTTTTCTCTATCTGCTTCATTCTTCTTTCTAACTGCAGACATTCTTCTGCTCATAAGTTTATAGGATAGACCCTGACCACCGATAATCACTTAGTTTTACACTCTATAGTACAAATACTCAGAAAGACATAACTCCCTATTTCTCTCTGCTCCCATCCAAATTTCTATTTAGACTCTTAAATGAGTCACTGAATTAAGTAACCCCTAAGTAGGCTTGAAGATAGTGAACTGCCAATAATAAATATAATTTAACAGATTTCATGAAAAATATATGACAAAATTTCCATGACATCCTTAAGGATGTGATGATAAAATAAGAAATAAGATATTATATTAAAACCACAGGGTTTACATCATTGAAAAGCACAACAGTTTGCACATTCCTAACTGGAATAGCAAAGACTTATGAAAAATGAAAACAGCAGAAAAACAAGAAAAATATTATTAAATATATGGGGGTGTACAGCAGGAGGGTATTGGACACTCTGGGATGCAGACACAGAGATGAAGTTAGGGGGTGCAAGAAGTTTTTGAGAGGATAACACCTGAGAAAGATAAAAGGAGGAGGAAGTAGGATTGGGAAGGACAAAGCTCAGATCACAATGTAGATTCGACCAAATCTCAGCCAAACTAAACGGAAGCTCTGCAGCAAAGGCTGCCTGTTAGAGGAAGCCAGCACTGGATAGAAATGACCAGGGCCTAGCACCCCTGCCATGCTTAGTTATTGACTGGGGGCTGCCAGAGATGAGTGCAGCCTTGGCTTGAAAGCTGAGGCGAGCCCTGAAAGCATTTGCAGCAACAAATGGTCCGCTGACTACACTCCCTGCAGCTGACTAGCAAATTCTTTCTCGAGGAGAGATTTAAGTGATACAACTCCACTTTAACAGTATATAAAAGTAGAATGACAGGAAAGTGGAAAAAAGCCGGCATTCCTACCAACAGAAAAAGCATTTTCATTTCCTTGCACCTTTACCAACATTGAATATTATGATATGTGGGTGTGGTATTATTCTTTAGATGTTCAAGTTTACTAGTATAAAAACATGCATAGTATTTTCTTGTGTTTAAATATATATATATATATATATATATAAACTTCCATAACTATTGTTACAAAAAACTGTAGAATGACATTTATCTTCTTTTTTTTTAACTGCACAGAATCCACTTCTCTCTGTAAGAGCACTCTGTTTTTTTTGTTTTGTTTTGTTTTGTTTTCTGAGAGAATCATCTCTCTTGCACACTGTACCGTCAATGAAAGAGAAACCCCAGCATTTCGGCTAAATTGTGTCTTCCCCCTCCCCCACAAAAATTTTTATGTTAAGCCGGGCACAGTGGCTCACACCTGTAGTCCCAGCACTTTGGAAGGCCGAGGTGGGTGGATCACCTGAGATCAGGAGTTCAAGACCAGCAAGGCCAATATGGTGAAACCGTGTCTCTACTAAAAATACAAAAACTAGCTGGGTGTGGTGGCACGTACCTGTAAACCCAGCTACTCTGGAGGCTGAGGCACAAGAATTGCTCGAATCCAGGAGGCAGAGGTTGCGGTGAGCTGAGATCGCGCCACTGCACTCCAGCCTGGGTGACAGAGTGAAATTGTGTCTCAAAATAATAATAACAATAATAATAATAATAGTAATAATAATAAAAGTTCTAACCCCCCGTACCTCAAAATATATACATATTTGAAGATAGGATCTTTAAAGAGGCAACTGAGTGGAAATGAGGTAATTAGGGCAGGCTCTAATCCAGTGTGACTGGTGTCCTTATGAGAAGAGGAAATCAGGACACAGACACGTGCAGAGGGAGGACCATGTGAAGGCACAGGAGCAGAAGGTGGCCATCTGCAACCTCAGGGTAAAGGCGTGGATCAGATCCTCCCCTCACAGCCCTGAGAAGGAACCAGCCCTGCTGACGTCTTGATCGGGATCTTCCATCCTCTAGAAGCATGAGAAAATAGTGTATTTAAGCCTCTCTGTCTGTGGTATTTTGCTGGGGTAGCCCTAGAGTATAGTCAGTTTTCTCATTCCCACTATGAAAGAAAAGAGGAGCAGATCCTTCCCTCACACTCCCAGGTGTAACTGGGGAGCAGGCACATGATCTAAGCCCCACCAATCAGAAGACAGTTCTCAAGACACAAAATCCCAGAGTCATCCAGACAGGGGCACTGCAGAGGTTATTCATGGTTGTAGCAGTGGTGGTAGCAACACTGGCGTTCTGCTAGGCTCATTCTGGCTATGAACAGCTTGCTATGCTCCCTAACTTCTTAGACATCACCCCCACCTATCATCTGCTTCATTTCTTGTTTTTATTCCGCTCCCCGACAACATCCCTCCAGTAAGTTCCCTAGTTGAGATTTGATTCTGTTGGTTTCAACCAGGAAGCACAGCTGATATAGAAAGTCCATCCATTACAAAATAAACCAATTAGGCAACAAAACTTAGGGTGAAGAATTCCTTCTGAAAATATTCCAATCAACAGAAAAAGAGGGAATAATCCCCAACTCATTTTATGAGGCCAGCATCATCCTGATACCAAAGCCTGGCAGAGACACAACAAAAAAAGAGAATTTTAGACCAATATCACTGATGAACATCGATGCAAAAATCCTCAATAAAATACTGGCAAACCGAATCCAGCAGCACATCAAAAAGCTTATCCACCATGATCAAGTGGGCTTCATCCCTGGGATGCAAGGCTGGTTCAACATACGCAAATCAATAAACGTAATCCAGCATATAAACAGAACCAAAGACAAAAACCACATGATTCTCTCAATAGATGCAGAAAAGGCCTTTGACAAAATTCAACAATGCTTCATGCTAAAAACTCTCAATAAATTAGGTATTGATGGGACGTATCTCAAAATAATAAGAGCTATCTATGACAAACCCACAGCCAATATCATACTGAATGGGCAAAAACTGGAAGCATTCCCTTTGAAAACCAGCACAAGACAGGGATGTCCTCTCTCACCACTCCTATTCAACATAGTGTTGGAAGTTCTGGCCAGGGCAATCAGGCAGGAGAAGGAAATAAAGGGTATTCAATTAGGAAAAGAGGAAGTCAAATTGTCCCTGTTTGCAGATGACATGATTGTATATCTAGAAAACCCCACTGTCTCAGCCCAAAATCTCCTTAAGCTGATAAGCAACTTCAGCAAAGTCTCAGGATACAAAATCACTGTGCAAAAATCGCAAGCATTCTTATATACCAATAACAGACAGAGAGCCAAATCATGAGTGAACTCCCATTCACAATTGCTTCAAAGAGAGTAAAATACCTAGGAATCCAACTTACAAGGGATGTGAAGGACCTCTTCAAGGAGAACTACAAACCACTGCTCAGTGAAATAAGAGAGGATACAAACAAATGGAAGAACATTCCATGCTCACGCGTAGGAAGAATCAATATCATGAAAATGGCCATACTGCCCAAGGTAATTTATAGATTCAATGCCATCCCCATCAAGCTACCAATGACTTTCTTCACAGAATTGGAAAAAACTTTACTTTAAAGTTCATATGGAACCAAAAAAGAGCCTGCATTGCCAAGTCAATCCTAAGCCAAAAGAACAAAGCTGGAGGCATCATGCTACCTGACTTCAAACTATACTACAAGGCTACAGTAATCAAACAGCATGGTACTGGTACCAAAACAGAGATATAGACCAATGGAACAGAACAGAGCCCTCAAAATAATACTACACATCTACAACTATCTGATCTTTGACAAACCTGACAAAAATAAGAAATGGGGAAACGATTCCCTATTTAGTAAATGGTGCTGTGCAAACTGGCTAGCCATATGTAGAAAACTGAAACTGGATCCCTTCCTTACACCTTATACAAAAATTAATTCAAGATGGATTAAAGACTTACATGTTAGACCTGAAACCATAAAAACCCTAGAAGAAAACCTAGGCAATACCATTCAGGACATAGGCGTGGGCAAGGACTTCATGTCTAAAACACCAAAAGCAATGGCAACAAAAGCCAAAATTGACAAATGGGATCTAATTAAACTAAAGAGCTTCTGCACAGCAAAAGAAACTACCATCAGATGAACAGGCAACCTACAGAATGGGAGAAAATTTTTGCAAGCTACTCATCTGACAAAGGGCTAATATCCAGAATCTACAATGAACTCAAACAAATTTACAAGAAAAAAACAAACAACCCCATCAACAAGTGGGTGAAGAATATGAACAGACACTTCTCAAAAGAAGACATTTATGCAGCCAAAAGACACATGAAAAAATGCTCATCATCACTGGCCATCAGAGAAATGCAAATCAAAACCACAATGAGATACCATCTCACACCAGTTAGAATGGCCATCATTAAAAGGTCAGGAAACAACAGGTGCTGGAGAGGACGTAGAGAAATAGGAACACTTTTACACTGTTGGTGGGACTGTAAACTAGTTTAACCACTGTGGAAGTCAGTGTGGCGATTCCTCAGGGATCTAGAACTAGAATTACCATTTGACCCAGCCATCCCATTACTGGGTATATACCCAAAGGATTATAAATCATGCTGCTATAAAGACACATGCACACGTATGTTTATTGCAGCACTATTCACAATAGCAAAGACTTGGAACCAACCCAAATGTCCAACAATAGACTGGATTAAGAAAATGTGGCACATATACACCATGGAATACTACGCAGCCATAAAAAATGATGAGTTCATGTCCTTTGTAGGGACATGGATGAAGCTGGAAACCATCATTCTCAGCAAACTATCACAAGGACAAAAAACCAAACACCGCATGTTCTCACTCATAGGTGGGAATTGAACAATGAGAACACATGGACACAGGAAGAGGAACATCACACTCCGGGGCCTGTTGTGGGGTGGGGGAGGGGTGAGGGATAGCAGTAGGAGATATACCTAATGTTAAATAACGAGTTAATGGGTGCAGCACACCAACATGGCACATGTATACATATGTAACTAACCTGCAGGTTGTGCACATGTACCCTAAAACTTAAAGTATAGTAAATAAAAAAAAAAAAAGAAAAAAGAAAAAAAAACTTAGGGTGGAGAAAGTGTTCACTAATGGGGTAACAAATAAAAATATTATTTACCTTTCTCAAAACAAAACAAAATGAGAAAGCATTTCAGGAGGAGGTAGATATAAATTGCTGCCTTTTTTTTTTTTTTTTTTTTTAGATGGAGTCTTGCTCTGTCACCAGGCTGGAGTGCAGTGGCACGATCTCGGCTCACTACAACCTCCACCTCCCGGGTTCAAGCCATTCTCCTGCCTCAGCCTCCCAAGTAGCTGTGACTACAGACACGCACCACCACGCCAGGCTAATTTTTGTATTTTTAGTAGAGACGGGGTTTCACCATACTGCCCAGGCTGGTCTCCAGCTCCTGACCTCAGGTGATCCTCCCACCTCAGCCTCCCAAAGTGCTGGGATTACAGGCATGTGCCACCGAACCCGGATATACATTCTGACTTGCCTTCTTCCTCATTTCACTCTAGCAAGCCACAGGTAAAGATTTGTAAAACTTACTAGACTTTTCACAATTTGTTGTGGCATTTAAATTTTGGGGAGAGAAATTTTCCATTCATATTTTGAAAAGGAAGAATACAAATCAACGTCCTCCTGCACTGCCCCACAGACCAGAGCTCACAAATATAAAATCTCACTGTCTCAGAAGCCTCGCCTGCCCACCCGCCCGCCCGACCGCCCGACCGCCCGCCTGCCCGCCTGCCTTTTCTTTTTCTTTCTTTCTTTTTTGAGGCGGTCTCCCTCGGTTGCCCATGCTGGAGTGTACTGGTGTGATCTCGGCTCACTACAACCTCCCTGCCTCGGGCTTCCGTGATTCTCCCGCCTCAGCCTGCCTGGGATTGCAGGCACGCGCTGCCACGCCTGGCTGGTTTTTGTATTTTTGGTGGAGACGGGGTTTCGCCACGTTGGCCAGGCTGGTCTCCAACTTCTGACCTCAAGTGATCTGCCCGCCTCGGCCTCCCGAAGTGCTGGGATTACAGACGGAGCCTCGCTCACTCAATGCTCAATGTTTCCCAGGCTGGAATGCAGTGGCGTGATCTCGGCTCGCTACAACCTCCACCTCCCAGCCGCCTGCCTTGGCCTCCCAAAGTGCTAAGATTACAGCCTCTACTAGGCTGCCACCCCGTCTACGAAGTGAGGAGCGCCTCTGCCTGGCCGCCCCGTCTGGGAAGTGAGGAGCACCTCTGCCCGGCCGCCACCCTGTCTGGGAAGTGAGGAGCACCTCTGCCTGGCCGCTATGCGACCTTCCAGGTGTGAAGTGACAGCCTTTCTGCAGGTGTACCCAACAGCTCCGAAGAGACAGCGACCATAGAGAACGGGCCATGATGACGACGGTGGTTTTGTCGAAAAGAAAAGGGGGAAATGTGGGGAAAACAAAGAGGGATCAGATTGTTACTGTGTCTGTGTAGAAAGAAATAGACATAGGAGACTCCATTTTGTTCTGTACTAAGAAAAACTCTTCTGCCTTGGGATGCTGTTAACCTATAACCTTACCCCCAACCCAGTGCTCTCTGAAACATGTGCTGTGTCAACTCAGGGTTAAATGGATTAAGGGCTGTGCAAGATGTGCTTTGTTAAACAGATGCTTGAAGGCAGCATGCTGGTTAAGAGTCATCACCACTCCCTAATCTCAAGTACCCAGGGACACAAACACTGCGGAAGGCCGCAAGGACCTCTGCCTAGGAAAGCCAGAGACCTTTGTTCACGTGTTTATCTGCTGACCTTCTCTCCACTATTATCCTATGACCCTGCCACATACCCCTCTCTGAGAAACACCCAAGAATGATCAATAAATACTAAGGAAAAAAAAAACTTTCTCCCAGCACAGTATGTAACATTTCTTCTTTTTCAGCAAAACCTCGAACCTTCTCTTTGTTCTTCAGACATACCAAAGATCACCCAGATTGTATGTGTGACTCACATGGCAATTCTTTCTTCCCAAATAAAACATTAAATTAAAAAAAAAAGTAAGAAGCCTCAGTTTACACAGTTTACACAGCAAAGTGCATGTTACCTGGATTCGATACTACTTAAATAATTATATGCTAATAATGTTGATTAATGTTGCCTTGCTGCTTAGAAGTAAATCTCTAATAGGGTAACTTTCCTTACTCATATTTGGTGAAAAATTTTTTCAGGGCCTCGACAAAGGCATAGGAAGTGTCCTTTTCAAATTAAAGAGGCACAAAACTGAAAGAGATAACCAATGTGTTAGACACAAGCTACAATTTAAAATGGCACTAACACAGAATTAAAAACAAAAGATGACATTTTAAAATTTCGTGAATTGTTTTAAAATCTTAAATTTAGTACCAAAATTCCAATGACAATACATGTGTTTTCAAAATGTTCAAGGCAAACAATCTAACTTAGCAAGGGATAAGGAAACTAATTGAGATATGGAGAACATAGAAAACAATTTCCTATTTTTATAAGAGCATAGATATGTGTGTGTATACATACGTGTGTGTGTGCATGTGTGTAAATGCATGAAATCAGGATCAGAAAGATAAGCACTAAACTGTTGAATGCTTTAGCTATAAACAGCAGTGTTTTGGAAGATGCAGTGAAATAAAAGAGTCTCTTATTTTATTCTAGATATTTGTTAGTTATGAAACTTTTACAGAAAGAATTTTTATGTATTAATTGTATAATAAAAGATTAATTAATCAAGTATATAAAGTGCACGTTAAAAACTTTGAATTTCACCTTATGCTTCAAGGTAAAATTTTTATGCCCAAATTATGGGAAGAATTAGCCCTGTCCTGCACTGAGCTCACCAAACCTCATCAGGAAAATGTATTTGATCCTCAGAAGAATGTTTGCCAAAGTAAGGTGTATGCAAGGAAGGAAAATCATAATTGTTAGGGGTTTCAAATCTATTTCATAAGTTGAAAGAAACTGAACTGATGAACACAGTGAAGAATAAATCAAAGAGTGATTAAGACTTTGCAAATATTTTAAACGACATTAAGCAAAGGAATCAAAAGGTTTAACTAAAGGATATAATCAGCATGAGTGGAAGTATAATGAGGCGGATTTTTGTGTCACTATCAGAAATTCTGACAATTACAGCTGCCCCAAAATGCAGTAAGTCATTATGAGGTAATTAACTCCCCATCTCTGGGTGGGGCTAGGTGACCCACAAAGACGCTGTGAAAAGAACGCTTGTACTTTAGCGTTGTACCAACTATATAGTGTCTAGGCTTGTTCTCTAATAAATTTTATCTGGAGTACCCTTTCTTCGTAGATTCAAATTATCATGCTCATGTTCTGTATTAGTTTCCAAGGACTGCCATAAGAACTACCCTAACTGGGTGGCTTAAAAGAGAAATGTATTGATTCACAGTTTTAGGAGCTAGAAGTTTGAATCACAACGCTGTCAGGGCCATGCTCCCTCCGAAGGCTCCAGGGAAGAATGCTTACTATGTTTTCTAACTTGTGATGATTGCTGTTAAACCTTAGCATTCCTTGGCTTTTAGATGCACCACTCCGATCTCTGCCTCTGACTTCACATGGCCTTCTCTCCTGTATGTCTGTGTCTCTGTCTACTCTTATGAAAACACCAGTCATCGAATTTGAATTCGTCTTAATCCAGGATAACAGCATCTTAATTTAAGCAATTTCATCTGCAAAGACCCTATTTCCAAATAAGGTCACATTCTGAGGTTTCAGGTAGACCTTTTTTTTGAGGCGGGGAACACTATTCCAGTGTATGTTGAAATTAGGAATTTTGGAATACTTTATTCTGAGTGAGTTGGTGCTGTACTTGAAGCCCAATCTTACACCCATAATTCTGAAGGTAAATGGAAAAACCACAGAGGTTGGAAATGGAAGAGAAAGTATAAGTACTGTATACGGAAGATGCAGAAGAACTTGAGATGAGGAGCAGAAATAAGTATGGATAACTATGCTTTAGATTCTTCTGAAGCAAAGTACAAGACAGAAGCAAAGTACGAGATCTTCTGTAAAATTGGTGTGATTTTTTATAACCGTAATTTTAATATTCTTGGATGCCATTTACATGGCACCATGTATAATAGATATGTTAATATTAGTTTGCTTTCTTTGTAATCAAAGATAATGCTACCAAGATAGTAACCTATTACTGTTTATAAATGTGGACTCTTGGCAATCTCTCTATGAACAGTCATTTCCTGGCATCCCACTGCAGCAAATTATTGAGAGCTGGAATGATTCCCAAGAAACTATATTGAAATTTACTCTATTTTCTCATTAAAGTCAGACAATTGCAGTGTAGAGTATAAATTATTTCTCCATTTAAATTACATGTTTTCCTTTAAACAAGGAAGAATTCCTTCCTATTGTAATCTTCATAAGTCTATCTATAAATCCAAAAGCGAAAGGAAGAGTTTTAAAAAATATTCCCAAATAAATTTTAGCATGAAATTTTGCAATATGCTAGCATTACATTCAATCTTGCCTAATTGAGAAATGACTATTCCATATAAGTGATTTTTCTAGTTAATTGTCAGAAACTCCTAATAGAGTTTGCTTTCTTTGAAATCTTAACTATTTTTATGAGACTACCCCTTAAGTGTATTCAACTGGCTTATATTTGTGAGTAAATCTTAGTACATTATATTTAATACTATTTTCATGGTTTCAATTGAAAGTTACATATTTGCAGTGGGCCGAGTGGTGACTCTGCAAAATTCATATTGTGAAGCCTTGACCCCCAGTATCTCAGAATGTGAATGTAGTTGGAGATAAGGTTTTTAAAATGATGATTGAGCTGGGAGGAGTGGCTCACTCCTGTAATCCCAGCACTCTGGAAGGCTGAGGCGGATGGATCGCTAGAGCTCAGGAGTTTGAGACCAGCCTGGCCAACATGGTGAAATCCCATCTCTACTAAAATACAAAAATTAGCCAGGCACAGTGGTGTGCACCTGTAGTCCCAGCTACTTAGAAGGCTAAAGCAGGAGAGTTGCTTGAGCCCAGGAGGTGAAAGTTGCAGTGAGCTAAGTTTACACCATTGTACTCCAGCCTGGGCGACAGAGCCAGACTCTGTCTCAAAATAAATAAAAATAAATAAACAGATGATTGAGATAAAATGAGGCTGTTAGGGTGGGCCCTAATCCAAATTTATAAGAAGAAGAAATTTGGACCCACAAAGAAACATCAGGCATGCATGCACACACAGAGGAAAGACCATGTCCTCACATGCAAAGCACATATTCTCACACAGCAAAGAATGTGGTCATCCGCAAGCCAAAAAGACAGGTTTCAGAAGACATCAAACCTGCCTACACTTTGTTCTTTAACTTCTAGCCTCTAGGAATATGAGAAAATAAATTTCTGATGATTAAACCCTCAGTCTGTGGTCTTTTATTATGGCAGCCTGAGCAAACTAATACAATGTCTTAACTTCTGAGACCCGCAATTTATACCTTACATAACAAAGGAGTGAATAGTACTTTATATGGCAAAGAAGTGATAAAGTTAAAGATCTTAACAGGGAGAAACGCAGATCCAGGATTATGTGAGTGAGCTCCAAATGCCATTACAAGTATCTTTATAAGTGAGCAACAAGTGGAGTTTAAAGACACACAGAAGAAAACAGAGTATGAAGAGATCTGTCAAAGAAAGCCCACAGCCATTAGAAGCTGGAAGAGGCAAGGAAGAGACTCTCCTCTAGAGCATCTGCGGGGAGCGTCGTCCTCCCAACTTCTGGCTTCCAGATCTGTGAGAGAATACATTTCTGTTTTTTTAAACCACTAAGTTTGTGGTTATTTGTTAATAGCCCTGAGAAACTAACACAACAGTATATTTGATTTTGATATAGTCATGTCCTCATGACTCTTAGCATATAGAGAATTTCTAATTGACTCCAGACTACGCTGCAGTTATAATTGCACTGGAAGTATTTGCTCTTTTCTGACACTATCACTGATAAATGTGTTATTTTTATAATTCATTAATTCAAGACAAATTAATGCATCACAAATTATTTAAGAGTCAAAGTGCCTTATGACCTTTCCTTTCCTCAACTTTTCTAATCTATTTTTTCCATAGATGTATTAAATACAAAGCTCCACATATTTAAAGTTTAAAACTAGATTTGCTTTAAATCAGTATTAGACAGCAAAGGGCACTCTATCTTCTATGTGGGGTAAAGTTTATGGCTTCGCAAGCATCATTTCCCTTTTTTAACAGCATTTTGCTTAACTTTCAATGAGTTTGTTGTCATTTACTGTATTTTTGAGGTTTTCAGAGGTCTGATCACTAGCTACTAACAGATTAGTGTCAATTTATCAAAAACATTTTCTAAACAAATATTGTTTTATGTCTTCACACAATGAAATTTTACCCTGCAAGTGTGCTATTTAATACCTTTATTGATTCTTTCAGACTCTGTTTAAAATCTTAAAAATCTAGAACAAACATTTTAATTCATTTAAGGCCAAGATTAGAGTTTGGATTGCCAATATAAAAGTAAATTTATCTTCATAAAATTATCTTTGCTTCAGTATAATTTTAGCTAAACATAGAATTACAAGGCTCAATAAAGAAAAAGTTCATTTGGAAAACAATACAGTTTAAAATTTTTCTGTGATAAGTTAGTAACCAAGGACAATCAACCTCAATCTTATAAATATTTCATATGTAGCTACTTGATGCCATGCACACTGCTAAGAGCTGCTAGGGATTTATAGATGAGTAAGACATCTTGCCTTCAAGGAGTTAATAGTCAAGAGAATGGTTCGCAGAGAGACTGATGTCAAATGAATGTGGTCTTGTAATTTCTTTTTTTTTTTTTTTTTTAATTATACTTTAGGGTTTTAGGGTACATGTGCACAATGTGCAGGTTTGTTACATATGTATCCATGTGCCATGTTGATTTCCTGCACCCATTAATTCGTCATTTAGCATTAGGTGTATCTCCTAATGCTGTCCCTCCCCCCTCCCCCCACCCCACAACAGTCCCCGGAGCATGATGTTCCCCTTCCTGTGTCCATGAGTTCTCATTGTTCAATTCCCACCTATGAGTGAGAACATGTGGTGTTTGGTTTTTTGTCCTTGCGATAGTTTACTGAGAATGATGTTTTCCAGTTTCATCCATGTCCCTACAAAGGACACGAACTCATCATTTTTTATGGCTGCATAGTATTCCATGGTGTATATGTGCCACATTTTCTTAATCCAGTCTATCGTTGTTGGACATTTGGGTTGGTTCCAACTCTTTGCTATTGTGAATAGTGCCGCAATAAACATACGTGTGCATGTGTCTTTATAGCAGCATGATTTATAGTCCTTTGGGTATATACCCAGTAATGGGATGGCTGGGTCAAATGGTATTTCTAGTTCTAGATCCCTGAGGAATCGCCACACTGACTTCCACAATGGTTGAACTAGTTTACAGTCCCACCAACAGTGTAAAAGTGTTCCTATTTCTCCACATCCTCTCCAGCACCTGTTGTTTCCTGATTTTTTAATGATGGCCATTCTAACTGGTGTGAGATGGTATCTCACTGTGGTTTTGATTTGCATTTCTCTGATGGCCAGTGATGAGGAGCATTTCTTCATGTGTTTTTTGGCTGCATAAATGTCTTCTTTTGAGAAGTGTCTGTTCATGTCCTCTGCCCACTTTTTGATGGGGTTGTTTGTTTTTTTCTTGTAAATTTGTTTGAGTTCATTGTAGATTCTGGATATTAGCCCTTTGTCAGATGAGTAGGTTGCAAATATTTTCTCCCATTGTGTAGGTTGCCTGTTCACTCTGATGATAGTTTCTTTTGCTGTGCAGAAGCTCTTTAGTTTAATGAGATCCCATTTGTCGATTTTGGCTTTTGTTGCCATTGCTTTTGGTGTTTTAGACATGAAGTCCTTGCCCACGCCTATGTCCTGAATGGTATTGCCTAGGTTTTCTTGTAGGATTTTAATGGTTTTAGGTCTAACATATAAGTCTTTAATCCATCTTGAATTAATTTTTGTATAAGGTGTAAGGAAGGGATCCAGTTGCAGCTTTCTACATATGGCTAGCCAGTTTTCCCAGCACCATTTATTAAATAGGGAATCCTTTCCCCATTTCTTGTTTTTGTCAGGTTTGTCAAAGATCAGATAGTTGTAGCTATGCGGCATCATTTCTGAGGGCTCTGTTCTGTTCCATTGATCTATGTCTCTGTTGTGGTAACAGTACCATGCTGTTTTGGTTACTGTAGCCTTGTAGTATAGTTTAAAGTCAGGTAGCGTGATGCCTCCAGCTTTGTTCTTTTGGCTTAGGATTGACTTGGCGATGCGGGCTCTTTTTTGGTTCCATATGAACTTTAAAGTAGTTTTTTCCAATTCTGTGAAGAAAGTCATTGGTAGCTTGATGGGGATGTCATTGAATCTATAAATTACCTTGGGCAGTATGGCCATTTTCACGATATTGATTCTTCCAACCCATGAGCATGGAATGTTCTTCCATTTGTTTGTATCCTCTTTTATTTCATTGAGCAGTGGTTTGTAGTTCTCCTTGAAGAGGTCCTTCACATCCCTTGTAAGTTGGATTCCTAGGTATTTTATTCTCTTTGAAGCAATTGTGAATGGGAGTTCACTCATGATTTGGCTCTCTGCTTGTCTGTTATTGGTGTACAATAATGCTTGTGATTTTTGTACATTAATTTTGTATCGTGAGACTTTGCTGAAGTTGCTAATCAGCTTAAGGAGATTTTGGGCTGAGACAATGGGGTTTTCTAGATATACAATCATGTCATCTGCAAACAGGGACAATTTGACTTCCTCTTTTCCTAATTGAATACCCTTTATTTCCTTCTCCTGCCTGATTGCTCTGGCCAGAACTTCCAACACTATGTTGAATAGGAGCGGTGAGAGAGGGCATCCCTGTCTTGTGCCAGTTTTCAGAGGGAATGCTTCCAGTTTTTGCCCATTCAGTATGATATTGGCTGTGGGTTTGTCATAGATAGCTCTTATTATTTTGAGATACGTCCCATCAATACCTAATTTATTGAGAGTTTTTAGCATGAAGGGTTGTTGAATTTTGTCAAAGGCCTTTTCTGCATCTATTGAGATAATCATGTGGTTTTTGTCTTTGGTTCTGTTTATATGCTGGATTACATTTATTGATTTGCGTATGTTGAACCAGCCTTGCATCCCAGGGATGAAGCCCACTTGATCATGGTGGATAAGCTTTTTGATGTGCTGCTGGATTCGGTTTGCCAGTATTTTATTGAGGATTTTTGCATCAATGTTCATCAAGGATATTGGTCTGAAATTCTCTTTTTTGGTTATGTCTCTGCCAGGTTTTGGTATCAGGACGATGCTGGCTTCGTAAAATGTGTTAGGGAGGATTCCCTCTTTTTCTATCGATTGGAATAGTTTCAGAAGGAATGGTACCAGTTCCTCCTTGTATCTCTGGTAGAATTCAGCTGTGAATCCATCAGGTCCTGGACTCTTTTTGGTTGGTAAGCTATTGATTATTGCCACAATTTCAGAACCTGTTATTGGTCTATTCAGAGATTCAACTTCTTCCTGGTTTAGTCTTGGGAGGGTGTATTTGTCGAGGAATTTATCCATTTCTTCTAGATTTTCTAGTTTATTTGCATAGAGGTGTTTGTAGTATTCTCTGATGGTAGATTGTATTTCTGTGGGATCGGTGGTGATATCCCCTTTTTCGTTTTTTATTGCATCTATTTGATTCTTCTCTCTTTTCTTCTTTATTAGTCTTGCTAGCGGTCTATCAATTTTGTTGATCTTTTCAAAAAACCAGCTCCTGGATTCATTAATTTTTTGAAGGGTTTTTTGTGTCTCTATTTCCTTCAGTTCTGCTCTGATTTTAGTTATTTCTAGCCTTCTGCTAGCTTTTGAATGTGTTTGCTCTTGCTTTTCTAGTTCTTTTAATTGTGATGTTAGGGTGTCAATTTTGGATCTTTCCTGCTTTCTCTTGTGGGCATTTAGTGCTATAAATTTCCCTCTACACACTGCTTTGAACGTGTCCCAGAGGTTCTGGCATGTTGTGTCTTTGTTCTCGTTGGTTTCAAAGAACATCTTTATTTCTGCCTTCATTTCATTATGTACCCAATAGTCATTCAGGAGCAGGTTGTTCAGTTTCCACGTAGTTGAGCGGTTTTGACTGAGTTTCTTAATCCTGAGTTCTAGTTTGATTGCACTGTGGTCTGAGAGACAGTTTGTTATAATCTCTGTTCTTTTACATTTGCTGAGAAGAGCTTTACTTCCAACTATGTGGTCAATTTTGGAATAGGTGTGGTGAGGTGCTGAAAAAAATGTATATTCTGTTGATTTGGGGTGGAGAGTTCTGTAGATGTCTATTAGGTCCACTTTATGTAGAGCTGAGTTCAATTCCTGGATATCCTTGTTAACTTTCTGTCTCGTTGATCTGTCTAATGTTGGCAGTGGGGTGTTAAAATCTCCCATTATTATTGTGTGGGAGTTTAAGTCCCTTTGTAGGTCACTGAGGACTTGCTTTATGAATCTGGGTGCTCCTGTGTTGGGTGCATATATATTTAGGATAGTTAGCTCTTCTTGTTGAATTGATCCCTTTACCATTATGTAATGGCCTTCTTTGTCTCTTTTGATCTTTGTTGGTTTAAAGTCTATTTTATCAGAGACTAGGATTGCAACCCCTGCCTTTTTTTGTTTTCCAGTTGCTTGATAGATCTTCCTCCATCCCTTTATTTTGAGTCTATGTGTGTCTCTGCACGTGAGATGGGTTTCCTGAATACAGCACACTGATGGGTCCTGACTCCTTATCCAGTTTGCCAGTCTGTGTCTTTTGATTGGAGCATTTAGCCCATTTACATTTAACGTGAATATTGTTATGTGTGAATCTGATCCTGTCATTATGATGTTAGTTGGTTATTTTGCTCGTTAGTTGCTATAGTTTCTTCCTAGCCTCGATGGTCTTTACAATTTGGCATGTTTTTGCAGGGGCTGGTACTGGTTGTTCCTTTCCATGTTTAGTGCTTCCTTCAGGAGCTCTTTTAGGGCAGGCCTGGTGGTGACAAAATCACTCAGCGTTTGCTTGTCTGTAAAGTATTTTATTTCTCCTTCACTTATGAAGCTTAGTTTGGCGAGATAGGAAATTCTGGGTTGAAAATTCTTTTCTTTGAGAATGTTGAATATTGGCCCACACTCTCTTCTGGCTTGTAGAGTTTCTGCTGAGAGATCAGCTGTTAGTCTGATGGGCTTCCCTTTGTGGGTAACCCGACCTTTCTCTCTGGCTGCCCTTAATATTTTTTCCTTCATTTCAACTTTGGTGAATCTGACAATTATGTGTCTTGGAGTTGCCCTTCTCGAGGAGTATCTTTGTGGCGTTCTCTGTATTTCCTGAATCTGAATGCTGGCCTGCCTTGCTAGATTGGGGAAGTTCTCCTGGATAATATCTTGCAGAGTGTTTTCCAACTTGGTTCCATTCTCCCCATCATTTTCAGGTACACCAATCAGACGTAGGTTTGGTCTTTTCACATAGTCCCAAATTTCTTGGAGGCTTTGTTCATTTCTTTTTATTCTTTTTTCTCTAAACTTCCCTTCTCTCTTCATTTCATTCATTTCATCTTCTATCAGCGATACCCTTTCTTCCAGTTGATCGCATCTGCTACTGAGACTTCTGCAATCTTCGCGTAGTTCTCGAAACTTGGCTTTCAGCTCCATCATCTCCTTGAAGCCCTTCTCTCCATTGGTTATTCTAGGTATCCATTCTTCTAATTTTTTTTCAAAGTTTTTAACTTCTTTGCTATTGTTTTGAATTTCCTCTCGTAGCTCAGAGTAGTTTGATCATCTGAAGCCTTCTTCTCTCAACTCATCAAAGTCATCCTCCATCCAGCTTTGTTCCATTGCTGGTGAGGAACTGCGTTCCTTTGGAGGAGGAGAGGTGCTCTGTTTTTTAGAGTTTCCAGTTTTTTTGGTCTGTTTTTTCCCCATCTTTGTGGTTTTGTCTACTTTTTGTCTTCGATGATGGTGATGTACAGATGGGTTTTTGGTGTGGATGTCCTTTCTGTTTGTTAATTTTCCTTCTACCAGACAAGACCCTCAGCTGCAGGTCTGTTGGAGTTTACTAGAGGTCCACTCCAGACCCTGTTTGGCTGGGTGTCAGCACCGGTGGCTGCAGAACAGCGGATTTTCGTGGGACCACAAATTCAGCTGTCTGATAGTTCCTCTGAAAGTTTTGTCTCAGAGCAGTACCTGGTTGAATGAGGTGTCAGTCTGTCCCTACTGGGGGGGTGCCTCCCAGTTAGGCTGCTCAGGGGTGAGGGACCCACTTTAGGAGGCAGTCTGTCCGTTCTCAGATCTCCAGCTGCGTGCTGGGAGAACCACTACTCTCTTCAAAGCTGTCAGTCAGACAGGGACATTTAAGGCTGTGGAGGTTCTCGCTGCGTTTTTGGTTGTCTGTGCCCTGCCCCCAGAGGTGGAGCCTACAGAGGCAGGCAGGCCTCCTTGAGCTGTGGTGGGCTCCACCCAGTTCGAGCTTCCTGGCTGCTTTGTTTACCTAAGCAAGCCTGGGCAATGGCGGGCGCCCCTCCCCCAGCCTCGTTGCCGCCTTGCAGCGTGATCTCAGACTGCTGTGCTAGCAATCAGCAAGACTCCGTGGGCATAGAACCCTCCGAGCCAGGTGCGGGACACAATCTCCTAGTGTGCCGTTTTCCAGGCCCGTTGGAAAAGCGCAGTATTAGGATGGGACTGACCCGATATTCCAGGTGCCGTCTGTTTCCCCTTTCTTTGACTAGGAAAGGGAACTCCCTGACCCCTTGCGCTTCCCGAGTGAGGCAATGCCTCGCCCTGCTTCGGCTCGCGCACAGTACGCTTCACCGACTGTCCTGAACCCACTGTTAGGCACTCCCTAGTGAGATGAAACCGGTACCTCAAGCAGAAATGCAGAAATCACCCGTCTTCTGTGTCGCTGGGGCTGGGAGCTGGAGACCGGAGCTGTTCCTATTCGGCCTTCTTGGCTCCACCCGACTGGTCTTGTAATTTCACACTTTGAGTCTTCACCAAATAGACCCCACAATTCTGAAAATATATCAGAGAAAGAGAAAAATGATAAAAAGAAAAGAAAAAGATCAAAATAGTGTTCAAATATAAATGCGTATCCCTACTCATATCTGTATCTATCTATTGGTGTCGTGTGTGTGTGTGTGTGTGTGTGTGAGTGTGCATGTGTGTGTGTGAGAGAGAGAGAGACAGAGAGAAAGAGAATCTCCAGATCTGCAGAGTTCCTGGACTAGAAGTTAGCAAAGGCAGCCATTTGCTTTGGATCTCAGTGAATAAAAGGAATGGAAGTGCTTCATGAATACAAGATCAATGTAAGACTTACTCTTCAAAGCTGAGACTGGAATAAGACTCCAACACCTGTGAAAGGAGCCTGAAAACCCCTGTACTTAAAACTACCTGGGGCCATAATTTATGTAAACCTGTATATCTAAAGGAGACAGATCTGACCTCAAGGTCAAGAACAGGAACAAATTGTCATCTGGTTTGTTGACTGGATCTGCAATATTATCACTATCAGAACAGGACATGAACTCAGTGAATTTGAAAACAGAAAATTAATACCAAAAATCAACACAACAAAATATGATTCTTTGAAATGATCAATAAAATTGATACACCTCTAATAAGGTTAATTAAGATTAAAAAGAGAGATGACACAAATTGCCAATATCAGAAATGAAAGAGGAACATCACTACAGATCCCACGGACATTAAATGGATAATAAAGAAATATTATGAACAACTCTATGCCCACAAATTTTATAACCTAGATGAAATGGACCAATTTATTGAAAGACACAATCTACCAAAACTCACAAAAGAAAAAATAAACAAGTTAAATAGCCCAATATCTAGTAAAGAAATTGAATCAGTAAATAAAACCTTCCAACACAGAAAGAACCAGACCTAGATAGGTTAACTGGTGAATTCTACCAAACATTTAAGCAAGAAATTAAACCAATTTTCTACAATCTCTTCCAGAAGATAGAAGCAGAGGGAATACTTTCTAACCCATTCTATGAGACCAGCATTAACAAAGCTAGACAAAGATAATACAAGGGAAAAAACTACAGACTAAAATGTCTCATGAATATAGATGCAAATATCCTGAAAAAATTAGCAAATTGAAACCTACCATGTATAAAAAGAATTATACAACATGACCAAATGGGATTTATCCCA
This sequence comes from Symphalangus syndactylus, assembly GCF_028878055.3. Lineage (NCBI taxonomy): Eukaryota > Metazoa > Chordata > Mammalia > Primates > Hylobatidae > Symphalangus > Symphalangus syndactylus. The sequence continues at coordinate 104,848,974 of NC_072436.2, read as the reverse complement.
GATATGCAATAGAGGTTCAATGTCCAAAATCAATTAATGTAATCCATAAAATGAACAGGCTAAGAAGAAAAGTCACTTAACCATATCAATAGATACAGGAAAAAGCATTGGACAAATTCAACACCCATTCATGATAAAATATCTCAACAAACTAGCAAGAGAGAGGAACTTTCTCAACTGGACAAAAAATATCTTAAAAAATTTTTATAAAACCCTACATCTAACTTCATACTAAATAGTGAGAAACCTAACTCTTCCCACTATGATTGGGAACAAGGCAAGGATGTCCCGTCTCACCACCGATTTTCAACATTGTACTGGAAGTCCTAGCCAGTGTAATAAGACAAGAAGAAAAAACAAAAGATATATTGAATGGGAAGAAAAAAATAAAACCGTCTTTGTTTGCAGTTGGCAAAATTATCTGTGTAGAAAAATTCAAAAGAATTCACACAAAAAAATCTGGACTAATACACAATTATAGCCAGGTTGCAGGATACAAGGTTGATGTACAGAAGCTGATCATTTTCCTATATACCAGCAATGAGCAAGTGGGATTTGAAATTAAAAACACAATGCCATTTACATAAACCTAATAAAATATGTATAAAATCTATATTCAGAAAACTACAAAAGTCTAATGAAAGAAATTTAAAAACTAAACAACTGGAGAGACATTTTGTATTTATGGACAAGAAGACTCAGCAGTGTCAAGATATCAGTTTTTCCCAAGTTTATCTACAGAGTCAATGCAACCCCAGTCAAAAATCCCAACAGTTATTTCATAAATATTAACAAACTGATTTAAAATTCTGTATAGATAGACAAAAGACTCAGAATAGCTAACACTACATTGAAGAAGACCAAAGTCAGAAGACTGACACTACCAAACATCAAAATTTACTACAAAGCTACAGTAATCCAGACAATACGATATTAGTGAAAAAATAAATAGATCAATGAAACCAAATGGAGAACCCAAAGACAGGCCCACATATAATCAACTGATCTTTGACAAAGAAGCAAAAGCAATACAATGGAGGAAAGATAATCTCTGTAGGCCAAGGCAAGAGGATCACCTGAGGTTAGGAGTTTGAGACCACCCTAGTCAACATGGTGAAACCCCGTCTCTACTAAAAATACAAAAATTAGCCAGGTGTGGTGGCCCGTGCCTGCAATCCCAGCTACTTGGGAGGCTGAAGCAGGAGAATTGTTTGAACCTGGGAGGCAGAGGTTGCAGTGAGCCGAGATCATGCCACTGCACTCCAGCCTGGGTGACAGAGCGAGACTCCATCTCAAAAAAAACAAAAAAAAAGATAATCTTTTTAACAAATGATACTGCAATAACTAAACGCTCAATGAATCTAGACACAGACTTTAAATCCTTCACAAAAAGCTCTAAATTGATTATAAACCTAAATATGAAACACAAAACTTTAAAACTCAACTACTAGAAGATAACATAGGAGAAAATCTAGATGTTATAGAATATGGCAATGACTTTTTAGATATAACACCAAAGGCACAATCCATGAACAAAACAATTGATAAGCTAGACTTCATTAAAATTGAAAACATCTGCTCTACAAAAGACGTTATTAACAGAATGAGATGACAAGCCACAGACTAGAAGAAAATATTTGCCAAAATATTTATCTTTTACCTGACATAGAACTATTACCCAAACTATACAAAGAACATTTAAAACTCACCGATAAGAAAACAAAGCAACATGATTTTAAAATGGGCAATTGTGCATGGATTGCTTGAGCAATCATCTGTCTGCCTGGGTGAGAGTGAGACAGGTCTCAAAAAAAAAAAATGTGGGAGACAAAACATTTGAACAGAAACCTCACCAAAAAAAGACACACAGATGGCTAATAAGCATATGAAAACATGCTCAACTTCATTGATATTAGGGAACTGCAAATTAAAACAACAATGAGACACTACTATATACCTATTAAAGTGGCTAAAATCTGAAATACCAATACCACCAAATGCTGGTGAGGATATGCAGTAACAGGAACTCTCATCCATTGCTGGTGAAAATGCAAATTGTACAGCTACTTTGAAGACAGTTTAGCAGCTTCTTACAAAACTAGAGATACTCCACATACGATCCAGCAATCATACTCCTTAGTATTTACACAAGGGAGTTGACAACTTGTGTTCACACAAAAGTGCACACACCAGTGTTTACAACAGCTTTATTCATAATTGCCCAAACTCGGAAGCAACCAAGATATCTCTCAGTAGAAGAATGGATACAACACTGTGATATACACAGACAATGGAATTTTATTTACACTAGAAAGAAATGAACTATCAAGCCATGAAAAGACATGGAGAAACCTTAAATGCATATTACCAAGTGAACAAAGCCAATGTGAGAAGATACATACTTCATGATTCCAACTATTTGACATTCTGGAAAAGGCAAAGCTATGGAGACACAAAAAGATGAGTGGTTGCCAGGGGTTAAGGGAGAGGGAGAGATGAATTGCAGAGCACAAAGGATTTCTAGGACAGAGATACTACTCTGTATGATACTATAATGGTAGATACATATCATAATACATTTGTTAAAACCCATAGAAGGTACGACACCAAATGCAACTCCATTGTAAATTATGGACTGGTGGTGATAATGATAAATTAAGACAGGTTCATTGATTATAACAAATGTACTATCATGTAGGATATTAATGAGGAAGGTTATGCATGTGGGGGCAGGATGTAAAAGTGGATCAAATGTCCATCAACAGATGAATGAATAAACAAAATTGGTATATGTACAATGGACTATAATCCAGCCTTAAGAAGGAAGTTCTGACCACATGCAATAACATAGATGAATCTTGAGAAAATTCTATTAAGTTAAATAAGCTAGTCACAATAAGACAAAAACTATATGATTGCATTAATATGAAGTATCTAGAATAGTTAAATTCATAGAGACAGAAAGTTAAATTGTTGGTTGCCAGGGGCTACATAAAGCAATATATTAGTTTACTATGGCCGCCATAACAAAATACTAAAAACTGACTTGCTTAAAAATCAGAATTTATTTTCTCACAGTTCTGGAGGCTAAAAGTCAAAGAATAAGGTAGCAGGTTTGCTTTCTGCTGAAGCCTCTTTTCTTGGCTTGCAGATGACTACCTTCTTACTGTGTCCTCACATGGTCTTTTCTGTGTGTATGTATGCAACTCTGGTGTCTCTTTTTGTGTCCAATTTACCTCCTCTTATAAAGACACCAGTCAAATTGGATTAAGGCCCACCCTAACAGCCTCATGTAAACATAATCATCTCTTTAAAGACCCTATTTCCAACTACAGTCACATTCTAAAATACAGGGGTTAGAACTTCAACATGTAAATTTTGGAGTGACTCAATTCATCCCATAATGGAGAAATAGAAAGTGGCTGTTTAATAGGTATAGAATTTCAACTTTGCAAGATGAAAAACTTCTGGAGATTGGTTGCAAAACAATTTAAATATATTTAACACTACTCACTGTACACTTAAAAATGGTTAACACGGTAAATTTTATGTGTATTTAACCACAATTAAAAATACTAAGTTTTCAAAAAGGTTAAAATATACCTGATTTAAAACAACAGAGGAAAGAACCAGGGAAACTGAAGTGAAATAAATAGAAATTGCTCATTCGCACAACAGAGAAAAAATTTAACCTCAAATAAACAAATAAAACCCCAGAGCACTGGAGACCTATGGGATGAGATCCTAAAATCTAAAGTTTTTATTTTTGGAGTCCAATAAGGAGAAAAGAAGGAGTCGAGATTAAAAAAAAAAAGTGAAGCTAAAAATAATATTTAAAGGAAAAAGTTCTAGTGTTTGACAGCATGGTAGGGTGACTACAGTTAACAACAATATATTATATATTCAAAAATAACTAGAAGAGAACATTTAAAATGTTCCCAACACAATTAAATGATAAATATTCAAGGTGATAGATATACTAAATACCCTGACTTGATCATTACACATTATTTGCATATGATATGTTTGCATTTACATATGACATTCTGTGTCAGATGCAAACATATCATATTGTGTCAGAATATCACATGTAAAAGATAAATATGTATAAATATTGTGTAGCAATAAAAAGAAAAATGAAATGTTCACACAATCCACAAATGTGTAAAAAGAATTATGCTCCGTGACCAAGTTAGAATTATTCCAGGTATACAAAGCAGTTTCATCATTTGAATATCATTTTAATATATCAGCAGGATAAAAAGAAAAAAACATAAGGTCATATCAGCGGATGCAGAAAGAGCATTTGACAAAATCCAATACCTATTGATGACAAAAACTCTCAGCAAACCAGAAGTAGAGAGGAATTTCCACACCTTGATAAAAATCATTTTTTAAAAAAAAACTTACAGCTAATACCATACTTAATGGTGAAAGATTGAATGTTTTCTAAGATTAGAAACAGATCAAGGATGTCTACTCTCACTGCTCCTACTCAACATATTACTGAGATTTTTAGCCAGCACATATGGGAAACAAAATGAAAAGAAAGAAAATAAAAAATAAAAGGCATATAGATTAAAAAAGAAGAAATAAAAAGCCCTTTCTATTTACAGATGATATGATTGCCTACATAGAAAATCTTAAGCAATCAATCAATCAATCAATCAATCAATAAATCCTCCTAGTACTAAGTAAGTTTAGCAAAGTTTCAGAATACAAAGTGAACACATAAAATTCAGTTGGGTTTTTGACAATGATATTAACAATGATAATGCAGAAACCAAAATTAAAAACACTATCATTTTTAACTATTACAAATACAATGAAATACTTGGATATAAATTTTTTTAAAAGTACAGAATCTGCATGCTGAAAATCACAAAATGCTGATGAAAGTAATCAAAGAGGACCTAAATAAATGAAGAGACGTTGTGTGGTTCATTGATTAGAAGACTCCACAAAGATATCAATTCTTTCCAAATCAATCTATAATTTTAATGTAATTTCTATTAAAATCCTAGCAGAGCTTTTGTACAACAGACAAGTTTATTTTAAATTTTACGTGGAAAGGCAAAAGACCTAGAATAGCTAAAAACAACTTTTCAAGATATAATTAAGTAGAAAGAATCACTCTACATGCTGTTAAGTTTGCTATATAGCTACGGTGTTTAAGACTGTATGATATTGGCATATTGATAGACACAGCAATGAGATGAGAATAAGAAACCCAGAAATAGACCCACTCAAATGTGCCTAACTGATTTTTTAACAAAGGTTTAAAATTAATGCAACAAATGGTTCTGGAGCTTTTTAACATTCATTGCAAAAAAAAAAAAAAAATTAACTATCGCCACCTAAACTTACATCTTATACAAAATCTAACTCAAAATGGATTATGAACAGTCAACAATAATTCAATTAGAAAATGGGTAAAAGACTTGAACAGACATTTCACTGAAGAGAATATAAAGCTAACAAATAAGCACATAAGATTTTCAACATCATTAGCCATTATTAGGAAAATGCTAATTAAAATTACAATGAGATGTCACAACACACCTGTAACAGTGACTAAAATAGAAAGTATGATAGCACCAAATGATGGTGTGGCAGTAGAGACACTAGATCACTCATACTTATGGTGGAAACATAAAATGGTACGACATCAGAACATCTTAGAGTTCTGGTTTTCATAAACCCCTATCTGCTTCTGGTGACCAAGGATTTAATTTTCTTTCTTATGGGTTCAGATCAAAATTTAATTCTGCATTATCTTAGTCTTCCATCTTACAGGAACCACAAAAACTTGTTTGAATTTCCTAATACATACATGCATACATATATACATATCAAGCAAAACTCTGTATATTTAAAAAATAAAGCTTTTTTAAATTAAATACATCTATCTGTGTGTGTATACTCAAATGCACATACAAACAACTTTATTTTTTTAAATGCATAGAGTTTTTCTGAAAATAAAGATTTTGCTTATTTTCATTTTGTTCTTTTTACCTTTATAAATTTAAAGTATAAAAATAAACTTCATTTTTAAAAATAAATAAATGTATTTGATATCAACATAACCTTTAGAAAGTAAGATAATTCCTACATTTATCATCTTCATTTATCATCTTTTATTTAGCTTTTAAAAATAACAAAAATTTCAAAAATTTCTTTCCTACTTCTTTATTCCATTCCTCAACATTATCCATATGTTAATTTTTCATTAATCAAAATAGGACTTGGATCGTTTAAAGTCTACCTTTGAGTGTGTTACCAGTTCTATTAAACCAGTCATTTTCTAATCTGTTATAAATCTTTTCCAATTTTATGCCTCAAAAAGAGGTCATTATCTAAATTCTGGAAGGCACCTAGAGACGGAAATATTGGCCAAAATTAATTAAATGAGCGCACTGCGAGAAAGCTCTTTTGTTCCCTTCTGGAAATTTTGAGTTATATGTAATATTATTTTAAAAGCACAAATCAAATGGCAAAATTAGACTAAGGGGATACCATCATATCAATTTTTACGTTGTCCTTAGTTCTGCTATTTTGACTTCTATCCTCTTACTGGTAGACTTTAAGACTTAAAAGCTCATTATAAAAGATTTCAATCCCAGTTTCCCTGACTTTAACACTCCCCAGAAGTGTGAAATTTTTTCCTTTTTATTCCTACTGTGAGGGTATAACAGTTATATTATTCCTAGCGAATTTTCCCAATGTTAGCATTCAATCTGAATCAATTGAGATAAAAAATCTTTGTGCTACATCTGCACTCAAAACTAGACACTTAATTTTCAAGATACCATATTTTAATCAGTCATCAGGGGACTCTTATCTGTCTCCAGTCTGGCTGTTTCAGAGGTAATTGGCATTAACAAAGCACTGAGGTGATCCCCAATCTAATCTCAATGTTAGTGAATTAGTGTATCTAAAATTGTAGATATAAAATGACCCTGAGCATCTAACCTCAGAAGTGGTGGCCTGAGACCAAGTTCGAATATTCTTATGGGGGGAACACTTTATAGGCTTACCAAGGATGGAAACAAAACACAGTCCTTCTACTTTTCATAGGAAGAATAACAAAAGGGTGATCCATATGCCCTAGATAATTACTAATCCCAAACATCCATCCTCCATCATTGTCAGAATAGCCAATCAAAGAACAGCACCAGGTCAGTATTTTTCAGCTTTATTAATGTAAGTATATTCCTATCAGGAACTGAATCCCTAGTAGAGAATTAGAAGGTCTTCCCTGGGATATCCATTGTGCATATCACTAACACTGCAAATCCAGGGAGAAAACTCACAAGCTTGAGTTGGCTTTGCATTCTCATTCTATAGCAAAGTGGAAGCAAACCAATACTCTAAAGTGTGACACGGGTTAAATAAGGAAAGCTTCAAACCACCTAAATAATCAAGTTATTGCAAATGGGAAAATGTCTTTTGAAAACAAAATGATAAGCGCTAAGAATAGTTTTACATTTATGAAGTGCTCAATTAATATTTGTTAAGTTTAACTGATAGATTAAATTGATCCAGTGTCAGTATGTTAATAAAAATTTAAGAACCGGGGTGGAGAGGTGGAGGGCAGAAAAAGCCCTTGATTTGTAGTGTTGCAGATTTCTGTGGTGAAAATACTTGCACCATGGTTAATGCTTCCAACGTAATGTCTGAACATGGAATTGGGAAGAGATGCTAACTAACGGCTCTCACTGGCTGGTTGTATGGCTTGTTCCAGTACTCTGCTGTGAACAAGACACAAAAAAAGACAGTCAAAAAATATGTCTTAAGTGCCTATTAAGTGCTGGGCTTTACCTTAATCATCATGAGTAATTTAGGGACAAGAGATATGTCTCATTCACCTCTGCATATTCCTTCAGATTGTCAAATATGGTAGATGCTCAAAACACATCTGTGGACAGAACTGGTATATCCACTTTTCACTCACAGTGTTCATGCTTGGAGTTCTGTATGGCTCCTTCAGGATTCACCCGAGTTCACCCAAACTTCAACCTACATTTTTCAACTCCTCTAACTACTAACATTGATGCCCAGCCAATGTTTATATTTTCTCCTGGTCCTGCCAGCTTGTCAGTTAACCCAGCTCTTCTCAGCTTGCAGTCTAAGATTCCTCTGCTGGCTACATGTTTACCGCTCTCCCTGCGTCTGGCCCTCAGTGGCTTCCAATGCTTCCCTCCCATATTCACCCCGAGACAGGTCCCACCCAGTTAGCTGCACAAGTAGGACTCACATACCTGGAACACTCAACATATCTTTCTTTTATTCTTCTTGATTTCTCAACCTGTCTTTGGGAATTTTGTGGGGGAACTAGTGAAATCCATCTCTTTTTTCTTTTTTTTTTTGGAGAGGTAGTCTTGCTCTGTCACCTAGGCTGGAGTGCAATGGCACCATCTTGGCTCACTGCAACCTCTGCCTCCCGGGTTCAAGCAATTCTCCTGCCTCAGCCTCCTGAGTAGCTGAAATTACAGGCACTTGCAATCATGTCTGGCTAATTTTTGTATTTTTAGTAGAGATGGGGTTTCACCATGTCGGCCAGGCTGGTCTCAAACTCCTGACCTCAAGTGATCTGCCCACTTCGGCCTCCCAAAGTGCTGAGATTACAGGTATGAGTCACCTTGCCCAGCCCCATCTACTTATTCTTGATTCTAATGTCTGGCCTTCTGTCTCATTTGCCAAGGGAACCACAGCTTCTTCCTGAAGAATCTCTAAGCTTCTGTTACTGCTTATAGCTCCTCAGGTGCTTTTGCTCTTTACTTTGGCATTATGCTGGGTTACTCTTAAAATTCCTTTTAATTAGCTATGTTTGAATGTGATTTTATATGAATATTCCCTGAGGTGTGATACTGATTGACTCTTTTTTTATGAACAAAATAAAATGTCCACTGATGGGATTTGCCTGTAGTACTTAGTGAGTCATCCTCTTTCAAACTGGGCTTCAATCAAAGCTACATATTCTCAAATAGCTAGGTTACTTCATAATGATTCTTTTTTTTTCTTTTAATTCAACCACTGTATCCCATTCTTTTCCAAAAATATGGAGAACTAGAATGTCTTGTTCTGCAAATTAAATCCTAGAAAAAAATTAGAAAACTCCATTAAGTAAACCCAATAGGAGGTATGAAAACTAAAGGCTAAGAAAATGTGTAGGTATTATCAACTGTACCCAAGTTTTCACTCTAGCCTTCCTTTGGAAGCTTCCTCTGCTTTCCCCAGCTAATTTCTGAAAGTGCTAGACTGCATTGAAAAGGAGCCAGGCCCTGCTCTGATGGAGCTTAGTGAAACTGGGACAGAGATCACATCCAAACTCCAAGCTCAGTTGATTCAAGCGGTGATGATAAAGCATTCAGGTCAAGACACCTGCTGATTTGGGAAACCTGGTCTTTGGGATCTGACAGGGTAGCATCTCTAGCAGCTCAAAGGCTCGTACAGTAGCCCTGAAAGTCTGGGTATAAGCTCGAGTTAGAAGTACAGGGGTGAAGTTAAGGAGTGGAGGGAAAACCTCAGGTTCAGCCTTAGAAAGTAAAAGGTAAAATTGGAGAATCAAGCCAACCATGGAGGGGAGTGCCTGAGTGTCTCAGAGATATTTTTTGCCTGAGTCTGATGTGATTAACATATAAAAGCTATACGTATTTAATATATACAACTTGTTGAGTTTAGATATAAGTATACACCAGTGAAACTATCAACAAAGGTTCCTACTGCCCTTTTAATTTTTTTAGTATTTGTATGTGTTTATGTGTGTTAAGAACACCTAGCATAAGATCTATCCTCTTAGCAAATTTTTAGTATACTGGCAGAGGCCTTTTCAACCACATGCTTGCAACTGGGTTCACACCTATTACCCATAAAGTCCTTGCAGAAACATGAATTCTTGAGGACAAATGTATTAATATTATTCAACTTTAGAAATAATAATTTATTTTTATATTTTCATGTATGAATTTACTGTTTACCATGTGTGAATCAGGTTATTATTTCTCTATGGGGGAGGTGTACATGGAATGGCTGAGATATAATGAAATCTGACACTCAAAATAAATGTTAAAAATAAGAATTATTAACAAATAACCTCAGTAAAATAAATGGTATGATAAAAGATCTTAGATCTTCTAAGTAGAATTTTTTAGGTTATTGTTTTATGTTGAATAGTTGCATCTTTAGAAAAATCTATAAAATGTGAGGAGGAAAAGGTTTTAAATTGAATAATGTTAAAACTATTATATTTTAGTGAATTATATTTTGAGTCAAAATTTGGTATTTACAATGAGCTTCAAGAGTACAAGATTTTTTTAAATGTATGCTGAGACAATATTTAAGCTAAAGAGACAAATTTTGCCAAATGCTTGTACAGAGATGAACAAGCAAATAAAGAGATCCCAACAAAAGGGCTCTATTTTGTAGCATTCCTAAACCTTCATTGATATTCCCCATTCCTGAAGTTGCAAAGTCCTTGATTACTTCAGTATATTGTTTCATCGTAAGATTGTTATAAATATAGGGGTTTTAAAACTCTAGTTAGAAAATTATGAATTCTGGTTGTTAGCTATCTGTAGGCATCAAAGTAGACTTCCCAGAGGGTCGGCATTTTACAAACAGGTGTAGAGCCACAATAAATTAAAACTTAGAGTAAAAATCACCAGTCTTTTGAATTGTGGAAATTATAAAATAAAACTTTCCCACTCTGGAGATGGCATTGCCAACATGTGTTTTTAGTCTTAAACATGTCACATTTTACTGTTTCACACCAATCTCCATAACTACACTCTTTCCTCATACAAGAGCAGAATCTGTCTGCCTGGCAGTTAGGTGCTGGTAAACAGTGTCAGAAAAGCAAGTCTTCCATTATTTAGTCATGAGAAAAGCATCAGGAGAGGTAGAACCAAGAACCAAATGTCAATGATATTGCCAATTCCTACTAAACCCACTGAAACAGGCAACTAATCCGTATATCCATTGTTCACTCCATGACAACTGCTTCAAGAAAATCCTACAAGGTGATCAGGCTTATCCCAGACAACCTCAGAGAAACTCAAGAAGCACCAAATGAACAAATCACCTGACCTCAAGAGAAACCACAATTCCCATGACCATCCTTGGCTCAAAGAGGAGAATTTGGCCTAATAAGTAGGGACATGGTATATTTAGTAATGAGCTATTGTGTTTATTTTCAAATTCTTGATCCATTTCTTCTCCTACAGCGCCTTGCTTATCAGCACTCTTTAGTCACTAAGGGCTAGCATTAGCAGTTGTAAGGCTGCAGCAAAAATTCTCAAACCTCATTTGCACAGTGTGTTTCTTGAGCATATCATGGGTGACTGCCAGTTCCATTTATCCCCAACCCTGACTTTGGTTAGGAGGGTCTCCATTCTTAAAATAGTTCCCAAATGGCTCTGTGCTACCATGCAACAGACATCAGCTCTGTCTCAGGAATTTTTCTTGTTTTCAGTTTAACTTCTAAGAGACATTATTTTAAAGCAATTCACATATTTTGGAACAGGTTTCACATTACCACTTTGTGAAAAAGTTAATGAGCTTTCATTGCTAAAAGTAATTTGGAGTCATTAGGTATCAAAAAAGGGCATGGTCCATTTATTCCAACCTGAATTTGTTTGTATCTTATTGACCCTCCTTCTAGTAAGCATTTGCTTTACTATCCACAGAGCAGGCATAATGAGCAAGTCCCCTTGCACTGACTTCATGCAATCTAATCTTAGGTACGTGTGAGAAGCAGGAAGTACATTTCAATTCCATTCAGCAAGAATCCACAGTATACTTACAATTTCCCTGAACTATGCTAAGCATTTTGAGACCTATAAAGCTGTAAAAAAGATTATTTGACCTCAAGTTGCTTATAATCTTGTTGCAGTAACTCATAAATCAACTGGCAAATAACACAGGATGTCATAAATTATTAACGTAACCAAGAAATCCCTCCCACATGTGTGCACGCGTGCACACACACACACACTTTACACTGTGGAATGCTGAAAGGATTCCAAGACTGTAAATTCCATCTTCCTTCTCTTCTTCCAAAAATGGCCCTATGTTTTCACAGTATGCTGGATTGTCAAGCCCTGAAGGAATAATGCTTAACATTCCAAAGAATTATCCCCACTTTTCCCTCACATCGTTGGGCAGTTGGCATTTATCTTCATATATGGTGATAAGGAGATGGAAACCAGAAATGGGATCCATATCACGGAATTCAAGAGAAAGGACTTTGAAAAATACAAAGAGCTATATGAGTGTAAGAAACTGTTAGATGATTGTCTAAAGGCAGGAACAAAAAGACAACATCAAGAAGATCATTTTCTCCTCAGAAAAAAAATTGCAGGAGCATATACCCAAGCCTGTAATAGAAAATTGGCCTGTGGTGTTACAAGATTGGTTACAAGATTTGATATAAAATAATCTCATCTTACCTATCAATCATTCCATGCGAACTATATCCAGTATAAGCTATGCTTATACTAACTGGTTAAACAAAAGGATCAAACATAATTGTCATTTCATCTGTAACAGTGTTTTTCAATTAGATTATAATGGATGATCCTAATATATATGAATAAAAAATATCAACAAATTATTACATACATAACTGCACCATAGAACACTATATTTAAAGGTACATTATTTGTTAAAAGAAAAATGGTATATATGTAAACCACTATCCGTGACTGCTCAATGCAATAACTGCATCCATTACTACCCCAAGTTGAAGGGAATGAATGAAAAGACCACTACGCTGTAAATCACTTAGAAGCAGAATTTAGTTAATTGAGAAATTATGTTCAGGCTAACCTATCCAGATAACGTCATATCTATGTGGGGTAAGTTAATAGGAATTCCATGCTAGCTCCATGAATTGGTTCAATAACAGGAAAAAATACAAATGAGGAGGAAGAGAGAACTGACAATGTGAAGTGACAGGTTTCAAAAACAATTCCTTTGTACTTATTCAGAGCTTCTAATCCATCCATAAACATCACGGGAAATGTGACGATGTCCACACACATATCATTAGATTCGCTCTCCAAAATGTCAACAACTACCAGAAATTAAACTCTTACTGTAGGCCAGCTTGGTTTTTAAACACTATGTCTAATCTGGCAGCAACACCAGGACATAGGCTTCATTGTTGTACGGGTTTACAGATAAGGAAGCTGGGACTCAAAAGAGTTGAATGAGTTGCCCAAAGTCACAAAGCTATTAAATGACCAAGACAGGACTGGGATGAAGCTCTTGAGTATAAAGTTTGTGTAACATGTCCACTGTTGCTAGCTGTATTAGTCCATCTTCACGTTGCTAATAAAGACATACCTGACACTGGGTAATTTATACAGAAGAAGAGGTTTCATAGACTCAAAGTTCCATGTGGCTGGGGAGGCCTCACAATCATAGTGTAAGGCAAAAGGCACATCTTACATGGTGGCAGACAAGACAGAATGAGAGCAAAGAGAAAAGGGAAACCCCTTATAAAACCATCAGATCTCATGAGACTTATTCACTACCATGAGAACAGTATGGGGGAAAGTGCCCCCATGATTCAATCATCTCCCACCAGGTCCCTCCTATAACACAAGGGAATTATGGGAGCTACAATTCAAGACGAGATTTGGGTGGGAACACAGAGCCAAACAATATCACTAGCTGTTTGCCAGTAACAGAGAGGAAAAAGATTCAGAAATAACATTTGTCTCTGCCTGGGCATTTGCCTTAAACTGCAAGCTCCTGGAGGGCAGGGCAGCATGCGTTCCTACCTGGTTCTCCTTATATAGCTCTAAGCGGTATGAGCAGGTGCTGTGGAATGTCATTTGGTACTGAGAACAATAAAGAAGCAAGAACACAAATGATGGTAGGAGCCTAGCTTGCTGTCCTGCCTCTGAATTTATAAAAGGTCTCAGGAATGACACGCAGGATAGGGAAATATACAGCCTCTGAGCCTTGGTAACTACAAACAACTCACGATGCACACTGTCAGTCTTGCTATGTTAACCGGCAAATGTCCAAAGGAGGCAGTAAATCATTGCCAGAAACCACTCAGCTCACATTACATTGTACTGAAGGGGGAGGAGGGGCAGATTTCAGAGTCCCACCTTCTTCCAAGCCCCCCTACTCTCCTCTATGTCTGCCCCGCAGCTCAGGCCTGGAATTTTATGTGCAGCAAAAAATCAAAGTAAAATAAATGCTGAACAGCGATTGCTGTCATTGCCTTCCCCGCAGTCATTGAGCTATTAGCTGTTGGAGGAGCAGACCATGTAGGTTGACGAGATCTGAGTAAGGATGAGAGATGAGATGTCAAGGCAGGGAACACGGCTGCCTTCGCGAGGCGGCTTTGACATGCGCTGCAGACATCACACAGCTCGGTGGAGACAGCAAACCCAACTGCAGCCGCAGAGAGGAAGCAAAAGAGGACTGTGTGAAAAGATCAGCATATTCAGCCTGCTAATTATTTTCCTCCCTCCCCAACCCCACCCCCAAACACAAGTTCCTTAATATTAATAGTGCTGGAAATCGCAGCAATGAGCATGTTATTGGGGTGAAACCAAACATTACTCTCCAAATGAGATCCTGGGTGTGAAAGCAGAAGGTCCTCCCTGTCTCCCAAGTCAGAACATTATCTGAGGCCAGCAGCTCTGCAGCAGCTCTTAACCTCAAGGGCTCGGCATTTCTGGTTCCCCAATAAAGCCACAGCACACCCTGGGACTGTTCAAATTACAGATACACACACACACACACACACACACACACACACACACACTCGAAGGAGATTATTACTAAGCTTGGGCTACAGCTTAAGAGGCATAAGTGGCATTCTCTTATTCCTCTGACTTGAATCCCTACACCTGTTACCCAAACCTCACTCACTGTTCTCCTCCACAAAAACACATTGTATCTTTGACATTAATATCAGTTTTGATATCAGAAGAATATGTGCCCAGGCAGCAGCATGACATATGTTGAAAGAGCTAGAACACTTGGAACTCTAACCTACTTTTATGAGACTTTTTTTTTTCTGCATAAGAGTCCCTTAGCCCATCCTTAAAGAAATATGACCAGCACCCATTCCCATCATTTAACTTTCCCAGATTAGAATTGAAACCTCTTCCCAACTGTACTGCAGGAGGAGAAACTAATAGTTCTTTCTAAAGATTAAACCCTCTTAACCTTGAGGTGAAGAAATAAATATTATGCTGTTAAAGGATGAACCCCAGTCTAATGTCTATTAAATTCTTCCTGGCAGATCTTCCAGAGGTACAATGGGCAAAAGGAAAGAATAACATTTTCAATTTGTTAGATAAATGTAGGCAGGATTGGAGGAAAATAAATGAAGAGTACTTGCTTAGACCCTCGGATTGCTAGTAACACTGGAACATAATCTGAAGGGTTATTTAACCCCAGAGAGTTCAGGCTAGTGATGGAGGTCTCTGTGGGAGCAAGGTTTAGTCTCTGGATAATAGGCCTGCAAGGCCTGGGAAGTTAGCAGTGCCCCAGCAAGCAAGATGCATTTCAGAGAAAATCCCAATGGAAATTGGGAAGTCATCTATCAGTAAAGAACTGAGTGATCTTATCATGGGTTAGGGAGAAACAAGCAATTTCAAGAGCATTTGGGTAACTAGGATTTTACACCAATATAGGAAATACCAGGGCTAGGATTGTAAGACTGGTGCAGGGGCTCCTGATAACTATTTATTCGTGCATTAAGCCATTATTGTGTACCTATTATGTCCTACACTCTGTGATCATTGCTGCTAACACAAAGACAAATAGGATGTAGTCTTTAAGCAGCTTACCACGTCTACCGGGAGAGATAGTGAAGAGTCAATACATGACAATTTCAGAAGGGAATGCTTCTGAAATGGAGTGAGGATCTCTCCAAATTTAGGAGGGCATGGGTGTCTACAGTAAGCAGAAACTAATAACTCCTTCTTTACAAATTTTTCTAAAATCTGCCATACTCCAGATATAATTCTCCATCTGAAAAAAAGTCATGAGAGAAATTTTAAAGGAAATGTGAACTAGTAATTATATTATACAAGCTAATCCCACAAATAATCATATGAAACATAAAAAATTTCATTAACACCTAAGCCCGTCTGTAATTATTTTGTCTCATTCAATAGCACATCATGACTCTGTTTCCATGGCTCCAAAACAACATGTAAATTTGGTCAGGTCAGTCAAATAAAAAGTCAAATGAGTTTTTAAAAGACAAAAAGACACAAACTGAAATGGTTGCTATCTTCATCCTTTACAGGCACAGTCTAAAACCTATTTATTTCTCTTTGTTGTCTGTTTGCTTTAATATTGATTCTCAAATCCCTTTCTCTACTATTTTATATAATACACAACTTAGCCTGAGTTAAATTGCATGTAATATCTTAATACATCATCTTCCAATCATTAATTTTCATCAGAGAATGTCAGCAAGGAATTATGTCAGATTACTTGGAACAGATTTTTTCTCATAAATCCATTCTAACCTCTATGTAGCCTTCCTTTCTATCAGAAATTTTCCATCTCTCTTGGAAGCTTCTTAAATTTTTTTGAAATTAAAGTTAAACTTACTCAAACTGCTCTTGTCTTTCTTCTTTAACAAATGTTTATTGAGTTTCTATTATTTGAAAAGCGTTGAATAAAATATTGAGGATTAAGGACAAATATAGTCTCTGATTTATAGGTAGAGTGAGATTTTCCATGCTGTTTTGAAGAAAAGGCAAAAGTTATCCCATAATGACAAGAAGTTGTTCTCAGTTGGAACTGGAACCAACACCTCCTTGAAAGACTTGTTGAGAGGCCGGCCCAGTGCAGAATTTCCACCGACTGTTCAACCCTCCACCAATCCCCACATCAAAAAAAAAGTCAACCATGGGGCCAGATGAGGTGGGTACTACAGTGTTTATGAAAAGAAGATAAAGGAGTAAGAGATGCTCCCCTGTGAGAAGCCAAGATAATTATTTGTGAAGCCTGGAGGTTCCAGAAAGATGGAGTTACTGACAACTGGTTCCCTGGCTGGGGGCTTGCTGAGCTACAGTACCCCTAGGTCCATGCTGGCAACGCCCCAGAGACGAGCATGCTAAGGGATCCTTAGGAGAGAGTTCTAGAACTCTGAAGGTATGTTGGTGTTATTTTTTGGTCTGTTTCCCCAACTGTGGAGAGGAGGAAGTAAGTGCTTCAGAGGTTTATCTTAAAGTTTATAGGTCATTCTTGAATATAAAGAAGGCTGCCTATTTCTGGCTTAGAGACTTATAAGGGATAGAGACCACTGGAGCAGCCCATGCCAATGGAAATTAAAGGGTTTGGCATTCCTAGGCAGCCTTTCCCAGCTCTTCACAGCCCTCAGAGCGTGTGGAAAAGCATTCCACTTTCATAGAATAGAGTACAGAAATGAGCTGAGAATACCCCAGCAGTTTCTGAGCCAATAGACAGGATGTCTAATCCAAAGAAGTGTACTGCTGGAGAAGTGAAGGGATACATGGCTATTCCTTGAGGGAATGTTTCAGTGACAGAGAAGGCTGGGGCAATGATAAATGCCACCCAGTGAAGACCAAGCACACCATCTGGTTGGAAACCTTAATGCCAGCAGACGCTATCAACATCCTCAGCTGGAACCAGATTGGCCTAAGGGAAGATGTGAAACCACCACACATGGGCAGTCAAGTAAAAACACTTCTGCCTCCTCATATGCTTGCTTCCATCTTGCCTACCACACCATAGAAGTCAATGCCTAGGAAAGGACTCTGGGGAGAGGGGACTCAGCACCAAGCCTCAGCCCCCACCTCCTTCACATCCAGCTTCCACGGCAACAGCTGAGGAGAAGACGAGATTTGATTGAGATTAATAGTAAAGCTTTTAAAATAAACACATTTAAGTCTCCAACTAGTGATCATTATTTCATAAAATAAAATAATTTCTTGTATAGGTCAATTAGTTGCTACCTACACATGTATAGGCTTATTTTAATTTTCCTGTAATTTTTATATATTTAGGAGGTACAAGTACAGATTTCTAACATGAATACATTGTATAGTGGTGACGTCTGGGCCTTTTGTGTACCCATCACCCGAATAGTGAACATTGTACCCAATAGGTAACTTTTCAGCCCTTTCCCCACTCCCACTATCTCACATTTTAGAGTCACTAATGTCTATTATTCCATTCTGTATGTCCATGTGTCCCCATTGTTTAACTCCCACTTACAAGTGAGAACATGTGGTATTTGACTTCCTGTTTCTGAGTTATTTCACTTAGCATAACGGTTTGCAGTTCCATCCATAGTGCTGCTAAAGACATTTCATTCTTTTTTATGGCTGAGTACTATTCCAAGGTATACATATGCCAAATTCTTTATCTAATCCTCCATTTGGGGACACAGGTTGATTCCATACCTTTACTATTGTGAATAGTGCTGTGATAAACATATGAGTACAGGTAACTTCTTTTTTCTTCTTCTTCTTCTTTTTGAGATGGAGTCTTGTTCTTTTGCCCAAGCTGGAGTGCAGTGGTGCAATCTTGGCTCACTGCAACCTCCGCCTCCGGGATTTAAGCGATTCTCCTGCCTCAGCCTCCCGAGTAGCTGGGACTACAGGTGCCTGCCACCATGCCTGGCTAATTTTTGTATTTTTAGTAGAGACGGGGTTTCACCATGTTGACCAGGATGGTCTCGATCTCCTGATCTCAAGTGACCCGCCTGCCTTGGCCTCCCAAGTGCTGGGATTACAGGCATGAGCCACCATGCGCAGCCGAGGTATCTTCTTTTTGTTTTTTTTTGAGACGGAGTCTCGCTCTGTCGGCCAGGCTGGAGTGCAGTGGCGTGATCTTGGCTCACTGCAAGCTCCGCCTCCCGGGTTTACGCCATTCTCCTGTCTCAGCCTCTGGAGTAGCTGGGACTACAAGCGCCCGCCACCACGCCCGGCTAATTTTTTTTGTATTTTTTAGAAGAGACGGGGTTTCACCGTGGTCTCGATCTCCTGACCTCGTGATCCACCCGCCTCGGCCTCCCAAAGTGCTAGGATTACAGGTGTGAGCCACTGCGTATCTTCTTGATATCATGATTTCTTTCCCTTTAGGTAGATACCCAGTAGCAGGATCGCTTATACACACAGAAACTTAAAAGTTGCATCAAATGTTTGGTTACTACGACAATTATCAAGATAATTGGCATTTTTTCCCTTTCATCAAATTGTTTGTCATCATCCTTCTGTTAATCACTGAATATGACTTATTATAACTAGAAAAGCACACATAGCATATACTGAAGGTCCTAAAATAAAAATTGATTTTAGTGGATTGGTTTGGATAAAAAATATTCAAATGTACTTTATTTTCAGTTTTCCAAAAATGTCACTAACATATCCTTTAAAATATTCACATTAATAATAAATACTATATTTCAAAAAAATACATTCATTGAAGAAGTAAAATGAAGGAATGAAATACAAAATGTAAAAAATATTACTTCTTTATGACTTCCTTGCAAAAATTATTTGTGTCTAGTTATAACTGATTAGTGTGGCTACTTTGACTAAAGGAGAATAAGTAACACTGCAAGAAAAGTGAAGTGTATTTTAAGAATACAAAAGAAATCTTGAATCTCAGAACCGGTGGAGAATTTTGCAGAGATTTCAAGAACCTAGAAGCAAGGAAGCCCTATAATCCCTCTCTTGGGGCCTCTCAGTTTCTCTCTGGATTCTTGTTTCGTTGTCAGCTTTTCACTAAAGAGACTCTTAAGCTGTCATGGTTTATACTGGCCCATAAGTTTGCTACAACACTCAGTATCCTGACTCTTTGACCTGAGGTTCCACGACCAACTGGCAACTTCCTTTCATGTTTCTTAGTTCAAAGAAACAAGCGAGAAAACCGTACTGGTTCATATTTTCGTTCTAAACCAAGAGATAGCAGCCAAAGCTTATATGGGCTACCCTTGGATCTTCATCACTCAGACTTTTTCAGCAAGGTGGAACATAGTACTTGAAGAAATTGAGCCCCCAGTGAACTCTAGTCCTAGGTCCCACCATAGAGAATCACTTAACAGCTGAGAAAAGGATTTTGACTAAACTTTATTTATATTATGCATAGTTTTATTTCTATTGAATTTCATTACAAATAAAATAGCCTTTTTAAAATCCATCTTATAATCTCACTTTGCAGCAGAAATTGAATCCCTTTAAGAAAAGATTTTCCATCTTATTTTTGGACCATGACATCACTGGGGTCATCAAAGATTTCAAAGACCCTACAGGTCATCTATCCCATATTTTCTCACTTATCAGTCCTCACAATTTTACTGGAATTTTAAATTTTTTAATTGCAAGTAAATTATTTACGCTTAGTAGAATGGAAAATACAAACCTTTTCATAGTATAGGTAAAAATGCATTTAAATCACCTGAAGAAAAATTGCAGTTGCCTCTACACTCTAAAAACCACTTCCTGCATGGAAAAGAGAGCTCATAACCACAAAAGAAATTCCACCCAGAAGGAAACTCTTTCTGTCATCGAACCTAACCACATCCCCTCTTGTTCTTTACTCAGTGGAAATTAAAAATAATCTTTCTCAAATGAGCTAAGAAAAGCAACACCTCCTTTCTTACACAGCTACCTCTTACTAAGTGCATCCTAAGTTAAAGACTTTTGTTACATATTGCTGAATTTGACTCAAAATTTGGAGGTCCTCATGAACTCAATTTTCTCTTATCTTAAAAGGTTCTCAAGGTCAACTACAGGACTTCCTTGAAGCAAATCCAAATGACTTTGCCTTTTGGGTATGACACCTTTTTTTCATACAGCACCCTCAGTTTAACCCCATGAAACAATGAAGAATAAGAGGGCAAGAACTAGTGGCTTCTACAAACTAAACGTTAGTATTTTGTTTCCATATAATAGGCCTAACTGTAATATACTAACTAAAATATAAGAATGTATTTTTATTCTTCCCTGCTTTTGAACAGAAAATAACCAAACTATCAGTTCTATCTAATTAACAATGCCATGCTAATTTCACAATAGTATTTCCAAAATGACACACAAGGTGAATATGCTTCCGGAAAACATTAAAGATAATTCATTTGCAATACATTTGCAAAGATGAGACTCCAGGAATGAGTAATAACAAACGCAGATCCAAGTGCATTTGGAGGATCAGGAATGGATTGAACAGCACCTCCATTCTCCCCAGGTAGGACAGAGTTGACGGGTAAAATTAAGTAAGTTAAAATGTTCTGATGCATTCCTGAAGTATGAGCAGCCTTCTCCAGCCACCTCTAGCTCATTCTCCTCTAGTACATTCTTTCTCTTCCCAGTCAGGGACCCTGAAGCTGGTGTTCTTACAAGAAGTGCAGTCTTATCAATAATTCCCACACATGGCTGGGCACCAAAACCACCAGGATTAGTTGCTAAAAACACAGGATCTTGGGACTGCCCTGGTCGTTTTGAATCAGAAACCTGAAGAAAGATATAGTTAATCTGTATTACCTAGCTAATTGCTAAGCAACCAGCCTGGTTCCAAACCCAAATCAAGCACTTGGGAGCTTCTGCCTGCATGTAATGTTTAGGTTCCCTTCCTCAGGTTGTGTGGCTATTGGCAGGAGAGTAAGAAAATCAAAAGGATTTCAGTAAGCCAATAGCAAAATTGGCAAAAAACAATACAATTCATACACACACACACACACACTGTGCAAATGGCTGTTTAACACATGAAAAAATGATCCTCCTCATAACATGACTAATACCTATGAAAACCACACTGAGATACCATTTCTTACCTGTCAGACTGGCAAAAATTAAAAAGTAGGACAATACATTCTGTGGGTGAGGCAGCAGGGGATACAAGAACTCTCACACATTTTTAGTCAGGATGCAAACTGATGTGATCTTAACGGAGGGGAATTTGGCAATGCCTGACAAAATTACGTAGAGTACTCATTTGCATCTGAACCCAGCAATCTCTCTTCTAGGAATTTACACTGAAGAAATACTTCCAACAATATCAAAATATGTATGCACATCTGTTTCCAATAATTGCAAAATCCTCACTCATCCTCTACCATTTTACCTGTGCCCTGTTCATGGCTAGAAAAACACATTTCAGTCAACAAGAGCACATCCATGTAGATAAGATCCTAAAGATACCTAAATTTGTGGTATGAGGAAAACTAAAGTTATACTTAAGAAATATGGCCCCCCAAAAAAACCGTACCTGACAGAGGCTGCACCAGTGCTTTCCAGAAACATTTTTCTCATGTACAGAATTTTCTTTGGATGAGATACACCCTAGAAAATTAAATATGGAGAGAAAGAAGATTCCAGATCTTCTTCAGAGTCTCTCTGCACTCACTCTGAGAAGCCATCTTGGACTTCTAGATGTTGGCCTTGCCGCGTGATTCTGCCTCTGGCTCTGCCTACCCTGCGGTGCTCTGTTTTTTTTGTTTGTTTTTTATTATACTTTAAGTTCTAGGGTACATGTGCACAACGTGCAGGTTTGTTACATATGTATACATGCGCCATGTTGGTGTGCTGCACCCATTAACTCGTCATTTACATTAGGTATATCTCCTGTGATCTAGTGTCTCGTTTACACATAATTTCATCAAGGGCATTAAAATTCCCTTGCCAGACCCTGAGGAAGCTTTTCTTCACATACCCACCCAAGAGCCAAGCAACTGGCTTTGAATGTACTTTTTTGTTAATTAAAAAAAATACATTACAAAATTAAGGCAGAGGTTACTGTGTAATGACAACTATGGGAAGTAGAAAATGGTGGCACGTAACAGCCTGCATCCCCACTACTCAGAATTAAGCTTTTTTTCCTTTCTATTTACTTTTATAATTTTTTTGTAATTGATTTTAAAAAGTTTATGTATGGTGTACAATATGATGCTTTGATCTATGTATGCATTGTGGAGTGAGTAAATCAAGCTAATTAGCATGTCCATCTCCTCACATACTTATTTTTAGTGGTGAAAACATTTCAAATCTACTCTCTCAGCAACTCATATATACATACAATGTTATTATCTAGAGTCAACATGCTGTTTAATAGAGCTCCAGAACTTATTGATCCTGTGTAACTGCAACTTTTTATCCTTTAACCAAAATCTCCCCATCCCCTCCCATCCTAGCCCTTTGTAAACCCCCATTATATTCTCTGCTTCTATTAGTTTGACTTTTTGGAATTTCGTACAAGATCATGCCATAGTTGCCTTTGTTGTCACAAATGACAGGATTTCCTTTTTTAAGACTGAATAGTATTCCATTGTGTACATATACCACCTTATCTTTATTCATTCATTCATTGATGGACACTGGTTGATTCCATATCTCAGCTAATATGAATAATGCTGCAATAAATATGGAAATGTAGATTTCCCTTTAAGACACTGATTTTGTTTCCTTTGAATATATGCCCAGAAGTGGAATTGATGGATCATATGGTAGTTCTATATTTAACTTTTTGAGGAAAATCCATACTCTTCTCCATAATGGCTGTACTAGGCTTTTATTTTTTATTGCATTTTTTTCAGGCATACTTTCTCAGCAGCTCTCACTCAGTAATTCATCATTAAATAGTTTTTTGAATTCAAATTTATAGAACTTTATTACAATTTAAAGGTATATGTGTGTGTGTATATATATGTGTGTACATATATGTGTATGTATGTGTACATATGTGTATATATATATAGCTAAGTTAACAAAAACAGTAAGTGGTCAAAAATTTAGTGCATCCTAATTAGTTTCTTCCATTCCTCCAAAAGTTAGGGCCTAAAATAATGCAGTAACTTCTGGAGTAGTAGCAATATGTATACTGGATTATGCTTTCTTACAAAAGTGATTTTTTAACAGGTACCAAGTAGAAAGAATCTGCATCATTTAAGAGTCCCCTGTGTGGAAGAATCTGTTCTATTTTATGTTTGTTGATTTGAAAGGGTATTTCAGAAAGAATGGGAAAATGAGCCCAGGAGATCAATATTCTGAACAATTAACCTATAAGCAAATAAATAACACAGTATATGGGCTACTTAATGTCACATCTCTACAGACAGACAACAATACATTTGTAAGCAAGCTTGACATGATGGATATAACTAGATTAGTGGCATACTTTGCCGAAACAAAAGCACATGTGCTTTCTTTCATTGTTCCACGTCGTGAGAGATGCTCTCTGCCTTTCCCTCTCTTTAATCCTCTCACCCTGATCTTCATCAATAATTGGGACATTTATATAACAGCTTTGCAAAAGACAAAGCAGAGGCAAACTTACCCATTGTGAGGCTCAAGTTTAAGCCATTTTTTTTTAGGACTCCAAGGGAAATACCACACAAAAGACATAAGAAGCTATAGCTTGCCTAGTTTCCTGAAGATGATGTTGGACCTGTATATGCACCCACAGCTTACCATTTTGGTGACATACCAATGGTTCCCAACTATGACTGTACATTAGAATCTACTCAGAGGTTTGTAAAAATACTCACTTCTCTCACCACCTACCCACCCAGCCAATTGACATGGAATCTCAAAAAGTTGGGCTCAACACCTTTAGTTCTTAAAAACTCTCCAGATTTTTTTAAAAATCTATCCCTGAGGCACAGGGATAGTTGAGATCAACTTCATTAAATAAAGAAATCTCCTTTTTGTTCCAGTCCACAAACTATATCAATAAGCCCAAAACTTTATAAGCCACCAATATTACCCTTTCTTGCCTGCTGGAAAAGTCTAAGTGGAATTATTATTTAAGATACTTTGACTGGATCCTAGGAAGCATAGGTTCTGAAAGATATTCATTTATGCCAGAAATAAAAATTATCTTTAAAACCAGAATAGAAAATTTTAATGACCAAGAATTTGCAGAAAACACATTGATAACATATCTCCTAGAGATAAACCAATTTCAGTAAATTTGAAATATATATCTATTCTTAAATATCTATTTTATATTTTAGAAAATATGTTCTAGTATTATTACCTACTTGTTTAGGTGTTTTGAGTTGCATGAAATATAGAACCATATTAACACAGAATTGAGATATTTATATAAAATGTAAAACCTTACACAGTTGTCCTAAATGAAAGAGAAGAAATACAAGAGATAAAGTAGTGTTATTTTCCTCGACTTTGGTCCTTCTCAACTCTTTATAATAGTTTCCCTTTCTATGAGTGGTAAGAATTCATGAGATTGTAACATAGAACAAATCTTCCAGAGAGGATGACACTGCTTTTTAAATAACAAAGACTAGATTAATTATTAAAAGGAAATATAAAGAAATTTACAAGGGAGACATTTCATGAAAAATAGCTACCTGTTCTTTGAAAGAAAGAAAAGGTGTAGCATATTCTTTATCGACTGCTTCCTCCTCTGGGGGAAAAGAGAGGTAAGTGCTTTGACAATATTTATGTGAGCAGGATGAAATAATGGAGACAATGCCAGCTGCCAAGCAGATCAAATCCATGGAAAAGAAAAATACAAGCAGTAGGTGTGGGGGGAAGAAAGAAAAGCATTAAAAATTAAAGCCGGACAATAACTGCAAGAGAGAATTTAACATCTGAAAAGACTTTTGAACTACAGATAGTGCTAACAATGGAAGATGCGTCTAGAGAAAACAAGGTAAGGGAAAGAGTAACCGAAAAGAGTTTTAAAAAATAAGCAGAATAAAAATTATATCATTTGGTTTTATCATTTTAATGACCATAAACCAAAGGGTAAGGTTACAGGCAAAGGTTTATTTCACCTCTGTACTTTCATCAGTTCCCAAGTCAACAAATATGTGGACAGAATAAGAATCTTGAAAGCAAAAAAATGAAAATGGGCACTAAAGCTCAATGCGTATGTTATTGTTGACATGTTTAACCTTTGCTTTCAGATACTTCAAAATATTTGCTTCCGGAATATTGTATCCCAATCTGTATTTTGACTCAATAGTCCATTGGCCAAATTTTTGTCCAGGCTTATCTTCAGCTTTTTTAGTTTCACATGGCAAGGGAAACAGTGGAGTAATCTGCCTGCTTTATAAAGGCAAGTCCAACTCAGCCCAGCCTGCTGTTGCTTTACAGGTTGCCTTGGGGCGGAGTGGGAGAAGTGTTGCTGAAGAGAGAGAAGAGACTTCAGTGGGAGCCTCATTTTTCTGCACACCAATACTAAAGCAATGTGCTGCTTTGAGATGAAATAAAATTGTAAATAGTTCTCACCTTCATCCCTCTCCATCCCCAATTTGTAAAATAAAAATATGATGGTTTTTGTTTTGTTTTAATTCATGTTATTTTCTTTGTGGAAGGTGTGACTGTTGGTAGCAATTTAGAAAACTGGCACTTTTTGTATACTTGAATTAAATACGTGTTTGTCTTTTATTATTTCAGCTCAGGGAACTCTATTCCTAGATCACTGTCCCATAGGACTATGCAATAGGTTATAACAATTGACATCAAAGAATACTATTGTACATGCATTCTATGCAAGGAATGCTGTTATACATGCATTCAATCTAAGGCAGTGGTAAAAGTGATCATTTTTATCTGAAATCTTTGCTGAGATTTTTTTTTGAGAGTACATATAAATAAGGTCAAAACACTCATAAGTATTTATTTCAATTTTTCTATAAGTAAAACATTCATATAAGGCTGTATTTTATATTAGCTAGTGATTAATAAATAATTCAAAATTCCCCATATAGGTGCTTTGGATTTTAAAGTTATCAATAATCTTTGAATTTTTAGTTTCCCAGAAGACAATGGGTGACTACTGGAGGAAAAGGTAACTTACAAGTACAAAAGCTGTGAACGTTTATGCAACTAACCTAGTACTACTGAGTAAAGCCCTCTATGCATTTAGTCAACAGCTATTTATTAAGCATCTACTCTGTGCCTGGTACTTTACTACAATCAATTCTTAGGCTTGTCAATGAAACTGAATTTTATTTGCCTCCAATAAACTCCTAGACAAGAGGAGCAACAAAAAGTTAAGCCATTATTATATTAGTGGCCCTTATAGAGTGATCCCAGATCAGCATCACCAGGGAACTTGCCAAAAATGTAAATTCTGAGACCCTACCTCAGACATTCTCAATTAGCAATGGCAGGGCAGAACCCACCAATCTGTAGTTTAGCAAATTCCCTAGGTGATTCTAATGAATACCAAATTTGAGCACCACCGTATTAACACATGTACTTCAAGGCAGTCACCACACCATGAATAACTAATGATGTGTTCTTTAGTCCTCCTTGGGAACTAGTTCACACACTTCCAGAGGTGATTATCGAGATTTGAAAAGTGAGGCAGGTGACATGGGAAGGAAGTTGTAGGCAAAAATCAATGGGATAAATAAAAACCTGTGAGAAATTGTTTTGCATATAAGGTTTAAATGTTTGTCGTATCCTGTTTAAATGAGATTTTTTTTAATAATGTCCTCGAGTAAGAATTTATTCTAGTTGTG
Source organism: Symphalangus syndactylus (assembly GCF_028878055.3). Classification (NCBI taxonomy): domain Eukaryota; kingdom Metazoa; phylum Chordata; class Mammalia; order Primates; family Hylobatidae; genus Symphalangus; species Symphalangus syndactylus. The sequence continues at coordinate 104,821,523 of NC_072436.2, read as the reverse complement.
TGGCGACTGCTACGGACATGAGATGATCGCATATGGCAGAAGGGCAAAGTCCAAGTAAGTTGCCTCCATATATGTTCTGCTCACTGGACAATTTATCTGGGGCTGAAAAACTTTTAACTGTTGAAAATGTTGTCATGAGCTTGATGTGCTCCTGACATGCAGGCACTGTGTCTCTATTATTCTCACATTTTGGCTTCTGTCTTTGGAAAAAATAATTGATGGTGAAGGAACTCAGAAAATATATGTATATTTTATGTCATTCTAAGTGGTCAAGTGCCGAAAGCAATATTCAGCCAAAGCTGTAGCTGATGCCGAATATCAAATTCATCATAGCTTCTGGGATTTGACAATAAATCTTAAATTTTAGCAAGAAATTATTACTACAATTTTATTATTAACAGTTCAGGAGTCGATTTTTAAATGCTGGATATAGTGCAGGAACAATCATTTCTTAGCCTTGTCAATGGCTGAAATGCTTCTGTGGTCACTGTGCTGTAAATTTATGATACTAAGTAGACACTTAATTTCAACCAAGATAAGTAGAAGAACAAGATATCTCTTGGGTGTCTCACTTTTCCCCAGCACTTATTTCTTTTCTTCATACTCTCTACAATTCTAAATCAAAGATGATTTATTATAGATGTTGTTGAACAAGATTTTGAACACTTTTTTCTTCATAAAATATTAAGATGGAAAAGTTGACATTCTGCTTTAATTCAACCTCAGATGATGTGAAGAATAATCAAATAGACTTTTTTCTTGAAAGACAGAACTAATGCATGTAGCTACAAAGCTACAAGAGAGCAGAAATTTATTCTGTTCACTGATGCTCTCAAGTATGTAGAAAAGTGGTAATAAGCACATAATAAGCACCCAATAAGCATTGATGGAATAAATGGAAGGTCAAATGAATTTAAATAACTACAAACTAAAAACGGTTCTTAAAGTTTATTATTTGTTTATTTTTGAGATGGAGTCTCACTCTGTCTCGCTCAGGCTGGAGTGCAGTGGTGCAATCTCGGCTCACTGCAGCCTCCACCTCCCAGGTTCAAGCAATTCTCCTGTCTTAGCCTCCTGAGTAGCTGAGACTACAGGTGCATGCCACACCTGGCTAATTTTTTGTATTTTTAGTAGAGATGGGGTTTCACCATGTTGCCCAGGCTGGTGTTGAAGTCCTGACCTCAGGGGATCCACCCGCCTTGGCCTCCAAAAGTGCTGGGATTACAGGCATGAGCTATGGTGCCTGGCCTAAAGTTTATTTTGAATATTACAAATCGTAGTATGCCAAACAACTCCACAGTACTCAAATTATGGTATAGAGCCATGAAAACTATTAAAGAGAAGATAATGAGGATGAACCAAAAATTAAAGCATACTTTAGAGCCACAATAATTAAAACAGCAGGATAGTAATGGAGGACTACATGGACAGACTAAAGGAATCAAATAGGAAATCTAAATGTAGCCTCAAATACGTGTGGTAATTGGATGTAAGATAAAGGTAAAATCTCAAATCACTTGGCACAAAGATGGGCTTTTTAATGAATGGAGTTGAGACCTATGGATAGCCATATGGTAAAAGATCAAATTGTTTTCATACCACATACCGGGGCAAACTCCAATGAATCAATAATATAGTAGAAGAAAATACGTCAAATCTTTTCAAGATCTTGGAATGGGAAAGACTTTTCTGTGACTTAAAATCTACAAGCTATAAAATAAAATGTAAATTCAAATGCATAACTGCATTAAAAAACAAACTTCTGCACAGCAAAAAATCCAAGCTAAAAGATAAATGAAAATATATATGTATTTATGATTCATAGAATGGACAGGAGTTTATCTTCTTAATATATGAAAAGCTTTTAAAAATCTAGAAGAAAAGCAATAAAAACCCAATGGAAAAATGGATAAAGGATATAATAAGAAGTCTCATGAAGAAAAAAGGATACAAATTGTTCTGAAATATACACAAATGTACTCAACTTCAAACATAAGAGGTGCAATTTTTCATCTATTTATTGGCAAAGATCAAAAAATTTGACAATACATTATGTTGGAAAGGCTTTACAGTAATAGGTGCTTGCATATCTTGCTAATGAAAATGCAAAATAGTACAATCCCTATGGAAATTGGACAATGCATGAAAAATTTACAAAAACTTTGACCAGGCAATTTAGGAACTTGTCCTTGAATACTTGAAATATATAAGATTATACATTATCTAATTTTAAAATTTAAGAAAATATGCAAATGTCCACCAAAAGAAAACTGTTCAAACTATGATGTTCTTAATGGAACAATACCTAGCCATTAAAAAAAGAATGAGGAAGCTCTCTTCATACTGATGTAGAGAGACCTTCAGGTTATATTGTTTAGTAAAGAAAGAATGACTGTTTATGTGTTTACAGTATGCTACCCACTGAGTAATAAATTACAGAAGAATGTATATTTGCATTTGCTAATGTCTACAATAAGAAATACTGAAAGTACATGCAAAAAGATATAGAGGTAGGAGAACTGGCAGAGACAGGAGTAAAGCAAACTTGATATGTTTGCCTCTAGTACATTATTGATTCATTGGAATTTGCCCTAGTACGTGGTACGAAAACAATTTGATCTTTTACCATATGGCTACCCATAGGTCTCAACTCCATTCATTAAAAAGCCCATATTTATGCCAAGTGATTTGAGATTTTACCTTTATCATACATCCAATTCCCACATAAAGCAACTTCAAAAGCACACATTTAGTATACTTTTTCCAATCATACATTATTCTTTAGATGTAAAGAATTGGAAACAATAAAAAGAAATTGTGCAATCTATATTATTCTTCTCTGTATAATCATTTAAATAATTTTAAAGGTCTATTGACTGACAATGACTAATTTTTTCTAAAATTATACTCCTAATAAAATATTTTTAATATTTATATTAACCATAATTTTCTCAGTTTCAACTTTAAAACAAAAACTCTTTTGTGATCATAAAATTGTAGCATTTTACTTTTGTATTTGTTTTTATTGATGAAAGTTTTTTTGATATAACTTCAACTTTTATTTTAGATTCGGGGGTACATGTGCAGGTTTGTTACATGGGTATATTGTGTGATGCTGAGGTTTCGGATATAAATGATCCCATCACCCAGGTGGTGAGCATAATACCCAATTGTTAGTTTTTCAACTCTTGCTTCCCTCCCTCCCTCCCCCTCCAAGTAGTCCCCAGTGTCTGTTGTTGCCATCTTTTTGTCCATGAGTACCCTATGTTTAGCTCCCACTTAGAAGTGAGAACGTGCAGTATTTGGTTTTCTGTTCATGTGTTAATTCATTTAGATGCCCTTAAATGCTCTTAAATTCACTTAAATGCTCACTATATGACAATGACCTCCAGCTGCATCTGTGTTGCTGCAACGGACATGATTTTATTCTTTTTTATGCTGTATAGTATTCCATGGTGTATATGTACTACATTTTCTTTATCCAATCCATCACTGATGGACATCTAGGCTGACTGCATGTCTTTGCTATCATGAATAGTGCAGCAATGAACATGCAAGTGCGTGTGTCTTTTTGGTAGAATGATTTGTTTCCTTTTGGACATATGCCCAGTAATGGGATTTCTATGTTGAACGGTAGTTCTGTTTTAAGTTCTTTGAGAAATTGCCAAACTGCTTTCCACAGTGGCTGCCCTGATTTACATTCCCATCAATAGTTTATAACTATTCCCTTTCTCCATAGCCTCACCAGCATCTGTTATTTTTTGACTTTTTAATAATAGCCACTCTGTCTGGTGTGAGATAGTATCTCATTGTAGCTTTGATTTGCATTTCTCTGGTGATTACTGGTGTTGAGCATTTTTTCAGTGTTTGTTGGCCACGGGTATATCTTCTTTTGAGAAGTGTCTGTTCATGTCTTTTGCCATGTGTTTTGTTTGTTCATGTCTTTTTTAATGCGGTAATATGGTTTTTGCTTGTTGAATTTTTTAATTTCCTTATAGATTCTGGATACTAGACCTTTGTCAGATGCATAGTTTGTATTTTCTCCCCTCCTGTAGATTGTCTGTTTACTCTGTTGATGGTTTCTTTTGCTGTGCAGAAGCTCTTTAGTTTAATTAGGTCCCACTTGTCTATTTTTGTTTTTGTTGCAATTGCTTCTGAGGTCTGAGTCATAAATTATTTCTCAAGGCAGATGTGCAGAATGGTGTTTTTTAGGTTTTCTTCTAAGATTCTTATAGTTTGAGATCTTACACTGAAATCTTTAATCCATCTTGAGTTAATGTTTGTATGTGGTGAAAGGCAGGGGTACTGTTTCATTCTCCTGCATGTGGCTAGCTAGCTATTACAGCACTATTGAATAGGGAGTCCTCTCCCCATTGATTACTCATGTTCCTTGCTAGCTCTACACTCCTGCCCAATCTCACAATTTTGGGAGACCCACACCAACTCATTTCATGATTTCATTCAGTCTTCTATCTTTAAGTGCTCACTATATGACAATAAGTACCAAATTTAAATCTCTAGACCAGATCTCTCTTCTGAACTCAAAACTGAACATCTAATCTTCCTTCCCAGAATGACCCACTCAGTCCTCATTTTAATTGATGGGGAATAATCTTTGACTCCTCTTTTTTAAATCTCACTCTTCTGAGATTTGATCAGCTTCACTTTCAACCTTATCTACTTGTCGCTGCCTTCTATATGACACTCATTCAAACTACCACCATCACTAACCTAAATGACTGCAATAAGCTCCTAACTGGATTTCCTCCTACAATCTCCTTTCCACACAGCCCCCACTTAACACATAAATCAGACTGTGTCATTCCTCTGCTCAAAGTCTTTAATGGCTCCCTTTCTCACTCAGGAGTGAAAGCCCTCGGAATGTTCTACAAATTCCCATATGATCTGGCTTTCCATTATTCATCTAACTTTGTCTCCTATCATTCTTCCCTCATTCCTCAATCCAGCACATTGACCTTACACACTCCAGATATCTGCTTAGCGAACTCTCTCTCCTCCTTGAAATCCTTGCCCAAACGTTACCTTCTCAATGAAATCTCTCCTAAAAATCCTATTTAAAGGCGCACCATGCCTCTTATCCCCAGTATTCCAAATATCTTTGCCGTGGGCATTTTTTTTCAAGCCACTTATTGCCTTCTATGCAGTTTGCTTATTTATTATGTGTATTGCAAATATTTATGTATCCTTTCTCTACAACATAAGCTCCATGAAGGAAGGAATTTTTCTCTGCAGGCACCTCAAGTGTTGCTGCCACATAGTAAGGACTTAATACAATATTTGTTAAACGAATATATGAATTTGTGTTAAGAATAGAGCAGAAAAGTGTCTTGTTTGGAAATAGGCAAGTCAACTATCAAATAGGAGAAGTCATTATTTTCTGTCAATTTTAATTAACACACCAAACTAATATTGAATTGGAAACACTAAAGAAAGATTTAAACAGAGTTTGAAATAGTCTTTAAAAGGAAAAAGAATATAAATAGCTATTTTCAGCAGACTTCTATTGGTGGATATCTAGCTTATCTGTAGTTTAATGATGTATCGATTTCCATTTTTATTCATATGTGGTTGCCTGCATGTGTAACGTGCCTCTAGAATGAATTACTGGTAGTGGACTCACTGGGTCATAAAGTATGTACAATTTAAATTTTAAATGACATTACCAAATTGCCTTTTATTAGTGTGCATCTATTTACAATGACATTATCAGGGTATATACATGCTTATATGTTATAAGTTTTCTACAATAGCCTCTTTAGTATTGCAATAAAAGAAATATTAATATATGCACATGAAAAACATAGCCATTTTAATTATTGGTATTTTCAAAAAATATTTCAATAAAGTATAAATATAATGACCAAAAGGGAAGTGAGAGTTAAATGGGGAATGATGACTGAATGAATTATGAAGAAATTAATAAATGGCTCTATGAATTAATGGAGGGACGGATGGATAGATAGGTGGGTGAATGGGTGGGTGAATGAATAGATAGATGAATGGGTGGATGGATGGGTGGATGATCAGAGGAATATTGAATGAGTAGGTACTTGGCAAGAGGTGGTAAATATGCAAGAGGGGCTAATGGGAAAACAGAGTTACATGGTTCTGTGGAATAATCAGGACAACATCAGAAAAGTAACTCTGATAGAAAAAAAAGCTAATTGAAGGAAACAGTTGAAAATCATGTTTTGTTTCTTTTCTAACTAATTTCAAGAGAATAGCATGAATTAGAATATAGGAAGCATCAACAAAAGCTTCCCTTCTCACAAAGCAAAACACTCATGACTGCTGGAATAAAACAAGTGTCAGTATCAAGCTGACTGGGAATCAGATGGTGATGTTTCTAAAATTAAATTGTAAACTATGTTCTCATCTCACGCATCCCAGCCTAGTGACTGCTTCAGAGATGCAGAGTAACATAGAAGATTTGGGCATTAAAAGTAATGACTAACTTTTAGCATAGGGAACTCTTCTCAAAGAGGGAGGATGTTTTAAATCCATAAAAATCATCATGGAAACCATAAAAACCCCTGATATTACCTGGTCACCCCAATCAGCATATCTCAGATTCCCTTTCCTTCACAGAAAAATGACCCCAGGCCCTAATGTGTTCTGACTGGATATTACCTTCCTAAGAATACATGACATCGAAAATCCTCTTTGTCTCTATTGCCTCTATACAAATTCTAGTTCTTTCTCTTTCTAATCAATGTCAGTACCCTGAGATTATTAACAGAGCCTCTCTCAATCCCTTGAACAACATATGTCTTTAGAGAATTATGAAAGAATATGTTAAGAATAAGAAAATTTGCATGGAACTATGCCTGGCTGACAAAAAACCAGTGGGAATGAAACAATCATGTGCTTAGAAGTCAGAGAGACCTGAGTTTGAATCTTGACTCTGCTATTTCTAGTTGGATAAATCTCCGAGCCTGTAGCTCTTCAACTTGAAATACTTAACACTGATGTGTTATATGTTAAGTTGGTCTATAGAAGCACTAACACATTATAGCGTTCCATTTTTGAACAATGGTCCTCTAGATAAAATACAAAGGGAAACCAGATGTGTCTTTGTAATCTGTCATTATATATTGATTATTGATTTGGGGAGTTGAGTAATTTGGAATTTACTTATTCCAAAAAATGTACTGGTCAAGAAAGCCAAGTACTTCTGTCAGTTGTTACACATGCAGATAGCATTTTGGTGTTCTTTCACTGATGAAGTTCAGGGCACCTTCTAAATTTATGAAACATCTGTTTAAGCAGCTGGTTATTCATTAAATAAAAATAAAAATGTACCACTTTTCCCTGGCAATGCTAATAAATGGGAACAGGTGATGATCCCAAAAGAGATTATGATTATAAATGAACGTATTGAAATTCTTCACTATTTTTATAGAGGCATCAAAATAAAAATATATAAAAAGTGAAAAAGGAGCTCATGGAGCCCCTGGAATACACTGGGGACCCTAGGGTAATGGCTTACCTGCATGTCCCACTCCACTTAGATACCACATTCTACATGGAAATCCACCAGGATCAAAACTAATATTCTTTCTGCCTCACTCCCTAAATTTACCACCTGAAAATTTCTAGTTAGTAGCAATAGGGCAATTTCTAAAACTCAAATTCCAATCATTACTACATGAAAAGGCAACATTTTGTGAAACTCATGTTGAAAAGTCTGCCTCTAACTATGGGGACTAAGCAATAATTTATGAGACAGGAAAATGGGATTCTACTCGTTTGACAAGTAAGGAAACAGAAATTAATTGACTTGAAACTATACTAAGCGTTTTGACCTAAATGATCATATTTGATCAAAAACTCAAGGTTCAACTTCCAGCTTCCCATCAGTTGTCAATACCTTTTTATTAGAAGGGTGCTTAGAAACTAGAAAACAAGTCAAGTCATTTGAATTTAGCAGTGCAACAACTGGGAGATGGTTTTCTGCTTTGCTCCTTATCCCTCACCTTACCCAAGTGACCAGTGAACTTTTCTGCACCATTTTCTCTTTGCAGATTCCCCCCACAAGCATGGAACTGAAAAGTTCCAGCACCCAAATGGTAAAGCAAGGTCAATAAAAAGGACAATACTTTCATTGTGAGCCAGACTCAAGAGTTGCTTTTAGAATTTAGGAGCAAGAAATGCTGAACTGTTATGAGTTGCTGTGATGATGCATAATTAGACAGTGATTTAACACAGAGCTAAAAAAATAAAAATGACAGTAATCATGGGGGGAAAGAATAAAACAGCAATGAAAGCAGTTAAATGAGCCGAAGTGCCTGGTGTTTTGTGATGTGTATCTGTTAGTAATTTGTCAGACGGTAACAATAGAGGTAATTTCACAAATAACAGGGATTCATCAATTCACAATAGCACTCACTGGTATTTAAGACCAAAGAAAAGGAATTGTGTCTGGCTTATCAACTTAAAGAAATAGTCATGAAACTTGGGCCTAGCCTGCACATTACAAACTGAAATGGAGAACTTATCCTTAATCAGGAAAATTCAAAGCTGTACAAATCTGAATTATAATGACTTTCAAGGTAGATAATTGCTTTGGAGAAAGTTGCACAAAATTAAGAAAAGGTTAATAATGGTATTTTACGGGTAAGACAGATAGACTGCTTCCTGTCACCTTCAGAATACTCTCTGGCTGTTGAATTCCTCTCCAGCTTCACTTAAACACCCATCAAAAGCATTCAAAATTCTAGCCATGGAAATCCACCCTCATTACCCCCCATCGAGCTTAGCTTTTCCACACCTGTGCACATGTGATTTCTCCCAACGTTTCACTAGGATAGCAACTCATCCCTCAATGTTGAGTTCAAGTGACATTTCTCCCAAGCTACTCCTGCTGCCTGTGGTCTCCTTATCCTCCAGAATGCCCATAGGTTGCTGCTCTGTACTTCCATCCCACCGCATGGCATTAATCACTGTATAATAACTGGTTTGTAGCTCTTTCTTTCACACTAGCTGGGAGTTCCATAAGAGCAATGATTGCATTTCTTTGCTGTTTCCTCAGTCCTTGAGACATAATACATGCACAACAAATGTTGATGAATGAATGAATGAATGAGAGAATTAAAGTATCAACAGTGAGAAAAATAAGTATTGAATCACTCTCCCCACTATCATTCTCTTCCCAGTATCTATGAAAGATACATAAGGGAACTGTCCATAAGTTCCTCCTTGTTCAAAAATTGCTTCTAACTCAAGGGATAATTTCAAAAACTTTTAAGAGTATATTGACTCAAAATGTCCCTACAACTACAGTGAATGAAAAATGGGAGAGTGACAAAAAATACATGCAATATGGCTTATCTTATTTAAATCTAGCATTTGAAAAGATTTATATTATACTCCATGATAAAATGAGAGTAGCAAAATAATCCTAGCTAATGATTTTCCTTTTTTCTGTTATTCAGCTATCTATATCTATTATATATGTTTAATTAGAAGTTGCTATAATTTTTAATGTGATATATATATAACATATATATGTGATATGTTGTGTATATATCAGATATATATATGTTGTATATATATGTCATATATATCAGATATATATGTTGTATATATGTCATATATATGTTGTATATATATATACACAACATATATACGACTATATATGTTATATATATATATATACACACACACACACACACACAGAGTATATATGTTTTATATGTAGATATATATATGAGATGTGGTCTTTCTCTGTTGCCCAGGCTGGAGTGTGGTGGCATGATCATACATTGCTGCAGCCTCGGATTCCTGGGCTCAAGCGATCTTTCCCAACTCAGCCTCCAGAATCACTGGGATTACAAGTGCAAGCCACAGAATTGCTATGATTTAGAAAAATCTCAAAGTTGTTGAAACATTAAAATGTGAGCCTTCTACTGCTCTTTTTTTCTGAACCACAAGACATTTTTAAATCTCTTATTTTCAGTGTTACTGTATAACAAACAGCACCTTGATTTTCCCCAAGAAAAGAAAGTGCAACAGAAAAATGAGCAATGTAGTAAAAACCAAAGTAAAAAATGATATAAGCCTTTAAAAAAAGTCATAAAATGGTGTGTTTACTTGAAGAAAAGAGAATATTTTATGTGCATCACTATTATAGGAAGTAAAATTTACAATTTATCAATATGAGCATGTAAAGAGAGATAAACAATCCTGCACTGATGCAAAATGATTATGCAAATAGAAAAGCTTTTAAAATTATTGCCTATAATCTTTCAACATAGGATAATTGGCTTTTCCCCTTTGCCTAAGCCGTCTTTAGTCCAGCAATTGTGTTTCAATTTTTTCCTTCTTAGTCACAACCAATTTATTTTTTCATTTTCCTTCTTAGGAATCATCATAATCTTTATACTCATTTAACCCCAGTGGAATGGTAGAATGATTACCCAAGTGAATCAGTTCTGGCTCAAAGAAATCATTTAACATTTCCTGAAGTAAAATGAATATGATTTGAGAGGATGGGGTGAGGGAGGCCACAGAACACTGGAACAAGGGACTGAAGTGCTGGCGGTTTCTTGTAATTGTTAAGTACATAAAATCCATATACTTATAGAACTGATCATTGCTTGGTGTGGCAAGATGGCATTTTACCATGTTTACTATATCCAACTTTCTTTTTTTGTCAACTTTATGGAAGGGGAGCCCTACAGAAGGGAAATCATAATGTAGAAAAATAAAATATTTATGCCTTAATTCAGAAAGCACAATTCATTCCAGATTTCAGCGCACAATGTGAGCACTTTATAGTACTTTATGATGCTAAGGCAAGGACTATGGGTGCTTGTGTCCCACCTGAAACAAGATTAGGCAAACATCACTAAACTAGCATTGGCCTGTGGAGAGGGAAATATTTTTTCCTCTCTTCTCAACAAGCATATCATGGACTCCTACTGCAGAATATGCCCACAATCCCTCCATTCTTTCCACTCAGTTCCATTCATGGTTCCCAAAGACACTGCTGAGATAGCCATCTGAGGAAGTCAAGCCAATGAATTCATTCCCTGGATGTTTGGACTTGAAACCAGAGAGAGCCAAGACACTGTCCCTTCAGGATCTAGCACCTATCAGTGCTATGTTTTCATCCATGTGCAATAACTGTTAGTGATAAGAGAAATGAATAAACATGAACTATAAAGGAAACATTCCTCATTGTCCTTCCACTAAAAGAAGAAAACCACCAGACAGGACTTGTCTATGTAGGTCCTTATCTTCCAGCTCTAACGACACCACTGTTGATAAGAACAGAGGCCCAACAGGCCTTCTTCTGATATCTTTCCATTCCTCAGTCAATAGCGCCTCTATTCATCTAATGGTATTAGGAACCTGAAAGCACCTCAAATCTCTTTTTCCATCATTTACTATATCCAATCTAATTACAAGCCCAGCTGATGGCAAATCATAATTATCTCTGGAATCAAATTCCATCTCGAATACCACTACTCTGATTCCAGATACATATATCCCTCCCTGACTTCAACAATAACCTCATAATTATTCTCCTTAAACCAATAAGCAGAATTAAACCCCATACTTATTTTATTCACACATGCAACCAGAGCGATCTTTTCCAATGTATATCTAAAATCACGGGACCTTCTGCCACCACGTTATGTTTAAACTCTCCAGTGGCATCTTATACCAAGCTACATAAAGACAAACATGCTTAAAATGGCCTATAGATCCTAATTTGTTGACCCCTGCCTATCTATTAGCACCATCTTGCACATCGACACCACACTGCCCAAACCTATAAATACCAGGGGAATCCTTTTTAATCAATCAACTTTTCCTTATGAGGTGGCTATGGTTCTTGAGTTCCCTTTGCTTCAAACAGTTGTTTAGCCTGACTAGCATCACTGACTATAAAATATATTCCATCACTCCTGGTGGTTACCAGGATGGATCTGCCACACAGCCAGCCCCTCTGTTGGTACTATCGCCAAGGTATAGAAAAGAGTATAGTCTTCTTGACAGCTATTATGCTTTGTTTAAATGCAATTTTAAATGCAGGCGTTTCTAAGTGTGTTATTCATGCCAGTGATTTCTGCAAAAAATAAACATTTTGTAAAACTGCTAAAAGACTTCACAAATTGAGCAAAGCAAAGAATTTTTTGCAGGACAAGAGGAAGTAGAACAAATTCTGAGAACTACCTAAATTCACTCAGAGATGGGTACTCATTAAAAGTGCAAACTCTTGTGTTTAATCCAATATCCACTATATTAGAATCTCTTGGGGCCAGGAACCTAGAATCTGTATTTTAATAAGTACCTCAAGGTGATACTTTTCCACCTTAAATAAGTGAAAGTCAAATGAGAGAAGAGTTCCCAGGATCAGACCCTCAGGAATATCATTTAGAGGCCATGTAAAGAAGATGGAAAGGACGAGAGAGGTTATAAAAAGGCATCAGAGGCAGAAGATAAGCCAGAAGACAAGTGTCATGGAAGTCAAGAAAATGAGGTTTTTTTTCAAGGAGAAAGACGCCAACTTAGATGAATAGTAATGTGTAGACTTGTAAGATGAGAACTTAATGTAACCCGCCTTCGGCTCCGTGCAACTTAAAAGTTTCTGTTTGATTTGGCAACACAGAAATAATTAATGACTTACTGTCACCAATTTCAGTCAAGTGCTAGAGATGAAAGTCATAATAGAGTGGGCTAAACACTGATTGAAAAGAAAACTGAGAACAACCCAGTAACCATCAAAAGGAGAATACACTTGTAAATATGATCAATTCACCCTGTGAAATGTCATGTAGAAGTAAAAATGAATTAATTACAGCCATATAGTGCAATGTAGAAAAACCTTGATAATATGAGTCAAAAATTGTGTCCAAGAAGGCTACATTGAAGCAACAGTCTTCACGTAATTTCAAAAGTAATTAATATTAAATATTATATATTTTACAAGTGAATAATTATTTGATAAAATAATTTTAAGGTAAAGGAAATAATAAACATAAAATGTCAAAACTTGTTCCCTTTGATGTCAGTTAGACAGAAGAATGTGTTTTTAAAATCTATTGCACAGCATGATGACTATAATTAACAATAATGTAATGTGTATTTCAAAATTCCTAAGAGAGCAGATTTTAAATGCTCACACACAAAACAAAAAGTATTTGAGAGATAGATATGTTAGTTATCCTGATTTAATCATTCCATAATGTATACACATATCAAAACATCACATTGTACCTCATAAATATATACAATTACTATTTGTCAATTAAAATAAAACAAAAAGAAAAAAATACTTGGTCCCTCTGAGAGATGGGAATGTAAGGGAATCATATAAACAAATAGCACATAGAGATATGTGAACATGTGTTGTTTCATTCCACATGTGTTTATAATATCATTTCTATCACATGTATTTATTATATCATGTAAAAGTAAATACATGGGTTCCATTTCTGGCATGACAGCCTAAGAAGCTCCACGGAGTCCCCCCTCCCTGATGCTAGAAAAATTGGTAAAAAAAAAAAATTTATGGAGAAAGAGCAACCATTTAAAGTCTCTGGAAAGAATCCTAAGGGCATACAGCAAATGAAGAAATATTTGTTCAATAAAATCTACTAAAATGTGGTAAGAACAGCAAAAGCCTGTGGTTATTTCAACCAAGACCTATTCTTCCCATTCTTTCCATCCTCTCATCCCCCCAGCTCTGTGAGCTGGAAACTTCTCTCCAGGCTGGGACAGCTGAGAACACAGGGTTCTCTCCCCCACCCAGCTCCCAGTCAGAGGGCTCTGTTCCCAGGAAAGGCAGGGTGTCAGCATTTCTCATCATTCCCCCAGCTACCTGTAGTTGATTTTAAGTTCTAGGTGAGTATAGCCAAGAGGTGCGTGCTCCCTTCTTCTGTCCAGTCTCTACTTATAGGAGGGAGGCTCTATATTGTGTTGGATGCCACTGAAAATACTGAGCCCCTAATCACCCTTACCCTGGTTCAGAGGTAGAGTTTATACACAGGGAGAGGCAAACCAAAAAGACTTGAGACCTCTGTCTGCCTCCAGTGAGTGCTCAGCTCCTAAAGTGAGAGTGTGAATCAAAGAGAAGCACCCCATTGTCCCCCGACTCCAGAGATTTTACCTAAGGGGAGAGAGCAGGCAGAAAAACAGATATCCCCTAGCCTCTTTCCCATCACCAAAAAAACGGACTTCATTATCAAGAGAGTGTGGAAAAATTCAGGCCTAAAAGCACCCTAAGAAACAGTGGAAGTTGTGGTGAAAGGCAACTGGGAGGAGACTGGCAGATGCATTGTGCATACAGGCTACACTGTCAGCTAGCTAGTTTGCCTGAGAGAACCACGGAAAGAGACAGCTGGGAGGAGCCCTCTTGTGACAAACAATAACAACAACAACAACCCTCAAACACTGAATTCAGAAACTATCCCTTTAAAGGTGATCAAATTTGACTGGATAAGTCTGTGACACAATCTATACCCAGGGCATTGTTGAAAACGTAAATCAACTACCAAAACTACTGTCATCCCAGAGTGGCTGTGAGCACATCCAAGCCTGAAGAGCAATATGAAAGGCTTTGGACTGCATGGGAAGAATAGATGCCACTATAGTAATACAGTCAGTTAGTTAAATTTAAAAAAAAAGAAAGAAAAGAACAATAACAAGCCCCATAAGGGGGTGACCAGTGCTGAGTTGCTATATTATATAAAATGTCCAGATTCAGCAAAAAAATATGACACATGCAAAGAAACAGGAAAACGTGACCTATACACTGGCAAAAAATCAGGCTAAAGAAACTGCCTGTGAGAGGAACCAGATGTTAAGTTTAACAGATAAAGTCTTAAAAGAAGCCATTGTGAATAACTTCAAAGAACTAAAAGAAACCACAATTAAACAAGTAAAGAAATGTGTAATCACAAGGTCACATTAAATAAAGAATGTCAATAAAGATGTAACAATTACTAGGAAGGAGGAGGAAGAGGAGGAGGGGAGGGGGGAAGTCAGAATCCTGGAGTTGAAAAACACAACTGAAATGAAAAATTTATGAGAGAGGCTCAATAGTATATTTGAACTGGCTGAAGAAAGAATTAGAAACCTTGAAGATAGATTGATAAAAATTATGCAATTCAAGGAAAAAAGAAGAAATAAAAACAGCTTCAGAAAAATATGGGATATTAAGTCATCAACACATACATAATGGGAGTACTAGAAGGATTACTACAAAACTATAGTAATCAAGATAAAGTGGTGTTGACATAAGAATAGGCAATGGAATTTAGAGTCCAGAAATAAATCCTCACATTTACTGATTTTTTTTCACAAGGCTACCAAGACAATTTACTGGGCAAAAGAACAGTTTTTTCAACAAATGGTGCTGACACAACTGGATAGCCACATGGAAAAGAATGAAGTTAGACCCCTATCTCATACCATATATAAAAATTAACTCAAATTAGATCAAAGACCCAATTATAAGAGCTAAACTGTAAAACTCTTAGAAGACATAAAAGTAAATCTTTATGACCTCAGGTTTCACAATAGATTCCTAGGTATAACAGCAAAACCTAAAGAGCAAATGAAAAATAGATAATTTGCACCTCATTAAAATTTAAAACATTTGTACTTCAAAGAACACTATCAACAAAGTGAAAAAACAACCCACACAATAGAAGAAAATCACTGATCACAGATCACCATAAAATACATGATAATAACGAAATTGAAATATTGCAAGAATTACCAAAATGTGATACAGGGACATGAAGTGGGTGCATGCTGTTAGAAAAATTGTGCCAATAGACTTGCTCAATGCAGGGTTGCTACAAACCTTCAATTAAAAAAAAAAAGCAATATCTGTGAAGCTCAATAAAGCAAAAATGAGGTATGTCTATATTTGCTTACTGTTCCAACCATTAAAAGTATTAACTTATTTAATCCTCAGAACAATCCTATGAGGTAGGTATAATTAATTTCCCAATTTTTCAGATAAGAAAAAATGAGGCTTACGTTAAATAAACTGCCTAACATCACAAAACTAATATTTGGAGGAGCCACCTCTCAAACAAAGGCAAAAGATGCAAATAAATCATTTAACCTAACCTTAGTATTATTACCTTAAATCATAGACTTATTTATAATAGTCTGTTAATCTGTTTTTATATTTCAAATAATATTCTAAATGAATACTTCACATATAATTATTTGTTGTTTTTGTACTTGTAATTCTCAATTAGAACGTTATTTTACTAGATAAATCAAAACCTGACTGGTGTACATCTCTCTGACCATTTAGACTATAAAGCGGTAGTCCATATATCACCCTCCTCAGGTCGATTAAAATGTGTATTCGTGTATGTTTAAATGTATTCATAAATACTTCTCTTATTCTACAAAGATTTAAAATGACTTCCAGGAAAGAAAATAAATAATATCAATATATGAATTAAAAATGTCAAGACAAAAAAATCTAAATTAGATTAAAAGATCAAGCCTCCAGAGGGAAGCTTCTGGGCTTCTTGCAGGAGTGGCTTTGAGCAGAGCCGTGAAGTATGCATGAACCATTAGCAAGCACATTCTCAGAGTAAACAGGGGTGCACAATATGAAATCTCATATTGATCATATATACCAGTGTGACTACACGGTTTATTTTTAGGAGTTTCATTTGGGGATTTTTTTCCAAACTTCGTGAGGCAGTTTTTCAGTTATTTCTCATTGACCACTGATAGCTGGATGTGCCATTTTAAGCTTGATGCTAGATATATCAAGTTTACTTTTCTGAGTGTCTTTATAAAATCAATTATGACAGTATCATTTCTCTGATTTAATATGCTTCTCAGAACATTTTTTCTTTATTTTGGCACATTTTTTCCACTGTTTATTATCATGGGGAAATGAATCTGGAGAGCATTTTACGCAAAATTGTCTGGTTTCTGGAACTCAATACATTTTATAGTGCTTGAAACATTTCATTGTCCGTGCTGGTCATTTTGCTTTCCTCAAACATAAACTTATATTGATTCATGATATACCATGCTCCTTTTTCATTATTCCAGCTAGGTGCACTTTCAGATTCTTTTTTCCAAAGTTTACTCTTCACAAAAGCATTAAATATAGCATGAGATGGAGTTTTGTGACTTTGTCACAAAAGTAATAATTTTCAGCTAAGGATGCAATTTCAATTTTTATTATAGTCCACATCCTGAATATTATATTTGTAGATTTGTGTCAACTTTCCCCATGTCTTTTCTCAAGAAATATATTACACTAATGTTGGCAACTTATAAATCTAGAATTATTCAGTACAAAAAATATTTTGAAGAAAAGAGATACTGGTACCTAATGCCATCCTTAAATGGAAACATAATGGAACTATACAAATGTTAGTCAATTAAAATTTAAACCTGAAGCTGGAGAACCAAGTGACAAGGGTAAGAAAGATACTATTTTTCCCAGGAAACCAAATAACTTGACTTTAGGTCAACCTTGTGGAATGCAGTCAGGAAAAACAAAATAAGAAATGAGATGCAAGTGGCAGGAAGACACTGCAGGAAAAAAAAAAAAAAAAAGTGACTCAGTAACTCCAGAGTAAGAAGAGGATAAAGGTACACATTGCCCCTTTATTACATGGAAAGAAAAGCAATAATAGCAGATACCAAAGAGCCATAAGTTTAAAATTGTTTTGCTGAGGATTTTTTTTCCAAACTGAGTCAAGCCTCACCACTGAGATGAAAAAGTTAGAAAAACGGCTAGTACCTTGAAGAAACTATCTTAAATGCTATGAATATTGTGAATTCCTATTGTACTTATTGTCTAGATACGCTAATTTAACAAAAACATATATTGTCCTGATTTTTATCTAATTGCTTCATACTTACACACACATACTTACACCTGTATGTTAGTATATTCTAATTTGATTGTAAATTTCTTGAGTGGGGAAATGATTTTATACTGATTTGACATATACTAGTTTTCAGCTCAGAACAAAGAAGATAGCAGATAGTCCAAAATATTTGTTAAATTGAATTATGATGGGTAAAATATCTGATTAAATGTATGAAAAATGCCTTCAGGAGATCTGACTTTCAGAAATGTAAAATATAATACACTGTAGCAGCTTATATTTAATCTCAATTATTCTGATGATGTCTTAGATATATATTTTCATTATAAACTTAAGGGCTTTAAGTCTTTAATTTTTTGTTAAATATGAGGGAAAATGCAGAAAGATTTAGTCAAAGAGGGACTTTTCATTGAAAAATTGTAGACAATCAGTTTGGATTGTTCATATTTTTTAAAAAATCAACATTCATTGTATACCTCATACAACCAGTGGACATAAAATAATTCAAGTAAGTACAGAAACAAGAGCTGCTATACCCAGAAAAGGATTTTAACTGCATTTCTCAAGGGGAGCAGTGGCAATCATTCGCTTTCAGCTCTGACCCAACCTAGGAGTTCCTGTTCCATCAAAAAAGCCTCCCCAGACCCCCAGGCAGGCAGCATGCGGATCATGAAGAACACAAAGACAGCATGCAGAGAGCTCAGAAACAGAGCTTCAGGATCTGAAAACTCAAAAGGAAGTCACTCCCAAGGTGGTAAATTATCAATACTAGAGACCAGCAGATAACAGAAAGAAATCACAGAAGAGCTGCACCCTTTCAACGGGTTAGTGAGCAGTATATTTATAATTTAGATTTAAAGCTACTGTATACCAATGGCCTGATCTTTTTTTTTCTTTTTTGTGATTAGTAATAAGGGCCTGGATCTAGAAGGGGGTATAGCCCCATGAAAGACAGCACAGGACAAGGATGGTTTAAGACATACTGAAGATTATTCTAGACCGGGGCCAGCTAAAACAAAGACACAAATTGAGCCCAGCCAGAAAAGAGACAAAAATATTAGTTACAAGATATTATTGTTCATCATATACAAGTATCCTGAAGTGGAGGTATTGTAGTGTGGTGGACTGAGTGCGCTGAGCAGACAGAGTTGGCTCAGATCCTGGCTCTGGCGCTTTCTATTTGATCCTGGAAACAGGAAACTAACCATCCTGTGTCTCAGTAGCACTTACTTCACATGCTGTGAAAATTACATGCAGTTATTTGAAAGCCCATACTCTGGTAAGTGGACAGCAAGTAGTACCTATTTTTATTATGTTCTTTATCCTGTTGTTATAGTTATTCTTCTTTTGAGACAAATGAATAGGATTTTGTTCATGGTTCTCATTCTCTAGTGTCACTTCAGTTACTTTCAAATATGCTTAAGTTTTCTTTGTAAATCCAGAGTTAAAGATATATCTCCAAAGTCAGGAAGCAAAATGAGTAAGTAAATCCTACTCCATAGAGGTGGACTAACAAACCAGTGCTTGTTCTGGGATGCTATTGAAAATAACGGCAGGGGTTTTCACTATTTTTCTCAGCCTTTGTTTTGATAATTGTAAGAGTCCAGGAGGCCGGTGATGATTATTGGAAGGCATAGCAAAAGTACCACTGTTCTACTACAATTTTTAGATCCAAGAACATTAGACATCAGAATCTTTAAAATACCCCGTGTAGAGGGTTCAATATAAACTACGTAGTAAATGCTATTTCATCATTGAAGAAAGAAGGAAAAGGAAATTATACAGGTCAATCAACTTCAAAATAATAATGTTAATTATTAAATAAAATAATGTGCTTGTTTCTCTTCAAATGATACTAAATAAAGCTAAATCCTAGACTCTATAGTAAACAGCATAATATGAATTACAACAAAACACTTAAGATTCAGATTTGACACTTTTAAGCCTCTAATTCACATACCATCATTTGATAAGTGAAGTTGCTCAATTACTGTTACTTCCTTTGAACCGGTGCTACTTTAGAAGACACAATTATCAGAACCGTTTGACTGCCACTGTCACTAAGTACGTGTTATTCACTTTTGAGAAGGGGAGTTAGAAAATCTGGAGCAAAAAAGCCAGACAGTCAGCATCACTGAACCCCTTGCACCTCTACACTCTGCCATCACCTGCTTCCACCTCACTGTCTCCTTCCAGAAGGGAGTGATGTTCCTGCAATGAGTCATTTGGGCTCAGTGCATTGCAACCCTGAACTCTAGGAAGACACTTTTCTCTTCTTGATCTGTTTGGCTTAATACGTGCATCAAAAATGAAATAAAATAAAACAAAAACAAAGAAGTAATATAAGGTCCTAGAATATATCTAGACCACAGCTATCATAAAGAAGAGTTCGGCCAGGCATGGTTGCTCACACCTGTAATCTTAGCACTTTGGGAGGCCGAGGCAGGCAGATTGCTGGAGCTCAGGAGTTTGAGACCAGCCTGGCCAACATGGAGAAACGCCAGCTTTACAAAAAATACAAAAAAAAAAAATTAGCCTGGTGTGGTGGCACACGCCTCTAGTCCCACATACTCAGGAGGTTGAGGAGGGAGAATCACTTGAGCCCAGAAGGTCAAAGCTGCAGTGAGCCATGATCGCACCACTGCACTCCAGCCTGGGCAACAGAACAAGATCCCATCTCAAAAAAAAAAAAAAAAAAGAGTTATGTTTTCTACTGTGTGTACATGTGTGTGTGTCAAGAGGGGAGATTCTGCTGGTGATTTAACTGCTCTCTTTAAGTACTATTCATGCAGCTATGTTCCCATAGAACCTTCTACTCTGGCTTCAAATTTGTTTACACATAAAAATATATGTCTTCAGATTTAATTTGTGATGTATTTTAATAAGCATATATCGAAAGAATCACCTGGTTAAATGCCAGTGGAGTGATTACTTACTGCCCAGTTACTTGCACAGGGCCACATTTTTCAGTTCCTGGAAATAGAGTTGGCAACATTATCATTTTTTAGAATTACCTATTTGCCCAAAATAGTGAATTTTTACTATGTCAATTGTAATTTGATAGAGAAAATGACGTTTGGTTTCAGAATTTCTCAAATCTAGCAAAAATTTCAAGCACTTCTAACAAGTTTAAGAACAAGAAAAAAATGACTAAAATAACTTACTTCCACACTTTCCACAGGTTTCTTGCAGAAGTTAGAACTAAGAAGCCTTTTCCTTAAAAATTATTCATTTGAAAAGCT
This sequence comes from Symphalangus syndactylus, assembly GCF_028878055.3. NCBI lineage: Eukaryota > Metazoa > Chordata > Mammalia > Primates > Hylobatidae > Symphalangus > Symphalangus syndactylus. The sequence goes on along the minus strand of NC_072436.2, from coordinate 104,800,423 downwards.
TGAACGATTGGGTGAAAATGATTGACAGAATGTTTCCTTCAAAATAAATGACTGTCACATATAGCTCAGTGCCATTCACAGGGAAGGCCCTTCTTAATAAATGCCTGTTGATAGATGTATATATTTTAAGTACATATTCCATTAGCATCACTGTTCCACATTCTTTGTACCATAACACTTCAATTAAACATGAAATGGCAGTATTTTGCAATTGTGGCTTCGGGTTCAATCATTTAGCCAGTCGACAAACATTTATTAAGTTCCTGCTATGCATTTATTTATTCACTCAATGCCTGCAGTATGCCAGGCACCGGCCTTAGCTTGGGAGACTTAACAGTGTATCCAATTGACAGTTTCCATTTCCTCCAGAAATTTGCAGACTGGTGATGACAGAGAAGAAATAAACAGGGAAGCAAATAAATACATTTGTAAGACTATTCAAGTATTGTTAAGTGCATAAAACCAAATAATGAGATACAGTTTGACTTGAAGGAGAGGGAAGACCTACTTTAGGCATCAAAGACAGAAAAAGTTTCTCTGAGAAACTGGCTTCTGAAATCAATACAGTTAGCCATTCAAATACTTGGAGAAAGAAATTTCCAGGTAGACAGAATTAGGGTAAAGGCATGGAAATGAGAATGATTTTAGTTACATCGAGTAACAAAAAATATATATATGGCTGAAGAAAATGATAAGTATTTTGATTTTATCTTAACTGCAATGAGAAGACATCTGAGGATGCTCTTAAGTCCGGTTTATTAAAGAATCCTTTGCCCACACACACAAAGCACCCACTTTAAAGATATAGTTAATAAGTTTTAGCAAATGTGTATAGTCAGGTAACCACTACCCCACCATCATAATTAAAATATAGAATATTTCCATCACTCTAAAAAGTTGCCTCATGCCCTTTTGCAATCACAAGCCACTGGAAAACATTATAATTCTGTCATATAAATGGAATCATAAAGAATGTCAAACAAGTCAAATCATACAGTATACAATATGCAATCTTCTGGCTTCTTTTACTTAGCATAATGCTTCTGAGATTTGTCTGTCTCATTGCATGTTGGTTTTGAGATTCTACTGGATATCTAACAAGCAGTGTTGACTCAGCAGCTAAATATAGAAGACTAGACAAAAGATAACAAGTATTGACAATGATGTGGAGAAAAGGAAATCGATGTTGGTGGGAAGTAAATTGGTACAGCTATTACAGAAAACAATATGGAGGCTCCTCGAATGATTAATAGAACCATTCTATGATCCAGCAATCCCATTTCTGGTTCTATAGCCAAAGGAAATGAAATCAGTACCTTGAAGAGATATCTGCACCCCCATGTTCATTGCAAAATTATTCACAATAGCCAAGATACAAAATCAACCTAAGTGTTCATCAATGGATGAACGAATAAAGAAAATGGGTGTATATACACAATGGAATATTATTCAGCCTCAAGAAAGAAGGAAATCCTGCCACTGGCAACACAACGGGTAAACCTAGAGGACATTATGCCAAGTGAAATAAGCCAAGCACAGAGGGACAGATATTGCAAGTTCTTATTCATATGTGTAACGTAAAAAGTTGAACTTATGGAAACAGAATAGAATATTTACATAAGTTAAACTTATAGAAACAGCATTACCAGGGGCTGGGAGGTAAGGGAAATGGGGAGATGTTGATCATATATATATATATATATATATATATATGTGTGTGTGTGTGTGTTTGTGTGTGTATATAATATATAATATATATAAAATATGTATATATATGTGTATATATATATATGTGTACATATATATATAATTTTTATTTGACAACTCTACTTTAATAAAGCTGGGAGAAAAAAGTATATCCAGCAGGTCCTCAAATACGTCTTTTCATCCAATGTTGTTTCATTCTAAAATTGATGAGAAAAAAATGTGATTCCCAGCCAGGGCCACTGTGTGTGTGGAGATTGCATGTTCTCCCCATTTCTGCATGGGTTTTCTCTGGGTACTCCGGTTGCCACCTACATCCCAAAGATGTGCATGGTAGGTGAATCGGCACATCTCTATGGTCCCAAGTCTGAGTGAGCGAGTGTGTGTGTGTTTGAGTGTGCCCTGCAATGGAAAGGCAGCTGTCCAGGTTTCGCTCCCACCTTGCACCTGGAGCTGCTGGGATAGGATCCAGCCACCAGCGATCCTCAACTGGAATAAGTGCGTAAATAAATATCTTACTTGTCTTATTAATCTTTCTGTAATGTATGTATAGCTCATATTTATCTCAACACTTAATATTAGAAGTGTCTTGGTCTTTATTTGGAAGTTTGGTGATGGTTTTGTGACCAGAAATATGTCATAGGAACTTAACTCTTGTTTATACCAATTAGCTTATGGTAAAATTATTTTCATTAGGCATTGTTTTGCTGAAAGCTGCAGTTTCCGAGAACCTATTGACAATGTTAAGTGAGGACTTTTTGTGCAAGTCTGGAGTTCAAGGCAAAGATCAGATCAGGAGAAAAAATCCTGAAGTCTAGATAGTATTTAAAACCATGGGATTAGGTGATATCACCAAACCACATCTAGATAGTATTTAAAACCATAAGATTAGGTGATATCACCGAAGGAAAAAAATGAAAGATTAAGTCCTGGGGTCCTACACATGTTAAAAAGAGGTGAAGGAGGCAGAGATTAAGGAAAAATATCTAGTGAAGATGAAAGAAGGTAAGTAAGAAGCCCAAAGAAGAAGGCATTTCAAAAAGGAGAGGATGGTCAACTGTGCCAGGTATGAAGTAGAATGAGAACTTGCCATTGATTTGTCAAGGTAGAAATCACTGATTACCTTAATAAGTGCAGTGTAAATGGCCCCGTGCCAGACATTGAAAAATGCTTGGCAAAACTATAGAGTCAGTGAAAAGATCAGTGGTTGCCAGGAATTACAGAGAGGGAAAATCAACAGGTGGAGTACAGAAAATTTTTAAGACAGTAAAAACACTCTATGATACTATAATGGTGGATACATGTCATCATACATTTATCCAAGCTCATAGAACACACAACAGAAAGAGTGATCCTTAAAGTGAACTATAGACTTTGAGTGACAATGATGTGTCAATGTAGGTTCATCAGTTATAATAACTGTGCCATTCTGGTGAAGATATTGACAATGCAGAAGGCTGTGAATAACGGGGAGAAGTGGGGCAGGGGGTATATGGGAAATCTCTGTACCTTCCTCTAAATCTTGCTGTGAACCTAAATTTGCTCTAAAATAAATAGCACCTTTAGTTTTCAAAAAGTGCTTGGAATGCCATTGTGAATAAAGCAGAAGTAATAACACCCAGCCTCTTGGAAATTACAGTCTAATATGTGTGCCTTCAGTTTGGTTCCTTATTAACTGCATACAGCAATTGGGAATTGAACATGTAACTAACAGTTTAGAACTCTGGAAGAAATTTGAATTCTTTGGTTCTTCCTCTTTTCCCCTTAAGAAAATTTTAATACAATTTCACTAAGGAAAATGGAATATTATCATCCGAATGCTAATCATGGTTGGGGGGTAGATAATCATTTTCCTTATCTGATATTTAGAAAGAGATATTTATCCTTTTATGAATTAATAATTCAGAATGTGTTTGAAGACATAACCAATTAGCTGTAGTAATTTGCATTTTTATGTTTTTTCATTAGTTTCCTAAGTCCTTTTCCCTGGTTTCTGTAATAAAAATGCTATCTTTCAAAGGTGAATAGCTTTTTTGTATTTGCTTGGTAATGAGCTTTCTTTAATTATCATTTGGCCAATTTTACAGATTTCAAAGAAAATACAGCTATTAGCGTTGAAAGACTGGCAAGCCCATGTGTATTAGCCAGGGTTCTCTAGAGAAAGAGGACCAACAGGATATATATAAAGAGATTTGTAATAAAGAATTGACTCATGTGGTTATGGAGGCAGGCAAGTCCCAAGATCTTCAGGGTGAGTCAGCAAGCTGGAGACTGACTCAGGAGAGTCGATGGTGTTTCAGCCCGTCTGAAAGCCTGAGAACCAAGAAAGCCAGTGGTATAGTTCTCAGCAGCAGCAGGCTCAAGACCGAGGAAAAGCCAGTATTTCATTTTGAGTCTAAAGGCAGGAAAATAAAAAAAAAATGATACCCTAGTTTGAAGGTGTCAGACAGGAATAATTCTGTCTTGTTTGAGGGAGGGTCAGCCTTCTCAAACTAGTCAAGCCTTCAACTGATTAGATGAGGCCCACTCACATTAGGGAGGACAATCTGCTTTACTCAGTCTACCAATTCCAGGGTTAATCTCATCCAAAAACACCCTCATACAAACACCCAGAATAATGTCTGACCAAATAGCTCAGCATCTCATGACCCAATCAAATTAACATAAAATTAACCATCACACTGTGTGATATTTTCATTCTTTAGCTTGCTGCCAGAATTCTTTTTCCATTTAAATGTAATCAGTAGATTTTGTTATTTGTCGTTGTTTCTAGATGTTGTTGTGGTTGTTATTTTATTGCTTTTGCTAAGCTTTTATGTGAATTGAACACGGACCAATGTTCACCAAGCATCAACTATGAACTCCACAGAGTGTTGTATACTTAACTTATTTAATTCAAACCTCACTAGTATATTCCCTCCAGGGCATTTCAGGAGGACAAATGACAAATGAGCATAAGACACCACACAAGTGAAACCATGCATCATAAATTAATTTCTTCCACCAAATGCACACAGATTTTTATTCTCAGGCCTGACTCACCAAGGGCAAAAGAGACTGAGATAGAGATGTGTGTGGTATAGTATAAATCTAACTGACAAGCTTTTAAAACATAAGTCCATTATTGTCATTAATAAATGTTAGTTAAGTACACTGGAAACACCATTAACCATCTGTGGTTTAATTGTTAACTGTTCAGTAAGCAAACTTTCACTCCGAGTGGTATCTTTAAGCAACGCAGGGGTTTCCTCTAATCACCTGGTTTATTAAAACTTGTGAAAGTAGGTTGTAAATATTTATAGATTTATGTCAACAAAATAAGTCTCATGGTTCTTTACGGCAGCATAAAGGAAAAGAAGAGAAACAATGTATAAACTAAAATAAAAACTGAAAAGAATACATCCTTCACAAAAATTAACTCAAAATGGAAGGTAGGCCTAATTATAAATCACAAAACTATAAAACGCTTAGAAGGTAACATAGGAGAAAACCTAGGTAACCTTGGATATGGTAACGACCTTTTAGATACAGCACCAAAGGCGCAATCCATGAAAAAAGTAACTGATAAGCAGGACTTATTAAAATGTAAAACTTCTGCTCTGCAAAACGCATCATCAAGAGAATGAGAAAACAGCCACCAGCTGGGAGAAAATATTTGCAAAACACATATCTGATAAATAACTATTATCCAAAATATACAAAGAATTCATAAACTCAACAATAAGAAAACAAACAACCCAATTAAAAATGGGTTAAAGATCTGAACAGACACCTCACCAAATACGATGTACATATGGCAAATAAGCTTATGAAAACATGCCTCACAGCATATGTCATCAGGGAGACACAAATTAAAACAATGAGATACCACTACACACCTATTAGAATGGCCAAAATTCAAAACACTGACAACACCAAATGCTGTTGAGGATGTGGAACACCAGAAACTCTCATTCATTGCTGATGGAAATAGAAAACGATGTGGCCACTTTGGAAGACAGTTTGGTGGCTTCCCCCAAAACTAATCGAATTCATGTTGCAGGAAGTCAGGGACCCCAAACAGAGGGACCTGCTCAAGCTGAGACAGAAGAACATAAATTGTGAAGATTTCATGGACATTTATCACTTCCCCAATCAATACCCTTATAATTTCCTATGCCTGTCTTTACTTTCATCTCTTAATCCTGTCATCTTCGTAAGCTGAGGATGTATGTCGCTTCACGACCCTGTGATGATTGTGTTAACTGCACAAATTGTTCGTAAAGCATGTGTGTTTGAACAATATGAAATCTAGGCACTTTGAAAAAAGAACAGGTTAACAATGATGTTCAGGGAACAAGGGAGATAACCATTAGGTCTGACTGCCTGGGAGCCAGGCAGGACAGAGCCATATTTCTATTACAGAAAACAGGTAAGAGAAATATCGCTGAATCCTTTCCCCAGTAAGAAATATTAATAATTAACAGCCCTGGGGAAAGAATGCATTCCCAGGGGGGGCTTCTAAAATGGCCGCTCTGGGGGTGTCTGCCTTATGCAGTTGTAGATGAGGGATGAAACATGCCCTGGCCTCCTTCAGCACCCCCAGGCTTGCCAGGATTAGGAAATTCCAGCCTGGCGAACTCTAGTCAGACCTGTTCTCTGATCTTGAACCCTGTTTCCTGCTAAGATGTTTATCAACGACAATGTGTGCCCAGCAGGACACAGACCTTCATGAGTAATTCTAGTTTCACCCTGGCCTTGTGACCTTGCCCTGCCCATTTGCCTTGTGATATTTTGTTGCCCTTGAAGCATGTGATCTCTGTGACCTACACCCTATTCATGCACTCCCTTTGAATATTGCTAATAAAAACTTGCTGGTTTTACATCTCAGGGGGCATCAAGGAATCTGCCAACACGTGATGTCTCCCCCAAGCACCCAGCTTTAAAATTTCTCTCTTTTGTACTCTTTCCCTTTATTTCTCAGACCAGCCAACACTTAGGGAAAATAGAAAAGAACCTACGTTGAAATATTGGGGGCTGGTTCTCCGATACTTACCACATGATCTAGCAATGATGCTCATTGATATTGACCCAAAGGAGCTGAAAAATTATGTCTGCATAAAAACCTGCACACAAGTGTTTATAGCAGTTTTATTCACAATTGCTGTATTATTCCGTTTTCATGCTGCTGATAAAGACATACCTGAGACTGAGTAATTTATACAAGAAAAAGGTTTAATGTACTTACAGTTCCACATGTCTGGGGAAGCCTCACAATCATGGCAGAAGGCAAGGAGGAGCAAGTCACATCTTACATGGATGGCAGCAGGCAAAGAGAGAGAGCACTTGTGCAGGCAAATTCCCATTTTTAAAACCATCAGATCTTGTGAGACTTATTCACTATCACGAAAACGGTATGGGAAAGATCTGCCTCCATGATTCAATTACCTCCCCCCAGGTTCCTCCCACAAAACGTGGGAATTTTAGGAGTACAATTCAAGATGAGATTTGGGTGAGAACACAGCCAAACCATATCATTCCACTTGGCCTCTCCCAAATCTCATGTCCTCACATTTCAAAACCAATCATGCCTGCCCAACAGTCCCCCAAAGTCTTTTTTTTTTTCCATTCATATGGGTGCATTTATTTTATTTTTCTTTTTTTATTATTTTTTTTTGCACACAAAACAATTAACATTTTCTAAAAATACATACAAACAAAAAGATGCATATCAAACATATTAGGAAGGTTGCACATGGGAAGACGGGGAATAGAAATGGGGGGTGGGAATTAAAGAAAATAAATGAGAGAGGGACTTTGTATGGATCAATGATAATAACTCAATCCTCTATTTGACAAAGAAGAAGGAGAAGGAAGAGGAAGAAAAAGAAAGTGGGATAAAGGATCAGAAAGGGAGGAAAATAGAAAAAATTAGAGTATGACTCTAGGATAGACCTGTTTTATTGTTGCTGGGTTGGTTGGTTGGTTTGTCTGTTGTATTTTTCACATGTTTCGCCATGTTGGCCAGGCTGGTCTCAAACTCCTAGCCTCAAGTGATCAACCCGCCTCGGCCTCCCAGAGTGCTGGGACTACAGGCGTGAGCCACCACCACCAGCCCCCACATTGCTTCTGGCCTCCGTGGTAGACCTCCCAGACGGGGCCGCCGGGCAGAGGCGCTCCCCACATCCCAGACGGGGCGGCCGGGCAGAGGCGCTCCTCACTTCCCAGATGGGGTGGCCGGGTAGAGACGCTCCTCACTTCCTAGACGGGGTGGTGGCCGGGCAGAGGGGCTCCTCACTTCCCGGACGGGGCGGCCAGGCAGAGGCACTCCTCACATCCTAGACGGGGCGGCCGGGAAGAGGCGCTCCTCACTTCCTCCCAGATGGGGCGGCCAGGCAGAGGCACTCATCACTTCTCTCCAGATGAGGCGGCCGGGCAGAGGCGCTCCTCACTTCTTCCCAGACGGGGCAGCCGGGCAGAGGCACTCCTCACTTCTTCCCAGATGGGGCGGTCGGGCAGAGGCGCTCCTCACTTCCTAGATGGGGTGGCGGCGGGGCAGAGGCGCTCCTCACCTCCCAGACGGGGTGGCCGGGCAGAGGCGCTCCTCACATCCCAGACAATGGGCAGCCAGGCAGAGACGCTCCCCACCTCCCAGACGGGGCGGGGGCCGGGCAGAGGCTGCAATCCCAGCACCCTGGGAAGCCAAGGCAGGCGGCTGGGAGGCGGAGGCTGCAGCGAGCCAAGACCACACCACCGCACTCCAGCCCGGGCAACACTGAGCACCGAGTGAGCGAGACTCCGTCTGCAGTCCCAGCACCTCGGGAGGCTGAGGCGGGCAGACCACTCGAGGTCAGGAGCTGGAGACCAGCCCGGCCAACATGGCGAAAGCACGCCTCCAGCCAAAGGAGGAAAAGGAGGCAGGGGTGGTGGCACGCGCCGGCAATCCCTGCAATCCCTGGTAGTCCGCAGGCCGGGGCAGGAGAATGACCGGGAGCCGGAGGTGGGGAGTCTGTATCGAGCTGACTATCCTCCAGCGTGGGCCACAGAGGGAAGGGAAGGGAAGGGAAGGGGGAAGGGAAGGGGTAAAGGAAGGGGGAAGGGAAGGGGAAAGGGAAGGGGAAAGGGAAGGGGAAAGGGAAGGGAAGGGAAGGGAAGGGAAAGGAAGGGAAGGGAAGGAAAACTCCCAAAGTCTGAACTCATTTCAGCATTAACTCAAAAGTTCACAGTCCAAAGTCTCCTCTGAGACAAAGCAAGTCTCTTTTGCCTATGAACCTGTAAAATCAAAAGCAAGATACAATAGGGGTACAGGCATTGGGTAAATACAGCCTGTTCCAAATGGGAGAAATTTGTCAAAACAAAGGGACCACAGGCCCCATGCAAGTCCAAAATCCAGCAGGGCAGTCAAATCTTAAAGCACCAAAATGATCTCCTTTGACTCCATGTCTCACATCCAGGTCATGCTGATGCAAGAGGTGGGTTCCCTTGTTCTTGGGCAGCTCTGCCCCTGTGGCACTTCAGCCTTCCAAGTAGCTGAGATTACAGGCATGCACCACCATGCCCAGCTAATTTTTGTGTTTTTAGTAGAGACAGAGTTTCACTATCTTGGCCAAGCTGGTCTCAAACTCCTGGCCTCAAGTGATCCACCTCCCAAAGGGATGGGTTTACAGGTGTGAGCCACCATGCCTGGCCAATGTTTGGCTTTCTTAGACTTCCTCTTCTTAACACACACACTACTCTAAATATTAGGTCTTTAATTCCATGAATGCCTCCCACAGGTCTGTCACCAACAGTCTTGCCACAATAACAAACAGCACCAAAATCTCAATTGCCTGACACACACCAAGGTCTGATGCATGTCTGGACAATATCCTCAATGCAAGCGCTCAAAGATGGCTCAGGGCTCTGCCTGCTTCCACCCTGTGATACTCCCTCTCACACATTCCAAGACTCACCACATCAGGGGAAGAGAACACGGGAGGGTTCCATGAAATGCTTCAGCATGGAAGCGACAGTCATCTCACCACCCAAAGGCCAGAACCCATGGCACGGGTGGCAGGGAAGTGTCCTTCTCTCATGTGCCCAGAAGAGGAGCATCAGAAATGGGTGGGCACTGAAGTTTTGATATACTAGTCCTAACTAAACAGTGCCCAAGCTCTCAACCTTTCTTACTCTGCAAAATTTGCCCAGAATCTCAATTGTAAAGGTGACAAAACTTATCATTCTCACACTTCTGTCCCCTCTTGATATAGTTAGCAATTTAAGTAAGAAGAAAGGCCTTGTCCTGGGTCCTCTCACGACATCAGAGAGGATATCTTTAATCATTTCTATGATTTTTTCCATGTCATGACTCTTCCACTCTAAGTTGAACTCTTTTCTTCTCAACCTCAGACTCATATCAAATGTCTGCTTGATAGCTCCATTTGTGTGGCTAATAAATATCTCAAACCAATGTGTCCCAAACTGAACTTCTTAGCTTTATGCAAAAATCTGCTCCACCAATCTCAATTGATGGTAACTCCATTTTTCTAGTTGCTCAGGCCAAAACCTTGGTGTTATCCCTGATTCCTCTCTATCACACCCCACATCCAATCCATCAGGAAATTCTTTTGGCTCTAACTTCAAAATATATTCATGGCTGACATAAACTGACCAAGTCATCATTTTGGTGTTTCAGTGCCTCTTCCACAGGGGAAACTCTCTGGTATATATTAACACATGATGCAAATATCTTCACACTCTTGCCTCCTTCCATACATTCATCCACAAGCCTCTTCCCCAGATCTCTTTGTCCCCAATCTGCTCATCTTGCTCCTTCCAGAACACAATCAACCAGCTAAGTCATTTACCACTGCCCATCAGTCCACATTCATTCTTCCCTTGGGCAAATTCTCATCCTACACAAAATGAATTGCCAAGTATAAAGCCCAAAATTGTGCCCACTGGGAAAATTTACCTTCCCCACTGTTTTTCAGGGACACTTGGAATGGGGCTGCAATGCAGCAGCAGTCAGTGTTGACATTCACAAATGTGCCAGGACAACCCATCCATGAACCAAGCTTGGATTTTTGTCACCTGTCAGCTGGTCATAAGAAACCCCATGAGACCTAGATGTGAACCAGAGAGAAGGCGCTGGTGCAACTGTGATGGGTGGCATGGGAATTTGGGTTTCTGTTCTTGCAACCTACCTGTACTCTCTTCCTTCCAAAGCCTGATACCAGATGTACTCCTTTCATACTATGATAGATTATTCCTGAGTCCAACTTGGTGAGTCTGGCAGTACCTAGCACATGATAGGAAGTTCTAGCCTACCACTTTCTGTACTTTCTGTCTTCTGCTAGGGTCATAACATGACAAGATCTGTTTTTCAAGTGATATGTGGTTCTCTGTTGCAGATAGCATGCACTTGCTCCAGAAGACTAGGGATCTACTCCATGACTCTCTTGTTGGAGCTTGACACTGGCTTCAGTGCAGCATCCTTGTCTCCCACAGATATCTCTAATACTGTGAGGTCTTCCAGATCATTTTGCCCAAGCAACATGTCTGCTTTGCCACAGCCTGGATGTGCTATGGAGAACTCTCTTGCTCTGGACCCCACTTAAAATTAACTGTTTTTCCCATCACCCCATAAAATGGTTGGAGTAGTATCTACAAGTGCAAGATATGCTGCCTCCAAAACCTGAGGAGGCTTTCCAAGTTTTATATTTCTTCCTTAGTTATTTGGTGAACCCCCAAATCTGTAGAGTTTAACTCCCACTCTCTGAAGCACAACCACCTTACTAAGGCATCCAGAGTGCTTGCTACTTGTAGCTCCTGTGATGGTTAATTTTATAGGTCAACTTGAGTGGGTGACAGAGTGCCCAGATATTTGATTAGAAAATATTCTGAGTATGCCTGTGAGGATGTTTCTGGGCGATATCAACTTTTAACTCAGTAAACTGAATAAAGCAGATTGGCCTCCCCAATGTGTGTGGGCCTCATCCAATCCATTGAAGGACTGAATCGAACAAAAAGGCTGAGTAAGGGAGAATTTGTTCTCTCTGCCTGATTGCCTTCACGTTGAACTTTGGTCTTCTCCTGCCTTTGGACTTGTACCCAGACTTAAACTACACCACTGGCTCTTCTGGGTCTATGGCTTGCTGCAGATCAAGGGGTTTCTCAGCCTTCTAATCACTTGAGCCAATTCCAGTCAATCAATCAGTCAATTAAACCTATTGGTTCTGTTTCTCTGGAGAACCCTAACTAATACAAGGGTCTACTCTAAATTTGCAAGTATTGTGCACTCCAAGAAACACTTACAATGGTACATTTTTTAAAATGTCAGGTCAAGAAATAGACCATGAAAGAAAGGAAAATGGTTTTCTCTTACTTTTTAAACAAGAATTCCACTTTTTATAACTTTTAAGTTCAAGGATCCATATGCAGGTTTGTTACATAGGTAAACCTGTATCATGGGAGTTTGTTGTACAGATTATTTCATCACCCAGGTGTTAAGCCTAGTATCTGTTAGTTATTTTTCTTGATCCTCTCCTTCTTCCCATCCTCCGCCCTCCAAAAGGCCCTAGTGTGTGTGGTTCCCCTCTATGTGTCCATGTGTTCTCATCATTTAGCTCCCACTTATAAGTGAGAACATGCAGTATTTGTTTTTCTGTTCCTGCATTAGTTTGTTAAGGATAATGGCCTTCATCTCCATCCATTTCCCTGCAAAGAATATGATCTCATTCTTTTTAATGACTGTATAGTATTCCATGGTGTATATGTACCACATTTTGTTTATCCAATCTATCATTGATGGATTTAGGTTGACTCCATGTCTTTGCTATTGTGACTACTGCTGCAATGAACATACACATGTATGTGTCTTTATAACAGAATAATTTATATTCCTTTGGAATCCCACATTTTTTATTTGCACCAAACCCTGCCACTAGATTCTTCGATTCTGAAATAGTATCTCCTATTGTCATCCCACAGAAAAAGGCAAACTTCTTAGCAATGCTGATGTCCCCTCTGAATGGTGTATCCCTTATGACCTTGGCAGAGTACTTCCTCCCAAGGAAGACAGTCAGCTGGTAAGTGTTCAAGTCTCCCTTATTAGAGTACTCTTTACATGCCTGCTTCTCTGTACTCATTTTTCCTTTTCTCCACAGTCTGCCCTGGCTGTTCTGGCATCTCTACTTCATTTCATGTGGACCATCACTTTTTCCAAGCTTCCTGATCTATCCCAGCGGTACATTATAAATCATCTCCTGGGTTCCTTTCCAGGGTGCTAAATGCTGTATCACAAGAACATGCCCCCATATTGACAATTCTTCCTTACCCACCTTTAGTCTCCCCCCTTGATCTAGAACCCCCATATCCACTCTCAGTCATCCTCCTCACTGATTTGGGTGAACCAGGTCCATCTGCTCCTTTGGTCATCCCAATACCCACCCAGTTGAGTCTTGCTGAGATATAGCCCTGGTGATTGGTCTGGTGGCCAGGAGGAAAAGAGGGGAAGATCCTAAGAAAGCCAGGATTGTCTTATAAAGCACCTACTTTATTGGACGTTTCTGCATTGTCTTCAAGTAAAGGGGAGAGGGGTGGTTCTATCTTCCAATAAAGGGGAAAGTCCATAAGGTTCAGAGAAATTGTCAATTCAGGGTGCTCTTATGTATCTACATAGATATCATCCCAAATCTCAGGGTACACTCTTTCCCTATCAGGCTCTGACTTTGGTCTAGGGTAAAAAGGTTAAACCCTGTTGAATGCAGTCAAATATCATCAGACTAATTATCAGACTTGCTGTCTAAGAATTAGCCTCTTGACAGCTCATCTTCATCACTCTATGTGCAAAATTAACCTATTTGTTACTCAAACCTCACAGCCTCTCTGTTCCAAAGCTGTCTTGATAACACCCCTATCCTTGCAATAACCCACACTCAAAACTCAAATCCCTCTCTTTCTCAAAAAGTAAAATCTATCTCACAATTTTGCACTTCCGTTACTTCCATGTGTAATTCCTCACTGCCACTTTTGCAATTTCTCATTGTCATCTTCACTTCCATCACCCAAAGTCACGTTCCCTTTTATTGATTAGAACCTCCTCACTGGCCTTTCTACCTCTAGATAACCTTCATATTTATCTTGTATATGAACATCAGATTAGTCCTCTAGCAGCCAACCTATGTTATATGATGAGACTTTTCAAAAACTGTCAACAATAAAAACTAAAGTACAACCCCTTTAAAGAGCTAATCAGTGTCCTCCATGGCCTGGCTCTACTCTGGCATTACATAACCTTCCCTTTTATTTTGTACAAGTACTTCCCTTTGTACATCACTCTTCCTAAATTGTGTGACCTTACTCCCCATCCTCTCCTCACCCTTTCCTCCCACTGTTTATCTACTGGCTCTATTAGCTTGTGTTGGAAATCCACTTACATTCATCCTCCATGATGCAGTCTAGTGAGGAATAGAGCTCTATGGTTAAATGGCCAGACTCTAGAGCCAAACTGCACCACTTACTGCAAGCTATTTAATCTCTATGCCTTGGTTTTCCTTCCTGAAAAAATGGGGATCGGGGCAGAAGAAGTGAGAGAATAATAGCATCTACCTTATAGGGTGTTTGCAAGAATTAAATGAGCTAATAAATGATTAAGATAGTCCAAGCCTGATATTTGGTTAGTTAGCAATTAACAGAAGTTGACTATTCATATTAACTATCACCTCCTTCTAACAGTCTTCCCTGATCCCTCTAGTAAAAATAACCTCTTCCTTCTCCCAAATAGAATGATGATTTTTTTTTGTCCTTCTCTAATGATTTTTATCACTTACTACCATGGGGTATTTATTTTTATAGACATTCCATTTTGTCTGTAGAATATAAGCTTCAGTTCATCATTGTTCCTCCTGACTCAATAAATTTCATATATTTAGCATTAAATTGAATGAAGAACTTGTTGGTTGTCAGACTGAATGTAACTGTGGTGAGAGGGGTAGGCTTTTTTTTTCCACTCTTTGTTAGAAGTTATCTTCACTGTCATACCCTGAAGAAAATTTCATCAAAATAAAGGAAAATCTGCATGTCCTGTTCCTGCCTAGATTCTCTTTTGCATTTATTATTTCTCACTAAATATAAGCCATTTGCACCAAATAGCCGTGACAATGAACTATCAAATGGAACCAACAACCTTTCTCTCTGCTCCCCACCCTTCATAAGCACCACAGCAAATAAGGCAAACCTTAACAAAGATCCACAGATGAGAGGCTTCCGCGGTTGCCTTCTCCTCCTTGTGAATTCCTTACCATGGGTTGCATCTCAGTAATGGCACTTTTATTCTGCTTCCACATTGTGGACACTTACACACAGGTCTTATACTCACTCCTTTGCTATTAAATTGGAAGCTCCTAAGATTCTCGACAACAGCTCATTTATTTTTGTATCCCCTACAGTGCCTTGCACTGTGCTGAAAATAGAATGAATCGATACTATGTATTTGAAACACAGAAAAAGGAATCTTGATTTGTGAATGTTGAAATTCAGTGAGAGTGTAGGAAGGATAACATTATCTGGAAAGAAATCCAAATAACATAAAAACAGTGTTGAGCGATATATGAAATAATCCAGCACTCAAAAAGCAAAGTTCTGAGTCTTTACCATAACAGTTCAAAGTTTTTTACTGTAGCCTAGTGAAGAAACATGAAATTAGGAGTTGAACTGGTTTTGAATATATGTCTACCATTCATTAGATATTTAACCTTGAACATATTATTTAAACTTCTTGAGTTTCAGAACCTCTTATTGAGAGTGAAAGGAATGTTCATCTTGTAGCCTTGAGTCAAGATTTAAATGAGGAAACATATAAAGGTATCCTGAATAAGGCTCAGTATATAAAGCATATACAGTAAGTGACTAATAATGCTAGTTCTGTTGAATATGACTTGATATGTGCTAGTATGTAAAAAAATAAACAAAGCAAGCCCAGCTCATCTTTCAGGAATAGCCAAGAGAGATGACATCAGCCATTAACTGAACAAAAGGAGACGAAATGAATCAAGACAAGACAATAAGCACAGGCCTTTGTGAATATTGGGAAAAGACCAAGCTCATGTGCTGGGTACGATGCAATGCTTCTCTGTCTCTTCTTCTAAGTCCTGCAAAACATTTAAGATATAAAATTGGAATTGATTTTATCAGAACAATTCACCGAATAATTGAACCAGAAAATGTGTATTTCACTTTTACAGAGATGATTTTTAAGAACATTCATAGCTTATATAGAGTCCCTCACGGAAAAAAGAACCACTGAAGTGAAATCTTGATCGATGACCACAGAGGAGGAAACTAGAGTAGGGGTGCATATCCAATTAGTAACATTAGAGTCGTTTCAAAAATAGCCCCCAATGGGATTCTTGAGTTCCTCAAGCAAAGTGGGAGAGCAAACAGAAGACACAGAAGATTTGCCATTCTGTGTCTCCTTAGCCAATGCCCTTCCATCCCCACACCCCTATCTGTTGATTCTTGGGCCTCTGTGATTCATGAGAGCATCATCATGGAAACTGGGGGCCACACCAAAGAAAATGGTTGCACCCAGGAAATCATCGACACTAAGTTTTCACAATTTGAATGACCTAAGGACCCATACTACCACTGATGCCACCTCATCTAACTTGTCCAACTCTCTTCCATAACTACTATCCTTCGTCACCAAGCCATGACTGCTGCAGGGAGAGCCAGAACCACAGAATCCAAAGCTCTAAGGAGAGTGCAGTTTCCACTCGCTGGTTTTCCAATGGCTTAGAGGTACTTCTGCCCAAATCCAAAAATCATAGACTTAGAAACAACACTTCAACGGGGGAAAAACAAAACCTTCAAAATACTTCCTGCAATATGATATGCCAGGAGTGAAAAGTGATTATGAAAATCCTTGGTGTTAGAGTCAGTGGAATGATACACCCAATGTACTGAAGGATGTATGTCCAAAAGAAAGTTGGACTTACAGGAGCTTTTACAAGAGGAAAGCTTGTTTGTTTCCTCTTGTAAACAAGGGTTGCTTCCTGGAAGATTTCAAAAAGGAGGGTTACAAACAATGACATGAACCAAATAAATGATGCAAATAAATTAAAAACAACAACAATAACCAGCCTCTGGAATTAGAAGTGATTACACACACCATGACTTATGACAGGGGAAATTATGACAAATGCGTAAAAGTATAACTTTGAAGTCTAATGGGTTGGTCACGTTTCTCCATACAAATAACAACCACACCACACTCACAACCGTAAGATATATTTCAAAAGACTGGAGTTTCCTCCACTTCAAGCTTTCTCTTCTCAGATCTTTCCAACTGTAGCTTTTGTCCTCATGTTAGCAATGACTATAGCAGGCAAAGGTTAGAGTCTGCATAAATGAAGCTGGTCCCCTTTGTTTGATGGATCCGACATTACACTGACCAAGTAAACATCCTCCTTTCTTAGCAGCATAAACACACTTGCTCTCCCTCCTCATTTCCCCTAACAGAAAATGCACCAAGCTACAAATGTATGTGTTATCAAAGTGCCAAGGCCAAATCCAAAACAATTAGTATAAAATCAATTTAATCAATCAAAACAAATTACAAATATGGCACTGTGTTATTGTATGTACATTTATTGAATTGTATGTCATTGTTATCAATGGATTATTGTATTTCAATAACTTGCAGTGCAAAAAACTTACTCTTCAAGCACATGTGATATGAAAAACATAACATTTCATCAAGTAGAAATTGAAAATCAGTGTTAAATTTGTTCAATGTAAAGCATATAATTAATATATGATTTCACAATCCAGGTCAGTTGAAATATTATTACAGAGAAGAGAAATTAAGAGAATTTTAAATTACTAAAGCTTATTAATGAGAAAATGATATTAGAAACAACTATATTTAATGAAGTCAAATGAAACTATATTTATTTAATACTGTCTCCTCCAGCTTTAGATAAAAGTTTATTCTAGAAGGATGACCTAAAATATAAGGGGTCTTGAATTTATTAGGTGCTCCCTTAATGTATTTACTGGTGGTATCCAGTGAATCTCTAGTGTATAAAATGTGTTTATTCCAAAATTTAAATAACCACTGGCTGAATTTTGGCAACTAGCCAATATAGTCTCTCCTTCATGCAATAATTACAAATGTAATAAGAGATTTATCAAGGCATAGCCAAGGACAGAGTTTACATTTTGTCTTATTTTATTGTATTTACAGCTAATATATATTGAGTGCTCACTCTGTGCTAAGCACTTGATAAGCATTGTTTCATTTAATGCCGGAAACATTCCTATGAGGTTAGTAATAACGATTGCCTCCGTTTGACAAAAATTAGGAACCTGCGGCAAAGAGAACATGGGTAGCTTGCCCAAGGTCACACACTAGTAAATGGCAGAGTCATGACCTAAATGAAGTCCACTCCCAGTGCTCCATTGGATTGCATCAGAATGTCTGGGCTATTTGCAGGTAACGGGATCTCAGTTAAATCTTGGATTTCGCCTAAAACAGACATTATTTCTGAGTATTAAAATGTTAAATGTGTTGTGTGATTTAAAAAATATTTATGAAATCCAAACTGTTTCATTTATTAATGGCTGGTTAATGGTTTGTAAACAAAGCACAATCTGTTAAGCCAAACAAACAAACAAAAAATTAGCTTATTTGTTTGGAATGTAAATAGAGAACTCATTAACTGGCTATTGTTTTTCCTGCTGCTATATTTGGTCGTTAGTTAGCACATGTAGTGTATAGCAGGAATAGAGGAGGTTGGCTTTCCTGGTAAGAAAATGTATAAAACCTTTCAACTTCATTAAATCCTCCAAATCTCTGCTATCCCCATCTGTTGCCACGTAGTATTACAGCATGTGCTATGCAGTGCAGAGACACAATGTTAACGGGGTTGAGAAAATGGGCTCACTCTTCCTCAGAAGCAAAAATCTGGCACTTTTCCTTGACCACAGAAAACACCAGAAATTCTTGGCCATCTACTTTGCAGTTGCCAGCTACTGATTGCCAGTATGGTCAGGCAACAGCCTATGAGCGGCATTAACCAAATACATCACGACTAATGGAAAAACACTCAAAATGTATGCCACTGCTAATGGTGCGTTAGTAATAACATTTTTGCACACAAACAACAGACACATTTATTACTTGACTTTTCATTCATTGACGAATCATTATGGGAAGGCACTAGATAGATGGGCATAGCATGCAAAAATAAATATTTGTTCTCAGCTAGTCATTTCTTCTCACTTTTGACTGCATTATCCTCTAACATCTGTTTCTCAAACAATGGTAGGTTATAGAATTATGACACAAATACTTAACAGGACGCCATTCCTCAGAGAAAAAACAAAAATAAAGCCTCAGGGCTCTGATTAGCTTTATTGGAGTGCTAGAAATGGGACTATATTACTGGAAAAACACTTCAAGATACTGCTCTTTGAATCAGAATACTTAGTATTTGAAACAAGAGAACTATGTTGTCTTTCTAAATGTTAACTCCAAAAATTCTGGAGTTAACAAAAATGTTAACTCCAGAAAATTGTGAGGTCCAAACCCTGCTGTCTTCACGATGATGATGGGCTGTGAGTTCTAATACAGTGTTCCTTTTGGAAATGACCAGAAGTGGAAGACAGGGCATTGGATGTTAAACTCTAATTGAACCCAAGTCTCATAAGATTGATCTCCATTCTATAATTTTAGGATTTGTCTTGTCATTATCATCCTTTTTTATAATCAGTGTCAAATAAAACCTCCTGCTACTTTTACAAACAACATTCTGAAGTTGACATATGCTAGCAAGTAAGCCTGTCAAACTTCAGAAATGCATCTACAGGAGAAATGTTGGGATTTTAAAAGCAAACACAGACTCCAATCTTTACCTTGGCAATCTTTAACTTGCCAAGTTACTGACTACATAGTATTAACAACATTTATTATACATAGCAAAGTCACCAGGCCTGCTTGCTCAGTGGATAGACTGAGCTTGATAAGGAGTCCTCTGGTGGATCAGCTTAGCTGATCCTGGCATTAACAAAGTAGGAAGCTGACTGTGTATTTTGGGGGCTTCACCTTTTGCCTTGACCGGAAATCCTCACTATTAAAGCGTATTGTAAGATTCAGATACAGAAGAAGAATGTCCCCCTGGGGACACATGGTCATACTAAGCTCCAGGGGACACTACTACAGTTACCCTGGGATAATAATGGATCCTAGAGGGTGTCTCAGTGGAAGATTGGGACAGGAAGGACCCATCTCAAAGTTAGGAGATCCATGCCAGGAGTCTGAAAGCTGGAGAGATGGAAGGAAAATACCAAAGAAGATAGCCTGAGTCACCAGGATAGCTATTATACTATCAAGAGGCTCACAAATCTGCTCTTGAAATAGAGTTGCCAGACTTAAATAAACATGCGGGATACGCAGACACGCCAATAAATTTGAATTTCAGATAAACAACAGATAATTTTTTAGTATAAGTATGTCCCATGCAATATTCGGGACATCTGTACATTAAAAACCCATGTTTACCTGAAATTCAAATTTAAATAGGCATTTTGCATTTTATCTGGTCCCCTTACTCCTTGGAATGACTGATCTTTCAGTCTGAGTTATATCTACATACTTGGGTTTAGCAGAGCAGTGATTCTCTTAAGTGCAGTTCCTTCACCAGAAGCAGCAGTAGTAGCTAAGAAGCTGTTAGAAATGCAAATTATCCAGGCCAGGCGTGGTGGCTCACGCTCATAATTCCAACAGTTTGGGAGGTCAAGGCGGGTGGATTGCTTGAGACCAGGAGTTCAAGACCAACCGGGCAACATGGCAAAACCCCATCTCTACAAAAATTAGCTAGGTGTGGTGGCACATGCCTATAGTCCCAGCTGCTAGGGAGGCTGAGTTGGGAGGATCACTTGAGCCTGGGAAGTCAAGGCTGCAGCGAGCTATGATTAGGCCACTGAATTTCAGCCTAGGTGACAGAGCAAGACCGTCTCGAAAAAAAAAAAAGAAGAAGAAGAAGAAGGCCCGGCACGGTGGCTCATGCCTATATGCCCATAATCCCAAGCATTTTCGGAGGCCAAACCAGGAGGATCACCTGAGGTCAGGAGTTGAAGACCAGCCTGGCCAACATGGCAAAATGCTATCTCTACTAAAAGTAAAAAAATTAGCCAGCTGTGGTAGAGTGCACCTGTAATCCCAGCTACTTGGGAGGCTAAGGCAGGAGAATCGATTGAACCCAGGAGGCAGAGGTTGCAGTGAGCCAAGATTGTGCCATTGCACTCCAGCCTGGGCAACAGAGTGAGACTCTGTCAAGAAAGAAAGGGAAAGAAAAGAAAAGAAAAGGAATGGAAAGGAAAGGAAAGGAAAGGAAAGGAAAGGAAAGGAAAGGAAAGGAAAGGAAAGGAAAGGAAGAAAGAGAAAGAAAGAAATGCAAATTCTCATTCCCATAGCAGACCTACTCCAGGGGTAGGGTCCAGCAATTATACCAAAATCTCTGAGAGATTCTACTGTACGCTCAAGTTGGAGAAAGCGAGCATTAGAAGCCCTAGAATCAGCACTTAGTACATAATATTAACAACATTTATTCTACATAGCAAAGTCACCAGGCCTGCTTGCTCAGTGAACAGACTGAGCTTGATAAGGAGTCCTCTCTGGTACACCAGAACTGTAGAGGTTAGCAGAGATAAAATGAATAAAAGATAACCTGATTGAAGGAGAAAGGGAGTCAGGAACAATCCCAGGTACATCGGCTGTATTGAAAACACTGTTTGATTCTCCACTTCTGTGTATTCTGGCTGTGCTCATTAGGTTGGGTTTCTGCCATTTCCTAGTTCCCTCCAGCAACTATTAGTAAGACAGTTATAATAAAAAGAGTTTGCAAGCTTATCTTCAGGGACACTGAAGATGGAAACACCAGCCATTTTTGAAGGGAGAGTGACTTAATAGAAAAAAAAAAAAAAAATGAAGTCTTGGGCCTGGGGCAAAAAAAGGAAATAGCCTCCAAGAACTGACAAATAAGCCCTGGAGGATTCCAAGCAGGAAGATGCTTGCTTTTCTGGCAGGAGTACAGTGCTGAGCCTTAAGGCTAGCTTTTCTCCACTCACTGTCATGCTTAGGGAGGAAACACCGCACAGCCCCTCCCTGTGAATCCCGCAGTGTGCCAGTGCGTTGCAGTGAATGGGGAGAAGGCCAGGCCAGTGCCTCTGTCTAACCATGATCCCATAATCCGGTTCAAGCTACCTGACAAGACTGTTCCAGAACATCTGTGGTGTCTGCCTGGGTTGGTCCCTTCCCCACACCAACTTCCCAGAAGGCTGACCTGGCTGCAAACCCTTCCCCTCCTCCTAACTAGCAAAACTTGATTCTCATTTAAACTAAAGACGTAAAGCTCTCTTCTTACTTTGGAAATGCAGAAGGAAGGAACTCAATGTATCTTAACCCACTCTCAAATTCATCTTCTCTTTGCTTAAGTAGAACGATGCAGTGTAGCCTAGTGGTTAAGGGCACAGGCTCCCCAGCCTTGCTCTGCACTTGACAACTGTGCCTATTTTCCCTCCGTAGATAATCATACCACCTGTCTTTGTGTACTGCTGTGAGGATTAAATAATCAATGCATCTAAAGTTTAAAACAATACCTGGCTCACAGGAAGGACTCAATAAGTGTTAGCTATTATTTTTACTAATTATTACTACTACTACTAGTATCACCATTGCCAACTGAAGTCATATTCCCTGGATTCAGTGTTTGGATCGGAAGGAAGGAAAGATTTCTGTAACATCGGGGAGATAAAACACTTAGTTCTCTACGCTGTGCTCCCCAAAATTGGTCTATGCTTCTTAAGAATCAACTTAGAAGCTTATTATATATACAAATTCTGGGTCTCCATGTCACAGCTCTGATTTGGCCGGCACCATGTGGAGCCCCAGAATCTGCATGTGTAATAAGTACTCCCGGAGTGTCTGATGGTTTCTGAGGTTCAGGAACCACTGCTCTGGGAGAAGGCACTTCTCAAACCACAGGTGACCGCAGCTTTCCTGAATGACACATTCTTCCATTCCATCAAGTCTTCCTTCCACTTCAAGTTAACCTCTCGAAAAGTTAATTGATGCAAAGTATGAAATGATGTATTATGAGACTCTCAGCTCTGTTGGCATCCAGAGAGGCTACTTCACCACAGTGATGCAAGAGCAGTAATAATAGCTGCATGTGTTGAAAATTTACAGTATGCCAGGCACTGTACCAGGCAGTTTTTATACATTTCATCTATCCTTTATAGGAAAGTAGTATTATTCTCGTGTTACAAATGAGAAAACAGGAAGACCAAGAAGTTAAGCATTTTGCCAAGGTCATTCCACTATGAAATGACATAGCCAAGATTCAGGTCTGTAAGATAATAAAGCTGAGGTATTTTCCTCCATTCCAGTAGCTCTCAATCATTAGTGTATGGGGTGGGAAGAGGGGAGTCACTTGAAAAACTCTCTAAAAAGTCAGACTCCTGGGCCCAAAACACAAAGATTCTGGTTCAATAAGTCCAGGTGGGGCCTCGAAACCTACGTTTTAATAGGCAGCCCATTTAATTCTGATGCAGGTGGTTTAGCTTTCATTTTGAGAAGCAGTACTCAGTACAATTTATCTCACCTTGATTTGAAATCCCTTCAATTCTGGTGAATATAAAAGAGGTTCAAATAAGTCCAAGTATTTCCTAGAATGATAGTTTCATGTTAATTTGTAAATGTTTAAGTAAAAGTTACGTGATTAGCACTTGCTTTGAAGAAATCTTAACTTTTGTTATCTCCTTAAATGGCAGCAGATAAATAACCAAGCTCCCTTTTGGATTATGTCTGCAATAGAGATACCACTCAGAGGAAGATTGTCTTCAAAGGGCTCTTGTTGCTTTTTGTTTTCTAGCCATGGTGCCTAGATGAAATATACTTCCTTTTACATTATCTTGAAAGTAGAAATTATGTTCAGGTTCATGAGTGGAAGACACAGACTTTCCCATTTTTCTTTATTCTAAAATAACTACAAAAATCCTTTAAACATCTGCAGTGCAGACAAGTAGAAAATTACTAACATTTACAACATAGTGTACAATAATATCAATTATAAAGTATATGCACAGAACCAGAAAAACAATGACTTCACTTAATCTCAAAACCCAGATCTGATCTTGATACGAGTCCCCTGTACAGGTTGGTTGTGAACATTTGCTCCAGGCCACAGAACATTAGTTGCCTTTCTAGAAAGCACAGGCTATATGCCTGACCCATAGTCCCAGGAAGGCAGAGGGGACACTTGTCACAAATCAGCTGAGTGAGGAAAAACTTGAGTTGTGACAGAGACTCAAAATTGAAAGAATGTCAAAATATCCCATTCTGAGATAAGTGCCAAGAGACAGCTCTCTCCTGCATGTTGCCCTCAAAAGCATCAAAATGGGCAGGCCAGATAGATGGAAAGAGGCCTTAGTCAACTCTCTTAACCTTTCCAAGCCTCAGTTTCCTTATCTGTAAATTGGCTGTAGGAGACAGGGGACATAAGAGACAATTCCTTTCTAATGGAGTTGTTATAAGGATTAAATCATTTTTATGCAGTTCTTACCACAGTGCCCAGTACAATGGGATGTAGAAAATACTCAAAAAATATTGCAATTATTAATTTTCTAACAACAAATAAGTTAGAAATACTAAAAAGGCTGCAGGGCATAGTAAAAAGGAAAGGAAATGTATTAGTCCGTTCTCACATTGCTATAAAGAACTACCTGAGGCTGGGTAGTTTACAAAGAAAAGAGATTTAATTGACTCACAGTTCTGCAGGCTGTACAGAAGAGATGGCTGGGGAGGCCTCAGGAAACTCACGGTCATGGCAGAAGGCAAAGGGGAAGTAGGCACATCTTCAAATGGCAACAGGAGAGAGACAGTGAAGACGGAAGTGCTACACACCTTTAAACAACCAGATCTTGTGAGAACTCACTATCAGGAGAACAGCAAGAGGGAAATCTGCCCCCGTGATCCAATCACCTCCCACTAGGCCCCTCCTCCAATACTGAAGATCGTAATTCAACATGAGATTTAGGTGGGGACACAGAGCCAAACTATATCAGGGAAATAGTCAAATAGTGTTCTTCAGAAGTCTTTTAACAGTCATTACATTACTCACATTAGTGAAGTGCCTCTGTTTAAAATAAATGGCTGCACAACCTGATCATATAGAAGTACTATATGATCATTTATAGAGGGGGCAATCTGGTAAGTACACCTTTCGCTAATGTTTCAGGCAACAAATTTTACCTAAATAAAAATGAGTTCACATCAGGCTCTTCTAAGGTGTCAATGTTCTCTGCTACAGGAAAGCTAAGGAAATCTGTGCTCTTTTTGTAACAAATGCCTGCTAATCGAAAGTAAAAGACTCTCTCAGGCTTTGCTTCTCAGGTACTAAGCACTATTTCTCTGATTAATGATCCAGATATCTGCAGTAACTGCAAAGCGAACATTCTCTAGTTCTAACAGAGTCAGCTACCTCTGCCCAGGTGTTAAGCCCATGCCCTCATCCTGGGGGGTGTTTGGTAATTAGCAGTGCCAGCAGGTGTTTGCACTTGCTGCTGTTCCTGGTAGTTGAGCATATGTGTCAGGTCCCTGTTGCAGGGAGAAATGAAGGGGAAATAAATGATTCACCCTAGCTCCAGCAAGGTCAGCTCCTTTCAGAAGAAAAAACAAACCTTTTGTCTCTGCATCAAGCACTCTCCTTGTTCATCCTATAAAATCCTCAGCTAATTTTGAAGTTAGCATTGGCACTTGCTCCTGCTTTCATTTAGCGATACCTCTTTAGGATGGCTCTCTCGAAATTTGCTGTGCCCTGGGCCTTTATGACCTGATTTTCTGCAATTAAAATTCCTCTGTCTTGAATTGTACCACATTCTCTCCAACTCCACTCCCTGACTGTCAAGGGATTGCTTACCCAGGCTAATAAGGAATTTTGCTAAGGGATGATGAGTGCCCGAGTGTTGTGGGAAAAAGATTTTATTCCACATTAACCTTGCTCCCACAAAATATACTCAGATGACTGGCTCTGTGTGGGGGCTGGAGGAAGCAAGATTTGTAGCATTTGCCAATTTCCATGGTGTAAATTCTCCCACCATGGCCAATGCCAAGCTACCAACATGGCAGAGCTAGGAAGAGATCCACAGAATCGGCTCTCATATATTGATATGAGTGCACTCCAGCACACCCCTGGCTACTGCAGGATTCACAGTGATTTCCTAAGTGTCATGATTCCCAGGAAGTGAGAATATTATGACTAGATGTGGTTGATTTAAGAGGCATTTTAAGGCAAAAAGGGGTCACACGGAATATTTAAGATTGCATTGCAGACTTCTGCAAGATAGCAAAATAAACTCATATGCTTAATTCCTCTCCTTCCAGACAGCCTCTTTAAAAAAAAAACTAAATGATAAAAAATGTATAAACCTAAAGCAAGAAACAAGGGGAGGAAAGCCATCAGAGGATGATAGAGTTTGGCAAATTTCTCTGAGACAGAAAGCAGATGGAGCAGTGACAGGTAACACAGGGCAGAGGCAGCTGCCCCAGAAACACTTGCAGAAAGGACACCGACGGAAACCTGATCTGGCCTGCCCAGAGCTCTACACTCTGGGAAGAAAAAGACTGTGGAATGGGTGAGGAAAGGAACTAAAAGTCACAAGGAGTATTGGGAAGTCACAGGGTTCACGCTATCGGAAATGCTTGGTACCTGCTGGATGACAAATAACAGGGTGAAAACATCTAGAGGGAAACGCTGCAAATCTGGGGAGGTTTGAACTACATAACTCTTCAGGATCCCTGGAATTCCAACCAGATGAACATCCTCAGAGACTCCACCCTAGCGATTCAGATCAATCACCAAGCATGGGAGTATCTAGTTCTATCCAGCTTTGGGAGGCCTCTCAAATACATATATATCAGTCAATGAGCAACTGTGTTTGTGTGTGCTTACTGCAAGAGCAGCCTAAATACTTTGTACTGAGCAAGGTGTCACCTGGTACTTCAACAGAAAAGAATATGGGAGCAGACAATTGAGACATTTAGCCTACTTAGTATTTTGAGAAACACAAACTTGAGGTGGCAGATGATTCTGCTCTCAGGTAAAAGGCTGTGACCCTGAAGAACTTGCTTCTTTCACAAATGTTCTCATCTCAAAGTCTATATAAGCACCCTGTGCATCCATTAAACAAATATAGATGCACCTACTAAGTGCCAGTTCTCTGCTACATGTTGAGGAGATAAAGAGATAAGTCAGGCTGGGCGCAGTGGCTCATGTCTGTAATCCCAGCACATTATGAGGCTGAGAAGAGAGGATTGCTTGAGCCAGGAGTTCGAGAATAGCCTGGGAAACAAAGTGAGACACCAACTTTACAAAAAACATAAAAAATTAGCCAAGAGTGGTGGCATGTGCCTTTAGTCCCTACTTGGGAGGCTGAGGTCAAGATAGCTTGAGCCCAGGAGTTACAGTTTGCAGTGAGCTGGGATGATGCCACTGTACTCCAGCCTGGGTGATGGTGTGAGATACTGTCTCTAAAAAATAAAACTTAAAAATGAAAAATTTAAAAAAATAATCAGGTAAGGTTTGACTTTAATTTGCTTTCATAGAGCAAGAGCGATAAAATTTGTCTCCATATAACTGTGAGGACACAGGAGCCAACAGTGCCATGAGAGAGGAAGAGGGTGGCAAGGCAGTTCCTAAGGGAGATGGAATATTTCCAGCTGGGAGTGGGGGACATTGGGATGCTAGGTTTGCCAGACAAAATACAGGACACACATGTAAATCTGTTTTTTGGCTTTAAAGATTTCTTTGGGGGAGGGGACATCACACTTCTACTCAATGAAGAGAAACATCCAGAGGTCTTTTATTTTTTTTACGTCTATTATGCAATGACTCGGAGGGAAGAGGTTCCAGCAGCTCAGGCTCCTTCCCATTGGTTCTTACACAGTGTGCTTCTCTTATGGAGCAGGCTGGCACTTCAGTCAAACCCAAGTACCTTTCTCTTTGGCTTCCTTGTTTTTCTGATCATTTTCCTTCACACATTTCAGGAAGCTATCTTGACTTTCAGAGTGCTTAACGTGCACAATCTACACATCAAGTCTCTTGGCAAGAATCTTGCCCCTACCTTGTTTATTTACAAAAATGCCAACAGCATGCTGGGTGGCATTGTAGACTCCTCCAATTTTGCCGTTCTAACACTTGTGGGGCCTTCCTTTTTGAACAGTACCCATTCTCTTGATGTCTACAACATTACCTTTCTTATAGGAGAAACTCAATATTTTCTGAAAGGCCTGGAGAACATCTATCAGGTGCCTCTCCTCTTTCCCTCTATGTTCATCACTTTGG
The DNA here is from genome assembly GCF_028878055.3 of Symphalangus syndactylus. Taxonomy (NCBI): domain Eukaryota; kingdom Metazoa; phylum Chordata; class Mammalia; order Primates; family Hylobatidae; genus Symphalangus; species Symphalangus syndactylus. Next base: position 104,772,353 of record NC_072436.2, on the reverse strand, counting down.
CAAATTACTGAAAGATGGCAGTTCCAGCCAAAAGGCCCAGTTAAATTTTAATTTCAGATAAACAACAAATATTTTTTCAGTAAAACCTTGAAAACCATTGTGGCTTGGTTTATAGGGCAGGTAGGATATGAATTGTCATGGAGACTGGGGACAATGCATTCCAGGAAAATACGAAATACAGTTACATTTTCCATTTTTGAGTTAAATATCACCTTCCCATAAGAGCCTTCTCTGACCTCCTTGTTTAAAATCTCAACCTCCCGGCCAGGCATGGTGGCTCACGCCTGTAATCCCAGCAGTTTGGGAGGCTGACATGGATCACTTGAGGTTAGGAGTTTGAGACCAGCCTGGCCAACATGGTGAAACCCCATCTCTACTAAAAATACCAAAAAAAAAAAAAGGCCAGGCATTGTGGTGCATGCCTGTAATCCCAGCTACTTGGTAGGCTGAGGCGAGAGAATCGCTTGAACCCAGGAAGCAGAGGTTGTGGTGAGCCAAGATCCTGCCGCCACACTCCAGCCTGGGCGACAGAGTAAGACTCCACCTCACAAAACAAAACAAAACAAAACCAGAAATCTCACCCTCCTGTTCCTGCAGTATTTTTCTCCATAGCATTCCTCACTACATGACATATCATGTCTTTGTTTGTTTATTCTCTCTCCCTTACAGAATATTACTGCAGGAAAAGTTGTCTATTTTTGTTCACTATTATATTCCTATGCCTCCAATAATGCATGGAATAAAGTAGGTGCTCAAAAGATATTTCTGACTGAATGAATGACAAATGAACAAGTAAATAAACAAAATTGGCAAGACTAATTTTTTTCCTCTTGTGACTGACACTGGAAAAATACTTAGTTTGTGTTTGTTGAAATGTGGAAACACTAATACAATCCCAACCCTGATGTGGCATTCAAACCGAATAGGGACAGAAAAAGACAGTAACAAAAGAAACTATGGGATCTTAAAGAAACATGAACTTAACCAAGAATCAAAAATAGTGTATGCAAAACCTGTTTCACTTCTGCCAAGCCAGGGGCTGTTGCAGTGATTGTAGAACTCAAGTCAGCAACTGAATCACTCTGAGAGGTTGGACTTGGGCAATGATCTCACTGGCCAAGAAGGAGGCAGAGCCTCTAGCCCCTCTGAGCATCCAAAACAGTCTAATTCTTTGCCCGGAGGACCACTTTCCTCCACAGACCACATGTCCTCAGAAGGCAAACACCACCACTGTATTAGTCCGTTTTCACACTGCTATAAAGACATACCGGAGACTGAGTAATTTATAAAGAAAGCTTTAATTGCCTCAAAGTTCCGCATGGCTAGGAAGGCCTCAGGAAACTTACAATCGTGGCGGAAGGGGAAGCAGGCACATCTTACACGGCAGCAGGCCAGAGAGCATGTGACAGAAGCATAAGGGGAAGTGCCCCTCCTAAAACCATCAGATCTCATGAGAACTCACTCACTATCATGAGAACAGCATGGGGGAAACTGCAACTATGATCCAGTCACCTCCCACCAGGTGCCTCCCTCAACACCTGGGGATTGCAATGCAAGATGAGATTTGGGTGGGGTACAAAGCCAAACCATTTCAACCACCTAGCATTCTGATGCTGGTTTCCTCCAGAGCAATTGCCCAGCCTCAGTGATGTCCTTCAGAGGTAATAAAGAGACCAAGTGAAGGAGGGGCATATATCCCAAATAGAAAGGGATCATATATTAGAACAAAAATCAGGAAAGCCTACTTTTACATATCACCTGTGGGAGTCAGGGATTGTTTGGAGGTTTCTCAGATTCTGCACATTGTCACTATGCCCCTCCCTGATGTCAGGAGAAGCCTACACAAAAGCAACGTCTCCTACAAATAAAGTCAGGCTTGGTCCCTGTCAACCTGCTCTTGTATAACATGCTCTTTCTTTCCTGTCAAGAAAGATGCATGCATCTGTAGATGTTAATTGACAGGTAGATTTAAGATAGGAGACTCTCAGAAAAGAGGAATCTGATGGAACTTCCACTTAACAGCTACTGCATCACTAAGACCATTTATCACTTAGCTAATACAGTCAGTGTATTCTTAATACTTTCTGAATTTACAGGTCACCAAACTGCTTTAAAAAAATCAACAAGTGCAGATAGAGCTCTGTTTCTTACATGGCAGTATATTTGCGCCTCTAGCTTCCTGTTTCTCCACTTCCTCACTAGGAAGTGACATCTCAAGACCTTAATTTTCTGTTATTAAATTGCCAGTCACTGTCTTTTATGTACTTGTGACACTTAGACTAACACTGCGTGATGGTGGCGGGGTGGTAGGGGCTGGGGAGGTAGAGATGGAAGGAGGAGAAAATGAAAGCAAAGGAAAGGAAAGGAAAAAAAAATCTAGAATATAATTGAGTCATGTTTCTACAGAAACAGTAAACAATGAGAATAGAAAACAAGGCCGGGCACAGTGGCTCACGCCTGTAATCCCAGCACTTTGGGAAGCCGAGGCAGGCGGATTACCTGAGGTCAGGAGTTCGAGACCAGCCTAGTCAACATGGTGAGGCCAAACCCCACATCTACTAAAAAAAAATACAAAAAATAAAATAAAATTAGCCAGGCATGGTGGCACGTGCCTGTAATTCTAGCTACTCAGGAGGCTGAGACACGAGAATCGCTTGAACCCAGGAGGCAGAGGCTGCGGTGAGCCAAGATCACACCACTGCGCCCCAGCCTGCTGGGTGACAGAGTGAGACTCCATCTCAAAAAAAAAAAGAACAAAAAAAAAAAAACACCACAATATAAGACCCTGCTTAGAGCACATACCCCTTTAAAACAATGAAGACTTAAATGGAATAAAACTGAATTGGCAAACTCTGAGCTATTTAAAGACTTGTTCACTCATGTATTCCCAGGGCTAAGAAGAGAGTCTGGCACATAGTAGGCACTCAATAAATATGCATCAACTGAATACATCAATTCATTGGATTAATTTACATATCTTGGTCAAAGAAAGTATTACATATGGTATTCTTATTTGAAATATGTTACATCAATAGAACTAAAATATAACGGAGCTTTCAATGTATCTATGACATTGAGGACAAAAAAACAGTCTTTGCCCAAGCCTTGGCTCAGAGTGGGTAAGTATATACTATAACTCAGATGGCACCACTGCCTGGATACTAACATCTAGGAAGAGGAAAACCTTCCCCCCCAGTTAATCAATGAGTCTCGGGCAACCCCTAATGGTGTTTTCCTTCTGGGAGGCCTGCCCATGTGTGCTCCATTCCCATGGAGCATATAGCCCAGATGGTCCTTCCCATTGACAAAACGTGACAGCATGACACCATTACAATTTTGGCAGGAGATTGACACATTCCTTATTCTGACACTACAGGCTTAACTAGGCCAATGAAATCTATGGCATTTTGTGTCATTATTTCAGTCTTTACTCTTTCCAGAAATTATCATCACAATTATAGATGGACATCACAACATCCATTAGAAAGGCAGTTTGTGATGTTCTAAATACTTGGTGTTCCTCCAGAAAGAATGAAATTACCAGGAGATGCAGGCTGGGATAATGTGAAGGCAGGGAGAGGAAGTAGGGAGAGGGGCAGGGTCCAGGGTTCAAGTATCATCCCTGCCTCCTAGCTAGGGATTTCTCTCTATAAATCTCAGTGAGTGTCCCACGCAAGTCAATTTAAACCTAAAATCCTTAGTACGAGGAATAACGTGTAGAGGAAAAAGGCACTAAGCAAGTTTCAGAATGTTCCCTGCATGGGCTACATTGCCTGCTGACAGGAACCCTGCTGACAGGTAGGGTGGAATCTTCAAGAGCACAGGTGGGAGCAAGTCAGAGTATCAGCTGTTAAAGTGGAGAGCAGAGATGTGGGAAAATGATTTTTTAGAAATTCAGACATCTAGCATTGTGGGATCTGTTGAGTCCCTTATTTGTTTTTTTATTTCTCTTTTTCCATGAAAATAATGATTCTATGTACTCTGCCTTGTGATGGTTATGAAGCAGAATGAAACAGTGTTCAAAAAAGATTTCCTGGCCGGGCGCGGTGGCTCACGCCTGTAATCCCAGCACTTTGGGAGGCCGAGGCGGGCGGATCACGAGTTCAGGAGATCGAAACCATCCTGGCTAACACGGTGAAACCCCATCTCTACTAAAAATACAAAAAATTAGCTGAGAGTGGTGGCGGGGCGCCTGTAGTCCCAGCTACTTGGGAGGCTGAGGCAGCAGAATGGTGTGAACCCAGGAGGCGGAGCTTGCAGTGAGCAGAGATTGAGCCACCGCACTCCAGCCTGGGTGACAGAGCGAGACTCCATCTCAAAAAAAAAAAAAAGATTTCCTGAACATCTCCTGTGTACCAGACGTGGACCTGGGTAGGCACTGAGGATACAGAAGTGAGTAAGACACAAACCTTGCACTCCTGGAGTTTCCCAGCTAGGATAGGAGTTCACACTCAGAATCTACATTCTTCTTGAGTACAAAGTCAAGGCTATTGTTTCTTCCTTCAAGAAACAAACATGGAAAATTAGAAATAAACTTGCTATAATTCATGGAATCTCCAACCCAAAACTTCTTTTTGACCAAAAGTCTGGAAGACAATTAGTTTCAATCAAAGATGTCAGTTGGCCTTATTAAGTAAAAGGTTGCCAACCAATGAGCTAGAAAGGCATTAAAAAAAATGTTCTGGCAGAAATGCAGCCTACATTTCCCCAGACTTCATGAAGTTGTGGGTACAGATAATGTCACGGACACAGAAATAATGCACAGCACATTTGGCTTTTATTCCCACCTGCTTTAAAAAGTCAAAGCCTCCCCTACTTATATCTGGGAAAGCCCAAAAGTGTGTCATGATCAGAAGACAGTCTAGGATGCACACTTTCTGCCACGTGCTTCTCCTTCACCCTCTGCTTGATGTCCACTTCATTGAATGTGTGTCTTTCATCACTGGTACCGTTCCTCTATTGAGACATTCATGCCTGTGATACTTATACCCTCCCAAGAGATGCCAACCCTTGAGGTGCCAAAACAGCTCTAGAAAGAAGGAGTGATTGTCTCTTGCCTATTTACATTACACATCATGTATGTCCTATGTCTCACAGGGCCCTCATGGAAACAGGGCTTAGGGACCATGTCTCCCTCGCTCTTCCTCCCATGTAAGTTATCCCAGTAAAATAGCCACAGACTCTTGTTGGTCTCCCACCTGCCTTCCCCCACATCCAAAAAATGAGTCATGCCTGACATGTCTGAATGCAGTGGCCAGCATGGCTCAAGTTCAAACTAGAGTCCTTGAAGAGGAACCTGCTGAATCCTAGGCTTCTGCGAAAGAGCCAGTAAATATGTAGCTCATTTATTCTTCAAAAAACTCAGAACACAAACTAAGTGTTGAATACTGGGAATATCTTGATAATTTTTCTTGAAAAGACATAGTCCCACCGCTTTTAAAACTAGTAAATCCAAAACACAAATATGTAATTACTAGTGAAGACAAAGTATTATGAAAGAAATAAAGAGCAATAGAAAAAAGATATTGATAGGCTTACCAAAACACAGCCGAAATTTGGGGGCCAGTTCAAGACTTTTGAACAATGTTTTATTGTCTCTTTACATGTTGACTAAGTACAAATCTGTTGAGTTGGAACAAAATGTTGTGCAGGTCATTCTTACAACTCAGTGGGTCCTGCAGAAGGTAGCACCTTGTACTTTCTCATTTAATAATAACCCACAGACTACTGTTAGGTCACTGAAGAGGATTTGCAACTGCTCTCAAGTTTTTGGACACAAAAGATTATGCTCTGCTCTTTGTATGTGAGCTGTGAAGTGTTAAGTCCTTCCATCTTGGTGCTGTCCACACACAATAATGCTCATAATTACATTATCCAGATTAGTGACTAAAAAATAAAATGCTAAGCCAGTGTCATCCACCGACAAACTTACCCCAGGTGGATAGACATTAAGTCAGTACTACTATATGAACATCAGGGCTTCTATATAACATCAGTACTTCCTGCTGATGTTAATGCCATGTGGAATGAAATAAAACCCACTAGAATCCAAATATGCTGTCTGTATTACTCTCTTCTTCCACACATTGCCCAAAGGAAACTAGTCTTCTCACATGATCAGCTTTTCACAGAATAACTGGGATGACCATGGAGTATCCTCAGGTCTTCCGTATATTTATCAACTAAAGTTTTTATTCTTTTATGATCCCACATCAGATATGCACAAGTTTCTTGGTAACTTTTTGTGTCAAACTCTGTATGAACTGAGTTCCCAGAGGCTGTTTACATTTAACATCACTACGGCTATGGGTTTGCATTAGGTATTCAGTGTTTTTCTGAGGCTTTATGTAAATCAATTACTTTAAAAGCTAATAACATGTCCCAGTGACTTCAATTGTAACATCAAAGAATAGCTCCCACTGGGACTAGGTTGGCCATAACACATATAGAGACACATGTAGAGAACATCCTGTCTTTGTCCATGCATGATCTACATGCATGTAGTTGCCTGCCTTATATTGTGTTGGGCAAATGTACAAATCAATTAACATGCTCTTCAGTGACCAACTATTAATGCACTTATTAAATTATGTCATATTAAATCAGTATTGCATCAGATACTCTTGACGATCTTGAAAACCTGACTTTCTAAAAATCACAAATTTCATGCAATTGTTCCAGGCATTTTATATGACCCCGTATCTTCTTGTCTGAATAAGTGTTCCTTGAAGCAATGCTCAGAGTATGCAACAAGATATTACTGAGCATTTCAGTGCAATTATGCAATTTTTTAAAAATTGTTAAATATTAATTGACTATATACTGATTAGTGAATGCCACAGCCAAATTAAAATTTCTAATAAAGTATATTGACGATATGTTTCCATCTGGAAACAACAACTGTTTAACAAAAAACTAAACAATACATTTTCAAGAAGCACACAGCTGGTACAGCAGTTAAACATGTAAACAATAATTATATATATCACATATGTAATGTGATGCTAATGAAATACTGATTAATTATGGTAAATGATAAATATAATCAGAAATATGAACGGTGCTTTATCAAATTACATATTGTCACAGTAATACTGTACTCTGTCTTCCAATAGCAAAAGGAAGAAAAATATAAGTCTAGATACACACACACGCACACACACACACGCACACACACCCCTGCATGTAGAAGAGCTATATATGGTAAGTTCAGGAAAGGAAATTTTACAGTAGCATGGTTAGAACTAACTACTTCCCAACGCTGTTCAACTTCCTCTTCTAGTCCATGTTCATTCAAAAACAAAAAAAAATTGACTCACATATTGGTGGAGGAACTGGCTTGAAAATTCCAAATTCTGCCCCTTCACATGGATTCTTAAAGCAATTAGAATAGGCAGTGATCAGGGGCAGGCATGGTGGCTCACACTTATAATCTCAGCACTTTGGGAGGTTGAGCTGGGAGTCTCTCTTGAGGCCAAAAGTTTGAGAATAGCCTAGGCAACATATGGAGATCCCATCTCTACAAAAAAATTAACATAAAAAGAATAAGCAGTGTTTTCTTTCATGCTAACAATACTTCTTTGCCCACCTAACAAATTCTACCCATCCTTAACATCCCAGCCCAATTGCTACTTTTTTATTGATATCTTCAGTGTTTCCCACCCTGCCACACCCACCCACCACAGCAAAAACAAACTTTTTTTACATGTATCAGTTCACTACAAAGGATATTTTAATGAATCCAAACAGATGGTCAGATGAAGAGATTCACAGGGCAAGATCTGGAAGGGTCTCAAGTGTGGGAACTTCTGTCCCTGAGGACTTGGCAGCATGTGGATGTGTAAGCCTCCACGTGTTTGGCTATCTGAAATCTCCCTGGCCTTTTGGATTTTTGTGGAAGCTTCACTACACAGGCACGATTGACAATTAAGTTCCTGTTGCACCCTGCATATATCATACCCTCTGCAGTGCCCTTAAGTGACTGTACTGAGATTGTTTATAAATATATCTCCTCTCTGGTTCATGAGCCCTTTAGGACTAGGAATTGCATCCATGTGTTTTCAGCTTGTATCTCTGATGTCAAGCACAATACCAGGCATGGGGTGGACAAGCATTCAATAAGTATTTGTTGAATTTCTTAATTAAATTCAAGTAACATTGATGAGAGTCTCATTTCTCATTAGTGCCAGAGATGTTGGATGGAATTAATCTAATACTTTCACTCTTTACTTCATTGGGTCAAACTATACTTCTGTTTTATAGTTCTCAATTATTTTTGGATACTTTACTTGCCATTACCTTGACCTAATCGTGCATATTTTTATGAAAGTGTATTACCTCTCATCTGTGGCTTCTTCCTGGACATTTTCCTATACATTATAGGAAGAATGTATCATTAAATGGCAAAAAGAGTGAAAACTGTTGCCCAAAGTCATGGTTCCATCCCTGGCACCTGAATTTTCATAGGTAGGTCATTTAAGCTCTCCAAGCCTCCATTTTCTCATTTGTAAAGAGAGAAGAAAAATGTCTTCCTTCAAGATGGCCGAATAGGAACAGCTCCCGTCTCCAGCTCCCAGCCCCAGTGACACAGAAGACGGGTGATTTCTGCATTTCTGCTTGAGGTACCGGTTTCATCTCACTAGGGAGTGCCTAACAGTGGGTTCAGGACAGTCGGTGAAGCGCACTGTACACGAGCCGAAGCAGGGCGAGGCATTGCCTCACTCGGGAAGCGCAAGGGGTCAGGGAGTTCCCTTTCCTAGTCAAAGGGGAAACAGACAGCACCTGGAATATCAGGTCAGTCCCGTCCTAATACTGCGCTTTTCCAACGGGCCTGGAAAACGGCACACTGGGAGATTGTGTCCCGCACCTGGCTCGGAGGGTCCTATGCCCACAGAGTCTTGCTGATTGCTAGCACAGCAGTCTGAGATCAAGCTGCAAGGCGGCAACGAGGCTGGGGGAGGGGCGCCTGCCATTGCCCAGGCTTGCTTAGGTAAACAAAGCAGCCAGGAAGCTCGAACTGGGTGGAGCCCACCACAGCTCAAGGAGGCCTGCCTGCCTCTGTAGGCTCCACCTCTGGGGGCAGGGCACAGACAACCAAAAACTCAGCGAGAACCTCCACAGCCTTAAATGGCCCTGTCTGACTGACAGCTTTGAAGAGAGTAGTGGTTCTCCCAGCACGCAGCTGGAGATCTGAGAACGGACAGACTGCCTCCTAAAGTGGGTCCCTCACCCCTGAGCAGCCTAACTGGGAGGCACCCCCCCAGTAGGGACAGACTGACACCTCATTCAACCGGGTACTCCTCTGAGACAAAACTTTCAGAGGAACTATCAGACAGCTGAATTTGTGGTCTCACGAAAATCCGCTGTTCTGCAGCCACCGGTGCTGACACCCAGCCAAACAGGGTCTGGAGTGGACCTCTAGTAAACTCCAACAGACCTGCAGCTGAGGGTCTTGTCTAGTAGAAGGGAAATTAACAAACAGAAAGGACATCCACACCAAAAACCCATCTGTACATCACCATCATCGAAGACAAAAAGTAGACAAAACCACAAAGATGGGGAAAAAACAGACCAAAAAAACTGGAAACTCTAAAAAACAGAGCACCTCTCCTCCTCCAAAGGAACGCAGTTCCTCACCAGCAACGGAACAAAGCTGGATGGAGGATGACTTTGATGAGTTGAGAGAAGAAGGCTTCAGACGATCAAACTACTCTGAGCTACGAGAGGAAATTCAAAACAATAGCAAAGAAGTTAAAAACTTTGAAAAAAAATTAGAAGAATGGATAACTAGAATAACCAATGGAGAGAAGGGCTTAAAGGAGATGATGGAGCTGAAAGCCAAGTTTCGAGAACTACGCGAAGAATGCAGAAGCCTCAGTAGCAGATGCGATCAACTGGAAGAAAGGGTATCGCTGATAGAAGATGAAATGAATGAAATGAAGAGAGAAGGGAAGTTTAGAGAAAAAAGAATAAAAAGAAATGAACAAAGCCTCCAAGAAATTTGGGACTATGTGAAAAGACCAAACCTACGTCTGATTGGTGTACCTGAAAATGATGGGGAGAATGGAACCAAGTTGGAAAACACTCTGCAAGATATTATCCAGGAGAACTTCCCCAATCTAGCAAGGCAGGCCAGCATTCAGATTCAGGAAATACAGAGAACGCCACAAAGATACTCCTCGAGAAGGGCAACTCCAAGACACATAATTGTCAGATTCACCAAAGTTGAAATGAAGGAAAAAATGTTAAGGGCAGCCAGAGAGAAAGGTCGGGTTACCCACAAAGGGAAGCCCATCAGACTAACAGCTGATCTCTCAGCAGAAACTCTACAAGCCAGAAGAGAGTGGGGGCCGATATTCAACATTCTTAAAGAAAAGAATTTTCAACCCAGAATTTCCTATCCCGCCAAACTAAGCTTCATAAGTGAAGGAGAAATAAAATACTTTACAGACAAGCAAACGCTGAGTGATTTTGTCACCACCAGGCCTGCCCTAAAAGAGCTCCTGAAGGAAGCACTAAACATGGAAAGGAACAACTGGTACCAGCCACTGCAAAAACATGCCAAATTGTAAAGACCATCGAGGCTAGGAAGAAACTATAGCAACTAACGAGCAAAATAACCAACTAACATCATAATGACAGGATCAGATTCACACATAACAATATTCACGTTAAATGTAAATGGGCTAAATGCTCCAATCAAAAGACACAGACTGGCAAACTGGATAAGGAGTCAGGATCCATCAGTGTGCTGTATTCAGGAAACCCATCTCACGTACAGAGATACACATAGACTCAAAATAAAGGGATGGAGGAAGATCTATCAAGCAACTGGAAAACAAAAAAAGGCAGGGGTTGCAATCCTAGTCTCTGATAAAATAGACTTTAAACCAACAAAGATCAAAAGAGACAAAGAAGGCCATTACATAATGGTAAAGGGATCAATTCAACAAGAAGAGCTAAGTATCCTAAATATATATGCACCCAACACAGGAGCACCCAGATTCATAAAGCAAGTCCTCAGTGACCTACAAAGGGACTTAAACTCCCACACAATAATAATGGGAGATTTTAACACCCCATTGTCAGCATTAGACAGATCACCGAGACAGAAAGTTAACAAGGATATCCAGGAATTGAACTCAGCTCTACATAAAGTGGACCTAATAGACATCTACAGAACTCTCCACCCCAAATCAACAGAATATACATTTTTTTCAGCACCACACCACACCTATTCCAAAATTGACCACATAGTTGGAAGTAAAGCTCTCCTCAGCAAATGTAAAAGAACAGAGATTATAACAAACTGTCTCTCAGACCACAATGCAATCAAACTAGAACTCAGGATTAAGAAACTCAGTCAAAACCGCTCAACTACGTGGAAACTGAACAACCTGCTCCTGAATGACTATTGGGTACATAATGAAATGAAGGCAGAAATAAAGATGTTCTTTGAAACCAACGAGAACAAAGACACAACATACCAGAATCTCTGGGACACGTTCAAAGCAGTGTGTAGAGGGAAATTTATAGCACTAAATGCCCACAAGAGAAAGCAGGAAAGATCCAAAATTGACACCCTAACATCACAATTAAAAGAACTAGAAAAGCAAGAGCAAACACATTCAAAAGCTAGCAGAAGGCTAGAAATAACTAAAATCAGAGCAGAACTGAAGGAAATAGAGACACAAAAAACCCTTCAAAAAATTAATGAATCCAGGAGCTGGTTTTTTGAAAAGATCAACAAAATTGATGGACCGCTAGCAAGACTAATAAAGAAGAAAAGAGAGAAGAATCAAATAGATGCAATAAAAAACGAAAAAGGGGATATCACCACCAATCGCACAGAAATACAATCTACCATCAGAGAATACTACAAACACCTCTATGCAAATAAACTAGAAAATCTAGAAGAAATGGATAAATTCCTCGACAAATACACCCTCCCAAGACTAAACCAGGAAGAAGTTGAATCTCTGAATAGACCAATAACAGGTTCTGAAATTGTGGCAATAATCAATAGCTTACCAACCAAAAAGAGTCCAGGACCTGATGGATTCACAGCTGAATTCTACCAGAGGTACAAGGAGGAACTGGTACCATTCCTTGTGAAACTATTCCAATCGATAGAAAAAGAGGGAATCCTCCCTAACACATTTTATGAAGCCAGCATCATCCTGATACCAAAACCTGGCAGAGACATAACCAAAAAAGAGAATTTCAGACCAATATCCTTGATGAACATTGATGCAAAAATCCTCAATAAAATACTGGCAAACCGAATCCAGCAGCACATCAAAAAGCTTATCCACCATGATCAAGTGGGCTTCATCCCTGGGATGCAAGGCTGGTTCAACATACGCAAATCAATAAATGTAATCCAGCATATAAACAGAACCAAAGACAAAAACCACATGATTATCTCAATAGATGCAGAAAAGGCCTTTGACAAAATTCAACAACGCTTCATGCTAAAAACTCTCAATAAATTAGGTATTGATGGGACGTATCTCAAAATAATAAGAGCTATCTACAACAAACCCACAGCCAATATCATACTGAATGGGCAAAAACTGGAAGCATTCCCTCTGAAAACTGGCACAAGACAGGGATGCCCTCTCTCACCGCTCCTATTCAACATAGTGTTGGAAGTTCTGGCCAGAGCAATCAGGCAGGAGAAGGAAATAAAGGGTATTCAATTAGGAAAAGAGGAAGTCAAATTGTCCCTGTTTGCAGATGACATGATTGTATATCTAGAAAACCCCATTGTCTCAGCCCAAAATCTCCTTAAGCTGATTAGCAACTTCAGCAAAGTCTCAGGATACAAAATTAATGTACAAAAATCACAAGCATTCTTGTACACCAATCACAGACAAACAGAGAGCCAAATCATGAGTGAACTCCCATTCACAATTGCTTCAAAGAGAATAAAATACCTAGGAATCCAACTTACAAGGGATGTGAAGGACCTCTTCAAGGAGAACTACAAACCACTGCTCAATGAAATAAAAGAGGATACAAACAAATGGAAGAACATTCCATGCTCATGGGTTGGAAGAATCAATATCGTGAAAATGGCCATACTGCCCAAGGTAATTTATAGATTCAATGCCATCCCCATCAAGCTACCAATGACTTTCTTCACAGAATTGGAAAAAACTACTTTCAAGTTCATATGGAACCAAAAAAGAGCCCGCATCGCCAAGTCAATCCTAAGCCAAAAGAACAAAGCTGGAGGCATCACGCTACCTGACTTTAAACTATACTACAAGGCTACAGTAACCAAAACAGCATGGTACTGGTACCACAACAGAGACATAGATCAATGGAACAGAACAGAGCCCTCAGAAATGATGCCGCATAGCTACAACTATCTGATCTTTGACAAACCTGACAAAAACAAGAAATGGGGAAAGGATTCCCTATTTAATAAATGGTGCTGGGAAAACTGGCTAGCCATATGTAGAAAGCTGCAACTGGATCCCTTCCTTACACCTTATACAAAAATTAATTCAAGATGGATTAAAGACTTATATGTTAGACCTAAAACCATTAAAATCCTACAAGAAAACCTAGGCAATACCATTCAGGACATAGGCGTGGGCAAGGACTTCATGTCTAAAACACCAAAAGCAATGGCAACAAAAGCCAAAATCGACAAATGGGATCTCATTAAACTAAAGAGCTTCTGCACAGCAAAAGAAACTATCATCAGAGTGAACAGGCAACCTACACAATGGGAGAAAATTTTTGCAACCTACTCATCTGACAAAGGGCTAATATCCAGAATCTACAATGAACTCAAACAAATTTACAAGAAAAAAACAAACAACCCCATCAAAAAGTGGGCAGAGGACATGAACAGACACTTCTCAAAAGAAGACATTTATGCAGCCAAAAAACACATGAAGAAATGCTCCTTATCACTGGCCATCAGAGAAATGCAAATCAAAACCACAGTGAGATACCATCTCACACCAGTTAGAATGGCCATCATTAAAAAATCAGGAAACAACAGGTGCTGGAGAGGATGTGGAGAAATAGGAACACTTTTACACTGTTGGTGGGACTGTAAACTAGTTCAACCATTGTGGAAGTCAGTGTGGCGATTCCTCAGGGATCTAGAACTAGAAATACCATTTGACCCAGCCATCCCATTACTGGGTATATACCCAAAGGACTATAAATCATGCTGCTATAAAGACACATGCACACGTATGTTTATTGCGGCACTATTCACAATAGCAAAGAGTTGGAACCAACCCAAATGTCCAACAACGATAGACTGGATTAAGAAAATGTGGCACATATACACCATGGAATACTATGCAGCCATAAAAAATGATGAGTTCGTGTCCTTTGTAGGGACATGGATGAAACTGGAAAACATCATTCTCAGTAAACTATCGCAAGGAGAAAAAACCAAACACCACATGTTCTCACTCATAGGTGGGAATTGAACAATGAGAACGCATGGACACAGGAAGGGGAACATCACACTCCGGGGACTGTTGTGGGGTGGGGGGAGGGGGGAGGGACAGCATTAGGAGATACACCTAATGCTAAATGACAAGTTAATGGGTGCAGGAAATCAACATGGCACATGGATACATATGTAACAAACCTGCACATTGTGCACATGTACCCTAAAACCCTAAAGTATAATAAAAAAAAAAATAAAAACTTAAAAATAAAAAAAATAAAATAAAAAAAATAAAAATGTCTTCCTTGCAGGCGGACATCTTTGCTGTTCTGCAGCCTCCACTGGTGGCACCTCCATGTGCAGGAAAGACCCAGGAAAATAGGGTCTGGAATGAACCCCCAGCAAACCACTGCAGCCCTACAGAAGAAGAGCCTGACCGTTAAAAGAAAAACAAACAGAAAGCAACAACAAGAACAACATCAACAAAAAGTCCCCACAAAAACTCTATCCAAAGATCAGCAACCTCAAAAATGGAAGCTAGATAAACTCATGAAGATGAGAAAGAATCAATGAAAAAATGCTGAAAACTCAAAAAGCCAGAGTGCCTCTGCTCCTCCAAATGATTGAAACACCTCTCCAGCAAGGCCGCAGAACTAGGCTGAGGCTGAGATGAATGAACTGACAGAAGTGGGCTTCAGAAGGTGAGTAATAACGAACTTTGCTAAGAAAAAGGAGCATGTCCTAACCCAATGCAAAGAAGCTGAGAACCATGATAAAACATTACAGGAGCTATTGGCCAGAATAACCAGTTGATAGAGAATAACTTGATAGAGCTGAAAAACACAACACGAGAACTTCACAATGTAATCACAAGTATCAACAGCAGAATAGACGAAGCAGAGGAAAGAATTTCAGAGCTTGAAGACCATCTTGCTGAAAAAAGACAGGCAATAAGATTAGAGAAAAAATAATGAAAAGGAATGAACAAAACCTCCAAGAATGACCGGGTGCAAACCTCCAAGAACAGCCAGTGGTTCATGCCTGTAATCCCAGCACTTTGGGACGCCAAGGGGGGCAGATCATGAGGTCAGGAGTTTGAGACCAGCCTGGCCACCATGGTGAAACCCTGTCTCTACTAAAAATACAAAAATTAGCTGGGCATTGTGGCAGGTGCCTGTAATCCCAGCTACTTGGGAGGCTGAGGCAGGAGAATTGTTTGAACCCAGGAGGCGAGGTTGCAGTGAGCCGAGATTGCGCCACTGCAATCCATCCTGGGTGACAGGGCGAGACTCCAACTCCAAAAGAAAACCCTCCATATGGGGTTGGGTAAAAAGACCAAACCTATGACTGATTGGAGTACCAAAACAGATGAGGAGAACGGAACCAAGTTGGAAGACATACTTCAGGATATCATCCAGGAGAACTTACCAAACCTACCAAGTCAGGCCAACATTCAAATTCAGGAAACCCAAAGAACCCCAGTAAGATACTCCATGAGAAGAACAACGCCAAGACACATAATCATCAGATTCTCCAAGGCTGAAATGAAGGAAAAAATGTTAAGGGCAGCCACAGGGAAAGGCCAGACCACCCATTAGATGAACAGCAGACCTCTCCGCAGAAACCCTACCAGCCAGAGGAGATTGGGGGCCAATATTCAACATTCTTAAGGAAAAGAATTGCCAACCCAGAATTTCTTATCTGGCAAAATGAAGCTTATAAGTGAAGGAGAAATAAAATCCTCTTCAGACAAGCAAATGCTGAGGGAATTTATTACCACCAGGCCTGCCTTGCAAGAGCTCCTGAGGAAAGCAACAAATATGGAATGGAAAAACCATTACCACCTACTACAAAAACCAATGTCATTATGAAGCAACTGCATCAACAAGTCTGCTAAATAACCAGGTAGCATCATGATAACAGGATCAAATTCACACATAACAATATTTACTTTAAATGTAAATAAGCTAAATGCCCCAATTAAAAAACACAGAATGGCTATCTGGATAAACAATCAAGATCCATCAGTGTGCTGTATTCAAGAGACCCGTCTCACATGCATAGACACACATAGGCTCAAAGCAAAGGGATGGAAGAAAATTTACCAACCAAATGGAAAGCAGAAAAAAAGTAGGGGTTACAATCCCAGTTTCTGACAAAACAGACTTTAAATCAACAAAGATCAAAAAAGACAAAGAAGGGTAAAGGATTCAATTCAACAAGAAAAGCTAACTATCCCAAATATATATGCACCCAATACAGTAGCACCCAGATTCGTAAAACAAGCTCCTAGAGACCTACAAAAGGACTTAGACTCCCACACAATAATAATGGGAGACTTTAATGCCCAACTGTCAATATTAGATTATTGAGACAGAAAATTAACAAAGATATTCAGGAGTTGAACTCAGCTCTGGATCCAGTGGACCTGATAGATATCTATGGAACTCTCCTCCCAAAAACAACAGAATATACATTCTTCTCACTCCATATGGCACTTACTCTAAAATTGGTCACATAATTGAAAGTAAAACACTACTCAGCAAATGCAAAAGAATAGAAATCATAACAAACAGTCTCTCAGACCACAGTGCAATCAAATTAGAACTCAAGATTAAGAAACTCACTTGAAACCACATGACTACATGAAAATTGAACAATATGCTCCTGAAATGACTCCTGGGTAAATGATGAACTTAAGGCAGAAATCAAGAAGTTCTTTGAAACCAAGAAGAACAAAGAGACAACGTACCAGAATCTCTGGCATGCAGCTAAAACAGTGTTAAGAGGGAAATTTATAGCACTAACTGCCCACATCAAAAAGCTAGAAAGCTCTCAAATCAACCCCCTAACATCACAACTAAAAGAACTAGAGAACCAAGAGCAAGAAAACCCCAAAGCTAGCAAAGATGAGAAATAACCAAGATCAAGCAGAACTGAAGGAGACACAGACACAAAAAAACCCTTTAAAAAATCAATGAATCCAGGAGGTAGATTTTGAAAAAAATAATAAAATAGATATACCACTAGCTAGACTAAAAAAGAAGAAAAGAGAGAAGAATTAAATAGATACAATCAAAAATAAGAGGGATATCACCACTGACCCCTCAGACATACAAACAATCATCAGAGAATACCATAGACACTTCTATACTAACAAACTAGAAAATCTAGAAGAAGTGGATAAATTCCTGGACACATGCACACTCTCAAGACTGAATGAGGAAGAAGTTGAATCCCTGAATAGACCCATTATAAGCTCTGAAATTGAGGCAGTAATAAATAGCCTACCAACCAAAAACAGCCCAGAACCAAAGAGATTTACATCTGAATTCTACCAGAGATACAAAGAGGAGCTGGTACCATTTCTTCTGAAACTATTCCAAACCAAAGAAAAGGAGGGACTCCTCCCTAACTCATTTTATGAGGCCTGTATCATCCTGATACCAAAATCTGGCAGAGATACAACAACAAAAAAGGAAACTTCAGGCAAATATCCCTGATGAACACATGTAAAAATCTTCAATAAAATACTAGCAAACTGAATCTAGCAGCTCATCAAAAAGCTATCCACCAAGATCAAGTCAGCTTCATCCCTGAGATGCAAGGCTGGTTCAACATTTGCAAGTCAATAAATGTAATTCATCACATAAACAAAACTAAAAACAAAAATCACATGATAATCTCAATAGACACAGAAAAGGCCTTCAATAAAATTCAACATCCCTTCATGTTAAAAATTCTCAATAAACTGGCTCAAATAACAAGAGCCATTTATGAAAATCTCACGGTTAATGTCATACTGAATGGGCAAAAGCTGAAAGCATTCCCCTTGAAAACTGGCACAAGACAAGGATGCCCTCTCTCACCACTCCTATTCAACATAGAATTGGAAGTTCTGCTGATCAGGGCAATCAGGCAAGAGAAATAAATAAAGCCTATTCAAATTGAAAGAGAGGAAGTCAAACTGTCTCTGTTTGCAGATCACATGGTCCTATCATCAGAAAACCCCATCATCTCAGCCCCAAACCTTCTTATGCTGATAAGCAACTTCAGCAAAGTCTCAGGACACAAAATCAATGTGCAAAAATCACAAGCATTCCAAGCAGAGAGCCAAATAATGAATAAACCCCCATTTGCAATTGCTACAAAGATGACAAAATACCTAGGAATACAGCTAACAAGGGAAGTGAAGGGCCCTTCAAGGACAACTATAAACCATTGCTCAAGGAAATAAGGAAGGACACAAACAAATGGAAAAACATTCCATCCTCATGAACAGGAAGAATCGATATTGTGAAAATGGTCACACTGACCAAAGTAATTTATAGATTCAATACTATTCCCACCAAACTACCATTAACATTCTTCACAGAATTAGAAAAAAAACTACTTTAAAATTCATAGGGACCCAAAAAGAGTTCGTATAGTCAAGACAATCCTAACTAAAAAGAACAAAGCTGGAGGCATCACGCTACCTGACTTCAAACGATACTACAAGGCTACAATAACCAAAACTGCATGGTACTGGTACAAAAATAGACACTGAGGTCAATGGAACAGAATAGATAACTCAGAAATAAGACCATACATCTACAACCACCTAATCTTCAACAAACCTGATGAAAATCAGCAATGCGAAAAGGATTCTGTATTTAATAAATGGTGTTGGGAGAATTGGGTAGCCATATGCAGAAAATTGAAACTGATCCCCTTTTTTACACCTTATACAAAATGTAACTCAAGATGGATTAAAGACTTAAATGTAAAACCCAAAACTATAAAAACCCTAGAAGAAAATCTAGGAAATACCATTCAGGACACAGGCAAAGGTGAAGATTTCATGACCAAAACATCAAAAGCAATTGAAAAAAAAGCAAAAATTGACAAATGGAATCTAATTAAACTAAAGAGCCTCTCCACAGCAAAAGAAACTATCATCAGAGTGAACAGGCAACCTACAGAGTGGGAGAAAATTTTTGCAATCTATCCATCTGATAAAGGTCTAATGTTCAGAGTCCACAAGGAACTTAAACAAATTTACCAGAAAGAAAAAACCATTAAAAAGTGCGCAAAGGGCATGAACAGACACTTCTCAAAAGAAGACATTTTTGCAGCCAACAAACATATGGAAAAAAAGGTCAGCATGACTGATCATCAGAGAAACACAAATCAAAACCACAATAAGATTCCATCTTACACCAGTAAGAATGGCAATTATTAAAAAGTCAAGAAACAGCAGATGCTGGCAAGGTTGCAGAGAAATAGGAACACTTTTACACTGTTGCTGGGAATGTAAATTAGTTCAACCATTGTGGAAGACAGTGTGGCAACTCCTCAAAGATCTAGAACCAGAAATACCATTTGACCCAGAAATCCCATTACTGGGGATATGCCCAAAGGAATGTAAATAATTCTATCATAAAGATATATGCACACATATGTTCACTGCAGCACTGTTCACAATAGCAAAGACATGGAATCAACCCAAATGTCCATCAATGATGGACTGGATAAAGAAAATGTGGTACATATACACCATAGAATACTATGCAGACACAAAAAGGAACAAGATCATGTCCTTTGCAGGGACATGGATGAAGCTGGAAGCCATAATCCTCAGCAAACTAATGCAGGAACAGAAAACCAAACACCACATGTTCTCATTTATACTTAGTATACTCGGCCTCTGTTCTGTTCCATTGATCTGTCTCTCTGTTTTGGTACCAGTATCATGCTGTTTTGGTTACTGTAGCCTTGTAGTATAGCTTGAAGTCAGGTAGCGTGATGCCTCCAGCTTTGTTCTTTTGGCTTAGGATTGACTTGGCAATGTGGGCTCTTTTTTGGTTCCATATGAACTTGAAAGTAGTTTTTTCCAATTATGTGAAGAAAGTCATTGGTAGCTTGATGGGGATGGCATTGAATCTATAAATTACCTTGGGCAGTATGGCCATTTTCATGATATTGATTCTTCCTACCCATGAGCATGGAATGTTCTTCCTTTTGTTTGTATCCTCTTTTATTTCATTGAGCAATGGTTTGTAGTTCTCCTTGAAGAGGTCCTTCACATCCCTTGTAAGTTGGATTCCTAGGTATTTTATTCTCTTTGAAGCAATTGTGAATGGGAGTTCACTCATGATTTGGCTCTCTGTTTGTCTGTGATTGGTGTATAAGAATGCTTGTGATTTTTTCACATTGATTTTGTATCCTGAGACTTTGCTGAAGTTGCCTATCAGCTTAAGGAGATTTTGGACTGAGACAATGGGGTTTTCTAGATATAAAATCATGTCATCTGCAAACAGGGACAATTTGACTTCCTCTTTTCCTAATTGAATACCCTTTATTTCCTTCTCCTGCCTGATTGCTCTGGCCAGAACTTCCAACACTATGTTGAATAGGAGTGGTGAGAGAGGGCATCCCTGTCTTGTGCCAGTTTTGAAAGGGAATGCTTCCAGTTTTTGCCCATTCAGAATGATATTGGCTGTGGGTTTGTCGTAGATAGCTCTTATTATTTTAAGATACGTCCCATCAATACCTAATTTATTGAGAGTTTTTAGCATGAAGCATTGTTGAATTTTGTCAAAGGCCTTTTCTGCATCTATTGAGATAATCATGTGGTTTTTGTCTTTGGTTCTGTTTATATGCTGGATTACAGTTATTGATTTGTATATGTTTTACCAGCTTGCATCCCAGGGATGAAGCCCACTTGATCATGGTGGGTAAGCTTTTTGATGTGCTGCTGGATTCAGTTTGCCAGTACTTTATTGAGGATTTTTGCATCAATGTTCATCAGTGATATTGGTCTAAAATTCTCTTTTTTTTGTTGTGTCTCTGCCAGGCTTTGGTATCAGGATGATGCTGGCCTCATAAAATGAATTAGGGAGGATTCTCTCTTTTTCTATTGATTGGAATAGTTTCAGAAGGAATGGTACCAGCTCCTTTTTGTACCTCTGGTAGAATTCAGCTGTGAATCTGTCTGGTCCTGGACTTTTTTTGGTTGGCATATTAATTATGGCCTCAATTTCAGAGCCTGTTATTGGTCTATTCAGAGATTCAACTTCTTCCTGGTTTAGTCTTGGGAGGGTGTATGTGTCCAGGAATTTATCCATTTCTTCTAGATTTTCTAGTTTATTTGCATAGAGGTGTTTATAGTATTTTCTGATGGCAGTTTGTATTTCTGTGGGCTCTGTAGTGATATCCCCTGTATCATTTTTTATTGAATCAATTTGATTCTTCTCTCTTTTCTTCTTTATTCGTCTTGCTAGCGGTCTATCAATTTTGTTGATCTTTTCAAAATAAACCAGCTCCTGGATTAATTGATTTTTTTGAAGGGGTTTTTTTTTTTGTCTCTGTCTCCTTCAGTTCTGCTCTTATCTTAGTTATTTCTTGCCTTCTGCTAGCTTTTGAATTTGTTTGCTTTTGCTTCTCTCGTTCTTTTAATTGTGATGTTAGGGTGTTGATTTTAGATCTTTGCTGCTTTCTCTGGGCATTTAGTGTTATAAATTTCCCTCTACGCACTGCTTTGAATGTGTCCCAGAGATTCTGGTACATTGTGTCTTTGTTCTCATTGTTTCAAAGAACATCTTTATTTCTGCCTTCATTTCGTTATGTACCCAGTAGTCATTCAGGAGCAGGTTGTTCAGTTTCCATGTAGTTGTGTGGTTTAAAGTGAGTTTCTTAATCCTGAGATCTAGTTTGATTGCGCTGTGGTCTGAGAGACAGTTTGTTGTGATTTCTGTTCTTTTACATTTGCTGAGGAGTGCTTTACTTCCAATTATGTGGTCAATTTTGGAATAGGTGCAATATGGTGCTGAGAAGAATGTATATTCTGTTGATTTGGGGTGGAGAGTTCTGTAGATGTCTATTAGGTCCACTTGGTGCAGAGCTGAGTTCAAGTCCTGGATACCCCTGTTAACCTTCTGTCTCATTGATCTGTCTAATATTGACAGTGGGGTGTTAATGTCTCCCATTATTATTGTGTGGGAGTCTAAGTCTCTTTGTAAGTCTCTAAGGACTTGCTTTATGAATCTGGGTGCTCCTGTGTTGGGTGCATATATATTTGGGATAGTTAGCTCTTCTTGTTGAATTGATCCCTTTACCATTATGTAATTGCCTTCTTTGTCTCTTTTGATCTTTTTTGGTTTGAAGTCTGTTTTATCAGAGACTAGGATTGCAACCCCTGGTTTTTTGGTTTTTTTTTTTCCGCTTTCCATTTCCATGGTAGATCTTACTCCATCCCTTTATTTTGAGCTTATGTGTGTCTCTGCACATGAGATGGGTCTCCTGAATACAGCACACTGATGGGTCTTGACTCTTTATCCAATTTGCCAGTCTGTGTCTTTTAATTGGGGCATTTAGCCTATTTACATTTAAGGTTAATATTGTTATGTGTGAATTTGATCCTGTCATTATGATGTTAGCTGGTTGTTTTGCCAGTTAGTTGATGCAGTTTCTTCCTAGCCTCGATGGTCTTTACAATTTGGCATGTTTTTGCAGTGGCTGGTACCAATTGTTCCTTTCCATGTTTAGTGCTTCCTTCAGGAGCTCTTGTAGGGCAGGCCTGGTGGTGACAAAATCTCTCAGCATTTGCTTGTCTGTAAAGGATTTTATTTCTCCTTCACTTATGAAGCTTAGTTTGGCTGAATATGAAATTCTGGGTTGAAAATTCTTTTCTTTAAGAATGTTGAATATTGGCCCCCACTCTCTTCTGGCTTGTAGAGTTTCTCCCAAGAGATCCTCTGTTAGTCTGATGGGCTTCCCTTTGTGGGTAACCCAATCTTTCTCTCTGGCTGCCCTTAACATTTTTTCCTTCATTTCAACATTGTTGAATCTGACGATTATGTGTCTTGGGGTTGCTCTTCTCAAGGAGTATCTTTGTGGTGTTCTCTGTATTTCCTGAATTTGAATGTTGGCCTGCCTTGCTAGATTGGGGAAGTTGTCCTGGATAATATCCTGAAGAGTGTTTTCCAACTTGGTTTCATTCTCCTCGTCACTTTCAGGTACACCAATCAAATGTAGATTTGGTCTTTTCACATAGTCCCATATTTCTTGGAGGCTTTGTTCGTTTCTTTTTCTCTTTTTTCTCTAAACTTCTCTTCTTGCTTTATTGCATTAATTTGATCTTCAATCACTGATACCCTTTCTTCCACTTGATCGAATCGGGTATTGAAGCTTGTGCATGCGTCATGTAGTTCTCGTGCCATGGTTTTCAGCTCCATCAGGTCATTTAAGGTATTCTCTACACTGGTTATTCTAGTTAGCCATCTGTCTAATGCTTTTTCAAGGTTTTTAGCTTCCTTATGATGGGTTCGAACATCCTACTTTAGCTCGGAGAAGTTTGTCATTACCAACCTTCTGAAGCCTACTTCTATCAGCTCATCAAAGTCATTCTCCATCTAGCTTTGTTCCATTGCTGGCAAGGGCTGCAATCCTTTGTAGGAGAAGAGGCGCTCTGGATTTTGGAATTTTCAGCTTTTCTGCTCTGGTTTTTCCCCATCTTTGTTGTTTTATCTACCTTTGGTCTTTGATGCTGGTGACCTACAGATGGGGTTTTGGTGTGGATGTCCTTTTCGTTGATGTTGATGCTATTCCTTTCTGTTTGTTTGTTTTCCTTATAACAGTCAGGTCCCTTAGCTGCAGGTCTGTTGGAGTTTGCTGGAGGTCCCCTTCAGACCCTGTTTGCCTTGGTATCACCAGTGGAGGCTGCAGCACAGCAAATATTGCTGGCTGATCCTTTGTCTGGAAGCTTCATCCCAGAGGGACACCCCTCCTGTATGAGGTGTCAGTTGGCCCCTACTGGGATGTGTCTCCCAGTTAGACTACACGGGGGTCAGAGACCCACTTGAGGAGGCAGTCTGTCAGTTTTCAGAGCTCAAACACCATGCTGGGAGAACCACTGCTCTCTTCAGAGCTGTCAGACGGGGTCACAGGGTCGTTTAACTCTGCAGAAATTTCTGCTGCCTTTCGTTCAGCTATGCCCTGCCCCCAGAGGTGGGGTCTACAGAGGCATCAGGCCTTGCAGAGCTGCGGTGGGCTCCGCCCAGTTCTAAATTCCCCAGCTGCTTTGTTTACCTACTCAAGCCTCAGCAATGGTGGACAACTCTCCCCCTGCCAGGCTGCTGCCTCATGGGTCGATCTCAGACTGCTGCACTAGCAGTGAGCAAGGCTCCGTGGACTTGTGACCCGCCAAGCCAGGTGTGGGATATAGTCTCCAGCTGTGCCATATGCTAAGACTGTTGGAAAAGTGTGGTATTGGGGTGGGAGTGTCCTGGTTTTCCAGGTATAGTCTGTTATGGCTTCCCTTGGCTAGGAAAGGGAAATCCCCTAACCCCTTGTGCTTCCTGGGTGAAGCAATGCCTGCCCTGCTTCGGCTCACCCTCCATGGGCTGCACCCGCTGTCCAACCAGTCCCAATGAGATGAACCTTATACCTCAGTTGGAAATGCCGAAATCACTGTCTTCTGCGTCGATCACGCTGGGAGCCACAGACCAGAGCAGTTCATTTCCGGCCATCTTGGAACAGAATCTCTGGAGTCTCTTTTAAAGACATTAATCCCATTCATGAGGCCTCATGACTAATAGCCTCCCATAGGCCCCCACATCTTAATACAATCACATTGAGGATTAGGTATCACCATGTGACTTTTGAGGGGACACATTCAGACCGTAGCACCCTCCAAAGGTCGGAAATGAGGCCAAAACAAAACTGAACAGGAGCTTCACTTAAGGCACTTTGGAATGTAAATAACCAAACCGAATTTCAGCTAGTTTGTTAAAAAAGCAGTTAGGCTTCCAGATAGAAGTGAAATTGGAAGCTAGAACTACATTAGGAACCTAGAAGAGGTGTTTTCTTCATTTCTCATCTCTGCTTCTCTTTACCTGCCTGATTCATTTGTTCTTCATTCTCTATGACCTGTTTTCTCAATTTGTCAGTTCATAGCCATCAACCCCCTGCAATTCCACCTCTCCTTGGCCCACCAATGCTCAGTTTTCACATGGCCATCAGTTCCAGACACATACAGAAATTAACTGATTTGAGTTTGTACCCTGTTCTCATCAGCACTGGTGGAAAAGACATAGGCGAACATCCCAAGCTGTACACATGGGAATCAGAATGGCCCCTGTGAATGGACAGGCAGTTCTCAGAAGCCACGTGGATTGCAGAGATAATCAGGTATACCTGCATGGAATATAGGTTTGCACAAAATAACGTATTTGAGAGTCTAAAGTATAGGAAATTAAGTAATACCAGAATCAATCAAATCAAGTTACAGATTTTACTAGCTTTAACTACCACCCCATCCCCCGACCAGTGGTAGCTCAGGTTTTAAAGCATCAGTAAGTTGTAAGACAAATACCATTTGTCTTTATTCTATTTAGACCACCCTCTGTCTGCTAAGTTACCTCGTTAGCTTTACTTCTGATCTTTGGAAGAAGACTGGATAGTAGAAAGAGTAGCCTTCCGTCTGAGCTTGTAACCATCTAAGAAAAACTGATCAATCTGCTTCCACCCATCTTCCAAGAAGAATACCTTCCTTGTCCACACACACCCCAGATACAAGGTGCGATCCTGATAATATAGGGAGTGTTTGAGGTGTGGAAGGAAAGAGAATCCATGGCCAATCTTGGTGAGAGGTTTTTCCTCAAGCTGGGGCAGTGATTAAACACACCCGTTACATGGACAATAACTTAATTATCATGCTAATATGCAATTACAAACTGAGGTGAGTGCTCCAAAGGAAAAAAACTTCAACAGCACCTAAGAAAAGGATCTGACCTAGAATGGAGGGTCAGGGATGGTTTTCCTGAGAAAATGGCATTTGAGCTGAATTTTCAATGACAAGTGGGAGTTAACTAGACAAAGGGAAGAAGACGATGGCAATGCGAGGACAAAGGTGTGTTCTAAGAGCTGGACAAGAGTCAATGTGGGCTGCAGAAGAGAAAGCGGCTCAATGTAAGGCTGGGAGGAAAATGCAGATCATGCAAGGGCTAGCAAGTCACATTAAGAACATTGATAGTTAAGCCGGGAAAGATGGGAAGCCGTGGAAGGAATTTAAGTTGTGAAAATATCCCTCTGATAGTAGTGTGGAAAGTGGATGAAGAGACACCAGAGTGAAAGCAAGGAGCTTATTTCACGGATCCAATCAATAGATAATAGGCGGCTGGGCGCGGTGGCTCACGCCTGTAATCCCAGCACTTTGGGAGGCCGAGGTGGGTGGATCACGAGGTCAAGGGATCAAGACCATCCTGGCTAACATGGTGAACCCCTGTCTCTACTATAAGTACAAAAATTAGCTGGGCCTGATGGCACGTGCCTGTAATCCCAGCTACTCAGGAGGCTAAGGCAGGAGTGTCACTTGAACCCAGGAGGCAGAGGTTGCAGTCAGCCGAGATAGCGCCACTGCACTCCAGCCTGGTGACAGAGCAAGACCCTGTCTCAGAAAAAAAAAAAAAAACAGAGAGAGAGCGAATAGGCAAAGATTAATGGATTTCTTCTGCTCTTCTGAACTTGTTTCTGGTCTTTCATATGACTTTAGACCTCAAAAGTCCTTGACATTGTGAAAGACCTCATTCCCACTTTCTATGGTTAGTTTTCTCTTTGTTGTTGTCATTGTTTGTTTTAGGACCTTAACATTTTAATTCTGCCCTATATCACTTTTCCTTTTTAAAAAACCTCATTCTATTTATAAGAACCATCTTTGATTTTAAAATATACACTAAAACAATTTAACATCCCAGAGTTATACTTACCCACATCCCTGACCCTGCCTTATTCTGAGAGATTTCCCCTCTTCTCAGTTTCTTATTATTCTTTGGGTGTTATCCTTGGTTTTAAGTGCTACACTTTGAGGACCATTAAAAATCAATGTGTCCAGAGAACAATAACCAAGATAGCGAATAAACCTCAAACACAGGAGATTTGTGAAATCTCAATATTTTGCTTAACAAAGGGAAACCTTTGGGATTGAAATGGCAGATGCCTTCCAAATGCTATCACTAGAAATAAGTAGAAATATTTTTTCCTGAGTCACCCAAATGGTCAAAAATAGTACTAATTGTAGGATATCAAATGAGTACAAATGTATGCTTAAATATAGCAACCTTAGATCTTTCTATTTATTGTCTGAAAGTGGAATAGGCTATTTTGAGATGCAGTGAACTTTCAATCCTTGGAGATATTTGAATAGAATCTGGGCAGTCACATGACAAGAAGTTGAGGAGAATCAACCACCAGATGGAGCTGAAACGGAGTGAACTTCCAGGTCCACCTTGAACCTTCCCCTCTAGTGCCTCTATTGTTCCAACAGCAACACTAATGCAGGGGACAGTGGACATGGGCCTTATTTTTAGGCCCCAGGTGACTTAGAGGAGACCACATCCCTGAGAGAGTCAGGCTGGTGCTTGTAAGGTGTGAGTGTGTGTTTAGGTAACTGCATTTCAAAAAGGTGTCTACTTTTTTTTTCCTTTGGTTAATCATTGGTTGCAATTATCTAAATTTCAGTCCCTTCCATTAGCATGGATTATCATTTAACTACAACACAGAATGCATGCTTCTTGCTACTGATTTACGTAAGACAGTTACACTTAAATCAGTCATCAAATTGGTAAAAGACAAATTGCTATTTTAAAATACATTTTAAACAAGACTTTTCAGGAAAGAAAAACCTATATAGGCCTTAATTTCTTTTAAAAGCCCACATTTTATGTGCTTCAAATAAGCAGATTTGGTGATATTTATTTAAACTTGGCATGCCTAGTAATTACAACATAATATTTGGTATTGAGTAGACTCTGGTTACAAGTTTTTTTTCCAACACCTGGGCAATTTAGCCCAAAAGGAAAAAAGCAAAGAAGAAATTGGTCATGCTGACATGACCCTAAAGCTTAATTCAGTCAGTGTATTCTACCTTTTCCTCATCTCCCCAAACACACAAGAACAACAGTACTAATTACTGCTCTGCAGATGTATTAAATTTCCAATGTTAAGCTCCGTATGTGGAGATGGCTTCAGCAACCCAATGAAGCATAAGTTCTGCCTCCCCCTCACACCATACATACATAAAAGCTCATGTTAAAAATCCCTTCCATCAAAATAGCTAGAAAAGAATAATTCAAATGTTCCTAGCATCAAGAAAAAAATAAATATTTAAGATGATGAATATCTCAGTTACCCTGATATGAAAATCTTTACACAGGCCGGGCGTGGTGGCTCACGCCTATAATCCCAGCACTTTGGGAGGCCGAGACGGGCAGATCACGAGGTCAGGAGATCGAGACCATCCTGGCTAACATGGTGAAACCCCGTCTCTACTAAAAATACAAAAAAAATTAGCCGGGCGTGGTGGCGGGCGCCTGTAGTCCCAGCTACTTGGGAGGCTGAGGCAGGAGAATGGCGTGAACCTGGGAGGTGGAGCCTGCAGTGAGCCGATATCCCGCCACTGCACTCCAGCCTGGGCGACAGAGCAAGACTCTGTCTCAAAAAAAAAAAAAAGAAAAGAAAATCTTTACACATTATGTAAATGTATCAAACTATCACAAGTACCCTGAAAATTTGTGCATCTCTTATATTTCAATTTTTTAATCCCTTCCATATATCCTACTCTCACCACCTTCACTCTCGATGTTTAAAAGAAAACATCCTCTTTTGTTATTACATGTCACTCTTGCTTCCATTTTACTTTAAACTCATAGCCGCTCTTCCTTTCCCCCTGTTGTGTGTATGTGTCTATGTCTATATACACATATGCCTGTTTCCCTGATATTTCAGTGCAATATTCCAAGCGTATCTCTTTTCACACCCCTATTTTTCTCTCACAATCAGGTCAGAGGAAGTGGAGGGAGAACAACAAACAGTAATGGACCAAAAAATATTCAGATAATGACCTGTCTTTTTACTTCTTACAGTAATATGTGGTACTTTTGAGTATTTACACTTTTCATCTTTAAAAATGTGTCTTTGAACATCTGCAGAACTTGCATGACTATCAAGTATAATAAGAGCATGAATTTTGGAGATGATAAACTTGGGTTTTAATGTAAGATAACATTCATATAGTCAGATCACACAAGTATTGGGAGAATCATTGTGCACTGCTGTGGGCCTGGCATGTGTTATAGCCATTTGGGAAACAATCTGTTAGTACCTAGTGAAATTAAGTAACATAACACATACAGTCCAGCAGTCCCATTCCTGGGCATATGTTGACTGATAGGCAACATTAATAGATATTTAAGCCTAGTTAATACAGAAAAATCAGAAGCAGAATGAAGCTTATAGCCAAATTTTTGCTTATGTATATTAAAAACACTCACATCCACCAATACTACTATATATTTTATAAAGATTCATGTGTATCTTTGCATATATATGTAAACAAGTAAATAATATATTTGATTTGTATATCAATATATACAACACAAATATATATATTGATATACAAATATATATATTTGTATATATTATATATGTGCATAAAATATATTATTTGTATATATGTTATATATATACAAATATATAAATTGATGTCTCTCAGGCAGGAGAAGTAGACACAAGATGAAGAGGAAATAAAAAAATAAAATAGGGACATTTCACAATTAACAGTAACATTAACTGTGAACTGAGAACCACAACTCAATTATGTCCACTTGAAGTTTAATAAATTTTAAAAATATACAATAAAACAAAAGTAATACATACATACCATAAAAATGTTTAAACTCATAAGGGTATAAACGAATCACTTTCCATAAGCTTCAGATACACCAGGCACATTCGTTTTCTATTGCTGCATAACAAAATATAGCGCCCAGTGCATGGAAAACACATATTGCCCTTCCTTTTTGTGCACTTTATCAACTATTCATGAATTAAATAATCCCAAATAGGGATCATTCTGGATCTTCCAAATTAGTTGAGAGAAAAGGGGTGCCCACAGAAGAGTAATAAATGGCCGGGCACGGTGGCTCACGCCTGTAATCCCAGGACTTTGGGAGGCCGAGGCAGGTGGATCACAAGGTCAGGAGATCGAGACCATCCTGGCTAACACAGTGAAACCCCGTCTCTACTAAAAATACAAAAAATTAGCTGGGCGTGGTGGTGGGCGCCTGTAGTCCCAGCTGCTCAGGAGGCTGAGGCAGGAGAATGGCATGAACCTGGGTGGCGGAGGTTGCAGTGAGCCGAGATCACACCACTGCACTACAGCCTGGGCTACAGAGCGAGACTCTGTCTCAAAAAGAAAAAACAAAAGATAGAAAGATAAGTAACTTTGAACAAGGATAGAGAATAGTATCCCTCTTTGCTCCCTGATCAAATTGGTCTCTCTGTTTCCTATAGCCTAATCTTGTCCAATTTGATTGCCTTGATCAAGACTTGTCCCTCTTCCCATTATCTTTATTAATTGAAACATACACCCTCAAATCTATGCTCTCTGTGTCTTTCAAGGGGATATATAGATAATATAACTTAAAACAATATGGTGACATAACTGGATTTAATGTTAACATGCTCTTGAGGAGCACCATGTAACACATACATCTAAGCAAGAATGTTTTTACTTACATAATGTACCTAACCCAGGGGTAAGAGTTCATTGGTGCAAACAGCAAACATCACTCCAGGTAGGAAGAGCCCACTGATGAGTGGATATTTGAGGCAGGGGGAAATATTTGCAGTCATAGCTTCAAATTACACCATGAAAGTGGCCTTTTTCTCTTAAAGTTTGCTCTGCTGAGAAGAGCTCAGGAATCTAAGAAGATGCTGCACCTGACTGGGTGTGACTCCTAGAGGAAGACCCCATACGTGACTCTTCAGCTTTCAACATGTTTCTTCATGAAGAAACAGCTTTTCCTTGCTCTAAACTCAAAAAAAAAAAAGAAGAAGAAGAAGATTGATATGAAAAGGGACCCAAGATCGTTTTCTTTCTGATCTAAATAAAAGACTTTCTCTGGCAAGGAAGAGGAAATCAAACTCATTGTGTGTGGTATTGTGCCTTTGTCTCTCAAAGAAAAGCTTTTCCAAAGAATAGAATTCTTTCTTGCCTTTGCATCCATCAGTGTAGGGATCTGTGCAGACTGACACCTAGTGGTCTCCAGAACTCCTTTAGTAGCAAGAGTAAGAAGAATGTGTATGTGTATGTGTTTCAGGCTTCGCAAAGCATCCTTTCTTCTTCCTACAGATTCCTAAACTATGAAAAAACTGAGTTGTTAATTGGTCTTGATTCCACTACCACAACTTTCTGGCCGTTAATATTTAATATCTGAGCGGCCCATAGATGTCACCAACTAGAAAGGAACAATGATTCTGATGTGCGAGAGCAATAATTTTGTCTAAATATGGAATAGAAAAGGCAGCAACAAAGCAAAGTAGCCAATCCATCAGAATTCAAAGAATCAGGGGCTTCTGTAGTTGGATTCTTCTGAGTTTATGCCAGAGTTCATCTCCACAAGATCCCACTCTGCCTTTAACACTTCACCCGGTGAACCTTTCCACTAGCCCATCTGTACTCCTGGTTAGACTGGAGAAGTTAAGGGGCCAAGAAGTGTATAATGTACTTGGGAAATTTGAACTTATCCTGGTAATCTATTGCTCTCCAGGAACCACTGGAAAACTCCTCCGTGGTACATTAAGAGAGGTGTTTGTACTTCCTCCTACCAATAGATTATCTTCTAAAGAAGGCTCCATAAAATTTTGAATTTGGCTTCCAAGGGCCTACGTTGACAAGAACTTCTTTTTAGGTAACACACAAAATGAAAATGGAGGGAGGCCAACTAGAAGGTATCAAACTTAAATCTTATAAATTCCATTTGGGGGATCAAAAAATTATAATAAATATGACTGAGTTTGGCCACCAAAACAGGTAATAAGAGTAGATGCTGGAAAATAATACTGGAGGAAAGAATTTGGTAGAAGTGAAAATAAATTAGCTTACATCTGTTGCGGGAAGTCAGGGACCCTGAACGGAGGGACCAGCTGAAGCCATGGCAGAAGAACGTAAATTGTGAAGATTTCATGGACATTTATTTGTTCCCTAAATTAATACTTTTATAATTTCTTACGCCTGTCTTTACTGCAATCTCCAAACATAAATTGTGAAGATTTCATGGATACTTATCACTTCCCCAATCAATACCCTTGTGATTTCCTATGCCTGTCTTTACTTTAATCTCTTAATGCCATCATCTTCGTAAGCTGAGGAGGATGTATGCCACCTCAGGACCCTGCGATGATTGTGTTAACCGCACAATTGTTTGTAGAGCATGTGTGTTTGAACAATATGAAATCTGGGCACGTTGAAAAAAGAACAGGATAACAGCAATGTTCAGGGAACAAGGGAGATAACCTTAAATTCTGACTGCCGGTGAGCCAGGTGGAACAGAGCCATATTTCTCTTCTTTCAAAAGCAAATGGGAGAAATATTGCTGAATTCTTTTTCTCAGCAAGGAACGGCCCTGAGAGAGAGAATGCGTCCTGAAGGGAGGCCTCTGAAATGGCCACTTTGGGGATGGCTGTCTTTTACAGTCATAGCAGAGGGATAAAATAAGCCCCGGTCTCCCGTAGTGCTCCCAGGCTTATTATAAGGAAATTCCCACCTAATAAATTTTGGCCAGACTGGTTGTCTGCTCTCAAACCCTGTCTCCTGATAAGATGTTATCAATGACAATGCGTGCCCGAAACTTTGTTAGCAATTTTAATTTCGTCCCGGTCCTGTGGTCCTGTGATCTCACCCTGCCTCCATTTGCCTTGTGATATTTTATTACCTTGTGAAGCATGTGATCTCTGTGATCCACACCCTATTCGTACACTCCCTCCCCTTTTGAAAATCATTAATAAAAACTTGCTGGTTTTACGGCTCAGGGGGCATCACAGAACCTGCCGACATGTGATGTCTTCCCCAGATGCCCAGCTTTAAAATTTCTCTCTTTTGTACTCTTTCCCTTTATTTCTCAGACCGGCCGACACTTAGGGAAAATAAAGAACCTACGTGAAATATCAGGGGTGAATTTCACCCAATACACATCCTAGTAGAAACCTGGGAGAATTGGTTTTCCCAGCTTTATAAACTAAAGGTTAACTGGCCCCAAACTTTGCAAGTCCCAGGCCAATTTTTACCTGAGACCTGGTATCAATTCATTACATTTTATAATTGATTTTAAAAGCTTATGCCAAATAGGATCCAGAGAATACTTGCTGTCCACAAAATTGAAAGGTAGACTCTGACGACTGACAAATGTGTTTCTCTTCGTCATCTCTACAGGCATGACTCTTTCTGGTTGGACTTAGAAGACCTCCCCCAACCCATTACTTCGTAAGTTTTTCAACCCCAAAATGCATTACAGTTTTTTTAATGAGCATCAGACCTGTTCAACCCATAAGTTTACATACATTTTTTCTCTACTTTTTATAGTTTCATGTTTTTGTCACCTTTAAATTTGCCCTTTAGAGCACTGTTGACTCCATGACCAGTCAGTTCTGCCCTACATTGCATTAGCTCAATAAAGATTCACCATTTTTAAGTGAATACATTCTAACAAATCTGCACATATAATCCCTGAATCTAATATTAAAAGGAACAATAAGTAAAATAAGATAAAATGAATACAGAACCTGTGTCTTACCATATGGTTAGGTTTATGGTTGTTAGCAACATTTATAATGTTATTTTAAAGATCTTTTTGAAGAAATAATTTCAAATGGGGTAAAATGAGTATAGGTTTGATGGTCCTTTTAATCAATGTCATCATACAGTGGTTGATTTTTTATTTTTGTTTTCAAAGACCTGGATGCATGTACTCCCCATTCTCAAAAAATAAAATAAAATAATAAAGATAAGCATTCTTATACATACAGATGGCTTCATTCTACTGTCATGCATTTAGTGGTCTTAAAAGACAGTCGGCCCTGCTTTCTACACCAAAGAGTTACAGTCAAACATTAGGAAAAAAAAAAAACCTATAGAAAAGTAGTTCATTGGCCAGGCGCGGTGGCTCACGCTTGTAATCCCAGCACTTTGGGAGGCCGAGGCGGGCGGATCACGAGGTCAGGAGATCGAGACCACGGTGAAACTCCATCTCTACTAAAAATACAAAAAATTAGCTGGGTGTGGTGGCGGGCGCCTGTAGTCCCAGCTACTCGGAGAGGCTGAGGGAGGAGAATGGCGTGAACCTGGGAGGCGGAGCTTGCAGTGAGCCGAGATCACGCCACTGCACTCCAGCCTGGGTGACAGAGCGAGACTCCGTCCCAAAAAAAAAAAAAAAAAAAAAAAAGAAAAGTAGTTCATTCAAGAAATTAGGTGGACAATTTGTAGGTAATTCTTAGATTGCCCAAGGTAATACATTCTACTGGTGTTTTACCACATTATTGTATACCCCATATGGGCATTTGGTTATACCTCTTATAAAATATTTTTAGACTGATAACATTGTGGACATGATTAAGTACCCAAGTTCTGGGGTCTTGAATATTATTCTTCAATGAACTGGAGTGAAAACAAAACTGCTTCTTGAGGAGAGTTTTGGCCCAAACCAGGAGTCCCACTCCTCACCTTTTTGTGCATGTTTCCAGGAAAGGTGTCAGGGGAAGAGTGGCCTTTCATTGTGGGCATGTGTCCTTCCTTCTCAGGTTCTTCAGCTTTCCTCGGAGAATTTAATCCCTATCCCCAGCTCTGCTGATTGGAAGAACACTCAGCTCATTTCTTTTAAAATATGCACAAAATCTTCTACCTAGTGCTTTTTACATCAGAAATGAGCAATTTGAATTCAAAGTCATTCAATATTTATCAAAAGTTGAGTTAAAGATAATACAGAAATTCTTCAGAAAAAACCTATGAGCCTCTTCCTGCATCAAGAAGATAACTTAAGAAAAAGAAAACAATAAATTTAGAAAACTTGATTTCTAAGAAGAGACATTAATTTAAAATATAAAACAATACAAGAAAAGTTTAGATATTCCTAGAATTATTTTACTAGAAAAGTTTGGAATATATTTTTAATTTTTGAGGTAAAATCATGGAAGAAAAATAAATATATAAAGAGGCAACTGTGAATACGTGTGTTTCTGTGTGTGTGCATGTGTGTGTGTATCAAATTTATCTGCCATTGACAGGTAAAGAATCCTGGTGTGCCTGGAGGATATCAGATCCTGGAAGACAAATGTTCTTCCTTCCTCCATTGACATGCACTGTTCTCTTTAGGAATATTATATTCAAGGTCCCAATGTGACTTTGAATATATACAACAAGTTCAAACAGCCTTCTAGCTTTATTGGCCACTAAGGTAATACTTCCCTTCCTTATCCTTCCTTATCCATGGATGCCGCAATACAATTTTCCATGCAGCTGAAAGATAACGTGATTCTGTCTTCCATTCCTCTCACCTCCCTGATTCTCTGCTCCAACCTGCCTAATTCAAACAGAGAATCGCCTGGTGCTTAGCTGGCAGCTTGTTTGATTGTTGCCTGTTTCCTACGTGTTTCTTGAGGAGACACAGAAGGCAGAAGAACAGGCTGTTTAAAGACATCTGTGTGGGGGTTGCGTGAGCGCACACACAAACGGTGTGTGTCTGAGGAAACACGAATTTCCTGGTGGGTATACCCTCATAAAATTCCCAAATAACAGGATCCAAACATACATGAAACAAAACTTACAGAATTGAATAGAAAATAGACAATTCAATAAGAATAATTGGAGATTTTAATCCTCACTTGCAATAATGGAAAGAACAACACAACTGAAGATCAGCAAGGAAATAAAGGACTTGAGCAACACTGCACAGCAACTTAATTTAGCAGACATCTAGAGAACACAGCAGAATCCAACAACAGCAGAACACACTTTCTTCTCAAGCTCACATGGAACATTTTATAGGACAGACCATATGTTAGGCCATAAAATAAACTTCAATAAATTTTTAAAAAGAGAAATAATACAAAGCATGTTCTCCTACCACAATAAAATGAAATTAGAAGTCAATAACAGAAGGAAATTTGAGAAATTTACTAATATGTAAAAATTAAACAACACACTCCTAAATAACCAATGGGTAAGAAATCAAAAGAAAAATTAGAAAATGCATCGAGATGAATCAAAATGAAAATACAGCATATCATAATTATGGAACACTATGAAAACAGTACTTACATATTTATAGCTGTAAATACCTATATTTAAAAAGAAGAAAAATCTTAAATTAATATATTAACCTTTTGTCTTAAGAAACTAGAAAAAGAACCAACAAAAGCAAGCGGGAAGAAGAAAAGGATAAATATTGAAGTGTAAATAAATAAATAACAAGAAACCAATAGAGAACATAAGCAAAAGTAAGATTTGGTTCTTTGAAAAGATTAATACAATTGACAAATGTTTAGCCAGACTGGGCCAAGAAACAAGAAAAAGAGTAAAATTACTAAAATCAGAAATGAAAGAAGGAATATTACTACCAACCTCACAAAAATAAGAAGGATTATAAGGGAAGACAAAAAACAATTGTATTCTAATGAAGTAGATAATCTAGATAAAATGGACAAATTCACAGAAAAACCGAAACTATCAAAACTGATTCAAGAAGAAGCAGAATATCTGAATGCACCAATTACAAGTAAAGAGATTGAATCAGCAATTTTAAAAAGGTTTTTTAATCTTCCCGGGATGAGAGGGCTTCACTGGTGAATTCTACCAATTGTTTAAAGAAGAATCAATATCAATCCTTCACAAACTTTTCTAAAATTTAGAAGCAGCGAGAATATTTCTCAACGTATTCTATGAGGCTAGTATTACCCTGATTCTAAAAAATACAAAGGCATCACAAGAAACAAAAACTACAAACCAATATCCCTTATGAATACAGATTCAAAATTCCTCAAAAATATTCTAGAAAACTAAATCCAGCAACATATAAAACGTACACCATAACCAAGTGAGATTTATCCCAAGAAGGTAAGGTTGGTTCGGTATATAAAAATCAACCATGTAATATACCATAATAATAGAATATAGAACAAAAACCACATGATCATCTCAATAGACAGAAAAAAGCATTTGCCAAAATCCATCACCATTTCATCAATAAAAATACTGCATCACTTAGGAATAGAAAGGAACTTCCTTAACCTGATAAACAGCATTTATGAAAAACCCACGGGTAACATTATACTTAATGAAAAAGACTGAAAGCTTTCCCTCTAAATCAAAACTAAGAAAATATGTCCACTCTTTATACTTCTACTCAACACTCTGCCGGAGGTTCTAGTCAGGGCAATTAGACAAGAAAAAGAAATAACAGGTAACCGTATTGGGAAAGAAGTAAAATCATCTCTATTTGCAAATGTCTTAAATTTATACATAGAAAATTCCGAACAACCCTTTAAAAACTATCAGAACTAATAAGTTCAGTGAGGTTGCAGAATACAGATCAATACACAAAAGTCAATAGTGTGTTTTTATACACTATCAATGAATAATCTGAAAATGAAATTAAGAAAATAATTCCATTTACTATGTCAAAAAGAATAAAACACCTAGGAATAAATTTAATAAAATGAGTAACAACTAGTACTCTGAAAACTACAAAATATTGTTGAAAGAAATTAAAGAATATCTAGATTAAGGCAAAGATATCCCATGATCATGAATTTAAAAGCTTAATACTGTTAAAATGGCAATACTCCAAAAGTTGATCTACAGATTAAATGGAGTCTCTGTCAAAATTTCTACTGACTTTTTTTGCAGAAGTTGACAAGCTGATCCTGAAATTTATATGGAAATGCAAGACTCGGAATAGCTAAAAGATTTGAAAAAGAACATAGTTGGAGGACTCAAATTTCCTGACTTCAAACTTATTATAAAACTGCAGAAATGAAGAGTGTGGTACTGGCATAAGGGTAGGTATAAACATCATTGGAATAGATTTGGGAGTCTAGAAATAAACCCTACATTTATGGTCAGCTTATTTTGGGGAATCAATTGAGAACAGTGAAATCCATAGAGACAGAAAATTGATTAGCGGGGTTGTCAGGGGCTAGAGGGAGGAAAGCATTTATCAAAGTTTGCCCTATTATATGATTATTTCTGAACATGTATGGCCTCCCCATATAGATTGTATGATGCTTAAGGAAAAGAATCACATGCCATTTACTCTTGTGTCAAGAAAAATATTTGTACCTGGTAGGAGATCAATAAACTCTTGTTGAATAAATTGATATCCCCAACACTCCAAGCTTTCTGACACTTATGTTTCTCTAAGAGCCTTCAGTATGCTTGAGTAGACTCCAAAACCACAGATCCAGCCTCACCCACTCAGCTTCTTTGAGATCTGCAGCAGTTGCTTGCCAGATAATTAGAACCAAGAGCTTGTTTATGTCAATGCTGATTTTATTCCATTCCTTGTCTGAAGAGCTATTTTGCTAAAGTGTTTTTCATTAGGAGTTAAGTGATTCAATTCCGTGTTATACTCATCTTCCTCGTCTTCCAGGCCCTTCCTAACCAATAATCCAGCCTTTACTATGTCCCAGACCCCTCTTCTTCTCCAGTCTCTCCTGTCCTTCTACATCTTCTGCTTTCTAAATTTGGAATTCTGTAGCCAAACAATGCACACTTTTTTGTTTTTATTGTCCTGGTCTAGTGGAAGGTTGATAGTTACCTCTACTCTGTGCTTTGGCACTCATTTATTCATCCACTCATTTATTCAATCAATACCTACGAACACCTAATATATATACCCCCACATTGTGACAGTTGCTCTGTTGCTCTGATTAATTTTGTTTTTACTCATTGACATGGAAATGGAGTGTGTGTTTGCTTATGCAGCCAAAGGAATTTATGTCACACATCCTCTAAGAATGTTAGAGGAATGTGGTGTTTGTATGTGCTAATACCTAGTGATAAACGAGCAGACTCATTGATTAATTTCCATATTTGAAGGATCTTGAAACATGAATCAACTCCTTTTCATCTACTATAGGTACCAGTATTTTAATCAATTCAAATTTCAAATCCTTCTTGCAAATTTAAGCAAATTGCCATCTGTTGCTCAGGTTGCACTGGTTATGGCTTCAGTGTTACTGTTACCTTTGCAGCTTAAGTCAAAAAGAAAAAAGAAGAAGGAATAATTGTTGAGCATTACCATCTTGCTTATTATATAGGCATTCCTGACATATAATTACTGGCAGCTATCCAGAAAATGTGGCCTAGTTTCTGGAGGCCTGTTTAGTCTGCCATATTAAAAGATGCACAATAATGTAATCAATTCAAGAGTTTGATTATCTGTACCTATATATTTTTCTTTTTAATAGTGTAACAAAATCCTTCAGTCCCATTTTTAAAAAAGCCTCAGAAACTGTTAGGCTTCATGCTGAGCTGAGTTCAAACTTATTATAAAACTGCAGAAATGAAGAGTGTGATACTGGCATAAGGGCAGGTATAAACAGAGAGAGGCCTAGATGTTCCATGTGTGACTACCTGAGCAATGAATTAGGTGGGCAGAGCCCCCAGCTTCCAGACTGGCAGACCCAGTTTCAGGAGAGACAGTATCCGAGCACAGTGCTTGCTTGGGCCTGCCCCTTTCTCTCACTCCTCAAACAACCATCAGTCCCGTTTTCCAGCAGCTGCCTGCAGAGGAACTAAAAACAATTTTTTTTTTAATCAACCCTCACTTTGGTCTTCATGGAAAGCTGCCTACTTTGCTGTTGGGCCTCTCAGATTGCATGTTTGATCTGTCAGGAACTGGCCTTCCTCCACCAACTCAGAATTCTCTCCAGTCTGGTAAGTAAATGTGTACATCTGAACATTGAAATGTTTTTAAATCCTGAAACCAATTCAGAGGACTGTAGATCTGGAAGGCTGCTTAGAGCCTTGTTTAGTCCAGAGACCAGTAGCATCAGCATCACTTGAGGAATGCAGAAATGCCAATTATTAGACTTGTTCCAGACTTTTACCGACTTAGAATCTCTGAGGGTGGGGCACAGAGATCTGAATGTTTCAAAGCCCTAAAGGTGATTCTGACACTAACTAAAGTTTGAGAGGCCCTGGCATGTTTGTTATTCAGTGCCATTCTTCACATTCTGACCTCTTGCCTAAAGCCTGTTCACCTCTTTCTCAGACCCTATGGCCTGAATACCTGTTCCATTGTATCTTGCCCCTGTCACTGTTTCCCCTAGATGAGAGTTACTGATTCCAGCCTCCATTGACCTCTCTGGACTGAACTCTGTATCTGCAGGCTCTTTCCTGCACTTACTTACTTTTCTGAGCTCAGTCTCTCACCTGTCTGCTTATGCAAGCTACCTTCATGCTTCAATTCCAACTTTTCTTCCTGCTTACAACTCGCCTCTTCTGACCTTACTGGAGAGGGTGAAATCTACACATTAAAGCTACCAGAGCATGATGCCCATTAACACAGGTATCCAAAAAGTTCTTTGTGCCATCTGTCTTTCCCCCTTGCTGCCCACCTTCCACACAGCTGCCAGTTATTTTCGTAAAGAACAAAACCGATATTATCGTCCGCTAAAAAAGTCTTACAGACTTGCAATTATAGGCGCAATTTTCTGCAGGATAAAGTTCAAATTCCTTAGCGTGATATCCAAAACCCTCCACAGCCTATAACTAATTTATATCCTGAATTTCATTGCTATTGTCCCTCTTACCCCCAGCACTACACCTCTGCCAATTCTCATGTCAGCCTCTCATGTCTGACAATCTACTCGTAAGGCCTCAGTGCCTTTGCACCTGCTATTTCCTCTGCCTGATTTGCTCTTCTTCTTACTTCGCCAGTGACTAGTTTTTTAAGACTCAATTCAAATGCAATCCCTTCAGTAAGGCTCTCACCACCTCCTTCAGGCTGAGCTACATGCACTCTCCCCTGGGCACTTGGTTGACAGTTTTTATCTCATCACTTGTGACATTGTGCTTGAATTGTCAGTTTATATATCTTCTTCACAAACTGGAAACTGTTCATGCACAGAGAGAGTGTCTTGTCTTAATTGAAATTAAGAGCCTAACATGGTGAGGGGCATGTTGTAGAAACTCAATAAATACTGTCAAATGAATATTCAGATTCTTAAGAAGTGCGCCACTGCACTCCAGCCTGGGCGACAGAGCGAGACTCCGTCCCAAAAAAAAAAAAAAAAAAAAAAAAAAAGAAGTGTGCCCCAAGGAAATGCTGTAATTAGGAAGCTTGCTTTATAAATGTGCATGAGGTAAACCCCTTTGTAAATCAGAGATCCGTTTTGTAAAGAAATAAATTGCTTTGTGATATACAACAGTCAATCCTTGATTTGTCTGTATAGTATTTCCATATCTATTATTATCCTAATATAATAGCATACCTATTATTTTTTCAAGCATATCTGCAATTTATACTGGCTTTCTAATTTGGAAAGTTCCTTGCTTATTCTGGGTAACTGAAGGTTTGTTTTATTCCAACTACTGATAGACTAGGGTTTCCTAGAAAAAGACAAAGAATGTATGTTAGTTGTGACTTGTGAGTGCGTGGAATTTTAAATTTAAAAAATGTTTTAAAGCTTCATTTTTAATACATGAAATAAATCTTGTGGGTTTTTATGCAATTTTGTAGGTTTTTATGAAAAAATCTAAATCACTTTAAGTACTACTAAATTCAAGTTGTTTAAAGAAAATTCCATGTCATCTATAATATGTGTATGATACAATAGTCACCCTTTATCTTTGCGGGATACATTCCCAAACTCCCACTGGATATCTGAAATGGAAGATAGTACCAAGCCCTATATAGACTATTTTTCCTATACACACATACCTATGATTTGATTTAATATCGTTTCCATCTTAACTAAGCACTTATCACACACTATGGCCATAACTTTTGTAGTTTGAAGTACAGCAGCAAAACTAGAAGAAATTTCTTTTTCCTTGTTCACAATGTCATGGATAGATTTGTTCTTACTGTAGATCTTAGCAGCCTCAGCA